>NW_026114541.1:1200000-1808222 GCF_025231255.1 Drosophila biarmipes | reverse complement strand
AGAATAGAATAGAATAGAATAGAATAGAATAGAATAGAATAGAATAGAATAGAATAGAATAGAATAGAATAGAATAGAATAGAATAGAATAGAATAGAATAGAATAGAATAGAAATAGAATAGAATAGAATAGAATAGAAATAGAATAGAATAGAATAGAATAGAATAGAATAGAATAGAATAGAATAGAATAGAATAGAATAGAATAGAATAGAATAGAATAGAATAGAATAGAATAGAATAGAATAGAATAGAATAGAATAGAATAGAATAGAATAGAATAGAATAGAATAGAATAGAATAGAATAGAATAGAATAGAATAGGAATAGAATAGAATAGAATAGAATAGAATAGAATAGAATAGAATAGAATAGAATAGAATAGAATAGAATAGAATAGAATAGAATAGAATAGAATAGAATAGAATAGAATAGAATAGAATAGAATAGAATAGATAGAATAGAATAGAATAGAATAGAATAGAATAGAATAGAATAGAATAGAATAGAATAGAATAGAATAGAATAGAATAGAATAGAATAGAATAGAATAGAATAGAATAGAATAGAATAGAATAGAATAGAATAGAATAGAATAGAATAGAATAGAATAGAATAGAATAGAATAGAATAGAATAGAATAGAATAGAATAGAATAGAATAGAAATAGAATAGAATAGAATAGAATAGAATAGAATAGAATAGAATAGAATAGAATAGAATAGAATAGAATAGAATAGAATAGAATAGAATAGAATGAATAGAATAGAATAGAATAGAATAGAATAGAATAGAATAGAATAGAATAGAATAGAATAGAATAGAATAGAATAGAATAGAATAGAATAGAATAGAATAGAATAGAATAGAATAGAATAGAATAGAATAGAATAGAATAGAATAGAATAGAATAGAATAGAATAGAATAGAATAGAATAGAATAGAATAGAATAGAATAGAATAGAATAGAATAGAATAGAATAGAATAGAATAGAATAGAATAGAATAGAATAGAATAGAATAGAATAGAATAGAATAGAATAGAATAGAATAGAATAGAATAGAATAGAATAGAATGAATAGAATAGAATAGAATAGAATAGAATAGAATAGAATAGAATAGAATAGAATAGAATAGAATAGAATAGAATAGAATAGAATAGAATAGAATAGAATAGATAGAATAGAATAGAATAGAATAGAATAGAATAGAATAGAATAGAATAGAATAGAATAGAATAGAATAGAATAGAATAGAATAGAATAGAATAGAATAGAATAGAATAGAATAGAATAGAATAGAATAGAATAGAATAGAATAGAATAGAATAGAATAGAATAGAATAGAATAGAATAGAATAGAATAGAATAGAATAGAATAGATAGAATAGAATAGAATAGAATAGAATAGAATAGAATAGAATAGAATAGAATAGAATAGAATAGAATAGAATAGAATAGAATAGAATAGAATAGAATAGAATAGAATAGAATAGAATAGAATAGAATAGAATAGAATAGAATAGAATAGAATAGAATAGAATAGAATAGAATAGAATAGAATAGAATAGAATAGAATAGAATAGAGATAGAATAGAATAGAATAGAATAGAATAGAATAGAATAGAATAGAATAGAATAGAATAGAATAGAATAGAATAGAATAGAATAGAATAGAATAGAATAGAATAGAATAGAATAGAATAGAAAGAATAGAATAGAATAGAATAGAATAGAATAGAATAGAATAGAATAGAATAGAATAGAATAGAATAGATAGAATAGAATAGAATAGAATAGAATAGAATAGAATAGAATAGAATAGAATAGAATAGAATAGAATAGAATAGAATAGAATAGAATAGAATAGAATAGAATAGAATAGAATAGAATAGAATAGAATAGAATAGAATAGAATAGATAGAATAGAATAGAATAGAATAGAATAGAATAGAATAGAATAGAATAGAATAGAATAGAATAGAATAGAATAGAATAGAATAGAATAGAATAGAATAGAATAGAATAGAATAGAATAGAATAGAATAGAATAGAATAGAATAGAATAGAATAGAATAGAATAGAATAGAATAGAATAGAATAGAATAGAATAGAATAGAATAGAATAGAATAGAATAGAATAGAATAGAATAGAATAGAATAGAATAGAATAGAATAGAATAGAATAGAATAGAATAGAATAGAATAGAATAGAATAGATAGAATAGAATAGAATAGAATAGATAGAATAGAATAGAATAGAATAGAATAGAATAGAATAGAATAGAATAGAATAGAATAGAATAGAATAGAATAGAATAATAGAATAGAATAGAATAGAATAGAATAGAATAGAATAGAATAGATAGAATAGAATAGAATAGAATAGAATAGAATAGAATAGAATAGAATAGAATAGAATAGAATAGAATAGAATAGAATAGAATAGAATAGAATAGAATAGAATAGAATAGAATAGAATAGAATAGAATAGAATAGAATAGAATAGAATAGAATAGAATAGAATAGAATAGAATAGAATAGAATAGAATAGAATAGAATAGAATAGAATAGAATAGAATAGAATAGAATAGAATAGAATAGAATAGAATAGAATAGAATAGAATAGAATAGAATAGAATAGAATAGAATAGAATAGATAGATAGAATAGAATAGAATAGAATAGAATAGAATAGAATAGAATAGAATAGAATAGAATAGAATAGAATAGAATAGAATAGAATAGAATAGAATAGAATAGAATAGAATAGAATAGAATAGAATAGAATAGAATAGAATAGAATAGAATAGAATAGAATAGATAGAATAGAATAGAATAGAATAGAATAGAATAGAATAGAATAGAATAGAATAGAATAGAATAGAATAGAATAGAATAGAATAGAATAGAATAGAATAGAAGAATAGAATAGAATAGAATAGAATAGAATAGAATAGAATAGAATAGAATAGAATAGAATAGAATAGAATAGAATAGAATAATAGAATAGAATAGAATAGAATAGATAGAATAGATAGAATAGAATAGAATAGAATAGAATAGAATAGAATAGAATAGAATAGAATAGAATAGAATAGAATAGAATAGAATAGAATAGAATAGAATAGAATGAATAGAATAGAATAGAATAGAATAGAATAGAATAGAATAGAATAGAATAGAATAGAATAGAATAGAATAGAATAGAATAGAATAGAATAGAATAGAATAGAATAGAATAGAATAGAATAGAATAGAATAGAATAGAATAGAATAGAATAGAATAGAATAGAATAGAATAGAATAGAATAGAATAGAATAGAATGAATAGAATAGAATAGAATAGAATAGAATAGAATAGAATAGAATAGAATAGAATAGAATAGAATAGAATAGAATAGAATAGAATAGAATAGAATAGAATAGAATAGAATAGAATAGAATAGAATAGAATAGAATAGAATAGAATAGAATAGAATAGAATAGAATAGAATAGAATAGAATAGAATAGAATAGAATAGATAGAATAGAATAGAATAGAATAGAATAGAATAGAATAGAATAGAATAGAATAGAATAGAATAGAATAGAATAGAAATAGAATAGAATAGAATAGAATAGAATAGAATAGAATAGAATAGAATAGAATAGAATAGAATAGAATAGAATAGAATAGAATAGAATAGAATAGAATAGAATAGAATAGAATAGAATAGAATAGAATAGAATAGAATAGAATAGAATAGAATAGAATAGAATAGAATAGAATAGAATAGAATAGAATAGAATAGAATAGAATAGAATAGAATAGATAGAATAGAATAGAATAGAATAGAATAGAATAGAATAGAATAGAATAGAATAGAATAGAATAGAATAGAATAGAATAGAATAGAATAGAATAGAAATAGAATAGAATAGAATAGAATAGAATAGAATAGAATAGAATAGAATAGAATAGAATAGAATAGAAGAGAATAGAATAGAATAGAATAGAATAGAATAGAATAGAATAGAATAGAATAGAATAGAATAGAATAGAATAGAATAGAATAGATAGAATAGAATAGAATAGAATAGAATAGAATAGAATAGAATAGAATAGAATAGAATAGAATAGAATAGAATAGAATAGAATAGAATAGAATAGAATAGAATAGAATAGAATAGAATAGAATAGAATAGAATAGAATAGAATAGAATAGAATAGAATAGAATAGATAGATAGAATAGAATAGAATAGAATAGAATAGAATAGAATAGAATAGAATAGAATAGAATAGAATAGAATAGAATAGAATAGAATAGAATAGATAGAATAGAATAGAATAGAATAGAATAGAATAGAATAGAATAGAATAGAATAGAATAGAATAGAAATAGAATAGAATAGAATAGAATAGAATAGAATAGAATAGAATAGAATAGAATAGAATAGAATAGAATAGAATAGAATAGAATAGAATAGAATAGAATAGAATAGAATAGAATAGAATAGAATAGAATAGAATAGAATAGAATAGAATAGAATAGAATAGAATAGAATAGAATAGAATAGAATAGAATAGAATAGAATAGAATAGAATAGAATAGAATAGAATAGAATAGAATAGAATAGAATAGAATAGAATAGAATAGAATAGAATAGAATAGAATAGAATAGAATAGAATAGAATAGAATAGAATAGAATAGAATAGAATAGAATAGAATAGAATAGAATAGAATAGAATAGAATAGAATAGAATAGAATAGAATAGAATAGAATAGAATAGAATAGAATAGAATAGAATAGAATAGAATAGAATAGAATAGAAATAGAATAGAATAGAATAGAATAGAATAGAATAGAATAGAATAGAATAGAATAGAATAGAATAGAATAGAATAGAATAGAATAGAATAGAATAGAATAGAAGAATAGAATAGAATAGAATAGAATAGAATAGAATAGAATAGAATAGAATAGATAGAATAGAATAGAATAGAATAGAATAGAATAGAAGAATAGAATAGAATAGAATAGAATAGAATAGAATAGAATAGAATAGAATAGAATAGAATAGAATAGAATAGATAGAATAGAATAGAATAGAATAGAATAGAATAGAATAGAATAGAATAGAATAGAATAGAATAGAATAGAATAGAATAGAATAGAATAGAATAGAAAGAATAGAATAGAATAGAATAGAATAGAATAGAATAGAATAGAATAGAATAGAATAGATAGAATAGAATAGAATAGAATAGAATAGAATAGAATAGAATAGAATAGAATAGAATAGAATAGAATAGAATAGAATAGAATAGAATAGAATAGATAGAATAGATAGAATAGAATAGAATAGAATAGAATAGAATAGAATAGAATAGAATATAGAATAGAATAGAATAGATAGAATAGAATAGAATAGAATAGAATAGAATAGAATAGAATAGAATAGAATAGAATAGAATAGAATAGAATAGAATAGAATAGAATAGAATAGAATAGAATAGAATAGAATAGAATAGAATAGAATAGAATAGAATAGAATAGAATAGAATAGAATAGAATAGAATAGAATAGAAATAGAATAGAATAGAATAGAATAGAATAGAATAGAATAGAATAGAATAGAATAGAATAGAATAGAATAGAATAGAATAGAATAGAATAGAATAGAATAGAATAGAATAGAATAGAATAGAATAGAATAGATAATAGAATAGAATAGAATAGAATAGAATAGAATAGAATAGAATAGAATAGAATAGAATAGAATAGAATAGAAGAATAGAATAGAATAGAATAGAATAGAATAGAATAGAATAGAATAGAATAGAATAGAATAGATAGAATAGAATAGAATAGAATAGAATAGAATAGAATAGAATAGAATAGAATAGAATAGAATAGAATAGAATAGAATAGAATAGAATAGAATAGAATAGAATAGAATAGAATAGAATAGAATATAGAATAGAAGAATAGAATAGAATAGAATAGAATAGAATAGAATAGAATAGAATAGAATAGAATAGAATAGAATAGAATAGAATAGAATAGAATAGAATAGAATAGAATAGAATAGAATAGAATAGAATAGAATAGAATAGAATAGATAGAATAGAATAGAATAGAATAGAATAGAATAGATAGAATAGAATAGAATAGAATAGAATAGAATAGAATAGAATAGAATAGAATAGAATAGAATAGAATAGAATAGAATAGAATAGAATAGAATAGAATAGAATAGAATAGAATAGAATAGAATAGAATAGAATAGAATAGAATAGAATAGAATAGAATAGAATAGAATAGAATAGAATAGAATAGAATAGAATAGAATAGAATAGAATAGAATAGAATAGAATAGAATAGATAGAATAGAATAGAATAGAATAGAATAGAATAGAATAGAATAGAATAGAATAGAATAGAATAGAATAGAATAGAATAGAATAGAATAGAATAGAATAGAATAGAATAGAATAGAATAGATAGAATAGAATAGAATAGAATAGAATAGAATAGAATAGAATAGAATAGAATAGATAGAATAGAATAATAGAATAGAATAGAATAGAATAGAATAGAATAGAATAGAATAGAATAATAGAATAGAATAGAATAGAATAGAATAGAATAGAATAGAATAGAATAGAATAGAATAGAATAGAATAGAATAGAAGAATAGAATAGAATAGAATAGAATAGAATAGAATAGAATAGAATAGAATAGAATAGAATAGAATAGAATAGAATAGAATAGAATAGAATAGAATAGAATAGAATAGAATAGAATAGAATAGAATAGAATAGATAGAATAGAATAGAATAGAATAGAATAGAATAGAATAGAATAGAATAGAATAGAATAGATAGAATAGAATAGAAGATAGAATAGAATAGAATAGAATAGAATAGAATAGAATAGAATAGAATAGAATAGAATAGAATAGAATAGAATAGAATAGAATAGAATAGAATAGAATAGAATAGAATAGAATAGAATAGAATAGAATAGAATAGAATAGAATAGAATAGAATAGAATAGAATAGAATAGAATAGAATAGAATAGAATAGAATAGAATAGAATAGAATAGAATAGAATAGAATAGAATAGAATAGAATAGATAGAATAGAATAGAATAGAATAGAATAGAATAGAATAGAATAGAATAGAATAGAATAGATAGAATAGAATAGAATAGAATAGAATAGAATAGAATAGAATAGAATAGAATAGAATAGAATAGAATAGAATAGAATAGAATAGAATAGAATAGAATAGAATAGAATAGAATAGAATAGAAGAGAATAGAATAGAATAGAATAGAATAGAATAGAATAGATAGAAGAATAGAATAGAATAGAATAGAATAGAATAGAATAGAATAGAATAGAATAGAATAGAATAGAATAGAATAGAATAATAGAAGAATAGAATAGAATAGATAGAATAGAATAGAATAGAATAGAATAGAATAGAATAGAATAGAATAGAATAGAATAGAATAGAATAGAATAGAATAGAATAGAATAGAATAGAATAGAATAGAATAGAATAGAATAGAATAGAATAGAATAGAATAGAATAGAATAGAATAGAATAGAATAGAATAGAATAGAATAGAATAGAATAGAATAGAATAGAATAGAATAGAATAGAATAGAATAGAATAGAATAGAATAGAATAGAATAGAATAGAATAGAATAGAATAGAATAGAATAGAATAGAATAGAATAGAATAGAATAGAATAGAATAGAATAGAATAGAATAGAATAGAATAGAATAGAATAGAATAGATAGAATAGAATAATAGAATAGAATAGAATAGAATAGAATAGAATAGAATAGAATAGAATAGATAGAATAGAATAGAATAGAATAGAATAGAATAGAATAGAATAGAAGATAGAATAGAATAGAATAGAATAGAATAGAATAGAATAGAATAGAATAGAATAGAAATAGAATAGAATAGAATAGAATAGAATAGAATAGAATAGAATAGAATAGAATAGAATAGATATAATAGAATAGAATAGAACAGAATAGAATAGAATAGAATAGAATAGAATAGAATAGAATAGAATAGAATAGAATAGAATAGAATAGAATAGAATAGAATAGAATAGAATAGAATAGAATAGAATAGAATAGAAGAGAGAGAGAGAATAGAATAGAATAGAATAGAATAGAAGAGAAGAGAAGAGAAGAGAATAGAATAGAAGAGAAGAGAAGAGAAGAGAATAGAATAGAATAGAATAGAATAGAAGAGAATAGAATAGAATAGAATAGAATAGAATAGAATAGAATAGAAGAATAGAATAGAATAGAATAGAATAGAATAGAATAGAATAGAATAGAATAGAATAGAATAGAATAGAATAGAATAGAATAGAATAGATAGAATAGAATAGAATAGAATAGAATAGAATAGAATAGAATAGAATAGAATAGAATAGAATAGAATAGAATAGAATAGAATAGAATAGAATAGAATAGAATAGAATAGAATAGAATAGAATAGAATAGAATAGAATAGAAATAGAATAGAATAGAATAGAATAGAATAGAATAGAATAGAATAGAATAGAATAGAATAGAATAGAATAGAATAGAATAGAATAGAATAGAATAGAAGAATAGAATAGAATAGAATAGAATAGAATAGAATAGAATAGAATAGAATAGAATAGAATAGAATAGAATAGAATAGAATAGAATAGAATAGAATAGAATAGAATAGAATAGAATAGAATAGAATAGAATAGAATAGAATAGAATAGAATAGAATAGAATAGAATAGAATAGAATAGAATAGAATAGAATAGAATAGAATAGAATAGAATAGAATAGAATAGAATAGAATAGAATAGAATAGAATAGAATAGAATAGAATAGAATAGAATAGATAGAATAGAATAGAATAGAATAGAATAGAAGATAGAATAGAATAGAATAGAATAGAATAGAATAGAATAGAATAGAATAGAATAGAATAGAATAGAATAGAAGAATAGAATAGAATAGAATAGAATAGAATAGAATAGAATAGAATAGAATAGAATAGAATAGAATAGAATAGAATAGAATAGAATAGATAGAATAGAATAGAATAGAATAGAATAGAATAGAATAGAATAGAATAGAATAGAATAGAATAGAATAGAAATAGAATAGAATAGAATAGAATAGAATAGAATAGAATAGAATAGAATAGAATAGAATAGAATAGAATAGAATAGAATAGAATAGAATAGAATAGAATAGAATAGAATAGAATAGAATAGAATAGAATAGAATAGAATAGAATAGAATAGAATAGAATAGAATAGAATAGAATAGAATAGAATAGAATAGAATAGAATAGAATAGAATAGAATAGAATAGAATAGAATAGAATAGAATAGAATAGAATAGAATAGAATAGAATAGAATAGAATAGAATAGAATAGAATAGAATAGAATAGAATAGAATAGAATAGAATAGAATAGAATAGAATAGAATAGATAGAATAGAATAGAATAGAATAGAATAGAATAGAAATAGAATAGAATAGAATAGAATAGAATAGAATAGAATAGAATAGAATAGAATAGAATAGAATAGAATAGAATAGAATAGAATAGAATAGAATAGAATAGATAGAAGAATAGAATAGAATAGAATAGAATAGAATAGAATAGAATAGAATAGAATAGAATAGAATAGAATAGAATAGAATAGAATAGAATAGAATAGAATAGAATAGAATAGAATAGAATAGAATAGAATAGAATAGAATAGAAGAATAGAATAGAAAGAAGAGAATAGAATAGAATAGAATAGAATAGAATAGAATAGAATAGAATAGAATAGAATAGAATAGAATAGAATAGAATAGAATAGATAGAATAGAATAGAATAGAAATAGAATAGAATAGAATAGAATAGAATAGAATAGAATAGAATAGAATAGAATAGATAGAATAGAATAGAATAGAATAGAATAGAATAGAATAGAATAGAATAGAATAGAATAGAATAGAATAGAATAGAATAGAATAGAATAGAATAGAATAGAATAGAATAGAATAGAATAGAATAGAATAGAATAGAATAGAATAGAATAGAATAGAATAGAATAGAATAGAATAGAATAGAATAGAATAGAATAGAATAGAATAGAATAGATAGAATAGATAGAATAGAATAGAATAGAATAGAATAGAATAGAATAGAATAGAATAGAATAGAATAGAATAGAATAGAATAGAATAGAATAGAATAGAATAGAATAGAATAGAATAGAATAGAATAGAATAGAATAGAATAGAATAGAATAGAATAGAATAGAATAGAATAGAATAGAATAGAATAGAATAGAATAGAATAGAATAGAATAGATAGAATAGAATAGAATAGAATATAGAATAGAATAGAATATAATAGAATAGAATAGAACAGAATAGAATAGAATAGAATAGAATAGAATAGAATAGAATAGAATAGAATAGAATAGAATAGAAATAGAATAGAATAGAATAGAATAGAATAGAATAGAATAGAATAGAATAGAAGAGAAGAGAAGAGAATAGAATAGAATAGAATAGAAGAGAAGAGAAGAGAAGAGAATAGAAGAGAAGAGAAGAGAATAGAATAGAATAGAATAGAATAGAAGAGAATAGAATAGAATAGAATAGAATAGAATAGAATAGAATAGAATAGAATAGAAGAGAATAGAATAGAAGAGAATGGAAGAGAAGAGAATAGAATACAATAGAATAGAATAGAATAGAATAGAATAGAATAGAATAGAATAGAATAGAATAGAATAGAATAGAATAGAATAGAATAGAATAGAATAGAATAGAATAGAATAGAATAGAATAGAATAGAATAGAATAGAATAGAATAGAATAGAATAGAATAGAATAGAATAGAATAGAATAGAATAGAATAGAATAGAATAGAATAGAATAGAATAGAATAGAATAGAATAGAATAGAATAGAATAGAATAGAATAGAATAGAATAGAATAGAATAGAATAGAATAGAATAGAATAGAATAGAATAGAATAGAATAGAATAGATAGAATAGAATAGAATAGAATAGAATAGAATAGAATAGAATAGAATAGAATAGAATAGAATAGAATAGAATAGAATAGAATAGAATAGAATAGAATAGAATAGAATAGAATAGAATAGAATAGAATAGAATAGAATAGAATAGAATAGAATAGAATAGAATAGAATAGAATAGAATAGAATAGAATAGAATAGAATAGAATAGAATAGAATAGAATAGAATAGAATAGAATAGAATAGAATAGAATAGAATAGAAAGAATAGAATAGAATAGAATAGAATAGAATAGAATAGAATAGAATAGAATAGAATAGAATAGAATAGAATAGAATAGAATAGAATAGAATAGAATAGAATAGAATAGAATAGAATAGAATAGAATAGAATAGAATAGAATAGAAGAATGAAGAGAAAGAAATAGAATAGAATAGAATAGAATAGAATAGAATAGAATAGAATAGAATAGAATAGAATAGAATAGAATAGAATAGAAATAGAATAGAATAGAATAGAATAGAATAGAATAGAAATAGAATAGAATAGAATAGAATAGAATAGAATAGAATAGAATAGAATAGAATAGAATAGAATAGAATAGAATAGAATAGAATAGAATAGAATAGAATAGAATAGAATAGAATAGAAGAATAGAATAGAATAGAATAGAATAGAATAGAATAGAATAGAATAGAATAGAATAGAATAGAATAGAATAGAATAGATAGAATAGAATAGAATAGAATAGAATGAATAGAATAGAATAGAATAGAATAGAATAGAATAGAATAGAATAGAATAGAATAGAATAGAATAGAATAGAATAGAATAGAATAGAATAGAATAGAATAGAATAGAAGAATAGAATAGAATAGAATAGAATAGAATAGAATAGAATAGAATAGAATAGAATAGAATAGAATAGAATAGAATAGAATAGAATAGAATAGAATAGAATAGAATAGAATAGAATAGAATAGAATAGAATAGAATAGAATAGAAATAGAATAGAATAGAATAGAATAGAATAGAAGAATAGAATAGAATAGAATAGAATAGAATAGAATAGAATAGAATAGAATAGAATAGAATAGAATAGAATAGAATAGAATAGAATAGAAGATAGAATAGAATAGATAGATAGAATAGAATAGAATAGAATAGAATAGAATAGAATAGAATAGAATAGAATAGAATAGAATAGAAGAAGAATGAAGAATAGAATAGAAATAGAATAGAATAGAATAGAATAGAATAGAATAGAATAGAATAGAATAGAATAGAATAGATAGAATAGAATAGAATAGAATAGAATAGAATAGAATAGAATAGAATAGAATAGAATAGAATAGAAATAGAATAGAATAGAATAGAATAGAAATAGAATAGAATAGAATAGAAATAGAATAGAATAGATAATAGAATAGAATAGAAATAGAATAGAATAGAATAGAATAGAATAGAATAGAATAGAATAGAATAGAATAGAATAGAATAGAATAGAATAGAAAAATAGAATAGAATAGAATAGAATAGAATAGAATAGAATAGAATAGAATAGAATAGAATAGAATAGAATAGAATAGAATAGAATAGAATAGAATAGAATAGAATAGAATAGAATAGAATAGAATAGAAAATAGAATAGAATAGAATAGAATAGAATAGAATAGAATAGAATAGAATAGAATAGAATAGAATAGAATAGAATAGAATAGAATAGAATAGAATAGAATAGAATAGAATAGAATAGAATAGAATAGAATAGAATAGAATAGAATAGAATAGAATAGAAAAGATTCTCGAAGATTTCCTCGAGTTCCTCTCTGTCGTATAGAGCGCTCAGTAGTCTTGGTTCTCTGCCTTGAGTAATAAACTCCGGTTTAGCCTGTGTATTCCGAAACACCTATATTTACTGCCAGCATGATCTCAGGCCATTTCTCGTCCCACTTTCTCTGATCCTGCTCTGTGAACTGCTCTATGATTGCTTTAACGGTCCTATTTGCTCTCTCTGTCGTTCATGGATTGAATTTATGAAGGACCAGTCGATTTCCGATAAATGCCTATTCATTTCAGTGAACTTATCTCAATAAAAACATCGAAAGGATGCTGGTTCTTTTTCGGGACATGGCAGTACTGCTTATGCTTCTAAGGTTACCTCAAGTGTAGGATGGTACGCGTCTCCAGGATTCGAAATAGGACTAATTCGAGTAACTTGCTTGCGAACTCTGAGGAAAAAGTAAAGTCTAAAACTTTACCAGAGCAGTTCAAGACTGAGTTCAGTTGTCCCAAAGAGAGATCATTAAGATCGTGAACAAACTTATGGGTTTTTGTCGGAACAAGAATATTTGAATTAGTTGAGGGCATCTAAGGAATGACAGAAAGGTTAAAATAGCCCAAAACAATGTGATGATCGTTATTGCCAATGGTCGAATGAATACTTTGTATTTGAGCCAAATGATGAAGGTACAGTCTTATATCAGACCGAGGGGAAATATACGAGAAAAATATGAAAGCATAATAATCGTGAACCTGAGTCCCTGCCAATCATCGGAATACGTTGAGAGACAAGATCGGCCTTGACAACATAAATTACATAATTTCCGCCAATTTCCGAAACGCCACGAAGCTGCTTGCTCTTCACTTCACTTCTACGCCTTGTGTAAACGTACGTTCCACTCTAGCCTCACCCTTTCACTTACTGTCCGTGCCGTTCATACGGGCTCGATTCTCCTTGACTGAATGTTGCGATGTGGTGTCCTGCTTACTAATGGCGGTGTCCTGCGAACTGCTCCTGACTTGGTGGTTCTGGTGTTGTGGCTCCCTTGCAGTTTAATTGGTTGGTTTTCTGTTCATTTGATATCTGATCGACTGCTTGTCTTAACTCCTCGACTCGACTCCTCGTGATCGACTGAACTCTCACGCTCTCCAACTCTCACGTTATCCATCCATGATCTCTAAACTCTCACGTTCTCCAACCGCTCTTCACCGCACTGTCACACTCCGGCGTTCCCTTGTGTATCCTAGCCCTCGAGTTATGGCGCATCTCGTTCCGATTCCCTCGGCGCTCCCTCGTTGCTCCGTCGACGCTTTTAACCTGTTAGGTTTCCACAGCGCTGGTCGTCCTTCGCAAAGCAACTTCAAATATCCCCAGCTCTTAAACTTAATTTCTCTTGGCAGGTTGCTTTTGCTGACCATGAGTTCCTTAGTTCGTTCCTTTCTGCGTTCATTATCCTTGACGTGTTCCTTGTACTGTATATGATTGCATCGTAGTGCATGTAGAGAATCCTACGAGTTTTCCCGTAGTACCCTTTGAGAATCATTGGAGTGATCCTTGGAGTCATTCCTCATTATCCTTCGAGCCTTGGAGTTATCCTTGTGCTCCTTCTTTAGTACGCTTTATACTTTGGGATCCTTGGAGTTATCCTTGGGCTCTTTCCTCAGTATCTTTTGAGTTTCCTTGCAGTTCTCCTCGAGCTCCTTTTCGCCGTGTCCTTTGGGAATCCTTGGAGCTATCCGTTGTCTCTTCCCTTCGTGTTCTTGGGGCATCCTTGGAGCTATCCTTGGACTCCTTTCTTAGTGTCCTTTGAGCATCCTTGGGGCTTTACTGTTGCTTTTCGTCTATTGTATCTGCTTGTACCTGCCCGCATGTGTTCTATGTTTGTTGTTGTTTCTTTCTTTGTGTTCACGTGCCGTATTTTTTAGATTACTGGTGACCCAAAATCCGTGACCTGGTAAGATCCATCGTATCTTGGGGCCCCACCGCTGGTGTCTATTGTCTCCTCCTTAGGTGGTAATGCCATGCGTGATCCTGGGAGGCTCTCTCCAGATTCCGCCTTATAATCTCGAAGTTTTCCGCTGTTTCCAAGTTCTCTCTGTCGTATAGAGCGCTCAGTTTCTCGTCCCAGTTTCTCTGATCCTGCTCTGTGAACTGCGCTATGATTGCTTTCATGGTCCTATTTGCTCTCTCTGTCGTTCATGGATTGAATTCATGAAGGACCAGTCGATTTCTGATAAATGCCTATTCATTTCAGTGAACTTATCTCAATGAAAACATCGAAAGGATGCTGGTTCGTTTTTGGGACATAGCAGTACTGCTTATGCTTCTAAGGTTACCTCAAGTCCTACACTTGGTACGCGTCTCCAGGATTCGAAATAGGACTAATTCGAGTAACTTGTTTGCGGTATCTGAAGAAAACATAAGGTCTAAAACTTTACCAGAGCAGTTCAAGACTGAGTTTAATTGTCCCAAAGACAGACAATTAAGATCGTGAACAAACTTTTGGGTTGTTGTCGGAACAAGAATATTTGAATTAGTTGAGGGCATCTAAGGAATGACAGAAAGGTTAAAATAGCCCAAAACGATGTGATGATCGTTATTGCCAATGGTCGAATGAATACTTTGTATTTGAGCCAAATGATGAAGGTACAGTCTTATATCAGACCGAGGGGAAATATACGAGAAAAATATGAAAGCATAATAATCGTGAACCTGAGTCCCTGCCAATCATCGGAATACGTTGAGAGACAAGATCGGCCTTGACAACATAAATTACATAATTTCCGCCAATTTCCGAAACGCCACGAAGCTGCCTCGCTCTTCACTTCACTTCTACGCCTTGTGTAAACGTACGTTCCACTCTAGCCTCACCCTTTCACTTACTGTCCGTGCCGTTCATACGGGCTCGATTCTCCTTGACTGAATGTTGCGATGTGGTGTCCTGCTTACTAATGGCGGTGTCCTGCGAACTGCTCCTGACTTGGTGGTTCTGGTGTTGTGGCTCCCTTGCAGTTTAATTGGTTGGTTTTCTGTTCATTTGATATCTGATCGACTGCTTGTCTTAACTCCTCGACTCGACTCCTCGTGATCGACTGAACTCTCACGCTCTCCAACTCTCACGTTATCCATCCATGATCTCTAAACTCTCACGTTCTCCAACCGCTCTTCACCGCACTGTCACACTCCGGCGTTCCCTTGTGTATCCTAGCCCTCGAGTTATGGCGCATCTCGTTCCGATTCACTCGGCGCTCCCTCGTTGCTCCGTCGACGCTTTTAACCTGTTAGGTTTCCACAGCGCTGGTCGTCCTCCGCAAAGCAACTTCAAATTTCCCCAGCTCTTAAACTTAATTTCTCTTGGCAGATTGCTTTTGCTGACCATGAGTTCCTTAGTTCGTTCCTTTCTGCGTTCATTATCCTTGACGTGTTCCTTTTACTGTATATGATTGCACCGTAGTGCCTTGTAGAGAATCCTTCGAGTTTTCCCGTAGTACCCTTCGAGAATCCTAGGAGTGATTCTTGGAGTCTTTCCTCATTATCCTTCGAGCATCCTTGGAGTTATCCGTGTGCTCCTTCTTTCGTAGCCTTTATCCTTTGGGATCCTTGGAGTTATCCTTGGGATCTTTCCTCAGTATCTTTTGAGTTTCCTTGCAGTTCTCCTCGGGCTCCTTTTCGCCGTGTCCTTTGGGAATCCTTGGAGCTATCCTTGGTCTCTTCCCTTCGTGTTCTTGGGGCATCCTTGGAGCTATCCTTGGACTCCTTTCTTAGTGTCCTTTGAGCATCCTTGGGGCTTTAATGTTGCTTTTCGTCTATTGTATCTGCTTGTGTTCTGCGTTTGTTGTTGTTTTTTATTTTTTTGTGTTCACGCGCCGTATTTTTCAGATTCCTGGTGACCCAAAATCCGAGACCTGGTAAGGTTCATCGTATCTTGGGGCCCCACCGCTGGTGTCCATTGTCTCCTCCTTAGGTTGTAATGCCTAGCCTGATTGTGGGAGGCTCTCTCCAGATTCCGCCTTATAATCTCGAAGATTTCCCCGAGTTCCTCTCTGTCGTATAGAGCGCTCAGTAGTCTTAGTTCTCTACCTTAAGTAATAAACGCCGGTGTAGCCTGTGTATTCCGAAACACCTATATTTACTGCCAGCATGATCTCAGGCCATTTCTCGTCCCAGTTTCTCTGATCCTGCTCTGTGAACTGCGCTATGATTGCTTTCACGAACCTATTTGCTCTCTCTGTCGTTCATGGATTGAATTCATGAAGGACCAGTCGATTTCCGATTTCAGTGAACTTATCTCAATGAAAACATCGAAAGGATGCTGGTTCGTTTTCGGGACATAGCAGTACTGCTTATGCTTCTAAGGTTACCTCAAGTGTAGGATGGTACGCGTCTCCAGGATTCGAAATAGGACTAATTCGAGTAACTTGTTTGCGGTATCTGAAGAAAACATAAGGTCTAAAACTTTACCAGAGCAGTTTAAGACTGAGTTTAATTGTCCCAAAGACAGACAATTAAGATCGTGAACAAACTTATGGGTTGTTGTCGGAACAAGAATATTTGAATTAGTTGAGGGCATCTAAGGAATGACAGAATGGTTAAAATAGCCCAAAACGATGTGATGATCGTTATTGCCAATGGTCGAATGAATACTTTGTATTTGAGCCAAATGATGAAGGTACAGTCTTATATCAGACCGAGGGGAAATATACGAGAAAAATATGAAAGCATAATAATCGTGAACCTGAGTCCCTGCCAATCATCGGAATACGTTGAGAGACAAGATCGGCCTTGACAACATAAATTACATAATTTCCGCCAATTTCCGAAACGCCACGAAGCTGCCTCGCTCTTCACTTCACTTCTACGCCTTGTGTAAACGTACGTTCCACTCTAGCCTCACCCTTTCACTTACTGTTCGTGCCGTTCCTACGGGCTCGATTCTCCTTGCCTGAATGTTGCGATGTGGTGTCCTGCTTACTGATGGCGGTGTCCTGCGAACTGCTCCTGACTTCTGTTCTGGTTCTGGTGTTGTGGCTCCCTTGCACTTTACTTGGTTGGTTTTCTGTTTACTTGATATCTGATCGACTGCTTGTCTTAACTCCTCGACTCGACTCCTCGTGATCGACTGAACTCTCACGCTCTCCAACTCTCACGTTATCCATCCTTGATCTATAAAACTCTCACGTTCACCAACCACTCTTCACCGCACTGTCACACTCCGGCGTTCCCTTGTGTATCCTAGCCCTCGAGTCATGGCGCATCTCGTTCCGATTCCCTCGGCGCTCCCTCGTTGCTCCGTCGACACTTTTAACCTGTTAGGTCTCCACAGCGCTGGTCGTCCTCCGCATAGCAAGTTCAAATTTCCCGCGCTCTTCAACTTATTTTCTCTAGGCAAGTTGCTTTTGCTGACCATGAGTGCCCTTTTAGACTCCTGAAGCTGTGTTTCCCGGTTCGGACCCCGATCCGGACTGCGATCCCATCTCCCAAGCTGGACATTATGCCCTTCCCCGCGATGCTTGGCCGCTTTCGGTACAGCTCTCTTAGCTGTTTCGTCTTCCAACTTCCTTCGGCAGACTTCTGCTGCGTGTTTCCAGCCAGTCCTAATCGAATTTATGGAGACCTTGGTTCGTTCCTTTCTGCGTTCATTATCCTTGACGTGTTCCTTTTACTGTATATGATTGCACCGTAGTGCCTTGTAGAGAATCCTTCAAGTTTTCCCGTAGTACCCTTTGAGAATCCTAGGAGTGATTCTTGGAGTCTTTCCTCATTATCCTTCGAGCATTCTTGGAGTTATCCTTGTGTTTCTTTCTTCGTAGCCTTTATCCTTTGGGATCCTTGGAGTTATACTTGGGCTCTTTCCTCACTATCTTTTGAGTTTCTGTGGAGTTCTCCACGGGCTCCTTTTCTCCGTGTCCTTTGGGAATCCTTGGAGCTATCCTTGGTCTCTTCCCTTCGTGTTCTTGGGGCATCCTTGGAGCTATCCTTGGACTCCTTTCTTAGTGTCCTTTGAGCATCCTTGGGGCTTTACTGTTGCTTTTCGTCTATTGTATCTGCGTCCCTTTCCTGTTTTATGTTGATTTTGAGAATTTTTTATATCCGTATACCTGTCGGCCGGAGTTTAGTTTTTTTTTACCCCCCAGCTCGGCGTTTCCACTTGTTCTTGCCACTAAGTAAGTACTCTGATCTCCCACCCGACTCCTTGTATGTGCTCTTCAACTTATTTTCTCTTGGCAGGTTTCTTGTGCTGACCATGAGTGCCCTTTCAGACTCCTGAAGCTGTGTTTCCTGGTTTGAACCCCGATCCGGACAGCGATTCCATCTTCCAGTCTGGCCATTATGCCCTTACCCGGGATGCTTGGCCTCTTTCGGTACGGCTCTCCTAGCTGTGTCGACTTTCCCCTTCTTGTGGTAGACTACTGCTTGCTTCCAGCCAGTCCTAATCGAATCTATGGAGACCTCGGTTCATTCCTTTCTGGGTTGGGTTCTCGGGCTAGTTACTCTCGGGGTTTAGTCGCGCCGATCCGGGACTTCACAAATCGGAACCCTAGGCTCTCCTGGAAAATTCCACTCGAGACCGTACTGATTGACTGCTCTCCCTTCTGGCTGATCGCGCCATGACTTGCTCAATTCTACTTGGCGCATCCTTTGGGATCCTTGGAGTTATCCTTGGGATCTTTCCTCAGTATCTTTTGAGTTTCCTTGCAGTTCTCCTCGGGCTCCTTTTCGCCGTGTCCTTTGGGAATCCTTGGAGCTATCCTTGGTCTCTTCCCTTCGTGTTCTTGGGGCATCCTTGGAGCTATCCTTGGACTCCTTTCTTAGTGTCCTTTGAGCATCCTTGGGGCTTTAATGTTGCTTTTCGTCTATTGTATCTGCTTGTGTTCTGCGTTTGTTGTTGTTTTTTATTTTTTTGTGTTCACGCGCCGTATTTTTCAGATTCCTGGTGACCCAAAATCCGAGACCTGGTAAGGTTCATCGTATCTTGGGGCCCCACCGCTGGTGTCCATTGTCTCCTCCTTAGGTTGTAATGCCTAGCCTGATTGTGGGAGGCTCTCTCCAGATTCCGCCTTATAATCTCGAAGATTTCCCCGAGTTCCTCTCTGTCGTATAGAGCGCTCAGTAGTCTTGGTTCTCTGCCTTGAGTAATAAACTCCGGTTTAGCCTGTGTATTCCAAAACACCTATATTTACTGCCAGCATGATCTCAGGCCATTTCTCGTCCCAGTTTGTCTGAGCCTGCCCTGTGAACTGCGCTATCATTGTCTTCACTGTCCTATTTGCTCACTCTATCGGTTTCTCTTGCGGGGTATATGGAGCCGTGAACTGTTGCTCGGCTCCCATCTCGGCCAGGAAACTCTTGAAGACTCTGCTGTTGAACTGTACACCGTTTTCCGTTATGACTACCTACAGGACCCCAAACCTTGCGATGACGCGTTCCCTGAACGCTTTCTTTAGGGACTCGGCCGTCGCGCTCCGCAGCGGCACCAATTCAGTTCACTTAAAGAACCAGTCTACCAGAACCAGCAGCATTTGGTGTCCGTGTTTTGAACGCGGCAGGGGTCCGACAAAGTCTGCACATACTGTAGCCCATAGGTCCTCTGGCACGTGGGTTAGCATTTTCCCAGACGCCTGCATCTGATTTGGCTTGAATCTGATACATGTCTCGCATACCTGGCCAGTAGTTCTGGGCTGCCAGACGTGCTATGGTCCTTCTGCTTCCTACATGGCCAGCTGCCGGTGAGTCGTAGTTCTCTTTCAGCACCGTTTCGCGTAGAGCTTTCGGGACGCACATCTTCCACGCCGCGACATCCTCACTGCCTGCTCTGTGTGGTATGTTCCTGTACAAGGTGTATCCCTCCATCACGTAGTCCGGGTACTTTTGTGGCTTGGTCCTAATCATTTCGCACATGTCCTGAATCCAGCCGCATGCTGCCGAGAGTTCCGTCGCGGATGTCTCCTTAATCCCTCGCAGTGTTACTGGTAGTGGCTGCCTTGAAAATGCCCACATTGAGTTGTCCCCTCCTGTACGCTATTTCGAAGTCATACTGCTGCAACTCCAGGGCCTATCTGGCCCTTCCAGATATCGTTTAAGTTTTCGGATCGCCCAGACGATTGCCAAACACTTCTTCTCGGTCGTGGAGTAGTTTTTTTCAGGACCGGTGAAGAGATCACCTTTTCGCCACGTTTGCCAGTAACGGTGCTTCAGGTCCAAACTGCTTATGTACCGTGCCTCTCTCAGCTGGTTGAGGATATAAGTTATTCGAGGCATCGTTTAGGCATCCTTTATCGATTTGGCGTTGATCTGCCTAAAAACGACGCAAAGTCTCCACTTGCCATGGGCTGGTTGAGTTCTCTATGTATCCCATTTAAAGTAGCCCGTCCACCTTTTCATTGATCTCCGCTTGAGCTTTCGGGTTCTTGGGGTAGTATCTCTGCTTTGTTCGTTTGTCGTCCTTCTATAAATGACTAAATGACTCACTGAAAGCTTGCTTCCGTTGCCTGACCTGATCCAACAGCCTTGTAAAGAAATCTCTCGGCAGAAAGTACAGATGGAAGCTCTCAATGAACTCTGCCCAGGTTTTCCATTACTTGTTGTTGGCGATGAACCACTTCAACGACCTTCCTTTAAGCAACTCCGGCATCGCTCGGGGGATCTTGTCTAGATCTAAACCGTGGGTGTTGGCGGACTATTCAACTTGTTCCAGGAACAAGAACGCTTTCTCCGCCCCGTCGAACCTGAATGACACCTCGCGGACTTGTTCAGCGACCCTTGCATAATCCGACTGGCTGGGTCTAGAGGTTAGCACTGTTGTCTTCCTGTCCTGGCTTCACTCTCTCCTGTGAGCCTCCCTTTCCAAGTTGTCGATGCTCAAGCTAGCTACTAGGATATCCCATTCAGCGTTCGTTAGCGTGATGCTCGGGCCGGCTCTGCCGTAGTACATAGCTTCCAGCTCAGCCCAGATGTCGGCAAGTTGTGGGTCGTTCTCTGTCTCGGAGTAATACTCCGACAATGTCTTCCTCATGTCTTTTTATCTGCCGTCCAGGGCGACATTAAGTCTTTGTGTGACCTGGGCGAAGTCCTCCTTCTTAAGGCGGTAGATTCACTTCTTTCCCATTCTGTTCATGTTGCATTTACTGCTAGGACAATCGCGTTGGGCGCCAGATGTAACGAACTGATTTTGTTTACTTTCTGCTCGCTACGATATTTGTGCGGCTAGCTGAGTAGATTGTGTGTGTTCGTCCCACCAAATTTATATAAACGTGACCTACTGGGCGGTTCAGTGAGAAAACACAGGATTTACGGTTTCGTAGTGGGTTTTTTGCGGGTGTAATTAAAGTCGGCTTTATAATTTGCTTGTCCTCGGTGTCTCCGACGGTACGGGTTGTGTCGATGTTCTCCCGCCTCGTTGAAACGGTGTTCCAGTTTTGTAGCTCGCTGAAGATCCTTGTTCGCTGCTTGTTCCTGACGCGTTGATTCGGTGACTACTTGGCAACGATTCAGACTCACTATGGGGTCGGCGCTGCTTTCGACGACTCGCCTTGTTGTGGTTCCCTTGCAGTTTACTTGGTTGGTTTTCTGTTCACTTGATATCTGATCGACTGCTTGTCTTAACTCCTCGACTGACCGTGATCGACTGATCGTGATCGACTGTCCGTGATCGACTGATCCTGCTGCCAGCGCCTTGCGGGTTTATATAGGGCCTCCGGGAACCTTTATTTCCCTTTTGCGCACGGCCCGCCGAAACTCTCTACACCGGGTCCAAAGTCTATGGCTCCAGTTTGACCCTCTTGTCCATCATGCGCTGCTTCCTGCCGATGTTCAGCCTGATGCTACCGTCCCGCTGATTCTCGTCACATGCTTGTGTGCCGCTCCCATCCAGATAAAGTTGATGGCGATGATCCCGTGTTTGCGTTTGCAAGCAAAAAGCCGGAGTTATTCGCAACAGAACGCGTCGTAGAAGCCTGCTCATCTTTGACGTGCTGCAGATCAGGATCAGGTGATTTAGAATAGGCAGGGGTGGGTGAAGGTCCGGAGGAAACCTTGCACTGCAGCCGTCTACTTCCACCAAAGAGGGCTTACTGATAGTTAAACGATATGATCTACGTGTTAGATTATAAGCGTAGCAAAGAGCAGCAGTGCCCGACATAGAATTGACAGCAACAGGAAGTGGTTCCAATGTAGCACCAGCACTGAGGCCGCCAGCTGCCTCTGACCCCAGAATTCTACCTTTAATATTAGATTCAGCCTTTAGAAATCGATCAGATAGATGCTTAAATCCGGCACATAAGGACTGGTATTCCAGTACGTTTTGCCTTTTGAAAGCCATAAAATTGAATTTGATATGATAGCAACTAAGGCAGGTCCAATTCAGGTCCATTTTGATTTGGTACGGTCTGCAATAAGGCCTCCCCGTGTCTCAGGTCGGAACATTTGGGGGCATGCTTTTATGAAGCAGGCAGACATAGTATGTTGGTGTTATAAGCATCAGTAATATACGCGTAGATTAACAGAGTAGATGTAGAAAGCAAGGCTTGCAGTTTGGTCAGCGATAAGCTTTTCATGCGGGCGAATGTTCGCAGTGAAAATGACAATAACGCAATTGTGACCAACAACAACACACTGTAGAGACTTTCGGTAAACTCAAGAATACGGTAAAGCGACAGAGCGAAAACCAAATCACATTTGACGGTAATCTTGTAATTATGCTAGTTACGTATAAACTTTTCGTTGTGATAGAGTCACAAAAAATTCCTTCAGGGGCGTTTTTGTTTTTATTGTGGTTGACTAATATCAACGATAGATGAAACGTTTTCGGGAGCTATTAAAATACACGTCCGTCTACAGCGATAGCTATTATCTCTCTTTTACCTTGGTATTGATTTTGCCCTGGTGTGTGCCTGCACTAATCGTCACCGCTGCGGACAACTACTGCTTATCCTGGATCAGTTAGTTTAGAAAGGTAGCATCTTGCGACCCCCACGCGCCTCTCTGCGTCTGAGGTCGCTGGGCATTTCCTGCCTTCTGGCAGCATTCGACGCTCCTGACGGATACTTCCCCGCACACCCAACAGACAACAGGCATTGGTGTCGACTTCCCCACGCCCAGTGTCCGTGGCCGCCGCACTTTTGGTAGGCCTTCTGGGGGTCTGTGATGTGTGTCGTTTTCCGTGATCTTTATGTTTTGATTGACGGCCTCCACACTGTGTTCGTTGGCTACATCTGTTGCTGTTGTGGTTGTGTCCATTGGCTTCCTCGTGGTGCTCCTGTTGCCTGCTTCCGTGGGACTCATTGTGGCGGTGACCCATAGTCATTTCCCCGTGTCTCCTTGTTGCTGGATCTTCTCATCTTCTGATGTGACCTGCATTGGTGATGATGACTTGGTCTTCGAAAACTTGTTTTTTTGTATGAACGCATCTCGTTTCCTTTCTAGTTGTTCGTACCTATCTGCTAATAACATCAGCGCATCTAGGTGCATCCCTTTGTACGCTCTTAATAAGATCCTTAAATTTGGGGTGCAGTTTTCCTTAATGATCTTTAAGGTGACTCTCGAAAAAAATTTAAGTGGTCTTAACATCGTCTGCTCGTCGATCATGTGGACTTTGAAGGACTCGCAGAAGCACTGCATCTGTTGCCTGTCCATATCCGGAAAAAAACTTTCGGCAGAAACTATAAATGGAAGCTCTAAATGAACTCTGCCCAGATTTTCCATTGCTTGTTGTTGGAGATTTCAAAGCTTTCCTATAAGCAATTCTGGCATCGCTCGGAGGATCATGTCTAAATCCACCAACCGTTTAGCGACCTTTGTATAATTCGACTGGCTGGTTCTCGAGGTCAGTGCTGTTGTTTACCGGTCCTGGCAAGGCTCTCTCCGTTCGTTAGCGCTATGCTCAGGACGGCTCTTTCGCGTAACGTAGCTTCCAGCTCGACCAAGATAACGCCGAGTTGTGGGTCGTTCTCTGTCTCGGAGTAATACTCCGACAACGCCTTTTACATATCATCTAATCTGTCGTCCAGGGCGACATTAAGCCTCTGTGCGACATGGGCGGAGTCCTCCTTCTTTAGGCGGTAGATCCATCTCTTTCCCATTCTTTTTAGCCTAATCCTTGTTCCTGCTGTTCGTGACGTTCCTGCGGGGCTCGATCCGATTTGCGTGGCCTAGCCGTGTGACGCCCTCTGGACCTCAGCTTCCTATGTCTCGATCCGGAGATTCCTGGTATCACGATTCTGAAAATATCGACGTAGCGCCCTTGCTCCTTGTAGGCTCCCACTGCGCTGCTTCCGCTGACTCGACTTATTGTGGTTGACTGACTGTTCACTTTGATATTTGATCTTGATGGTTTGACTCCTCCTGATTTTTTTTCGGCTACCAACAGAGAGCCTTCGGGAACCGTTTTTTCCCTTTTGGGCACGGCCCACTGAATCTTTCCACTTCGAATCCAAAGTCCATGGCTTTTGGTGGACCGGCTTTTCTCTTATGCACAGCTTTCAACCGAAATCCTGCTCAATGCTGCCGTCCCGCTGGTTCCCGTGATGGATGTGGCACGCCTTTAAGTCGCTCCTCTGCTGAGATGTGGCACTTCCTTCCTTGGTTCAAAGTTCATGGCAGCGTCCAAAGTCCGGCGGCATCTCCAACCTCTCCCATTCTCCATAATTAGTCTCCGAACTCTAATTTTCTCCATTCTCGGTCTTCAAAGTCTCCTTTTGTCCATCATTGGTATCCAATATCTCACGTTCTCCATTCTTGGTCTCAAAACTCTCTTCCTATCCAACTTGGTCTCCAAACTTTCTTTCTCTAAAACCGCTCTTCGCCCTGCCGTTACTACGCGAATTCGCAGCGTGCCTGGTAAGCGACAGATGGCGGTAAGCGGCCTGCTGTTATTGCTGCTGAGATTTGTGTGGAGTTCTTTAACTCCTCACACGACATTTAAAAAAAATACCATTTCTTTCTTACATTTTTGTCAAAATCATAACAGAACAAACTTGATCATTGATAACCGATTTATCAGTAATGAGTTATCGTGTTGCTTTGCTGAACGCAGCCAATGACTTTCTGTTGTTTACATCCTCAATTTGCTAAATAAACGCTGAGTGGGGGCCCATTGGAGTTCGCTGAGCTTATTTAGTCCATGGTAAATAATGTTGGTTTTGCCTTCTTATTTTAGAGAATTTCTCCTAATTGACATCCGCATAACGATGCTTGAAACAGTCTTCATTTATAACAATATTCGAGGTATAGTTAAAAGGCTGGTTTCAATGACAGAAAAGATGTATGTTTTTAACGCTATCAGATCTGTTATAATTTAATTTTCTTTTAGTTTAAGACTTCAAAAAATATTTTCATTCAGTTCAGGTCGTTTGCAAGATTTGTATACATTTGTAAGTATGTCGGAGATTATTTTAATATGCTAGATTAATTTATTAAGTCTCTCAGTGTCTATGAGCTCTGCGAAATAAATGAAGATCAAAGGAGATTGCAAAGATAGAGAGTGCTTTTGTGGGATAGCGCGGTGGGAAGGAGGAGAAAAATTCCACGCTGGCGCCTGGCAAGCGTACATTGCCCGCAGCGCTACCAACGTTTGATCCCGAAGCTGCTGCCGCCAACCATCCTTTGTTAACATCCGAAAGAAGGTGCGTTCTTGGTAATGGCGCTCATCAATTTGCTTCTCGGAAACCCATCGCAGTGGCTGTCTCAGATTTGTTTTCTTGGAATTACCTGGGCGCAGTTCAAGGAATAATTCTTGGAGCGATACGAAGGCAACGAGACGACGGCTGCAGCATTGTATTCTAATTTGTATGTGAATAGCCTGCTAAACTAACCTTTGACGATTAGTCAGTTGATATCCAGACGATTGAGCTTTGGCGGAAGAGAGCTTGTACTCTATTATTTTATGTTAAAGGATTATCCTGCAAAGTTAACGTCTGTTGAAATGTTTAACGGAGATCTAACTTGATGTGTTTGTGCCGAAAACACTTGTCCTCGTACTCTAGTAAGCAAACCAAAAAAAAAAAACGGGAATAAGATAAATTAAGTAAATAAGTCAAGTGTTGAACTGAGAGGTAATGAGCAATGAATGCCATTCTAGCTTTGTATCGACTAACGCAAGGTCGAGTTATAGTCAGGACGGCCGGGTCGGAGATTATTATAAAATACTTAATTAAATTATTATTTGTAAGTCTCTCAGTGTATGAGTTATGCCAAATAAATGAAGATCAAAGGAGATTGCAAAGAGAGAGAGAGAGTGGTTTGGGAGCGCGGTAAGAAGGAAGAGCGAAGTTCCTGCTGAGCGTTGCGCAATGATGAAAAAAGAAAAATGAGCAAAAAATAGAGCAAGGCAGTTCGAGTTAAGGATTCATCGAGTAAAATCATTGCGACTCGCTGCGCCGACGAACCTGACCCTGAATCTCTTAAAAGAGATAATAAATTTATAATATTTTGCAAAATAAAGGTTTCGAGTAGTACGCCACCAAGCCGCCAAGGGCGCCGCTAGTTGGTGCTATAGGCTTGGTGGCGCTAGGCGGCGCAAGAATGAAATAGATGGCGCCAAGATGCGCTAGGCTGAGTAATGGGTATTAATGCCATCGAAGTTGCGTGGAAAAAGCGTAGGCTTAGAGAAAAAGCGACCTCAGCGCTCTTGATTTCAGTATTTTCGATCTTCAGCGTCTTCCGACCGGAGGTTCACGTAAAGGAAGCATATGTTTGTTTGGGAGACATAAGTCTCCAAGAATTGGCAGTGATGAAGCAGAATATGAAACGGTAGAACACCTTCTCTGCATCTTCCCAGCCCTATGCAGAGTTAAAATGAAGCACGTAGGAATCCTCTTCATTAACGTTAATACATAATAAGACTGGGGATCCAAGAGATCACACGGTATCACAATAACCCACAGAGGTCTAAGAGTGTCAGACCATTTCTGGCAGCTGTTTTTATCCAACCTATCTTAACCTATTTAGCCAATTCATGTTTGAGAAACGATATAGTATTTCGAAATACCATTCAACAACATATAACATTAGTAGTTCGGAAGTAATTTTTTTAAATTTTAGCTATTTATAGCTGTTTTTCCGCTTAACTAGCGAATTTTTGTAAAAGTAGTACAACTAAAGTTTCTGATATTAGGCTGTTTATTATCATCTTAAGTATCCAGGACTAAACAAAAAAAGTTCAATGCTCAAACAGTGTTTTGAACTGTAATTTTAAAATTCATTTTGCGAACAATTTTTAACGTTGGTATTAAGACAAATCATGTTTTACGTCATTCAAACATAAACGTTTAAAAAATTTTTAACGACATATAGCACATATGTATGAACTTTAGCTATCTAACCCGCCAATCTAGCAAGGAAAAGTAGGTGTAAATGTGAAAATTAGGAAAACTTTATCTGTAGGGGATAATTACCCCCGGCTATTGACTTAGTTGTATTCTTACTCAAAATACGCGTCGCTTTTTTCGCTCAAAATGAAAAAGCAATTCTGTTTCTGTTCTAATTGAACTAATAAAGCAACATATTTGTTAAAAAGGTGTTTTGAAATACTATTACATCTTCCAAACATGATTTGTCCAAATACCAACGCTTAAAATTAAGCAAACCATTTTTTTATTCCACGCTGCACGCTGCTTTTCAATATGCTTGGGTTTAGATGTAAGATCTTGATAAAGCGTGCCGAATGTACAAAATAATTGTTTAATAGATTTTCGACACAAAAGTTGATATCATAATTTTTTTTTGCTGAAGGTGCGATCTTCACTGGATACTTACCTTGCTGAGAGGTGTTTTTAATTTATATCGTGTAAGGTGAAAATTGTGTAATCGATTTCTAGTTAACAGGAACAGCCACCACTGGCAACATCACTGGCAACTCCACTAGCAACACCACAGAGAGCATCACTAGCACAATATTATTAAATATTACCATAAACCCCAGTGAGAATAAAAGGCAGAAAAATTAAGAGCAAAAAATACCAAGTTTAGTTCGATTCGCCTTGAGTCTTCTTAGTTTTTCTTCTCGGTATCGAGATGAAAGCTAGGTTGTTTTAAAGAAAACTTTATCGCTTACAGTGATCCCTATATCGATCGATGGAGTCGAGTTTAGTGCTTTCAAGAAAGGAGCAACTGTTGTTATCGCTCCCGACACTTTATTCTAAATAATCTTTTACACTTAGTCAAAAGTATAATAAATAAGCTGTCTTCAATGGTAGCGCTGCCTTTTTTATATAAGTCATTTTACGCACAACATTTAATACGAATATATATTGCTTAATGTAAGTGACGAAAACGTCGCTGGTGGGAACTGAGCCTGTTGTTCACATATAAATTATAAGATTATGATATTCCCCCAGTGGATGTGAGCGTGATCGCATGCAGCCGTCCAGTTGAAGGGGATATCCTAATGCTGCCCTTAGGCTCATGGGCGCAGGTCGACCCCGAGCGGTTGCGGTAACTAAGAAGCGGCCGGGTAGCTCGTCGCTGGCAAGTTTGTGGGCGCGGGGGAGTTGTTCCTCGCTGCGGTCACCGTTCCTCTTGGCCGACTGTCCACTGGTCATCAACTGTAGAATTAGGATGATTATGTTGGGAGAAAACTATTCCCCTTTTCCAGCTAGCCTAGAGACTCAGTCAGGATAGAAAATAATAAGATTTCTAACGGCAGTTGCCTGAGTTTTTTTGTGCAGAACTTGTGTTCTTTATTCGCTGAATGACAAAACTGAACTGGCTTAAGGCTAAAAAAAATTGGATATCAAAGCGGCCACGCAAATATGCTGTGTTAGCCAGCTATGCGCGGGCATCCGGCCAGATGCTGTGTCAGCAGTTTCGCCGGAGCGAGCTGACGAACGATCGGTCATTGCCGTCGCTTGGTTAACTAAGTTAACTACTCCCCCCTCAGGAATGAGGCCGCCCTCTGCCTCGGCCTCTGGGTGAATCGCCGGAAGGTTAATCCGATGCAGATCAGCGCGCAGAGTATAGCTCCTGCAATAAGCATTATCTGATGTAAGCGATAGTCGCTGACCTCTTCTCAGAATCTTTTGATGTGTTCCAAATTACGTTCACTTAACCGATGAAGGTATATAAGACTAAGGATGCTTCGTTTCATAGTGACGTTTAGAAAAGGCGAGCTGGCTACTCCCGGAGCCCTTTTCTGGGCTGTGTCATGGTTGACAAATCGGTTTTCGTTGACTGTAGCACTCTCCATAAAGGTGATGAGGTAGGTACCCTGTACGTGGACGTAGGGGCCGTTGTCCACCCTCACACGAGCCGAGCGATCACTTACAATGACAATTCCATCGTCAACGTAAGTGGCAGGATGCAAGTCACCATGTTGATATTCGCAGTGCCTCCAGCGTGGAGCTCCTGGGTGCACGATCTTATTAGCGCCAGTTGGCAAAATGTAGCCCCTGGTGTTATGGAGCAGTTTTTTACCGTGCGGATCTCCCCGTTGCATTCCGCTATTATGTTATCTTTCAGCCTGAGAATGGTGCCCTGATGGATAAAGGATTGTAAAATTTTGACGGACGCTACGTAAAAAACATCTTTGATGGCGGTCTCAGTGGGCTCTTCCATCCACACATTTTCTAGGTCTGCATGATCTAGTATCTAGCCCTAGGCTAACGACATTAATTTTCGTAAGAGCGACTGCAAGCATTAAATTAGTAACATCCCGTATAGGTGTCCCGTATCAACTTGGGATTCTTTAGCCGACCTCAGAAGTTGATTGACAGTAGTGGATATTCTATTGATTTGGTCTTGGACTTTTGTGTTAATTTTTAAATGCCTATTGCTTGCATTAATGAGTTGAAATTCGTTGAACTTAATTTATTCAAAATCCTCGGCGTCTGGCGTTCCCGCCACTACCTTTAAGGCTGTACATAGGAAATTTAAACTCCTGGCTACTCTATACTGGATGGTTAATGACTCGAGCAGATCGCGCAAGTGTGCGGTATCAACGCTCAAGAGTTTTTGCATATGCGATTGTGGGAAGATGTTGGTCATTCCGTCTATCTCTTTTACTACGCGCCTATACTCCAAGAGGTTTGCTGAGTGTCTTACAAATGCGAACTCTTCCCTAACCAAAATTCGACCATCAACGATGGGAATGTATTTGGCTTTTGAGTAGTCTATTATGTCCGCCAAAGTTACGGTCAAGAAGAGTAGCAGGGGCATGGTTGTAAATCTGTAATTCGGATATACTGTATTGTTTGTTAAAGACGGGTTAGCCCACCACCAAAGCACAGAGAAACGAGTATGATTAAAAATAATAGTAATGAAAAACTTATGACAAGTGGCTAGGGATACAAGCAATGAAAAATGAAAGATTATCAGGCGAGCGATAGCATGCTAACGCTTGGCCTACCTAAGGTGGTCTTTGTGGACCACCCTCCCCTTAATGAGGACTTTGGTCCCCATGTCCGCTTCCACTGTTTTCTCTTCGCATAACGGCGAAAGCTTCTTCCATAGTCTCCTGTTGGATTTTACTAGGACTTTGTCGCCGACATTAAACACTCTGTTTTGCCGGGAGTCATTTTCCCTGCTTCTTAGCTTGTTCTGGGCATGCCTTATTCTATTCTCTATATCGCACTGTGGGTCATTCGACTGAGTGACTACCACGTCGGCGGGTCTCTTGCCGATGACCGAATGTATAGATTTATTGAACTTTGTCGTGGCCAGTAAAATAAACTCTACGGTGTCTCTGATGCCTTTGTCAATTTTGAGGCATCTGGCAAGCTCCAATAGAGTGCTGTTCACTCGTTCCACTTGTCCGTTTGAGACGCTGTGGAGGGGCGGAGCATTCGAGATGCTAACGCCGAAGTGGTTTTCCACGACGATTTCGTTAGCTAACTTGGCCATTTTCGGGAAGTAGTACTCTCAGATTACCTGATTCACATTTTCTTGGGCCGATCTGTGAGCCCTGTTGTACTCGACAGTGAGGATTTCTCGTCTCTCGGCGACTGCAAAAATATCCGTTACTTGGTTTTTGTAATGCCAAAATTTTGTGGCTGGGAATTGCCGAACCAAGTTATCCTGTATCATCGCTAGCGTGTGCAAGTCGCAATGAATGGCGTTGACGCCTTTAGGAACTATAGTGTCCGCGAGCTCCTCCAGCAATGACTCCTTGCATATGAAGTCAATGTTATGCCGTCTCTTGTTTCCAAAGAGTACGAAGCTGCGTTTAGACGGAGACCGTGCTTCCTGCAGAGTTATCTGGTTTTGAAAGCAATTCAATGGCTTGTCCGTGGTTTCGATTGTATGGGTTAGCGAAAGCTCACTGTGAATTGTGGCCGCGCTGGAAATAGCTTCTTCCTCTTCCACGGCGTTAAGTTGCTGTCTTGAGAGGGCATCCGCCACGAGATTATCTTTGCCGGGCTTATAAAACATTTTAGCGCCGGACTCGTCGATGCGGGCTTTTCACCTTTTGATTTTCGCATTCGGATAGGATTCCGACACTGCGAAGGTCAACGGTTGATGGTCAGTAAAGATATTTATATCTTTGACTGCATATAAATAGGGGCGCAATTTGGCCAGTGCCCAAACTATAGCTAACAGCTCCCTTTCGTAAGTAGCGTAGTTAACTTCTCTGTCCTTTAGGGTTCTAGAGATCATCGTTATGGGTCTCCCTTCTTGGGATAGGACTGCGCCAATACCGTACGCTGAGGCATCTGTCGTTAGATCAAATGCCTTTTGGTAGTCGGGGTATTTGAGGATGACATCCTCGGAAGCCAGAATGTTACGTTTTTGGAAAGGCAGCCGTTGGGGCTCGCTGAACTGCACCGGGATGTTCCTGTATCTGTGTCTACTGACACTTCCAAGTTCCCCTTTCAAAATATCCTTGATGGGCCTAGCTATGGGATGATGACCTCGAATATGTTCTTAGGCTCTGGGAATTCTTGAATGGCTTTTATTTTTTCATGGTCTGTGTTAGCCCCGTTATTGGTAACTATGAACCCTAAACAGCTAACGCTTTTCTTGAAAAATCGTGATTTTTCTGTTGATATATTTGCATCGTGTAGGCCCCTGAGAACCCAATCCACGTGTCAGATGTGGGAGTTTTCGTCCTCCGAGAAGACGATAACATCATCAACATAGACATAGCAAAACTTGCCGATCTGCTCTCGCAGTATGTCGTCAATTGTTCTTTGGAGAATGCTGGCTGCATTTTTTAATCCAAATGGCAATCTGCGAAACTCGTACTTTCCTCCGTTAACGGAAAAGGAAGTTTTTCACGGCCAGTGTGATCTGATAATAACCGGACTTCAAGTCCAGGGTTGTGAAATACTTGGCCTTGCCCAAGTTTCCTAATATCATCGAGATGTTCGGCATGGGGTATCGATCGGGTATTGTTTTCTCGTTTAGTTTGCGAAAATCTATAACTAAACGCATTTTCCGCTTGCCCGTTTCGTCGGTGCCCTTTTTATTTACTACCCATATTGGGTTATTGTAGGGGCAATTCGACTTTCGGATGATGCCATTTTTTAGCAGAGCTTGGATTTCGCCGTTGACAAAATCAGCTGCCCCCATTGGATATGTGTAAAGTTCGGCATAAATGGGCGTCTCATCAATAGTTCTGATAGTGGCTACCCCCGACGTATTGTAAGACAGGGCCTCATTAGGGTCTGCGACAGTTTTTTTCCTGTCGCTGAGCATTTTCAAAAATGCTTTTCTGACCAAAGGTGGTGCGTTTGAGCAGTCCACCTCAGTAAAATTTACCTCGGGACACGTATGAAAATCGATTCTCTCTACTTCTGTGCCTCATTTGAGCTGGCCGGAGGCCAGACAAAGTGATGCCCCTGCCTGTTTTTAAAAATTCGAGGCCGATGTTTCCATCATAGGAGGACAAATCTGGTAAAATGAAGAACGTTGCCTTCAAGTTGAAAATTGACACGAAGCATTTCTTCGTGATAGTGGTGACTCCATGGATCAAATGAACCTTGAATGGAGATTCTACCGGGCGGACGCCTTTCAATCCTTCGTATGGTCGGATGAAATTTTTGGCTGCGCCCGTATCGACTAGAAGTCTCATGTCAATCCCCGCTACTCTTCGTCTGATGACGGACGCGCCAGCGGCCGCTGTGGTGTACGTATCACCAGTGTTGCCAGCGCTCTGGGCAATGTAATTTACCCTTGGCCTTTTTTGTGGGCGCGTTTTATCGGACGCCGCCGGCTTCCTATTATGGTATGCCGGGGCCTGCATCCTGGACAGCGATGGTTCCACCTCCATAGATTCTGGGGTGCCTCCACAGTGCCCATCGCTGTGTGGATCAGGGTGCACCTGTGCCTTGTGCTGTTTAGTAAAGTGTGGACTTTTTCCAGCACTTACTTGCGTGTATGCCTAGCGGGACGTTTGCTGGCGTTCTTGCGCCCTTGGATTTGTTTTCCTATTCCTATCTTCCTGGCTCTTCGCAAACGACGATGCAAACGTGTATCTCTCGTGGTTTGATTCCACCTACTGAGCTAGAGCCAGAGCCGTTGGCAAGTCCTTCGGCTTTGCCGAAAAAAAAGAGGACATCGGTGAGGTTGCGCCTGAGTCCCGAAATAAATACACGGAGTGCGCCATCTCGGAATTTGTCGCATAAACCCTTTGCCGAAGACAATTTGTACGACATTGTGACTTTGTTAGTAAGCAAGGTCTGTTTTTTCTCGACCTCGTCATAGTACTGCAAGAGCGTTAGGCTTCCCTGTCTGAAAGTGCCCATCTCTTGCTCAATTACATGGATGTGGCGTTTGTCACTGAATGTGAAATGTGATTTGTATCGAATTAACCTGGTCGGTCAGCTGCTGTAAGGCTTGGGGTAGTTCGTTTTCCCTACTCTGGCTCTCCCGGGTTGCCTCAAGGACGGCATGGGCAACGGTCGCCTGTATGGTGGCTGTCATTTGCTCCACACTAAAAGGCACGTTTAGAGCTGAAAGAATATTATCGCGTACGCTTTTCGGTGTAGAAGTTCCGGCTGGGACTCAGAATCATAGCCGCCGGAGAATTGTTTGAAACGGATTATTCATGAGGGGCTGTGGCTACCAAATCGCCCTGAAGAATTAAGGCATGCTCAAGCTGTATGCTTTTGCAGGCAGCTGGCCTGTCAAGGGGGACGCGGGGGCTGAGTCGCCGCTTTGACCACGATGGATGGGGCTGTTCAAACTGAGTTGTTGCTTTGCCAGGCAATGACAATGGCTGCACTAAAATATTTGTTTATCTATTTGCAAAAAAAAAGAAAATATTATGCAATCAATACGCTATAATCTTTAGTAATATTGCCACCATTAATTATATATTTAGTCAATATATATTTATTATATAAAAATGATATATTATTTTTCTTTAAAAAAAAGTAAATGTGAATCATTTAAAAAAATTGTAAATGTCAATCAATTAATGAGAGTAAATTTAGTAAGTTGATATAAAATGTTAATAATAGAACTGCAGAAATTTCTGGCAATGTATCTGCGTTTTTTGAGAAATTTAATGCAGATAGAGGGCATGTGTGAATGAACATGCTCACTTACATGATTCCCTAAATTTTGCAATCCGTATTTGGCGTTGAGCGCCAATTATAAGATTATGATATTCCCCCAGTGGATGTGACCGTGATCGCATGCAGCCGTCCAGTTGAAGGGGATATCCTTATGCTGCCCTTAGGCTCGTGGGCGCAGGTCGACCACGAGCAGTGGCGGTAACTAAGAAGCGGCCGGGTAGCTGGTCGCTGGCAAGTTTGTGGGCGCGGGGGAGTTGTTCCTCGCTGCGGTCACCGTTCCTCTTGGCCGACTGCCCACTGGTCATCAACTGTAGAATTAGGATGATTATGTTGGGAGAAAACTGTTCCCCTTTTCCAGCTGGCTGTCGAACGATCGGTCATTGCTGTCGCTTGGTTAACTTAGTTAAATTATACAAGCGGTCTCTGCATGGGACATATGGTGACGCGGCTTGATGCAGCTGTTGTGTTCATGGCTAATTTTCGGTGCACTTGAATATGTCGTATGTTTGGGAAACAAAAACTGATAACATCTTAAACTTTAAATCAAATAAATACCATCAAACCGTTGGAAAAACGATCACGAAGAACAAAAAAATGTATATTAGTTTAGATCTAAAACAAAAATCTCCTAAGATACTTTTAGTTCCAATGGACTAAATTTGCAGCCAAGGAAAAGTGTAATAGCAATTTAAACCATATTTAAAGCCAATTTAAACTATAAAAACTACATTTATACATTGTCTGATTTTGTAACATTCATGTAAGGACTTGCATGGATCCATAATTATGAATCAATGGGTCATCCGACGTACATTCCTGACTTAGCACCCAATAACTTGTTCGATTACGATTTTTGTCGCCAGAAAATACGGCTGCGTTAAAATTCCATGTATTGAAGGTTAGTTAGTGGTGGTTTAAAGCATCGAAAGCCAACTTGGAGCTGTGCTAGCTTGCCGAAGTCTGGGCCTCTAACCCAGTAAAAACTACACCCCCTCCCCGCTTCCCAGGCGGTACTGCCGTTAGGTATTACTTCCCCGAAGGGGGAATGCCCATAGGGATCTATAGGATTCTTTCCTATTGAAATTTCGCAGTTTTTGCTTCGATGCGCAGTTTTTTGAGAACTATTGTGACCATGTTGCATACAGCGGACCAATTTACTTCTGATTCAAGCATAATTGTCCTGTCATCAGTTGCGCTAAGTAAAAGTCCACATGTCTATGCTTCCGTCCCAACGTCCTTTGCTGCTATTTGCTCACCTCTCCTGCCACTTTACAATGGTAATTTGCCTGTATTCCGTAGGGACTCGACTTCGACCCCTGTGCTACCTACGCGGATATCCGCTGACTCCACTGCTAGCAGGTACATCGGTATGACTCCTGATATTACTAGCGCCACGTTATGGGACACCGTGCGGAACGCACAGCAGACCCTCAAAGCACACAGTCTCTGTGCGTTTTTTGTTGCTCGCGCTCATTTAGGAACAGCATACATTAGCGTCGATGTGAAAACGCTAACAAGTAATCTACGTCCTGGTTGCCTCGGACCCAGAGTGTTCGCCATAATTCGCGAAATTACGGCCGCGGTTCTACCTGCCTTGCCACTAGCGTACGCTAGATGCTATTTGAACGAAAGCCGGTGATCGATTATAACACCCAAGTATTTTAGGATTGGTCGAGATTTTATGATTTTGATAGTGACCGTCTCCACTTTCTCTCTGCTACTTATCAGGGCTGCTTCGGTCCTATGCGCTGCCAAGGCGAGAGGCTTAGAGTCGAGCCATGCGCTTGCTCGTTTCCCAGCTTCGTTGCCGATTCTTTCGGCAACTGGGAGTTTCTTGGCCATAACTACTATGGCTACGTCATGCCTCTTCGGGCATCGTGATCCTTAAGATCTCGTCGTACATGACATTCCACAACAAAGGACCTAGGACTGATCCTTGGGGGACTCTCCGGTAGACCATGTGAGTCGATTGCACGGTTTCAGTTTCGTACAAGAGCAGGCGGCCTTCGATGTAGGTCGCTATTACTCCCTGTATATAAGTAAATATAAATTGATTGGTAGTTAATGTAATGGTGGTTAGTTATCCCTCGCTGCAGTCGATGATGCTGCAGACGCCGGAGGTATTTGTGAGATGATTTCCCCTTGCGGTTGCAGGGGGGGTGTTGCCACTCCTTATAGGCAGTGGTTGAGTTCCCTGGCGGTTGCCGGGGGGGATCCTTCCTGTAACAGGAGTTATGATGGGAGCACTTGCCCCGTTGTCACGGCCCTTGAGGCGCGGTGACCAATTCAACAAATGAATTTACAAATTAACGGCAGTGCCGGAGATTGGTTTTATGCTCTTTATTGTATGAGACTCTGACACAAACTGAAACTTAAAGCTAACAAAAAGTATTTCATAGCGGCCACGCAAATGTGCAGTGCTTGCCGCTATGCATGGGCTTCCGGCCAGACGCTATGTCAGCAGTTTGGCCAGAGCGAACTCTTAAATAATCGGACATTGCCGCTGCTTGGTTAACTTCAGTTAACTACTCCCCCCTCAGGAATGAGGCCGCCCTCGGCCGACCCTATTTGGGCAATCATCTCCTTCAGCTGGGCCGCGGTTTTTCGGGCCTGAGTGACTCGCCGATAGGTCAAGCCGATGCAAATTAGAGCGCAGCATATTGCTCCCGCTATGAACACCAACTGATGTAGTCGCTGGTGATTAATTTCCTTCCCGAACTCTTTGATGTGCTCCAGATTACGTTCACTCAGTCGGTGAAGGTATGGAAGGCTAAGAACGTTACGTTCCATGGTGATGTTCAGGGAAGGAGAGCTGGCCACTCCTGGAGCCCTCTTCTGGGCCGTGTCATGATTGACCAATCGGGTTTCATTGACCATGGCACTCTTTTCAAACGTGATGAGATATGTGCCTTTTATATGGGCACAGGTGCCATTGTCCACACACACGTGAGCCGAGCGATCATTCACAATTACTATTCCTTCATCAACATAAGTGATGGGATGTAAATCGCTTTGCTGGGTCTCGCAATGCGCCGTGCCTCCAGCGTGAAGCTCTTGGGCGCATGATCTTCTGCGAGCCAATCGGCAAAATGTAGCTCCTGATGTCGGGGAGCACTTTTCCACGGTGTGGATCTCACTGTTGCATTCGGCAATGACGTTATCCTCCAGCCTGAGCATGGTGTCGTGATGTGACACTGGGAAAACGGTAATCTTGCTGCAGGCCGACTTTATCTTTGGAAACTTAATAATAAAATGTAATATGTTATCGGACTGTAAGATCTTAACGGACGATACGGACAAAACATCCCTAATCGCGGTCTCGGTGGGCTCTTCCATCCACACACCTTCCAAGTCTGCATGATCTAGGATGCTGGGGCTAACAATATTAACTTTGGCAAGTGCCACTGCTAGCATCAAACCCTGTAGCTCCATTGCTATCATCCTATTTCGAGTTAAAAGCATCTCGAATAGGTGCCCAGTATCAATTTGGGACTTTTTTGCCGACCTCAGAAGTTGGTTGACGGTAGCGGAAATTTTATTAATTTGAATTTGTACTTTGTTGTTAATATTAATCTGCCTATTGTTTGCATTTGTTAATTGGAATTGATTAAATTTAATTTTTTCAAAATCTTCTGCGTCCGGCGTTTCTGCCACCACCTTTAGCGCAGTCCCTAAGAAGTCTAAACTTCTTGCCACTCTATGATGGACGCTCAAAGAGTCGAGCATGTCGCGTAAGTGGGCGACGTCAACAACCAAGAGTTTCTGCATGTGGGATTGCGGGAACATGACGGTCATCCCATTAGTTTCTTCGATGACGCGCCTATATTCCGAGAGATTTGCCGAGTGCTTTATAAAGGCAAATTCCTCCCATATCAGGATTCGCCCATCAACGATGGGGATATATTTGGCTTTGGAATAGTCCGTGACGCGTGCCGAAGTTGTGGCCAAAAGGAGAATCAGGGATATGGTTGAAAACCTGTAATTTTGATGTGTTATGAATTTTGTTGAAGTTGGGTAGCCCACCATCAAAGCATGATTAAAATAATAAAGGGTGCAAACTTATGCCTAGTGGCTAGAAAAAAGATAAAGAAAAGTTTGATTATCAGGCGGGCGATAACATGGTCGCGCTCGGCCTACCTAAGGTTGTCTTTGTGGACCACCCTCCCTTTAATGAGGACTGTGGTCCCCATGTCCGCTTCAACGGTTTTCTCTTCACATAATGGTGAGAGTTTGTTGCCTAGGCGTCTGTTGGACTTCACTAGGACTTTCTCGCCAACCTCGAATACTCTATTTTGGCGGGAAGCGTTTTCTCTGTCCCGGAGCTTGTCTTGGGCGAGTTTAATTTTATCTTGAATTCCATATTGTGGCTCACCTGATTGTGCCTGAACCACGTCAGCCGGTCTCTTGTCGATGACCGAGTGGATGGACTTGTTATATCTGGCCGTGGCCAAAAGTATCAGCTCTACGGTATCGCTGATGCCTTTATCGATTTTAAGACATCTAGCCAGCTCTACCAAAGTGCTGTGGAAACGCTCCACCTGTCCATTGGAGACACTGTGTAGGGGCGGAGCATTTGAGATGCTAACGCCGAAATGGTTTTCCAGCATGGTCACGATGGTGTGCGAGTTCAACGATGGTTCGTTGTCGCAATATACGACCTTGGCCTTAGGGAACATATTCATCAGCTGTAGTAATGCTGGTTTGAGATCTTCTATGGTCCTAGAGGGAATTGGTTGGACTACCGCAAATTTCGAGAATTTGTCGATGCATGTAAGGAAATATTTTTTATCCGTGGAGAAGATGTCTATGTGCAGCATTTCTCCTACTTGAGATGGGATTGGGGTTTCGCCAAGCTCTTGTTTCTTCGGATGCCTGTCGTATTTTGCCTTGGCGCAAGTCTTGCATGAAATGACTATTTCGTTCGCTAGCTTGGCCATTTTCGGGAAGTAGTACTCGGAGAGTACCTGCTTCACGTTTTCTTGGGCAGATCTGTGAGCTCTGTTGTGCTCGACAGTAAGAATTTCTCGCCTTTCATCGACTGCAAAAATGTCCGTTACTCGGTTTTTGCAGTGCCAGAATCTTGTGGCAGGGAATTGTCGGATTAGTTTGTCCTGTATCACTGCGAGCGTATGCAGATCGCAATGAATGGCGTTTACGCCTTTAGGAACTATTATGGTTGCGAGCTCTTCCAGCAATGACTCCTCGTGAGTGAAGTCAATAATATGCCGTCTCTTGTTTCCAAAGAGAACGAAGTTCCGCTTTGACGGAGAGCGTGCTTCCTCCAGAATTATCTGGTTTTGAAAGCAATTGAGGGGCTTGTCCGTGGATTGAATTGTGTGGGTAAGCGACAGCTCACTGTGAATTGTGGCCGCGCTTGAGAATGCCTCTTCTTCTTCTACAACGTTGAGTTGTTGCCTCGAGAGGGCATCTGCAACTAGGTTGGCCTTGCCAGGCATGTAATGGACTTTGGCACCACACTCATCGATGCGTTCTTTCCATCTTTTAATTTTTGTATTCGGATTGGAATCCGATACCGCGTAGGTCAGCGGTAGGTGGTCAGTGTAGATGTTTAAATTTTTGACCCCATAAAGGTAGTGGCGCAGGTTCTCTAGCGCCCAAATTATAGCTAACAGCTCCCTTTCGTTGGTAGCGTAGTTAACTTCTCTGTCCTTTAAGGTCCTAGAGATCATAGTGATGGGGCGTCCCTCTTGTGAAAGCACCGCGCCAATGCCATATGCTGAGGCATCTGTCGTTAGATCAAACGCCTTTTTATAGTCGGGGTATCTGAGGATGACATCCTCAGAGGCCAGGATGCTACGTAGCTTTTCAAAAGCTTGCCGTTGCTGCTCGGTAAATTGTACCTGGATGCTTCTGGATCTGTGTCTGCTGACATTTCCGAGCTCCCCTTTTATAATGCTCGAAATGGGCTTATCTATTGATGCAAAATCTTTAATAAAGCATCTATAATAGCCAGCCAAGCCCATGAACGATCTTACTTCGAAAACGTTTTTGGGCTCAGGGAATTCTTTAATGGCCCTGACCTTTTCTGGGTCTGTCGTGGTCCCCTCGTTGGTGACTACAAACCCCAAAAATTTTACGCTTTTTTTGAAGAAGACCGATTTTTCCGCCGACACTCTCATGTTAGCGTCGTGTAGGCTCTTTAGAACCCAGTCCACGTGTTGTATGTGGGCGTTTTCGTCCTCTGAGAAGACGATGACATCATCGACATAGACGTAGCAAAATTTGCCAATCTGTTCTCGCAGTACGTCGTCGATGGTTCTTTGGAAGATGCTGGCAGCATTTCTTAACCCGAATGGCAGTCGACGGAACTCGTATTTTCCCCCGTTTACGGAAAAGGAAGTTTTCTCACGGTCACGTTCTGCCAGAATAATTTGGTGGTAGCCGGCCTTTAAATCGAGCGTTGTAAAGTATTTGGCTTTGCCTAAATTCCCTAGTATCATAGGGATAATTGGCATAGGGTAGCGATCCGGTATTGTCCTCTCGTTCAATTTTCGAAAGTCTAATACTAGCCGCATTTTACGGTTTCCAGCCTCGTCGGTGCCCTTTTTGTCTACTACCCATATTGGGTTATTGTAGGGGGATCTCGACTTCTGGATTATGCCGTTTTTTAGAAGGTCTTGGATTTCGCCATTGACGAAATCTGCCGCTCCCATCGGATACGGATAGGGTCTGGCATAAATGGGCTCCTCATCAACCGTCCTGATGGTGGCTACCACAGATGTGTTGTAAGGTAACGCCTCATTTGGGCTTGCGAAGGCGTTTTTCCTGTCGCTTAGCATTTTTGAAAATGCTTTTCTGACCAAAGGTGGTGCGCTAGAGCAGTCCACCTCAGTGAAATTTACGTTGGGACATGATTGGAACTCTAGCTTTTCCGTCTCGGTGCCCCATCTGAGGTGCCCGGAAGCTAGGTTAAGTGATGCCCCTGCTTGTTTTAGCAGGTCAAGTCCGATGATGGCATCAAAGGAGGACAAATCTGGTAGAATGAAGAACGTAGCCTTCAAGTTAAACATGGAAACAAAGCATTTTTTCGTTATTGTGGTGACGCCATGGATGGAATGTACTGAGAATGGCGAATCTACTGGGCGGACGCCTTTCAACCCCTCGTATGGACGGATGAAATTTTTTGACGCGCCCGTGTCTATTAAAAGCTTCATTTCTACACCTGCTACTCTTCGTCTGATGACGGGTAGCAGGGACTTTCCTCTAAAAAATTTATGACGTCCGAATCGTAATCATTAATAGCGTCGTCGTCAATTTCCTGGGCCGCGCTTGAAGCTGCGGCGGCATATTTGTTCCCAGCATCGCTCGCGCTCTGCGCGACGTGATTAACCCTCTGCCTTTTGTGTGGGGCAGATCGATCGGACTCAGCCGGCTTCCTGTTTTGGTACGCCGGGGCCTGGGACGGCCGAAGCATTTTGGACAGCGATGGGTCGATGTCCATGGGTTCAGGAGCGCCTCCACTGTATGGGGCGGAGTGTACTTGCGCCTTGTGTTGTTTGACGTAGTACGGATTTTTTCCAGCATTTGTTTGTGCATTTGTCTGCGCAGAGGCCTGTCGGTACTCTTGCGCTTTCGGGTGCTGTTTCCTATCTTTATCCTCTTGGCTTTTGGCGAAAGAAGCCGCGAAGGAGTATCTTTCGTGGTTGGATTCCACTTCTTGTGCCAAAGCGAGAGCTGAAGGCATATCTTTCGGTTTTGCCGAGAAAAGGACATCCGTGAGGCTGCGCTTAAGACCCGAGATAAATACTCGGAGTGCGTCATCCCGGAATTTGTCACACAAAACTTTTGCCGCCGAGGCTTCGTACGACATGGTAGCTTTGTTGGTGAGCAAGGTGAGTTTTCTCTCGACCTCGTCGTAGTATTGGAGAAGGGTCATATTTCCCTGCCTAAGAGTACCCATTTCCTGCTCGATAACGTGCATCTGCCGCTTATCATTGTACGTAAAATCGAGTCGATTTATAATCGCGTCGAAATTTAGTACAGTGCCAAACGAAGACAGTACGGCATCGGCAGGGCCCCTTATTTTATTCCTAATAATAATAACCGCCTGATAATGGCGCGAGCTATGTTCGTAATTTCTGAAAATGTAATATGCGGCTACTGCCGCTTGTCTCCAGGAGACGTATGCTTCCTGTGCTCCCGAAAATTCGGGGAGGGACTTGACGGCGTCTAGGGGCTCGTCACACTTGATGTCGTTCCTAATTTCTATAGGCTCATATTTTTTTATTTGGGGAGCCTCCGCTTGGGCGGGAGCGATTTGTCTTTCGTTGACCAGTTCGGTCAGACGGTGTATAGCCAGGCGCATTTCGTTTTCTCTGCGCTGGTGTTCGATATTGGCTTCTTGAACAGCATGTTGAACGGCCGCTTGTATGGTGGCCGTCATCTGTTCCATGCTGAAAGCCATGTTCGCGAGTATGGGAGCGCTAGCGTTAACGCTTTTAGGGGTGGAAGATCTGGCCGGCCCTTCGGTCTCCGACTCAGAATCGCTAGAGAGTTGTCTTATGTTTCTATATTGTTGAAACGGATTGCTCATGTGGAGCTGCGGCTATAAAGTCGCCCGAAAGAAAAAATATTTATGTATGAATTATGTGCCGATGGAGGCGATTGGAATGGTTAAGGGGCCGCGGGGGCTGAGCTACCGCTTCAGTTATGTGAGCGGGCTCGTCAAGTCGCGCTACTGCTGTGTCAAGTAGCGGTAAGGCGAGGGGTGCGCGGGGACTGAGCCGCCGCTTATGCAAACAGAGAAAAAAACAACAAAAACAACAAAGTGCCACACTGCATGCGCGGCCGTATCGTGTTCTCGAAAGTGGAGTGGGGAAACAAAACGGAAAAGAAAAATAAATAACCAAAACTGCGCGGCTAATACCAAGAATTCTTGTGTAACAAAAAAGACATATAAAAGCTGAATTAAATACACGCGATTATATGAATTATTTCCGATTGAAATTTAAAATTTTTTGCCAGCGATTTTTTGGTTTTGGTTAGGAATTTTTATTCCGCACTTTTTGTGTTATGTAGAAATATTCATTTATTTATTCACAAAAATAGAAATGCAAACAATATTGGGACAATAATTGGTTTAGATATTTTATAATAGGTAAACAATGTTAATGCCAAACCGTCAGCCAACTAACAAAGATTATTTAAAAAAATTTTTTTTTTTTTAAATTTTATGGGGCTGCAGTTTTTTTGTTAGCGTAAGGCACAATATTTTACTATTCTTGCCCTTCTTTCTTTTTTTTTATACACACAAAAAAAAAATTCATGCAGACATAGAAAAATGGTGTAAATAAAAGTGCTCACTTACATGGTTCTTTTACGATGGGCGCCAGTAAATATAAATTGATTGGTAGTTAATGTAATGGTGGTTAGTTATCCCTCGCTGCAGTCGATGATGCTGCAGACGCCGGAGGTATTTGTGAGATGATTTCCCCTTGCGGTTGCAGGGGGGGTGTTGCCACTCCTTATAGGCAGTGGTTGAGTTCCCTGGCGGTTGCCGGGGGGGATCCTTCCTGTAACAGGAGTTATGATGGGAGCACTTGCCCCGTTGTCACGGCCCTTGAGGCGCGGTGACCAATTCAACAAATGAATTTACAAATTAACGGCAGTGCCGGAGATTGGTTTTATGCTCTTGATTGTATGAGACTCTGACACAAACTGAAACTTAAAGCTAACAAAAAGTATTTCATAGCGGCCACGCAAATGTGCAGTGCTTGCCGCTATGCATGGGCTTCCGGCCAGACGCTATGTCAGCAGTTTGGCCAGAGCGAACTCTTAAATAATCGGACATTGCCGCTGCTTGGTTAACTTCAGTTAACTTATACACTATGTGTGGTGCCAGCTAGCGGATTTAAATGCGTTTTTAACGTCCAATGTTGCGGCAAGTCGGCGATGGTCTATTAAATTCACGAAGCCATTTTGTGAGGAGCTTATATGCGAAGCCCCAAGGGTTGGAGTCTATTATATATATTATTAAAGTGCCTGCGCTTGCTTTCTTTTATGGATTTTTCCAGGGCTCGACTTTTATCCCTGTAGTATATCAGGAGTGCCCTGAATTCGAGTCTTCCTCTTGAGCGTTGGTATGTGCGTCTTGCCCTATGTCATTCTTTCCTGGCTTCCCCAATGTATTGGTTCCACTAGTATGCGGGTCATTTTCTTAATGGGGCTTTCCCCTTCCTCTGCATAGATGCATCACAGGCTACCTTGATGTAATCTGCGATGCGGTTGCCCTTTCTTCGTCTGACTGTAGAGAGGACCTCGAACAGCATCTGCAACATCTCCACGTCTAGCTTTTCTATTTTATACCCTACCACGGTCTTTGGAACGCGTGGTGGGCCATTTGTAGATTTAATCGTGCAAATTATTGCTGCATGGTCACTACTCATATAGCCGTCACTAACCTCCCAGCTGGAGTCCGAGGCCAATCCAGCGCTCGCAAATGTGAGGTCAATGATAAAACTTGTGCCGGCTCTAGAAAAAGTCGGTTTTGTTCCAGAGCTCAGAAGTACAAGTTCAAGTGCTCTCCAGTACCATTCACATGGGCTCTGGCGCAGCAATTTCTGCTTTTTTTCTTGCTAATCTGGCGCCTTGAGTTTCCGCAGCTCCATATTGCCGATTTTTTTCTACTATTGGCTGCCATTCCTCGGAGTTTTCGTTTCTGTATTGCTCGCTTATGTGTGCCATGTCTGCGTTTTGCTCATTGACATATTTCTCCAGCAACGATTGGTCAATCTCTCAGTGGTTTAGGTTTATCTGAAGGATCTTCATTAACCCCTAAGCCCTTGCATAGTCCTCCTGAAGTTTCCACTCATTGTTGAGTGGTTACAGTCTTTCTCCTTTTTGCGCTTGCAGAGCAAACAGCAGACCTTTGTTTGGTGCTCCATAGCGCCGCAGTTGTAGCAGCATTTTGCGCTTGCAGAGCATACAGCAGACCTTTGTTTTGCACCCTCTGGCTTGGTGCTCCATCGCGCCGCAGTTGTAGCAGCATTTAGAGCAGTCCTCCTGGGTCCTGCAGTTGGTTGAACTCGATACACTTAAGACACCTTTTGGTGTTATCTACCCTCCAGTGGAGGTTGCGATAACTATAGCGTCATTGCGTGGCGGACGAACCTTGGGCTTCCTTGCCTTCTGCTGGACTTTGTTCCACTCCTGTGAGGGTTTTGGAGCTTACTGGTGCTTCCGGTCCCAGCAAGTTTGTCCCTATTTTTCCCTTAGCTAGCTTCGCTTTCCGGCGCCTTATGCATCACCTCCACTGCCCTCCGCCCTTTTTTCTGGCGATCTCGCCATTAAATTCCTTTTTTTAATGGGTCAGCTCCAATGTTGGCCCAGTCAGGTAGAAAACCGCGTATGAAAGCCATCCGCATTAACCGGCGTCAGCAGGCCTTTTTTTGTTGGCGTACCACCGCCCACCACAAGCCCAACTCCTAGGCTTGCGCCAGGGGTTGTGCCCCCGGTCCCCTACCCACCATATCACCGCCTGGAGAATTCACCGGTACCGCACGAAGTTTGGGCCTTTACCCACAGTAACCTGCTTCTCTTCTATCGGACTTTGTTCAATTATTTATTAGAAAAGGAATAAATCTTAGTGATAAGGTTTACAAGTTTTTTATTTATAATTTTCAAAAGAACAAGAACCGCCCAAGGTGTCCCTACGTGCACCTTTGTGCTTGGCCTGCACCCTGTCCGCTTGCTGCTATGGCACCCGCATACTACGATCAGCTGGTCGCGAAAGCGGTTTTCACCACTAATTTAGTGTTTACGAAACAAAAAGCGCGAGTGGAAAATTTGGCAACAACTATACAAACAAAGAGTGGAAAGTAGAAAGAGGAAAAGATGCCTCCCCTCCCTCGCCAACGACCGGGCGGGTTGTTCCTAGGCGTCGTCCACGGACTTCTGGCCACCAACTGATGTCCAGGTAAGTGTCTAGATGCTTCAGGCCGGATGGACGGCTGTCCTTTTGGGTTTTTGCTAAAAACTTGAGTTTGGTGGAACACAAACATGGACAGATTTTTAAAAAGTAAGTATTAAATATCCGAAAATGTATTACGTATATTTTTTATGTTCATAGGTATACATAAAGAATACTTCTGCGCTTCCCCATCTTCGTGCGAGTATGAAAGAGTTTTCAGTAAGGCTGGGCAATTTAGAAGAAAACGTCGCACGCGCCTATCATCGACTGTTGTCGTTAAGCTCCGATTTTTTTTGTTTACAACAAACATGTAAATAATATGTAAATATATATAGCAAAGTTAGAGATAGTAAAGTAAGGAGAGTACAGTACGGATAATAAAATAAGGATAGTAATGTAAGTACAGTATACCCTTAAGAAGAATTATTTTTTTGGACCATATTAAATTTGTTTTATGTTTAGTTTAGTTTTCATTTATAAAGAGGATAGTACAATTTTATTTTAATTGTTTTTTTTTGTCGTTATTTAAAAAGTAAATAATAAAATGGATATTTTTTTGATGAAAAATACATTTTTATTTTTACAAATTAAAATAATGTTAAAATACACCAAACAAAAACTGTCTATTGTTTTATTTAAATCATCGATGTTCGTTGCTCAAAAAATAGAAAACATTGATGTCCGTTAACATCGATATTTCTGCACCCTTAAGCGAAAATCTTGCTTTCGTTACTTCGTGAAAATGTTTTGGGTCATAAACGGTACAGCCCTTATGCGTCCAGTGGTACGGAAATGCTTCCATTACAAGCCTCGCCTCATGACCCAAGTCATCTAAAATCTCCCACCGCATCAACTATACGGTAAACTAGCAGTTTTGGTGGCAGGGGCTGACTTTCGCGGACTCTTCCTGACCTCTAACAAAATTCAAAGCAAATCACCGTATAAAACTTACGCCTTAAGATTTGTGTCCTTTGTGACAAAAGCTGCCTGCATCGAACTAGTTTCCGAGCTGACAACTAATCCTTTTTTTACCTGCATTCAAAGTTCGTAGCCCGGCGTGGATTGCCGCAACGGATATACCGTGACAATTAAAATAAGGAAGAACGATTTAGTCAAGTGCCTCGACTATCAGAAAAAAGAAAATTATGATATCTAAGCAACAAAGCGATATTGTCAGGCGCCACTTCCTCCTATTTCTTAATATGATAATCTGGGCGGCAGAACGTTTTTTGGAGGATTGCGGGCGTTATACTTGGTGTAAAACCCTGCTAAAACAAACTTGCGCTGCGCAGAAAGACCAGGAATATGCAAGTCACTATTCTAGCTCTTAAAGTTTACCGAGATCTCAGCGTTCATACGGACGGTCGAAAGAACATATATACTTTATGGGGTCGGAAACGGTTCCTTCTACCTTTAAAATAAGTTGTAGATCAATATTTTGTGCATGCTCCAAATCGAATAACAGCCTAGCTCCGCGTTTTGGGGTCCTTTTCTTGAAAACGGCTACACGCCCTAAAGGGGTGTGGTCCTAGATGACAAATCTTGAAGCTCTCTTCGCTGCGGACTGGCTGTTGTAGGTTGTGCACTTATCGTTTCCAGCATGCAAGAGCGCCACTCAATAATCGACAGTACACCCAGGATTTTGTGCAGATGTCGAGGTTTTTAAGAGTGCTTAAAGTCGTTGGCACTGTGCCATGTATTGCTCGAAGCTGTTGCGCAGACCCGTTAATGGGCATGTAATCGACGATTCCTCCTTTTGCGGCACATACTAAAATTTTGACGTTTTGGTACCTGGCTTTTAGCCGATGCCAAGTGTCGTCGCATCCGCCTTGAGAGAAGGCCGTATCTGTCAAAATGTTTCTTGCTTCACTAATGTTTCTATGCACTAATTCCACAAATAAATCTTGAAACCACGGCCAATCTAGATATTCGCCATTAAACTCGGGAATACTGATTGATGATAGAGCCAGATTTAGGCTCAATTTAGGCTTCTTAAATACGAACTGTGGCTTCAATTCTTATTACGTGATTCTTATTCGCTGATGGAGTTCTAACAATAGGTTTTTGACTATATTAGCGTGCAAGCTAAAATAATAAATGCGGGTTGCTATACGGGCTCTGCTGCGAAGAGATTAATATTTCGGACCTAACGCTCGGTGCTAACGCGACGAGTTATGGTAGGAAAACACTGATGAAATTAGGGAAATTTAAAATATAGTAACTATAAGTTGCCCAAGTTACCCATTTCACTTTCTGTCAATTTCTGTGAGTTATATCTTATAGTGGAAAATAAAGTGCCCAATTTTGAATATCTAAAATGGTAAGTATCGATGTTGTTTCGATTTCACTGTTTAAACGATAAGGTTTGCTTATTCAACAAATGTAGTAGCCAATTTTGCATATAGAACCCGTGTTTCAACTTAGTGTTTCTTAACAAACTTCAGGAATCTCAATATAGAGTGAGAATTTTGAAAAAAAAGTCGAATAAGGTGCAAAATTTCAGAAAACAGCTTCACTTAAAAGAAATGTGAATGTCATTTCATATTAAATTTACTATCAAGGATTTGAATATTTGGAGAAGATGATTAGTGAAAGTTTTTTCTGGCATTTTTGGGAGCATAAAAAGCGACAAGTATATTATTATTTTCAGTACGATACAATATTGGTATTTGTCTTCTTCATTCAATTGGTAACTGGATTTTATATTTATAATTCCTATCTTACAATCATCTCGGCAAAAGTCCAGCTCGGCCTACTTTGCACCTGCGAAAATAGAAAAGTAGATGAAGATGTTGCGACAGTACATCGAAAGAATACGGGGTTCCTCGTGCAGTGACGCACAGTCCACCTAACCATGATGAAGGCATTGACAATTCTGGCAGCGAAACACAGTCTTCTTCCAAAAACTCCGATATTGCGCAAGTTTCTTCCATTGCTGTAAACATTTCTAATGATGTTGGTAATTTCGTGGGACAAAAAATTGACAATCACGTAAAACAAATTTTGCTTGAAAATCCTTGGACTCCTCCAAAAAATTATATATTCCCATTTTCGTCGAGAGTTGTTTCTGGCAAAGAAATAAAACACTACGTCTCTTCCAAACACTTGGACTCTCAAGCAGAGTGGCTCGTACTATCTGACGTGAGAAAGGGCTATTCTGCAAATATTGTCCATGGTTTACGCCTCGAAATTAAGGAGGTTATCGGGGGAATACTCCGCTTGGGGTACTTGTCACGCAGTCGTTAACTGATTTAAAAAATTTGGTTGGGATCGAAAGTGTGTTAGAAATTCATTCTCAAAATATGTACCATTAGAATGCAATGGCAACTGGGAAGGACTTCGTGAGAGACTATCACAATCCACAACGAAGCGTCCGTAATCTTCTCGACGAAAAGCATCTTTCGCAAACGCAAGAGAACAGAAAACGACTTATCCCCATTGTGAAAACGGTCATTTTTTGCGGAAAGCAGAATATTCCACTTCGTGGGCATAAAGATGACGGAGATATTCGGAAAAATAAAACGCCTGTGCAAATGAAGGGAATTTCAGGGCTTTGCTGAGATTCAGAATCGATGCAGGTGACACAACTCTGGAGCATCACCTTGAGAGCACATCTTCAGGAGCGACTTATACCAGTAAAACGATTCAGAACCAACAAATTGAATGCTGCAGGGCAGAGATACTGGACAAAATTTTGCAACGAGTGGCTCGTGCTGAGTTCTACACGATTGTTTTCGGTGAATCTCCAGATCTGTCGGGAAAAGCTCAGGTAATACTTTAATCCTGCCAATTATTACGCAGAAGTAGAATTTCCGTAAAAATATAATAATTGATGCCTATTGTCTGAACTATCGGATAATGGTTGTTCCCAAGAAAATATACAGAAATTTAGTAAATAATGTTTATCGTTACAGATTAGCGTTGTACGAGAAGACTTTGTATCTTTTTTGGACGCATTCGGTCAACTTTCGAAGAATACTCTCGCGGAGGGCACAGAATCAGAAGAAAGCGAGGATGAAGATGGATCAATGGCTTACAGGACTGCTGGAAAAAATAAACGAACCGATGAAGAATTGTCTCTAACTGGATCTGCCATCGGGGGGATGTTCTTGGAGACATGAAGAAAATGAATCTCCGAATGGAGAAATGCGCTTCGATAGGGACTGATGGATGTGCGGTCATGCTGTCAGATATCGGAGCAATCAACCTGGACATCAGCTGGTGGCTGCTGCTGTTAGAGTCGTCCGATTTTTATTAAATTTAATTCGAAATTCTTAAAAATACAAGAAATTATATTCCCAATAGTATAAGATAATATGTAAAACAGGACAGGAAGTTAGCTTAGGCAAGCTTATGTTTGTATACCATTGCAGTTATAGGAAATAATCAACGTTAGTAACACCATATAAAATTTGAAAGGATTATTGCTACCTTCAGTTAAATTAGAAAAAAAAATTAATTCATTATTTGTCTGTCTGTTTTTTTACAGCTATATGTTAGAATCGTTCGATTTGGATAAAATTAAATTCGAAAATCAAAACTAATTTGAAAAAATGTTATTTCCAAGTTTAGGAAATTATATATTAAATAACACCCGATATATAATTTTTTATATTATTTTCCTAGCGTAATGATATTTTCAAGTAAAAAAAATGTTTAAAATAAAAGAAGAAATAATAGAAACCCACAAACCATATAATATAAATATGTATGGACATATGTTAATATATTGAATATAGATGTTATTTTATCCTATGTAAAATGAAAATAAATAAATAAACAAAAACTATATATATAAAATATGATTACTACAGAGTGTATTAGAATCACTCTTGATAAGGAACCGGACTTTCAGAACAGGGTATTATCAATAATCGAAACAGGAGCTGAGCCTATACTAATCAATCAAATCGAATATGAGTACATGAAAAGGTACAACTTAGGCTTTTCCCCCCTGATACATTGCTCAAGTACCCAAAAGGCGATAGTATTGAGCACCGTCCCGGCCCTGAAAATTAAATCCGTTATTAACAATAACAAGATACTTGGAAGACATCTTTCATTGATGGTTTCAAGAATCTAGAAAATATTCCATTAAATAATAGAATGGGTCGAATTATATAAAGAATTAAATAATATAAAAATTCATTTTGACAGATCTTATAAGTCATTACCAAGACCCCGTCCAGCACAGCAAAACACTGTAAACAAGCATGCCGAAATATTAGTAAGCAGCTTTAATACAGCACGGATACTAATACACGATCAGAGAGACAGACTAAACAAAGCCTCAAAGTATCAAAATATTTAAAGAAATTACGGGATAACCTAATAGCTATAGAGCAAAGGTACGACTTAACAATTTCAGTACCAACTATCATATACACACCGTTGAATATAGAAACTAGAGAAGAGTCAGAATCATCAGATCCACCAGTACAAGCTGAGGCTGACGACCCTATCTCTGCAGATCCCGATATAGAGGCCGTCCTTATTCAATCTGAATTATCAGACCAGAACTTGACCGACTCAGATTCTAACAACAGCATTGTAGAAATAAAACCAACCACAATTGCCCAAAGGGCATACATTAAAAAAATATCGAATGCCATCCCCGAGCTTAACGGGAAAAGGATACACCTTCAAAGTTTCATAACAGCCTTGAAGTTGGTTAACCTTACGAAAGGTACATTCGAGGTTTTGGTTGTATCCAAAGTAATTGCATCGACATAATATGAAACAACAATAGAAGCTATAATTAAAAAACTGCAAGATACTATAGTTGGTAAAACATCCAACGTAGTAAAATCCAAAATGGCAAAAACAAGCCAAAAAGGTAAAACTGCAGAAAAATTCACCACAGAAATTAATAGCCTACGAAAGCTCTTAGAAGCTTCGTATATTGATGAAGGCCTATTGGCCGAACACGCTGACAAATTCAGCACCAAGGAAGCCATCACCACAATGGTCAAAAATTGTGAGCATGGCCGCCTCAAAACAATATTGGAAGCAGGCAATTTTGCAACCATGAATGAAGCCGTCGCCAAGTACATCCAAATAGTACTGAAATGACAGGCGATTCCATATTGAACACCCAACGTGGAAATAATTATCGCGGCAATAATTATAAAAACAATTATCGCGGTAGAGGTAATAATCGAGGTAATTATAACAATACCAGATATTATCAGAATGACGGATTTAATCAAAACAATGGTTATAACAGAAATAACAATAACCAAAATAACAATTATTACAGAAACAGCAACTGTGGTGAAAACAACCGCGGCGGTAGTAACAACAACAACCATAATAATAACGTTAGGGTAGCCCAAACAAATTCGGGAAACTCACAAACACCTTTAGATACACGACAATAAACAACATCAAAATTCACACTTTAAATCTCAGTCAAAATACATTCGTCACTCATGTACGTAGCAACAGGAAAAGAATTAGTTTTTTTGCTAGATACTGGTGCGGAATATTGAAGGAAAATTCCGAAAATTTTCAAAACATTCAAGATATTCATATCATAAACATACAGGGTATAAGTCATGATGTTACCAAATCAAAAGGCTTAACTTCTATTGAAATTCAAACTTCTAAGTACATAATTCCACATGATTTCCAATGCAATTCGCTATTCCATGTGATGGAATACTAGGAATCGATTTTATCAAAAGGTACAACTGTCAATTAGACTTCAAGCAGCCTCAAGACAGACTTATAATAGGACCAAATAACGTCAAATATCCGATTTATGTTCCAATAGCATACAGTTCTGGCAACAACTCCCTAATTCTGCCAGCAAGATCCCAAGTCGTCCGGAAAATCGAAATAAATTCAGAAGAAGACAGTGTATTAATCCGGAATGAAGAAATTCAGCATGGTATCTATATCGCAAATACCATAGCAACAGTCCAAAATGCATATATAAGAATACTAAATACCACAAAAACAAATAAAGTAGTTTATATCAAAAATATTCATCATGAACCGCTTTCAAACTACGAAGTAGCAATTGTATTATCCCAACTTTCAAAAAACTTCCCGCCTCAATTCAATGAACAACTTACAGCATTATGCAACCAGTATAGTGATGTACTCGGACTAGAAACCGAATCAATCACTACCAATCATTTTTATAAACAAAAGCTGAAACTAACTGATGATGAACCCGTATATATAAAAAATTATTGAAATCCTCATAGTCAACAAGACGGAATTCAAAAACAAGTCCAAAAACTTATCAATGATAAAATAGTGGAACCCTCTGTATCACCTTATAATAGCCCACTTTTGTTAGTACCAAAAAAACCACTTCCAAATTCGGAAAATAAAAATAATTGACTATCGTCAAATTAATAAAAAAAAACTCTTGTCTGAAAAATGTCCCTAATGGCTTGACTTAATGTCAGGTTTTCATCAAATTGAACTGGAAAAAAGTTCACGGAATATAACATCCTTTTTAACAAACAATGGTTCGTATCGCTTCACGCGACTACCATTCGGTTTAAAAATAGCGCCAATCTGTTTAGAGAATGATGACTGTAACTTTCTCTGGATTAAAACCTTCGCAAGCATTTCTTTATATGGATGACTTAATAGTCATAGGTTGCTCCGAAAATTATATGCTCAAGAACTTAAGTGATGTTTTCGAGAAATGTAGGCAACACAATCTAAAGTAACATCCTGAAAAATGTTTATTTATCATGCATGAAATCACTTTCTTAGGACATAAATGCATAGATAAGGGAGTCGTGCCCGACGACAAAAAATACGACGTCATTCAAAATTATCTAGTTCCACATGATGCGGACAGCGCTAGAAGATTCATTGCATTTTGTCATTATTACAGACGCTTTATAAAGAATTTTGCTGAATACTCCCGTCACATTACAAGATTATGTAAGAAAGATGTAAAATTCGAATGGACAACAGTGTCCCAGTTCCCAGTTCCAAACTAACACGAATGAGACTTGAATTGGAGGAATATAATTTTAGGGTAGAGTATATACAAACAAAAAATACAATTCTGAAAGTCAAGACTGCGCTGCCACCGGCTCAAGCGATCGATGTTCAGATGGGTGACATCAGGCTCATCCATTGCGGTAAAAGTAGATTCAATGTGAGAGTGTGCAGGCGTAAAAACACTAATGTCATCTGGGTTTTCTGAAATAAGTCAGAGCGGCCGTGAGTTTAAAATTGCGGAAATTTCACAAACTATAGTGCGCAGTTCATGAAATGTGAGAATTAATTTTCCAACAACACGGACGAAATGATATTTTGCGGATTTGACAGCGGCCTTCCACAGGCCACCAAAGTGCGGGGAACGAGGTGGGATGAAATTCTACAGGATCTCCATCGACGTAAGGGAATTCCATAGCTCAATGTTTTGAGGATCGCTCAGAAATAGCTGCCGAAGCTCAACTAGCTCGTTTGTTGCGTTGTCTGACCAAATCGTTTGAGGCTTTCCCCTCAGGCTTATAAATCGCTTCAGGGCTGCTATGAACGATTGCGCTAATCCCTTGTGATCTTCGGCGAAAAGCCTGCGCTGAATCCCTTTAATGAGTAGATGAGTACCACCTTTGATTACCTTGACTGTAAACTCTCCTTTCTGCCGTACTCGATCCTTTGAAGGAACCAATTTATATATCCGAAGACTCTCTGAATTGCTCCAAACGAATTTCCAAACTTGTAACTGTGTGAGATGTCCATTTCCTGCGACAGCTCCAATGCGCTGCGTCGAAGCTCAGGAAGTTCCTTAACAGGGGGCGCGTCATCGGTCCATTTAGAAGAATCAGTGAGTAAGAACTGCGGTCCTTCACTTCAAAGTTTTGATCCCACCACCTCAATAAGGGTACATCCACGAGATAAGATATCCGATGGAGGTTGACGGATCCAAGCCAAAACTATTATCGAATCTGACCAACAATGAAAGGTGCAAGATCGAGGTGCAATTTGTGCCACTTGAGAGGCAAGCTCGGACAGTAAAAGAGCAGCAGATAACTCTAGCTTCGGAATCGTCAGGGTCTTCAAGGGTGCGACTCTTGACTTCGAGCAAAGTAGGTTCGACGAAACGATACCTTCTGTGTTCGAACATAAATGCAAGCTCCATGTATTTCGCAAGATGAGTTATGCTATAGAACAAAGCCTGGAAACTTCAAGCAAGCAACTGTAGCGATTTGCGACATGTGCTCCAACATAGCGGAATGTAAAGATTGCGGCAGGGATTCATCCCAGTCGAGTTTATCCTTCCATAAGACCTGCACGAAAATTTTAAGCTTGGTTATGATTGGGATGCTGCGCTTAGTTGCGGAATTTTCTGTCCATTCATTTGAGAAACTGAAAAGCAAGCTATCCGATAGCGTGGCCCAAGATATACCTAACGCCTTTGTAACGTCGGTTCCGTCGTGGAACTTTAAAGTTTTCTCCCGATCCGAGTCATCCACTCCTTCCAGCGCCGCAGGTTCGTTGGAACACCATTTGCGAATTGGAAAATGCCCTCTTTCCAAGAGCGCCTTGATTTGTTGACGAATTTCAACGACCTCCTCAATGGTGTCTCCTCTTGCGAATAGATCATCCACGTAGAAGTTTGTGCGTATGATTTTAGCTGCTACTGGAAATTCCACTTCTTCATCGTAGGATAGCTGCTGCATTGCAATTGCCAAAAAAAACAGCAGGCTTCGTGCCATAGGTCACGGTGTAAAGCGACTAAACTTGAACCTCGTCTTCTGACCGATCGCGCCATAAAATGCATTGCAGAATCTGATGGGGATGCGTAACCCGAACGCAGCGATACATTTTGCAAATATCTCCACACACAGCAACCTTGAAAAATCGAAAACGAAGAAGGGTAGTGATGATTTTTGGTTGAATGGAATTACCAGCGTACAAAAAATCGTTCAACGAATATCCCGAAGTAGACTTCGCTGAGCCGTCGAAAACAACTCGCAGTTTTGTCGTTGTACTTTCCAATTTTCGGACGCAGTGGTGGGGTAGGTAATACTGATGAGCTGCAGCATTTTAAGTTGTTAGAGACATGTGGCCAAGGTTTAGGTACTCTTCTATAAAGGCTTTATACTGCGACTTCAGTTCTAAATTTCTAGCTAATTTGGTCTAGAGTGCTTTAAAACGAAGAAGCGCACGATCATATGAATCTCCTAGAGCATCGAAACTAGTTTTGGCAGGAAGTAGTACCGAATATTGGCCAGATTCAAGCCGAGTGTATTCCTGCTGAAATAGCTGCTCGCATAGAGCTTCCTTTTTCGACATAGTTTTTGTAGAATCTGCGCAATCGATTTCCCAAAATCTATTTAGTATCTCAGAGATCCACTCCGACTCCGAATGAGTGCTGGGTTCTTAAGGAAACTAAAGATGAGCGAACGAAAGATCCTACTGTTAGACACCCTGAGACGATCCAGCCAAGTCTGGTTTTCTGCAGAGTGGGTAAATTGCTGCCTAATCGAATTTGTCCAATACAAAGCAGCTCGAACAATACGCTTGCTCTAAGAAGCAAGTCGATGCGTTGACTTTTGTAGAAGACAGAGTCGGCGAGCTCGAGATGTTCTAGTATTTTCCATTCAGACGCGTTAAGGTCGAAATGCGGGTGGTAATCGGTGATTGACTGGGTGCTATACTTTGCGTTACTCGACTGCGCGAAAATATAAACCGATTTATCCGAAGCGAGCGAGGACTCACCGATTATTGATATGGAGATGAGTGAAGGATGGAACTTGAGCTGAAGCTGATTGGCGAAACGAGAGGTGACAGAATTGATTTGAGAAGCCGAATCGAGGAGGGCCCTGCATGTATTCGGCTCTAGTCGGCGACGAAGCTAAAGGCGGTGTTTTGGACAAGGCTACAGAGACGTGAGATGATCCTTGCGGAAGTATTTCTGGAATAGGCTGGGACAGGGTTGCAACGGAATTTGGTTCCAAATGAAGAAGACTATAATGCCTCCGGTGGCAGTGTCTGCAGTTGCCAGACTTGCATTGCTGTAGGCTGTGTCCTTTTCGTAGGCAGTTGAGACTAAGATGTAGCCTTTTTGACTCTCTATACCGCTGGGGATCAATCCTAAAAATTGTGGGCATTTTGTCAAATAATGTTGCCTAGACTCGCATTCATGATTTACCATAGCGTATTCTAAATTTTCCATCATGCGGCATCTATGGTCCAAGAAAGATGAGAATTTATCCCAATTTTGCAGCTCCTTGGAAGGCAACCCTTCTTCCCACCTCTCCTGGGTCTGAATGTCCAGTTTTGAAACGATGAGATGGATTAAAAGGCCTTCATAGATTTCCTTCGTAGCGGCCATAGTAGCCAAGGCGCGCAAATGAGAATTTGCCTTGTCGCTTAACTGCCGCAGACTACTTGCGGATCCCTTCTCCACCCCTGGTAGATGATTTCCATATGCAATTCGCTATTCCATGTGATGGAATACTAGGAATCGATTTTATCAAAAGGTACAACTGTCAATTAGACTTCAAGCAGCCTCAAGACAGACTTATAATAGGACCAAATAACCTCAAATATCCGATTTATGTTCCAATAGCATACAGTTCTGCCAACAACTTCCTAATTCTGCCAGCAAGATCCCAAGTCGTCCGGAAAATCGAAATAAATTCAGAAGAAGACAGTGTATTAATCCCGAATGAAGAAATTCAGCATGGTATCTATATCGCAAATACCATAGCAACAGTCCAAAATGCATATATAAGAATACTAAATACCACAAAAACAAATAAAGTAGTTTATATCAAAAATATTCATCATAACCCACTTTCAAACTACGAAGTAGCAATTGCATTATCCCAACTTTCAAAAAACTTCCCGCCTCAATTCAATGAACAACTTACAGCATTATGCAACCAGTATAGTGATGTATTCGGACTAGAAACCGAATCAATCACTACCAATCATTTTTATAAACAAAAGCTGAAACTAACTGATGATGAACCCGTATGTATAAAAAATTATTGAAATCCTCATAGTCAACAAGACGGAATTCAAAAACAGGTCCAAAAACTCATCAATGATAAAATAGTGGAACCCTCTGTATCACCTTATAATAGCCCACTTTTGTTAGTACCAAAAAAACCACTTCCAAATTTGGAAAATAAAAATAATTGACTATCGTCAAATTAATAAAAAAAAAACTCTTGTCTGAAAAATGTCCCTCATGGCTTGACTTAATGTCAGGTTTTCATCAAATTGAACTGGAAAAAAGTTCACGGAATATAACATCCTTTTTAACAAACAATGGTTCGTATCGCTTCACGCGACTACCATTCGGTTTAAAAATAGCGCCAATCTGTTTAGAGAATGATGACTGTAACTTTCTCTGGATTAAAACCTTCGCAAGCATTTCTTTATATGGATGACTTAATAGTCATAGGTTGCTCCGAAAATTATATGCTCAAGAACTTAAGTGATGTTTTCGAGAAATGTAGGCAACACAATCTAAAGTAACATCCTGAAAAATGTTTATTTATCATGCATGAAATCACTTTCTTAGGACATAAATGCATAGATAAGGGAGTCGTGCCCGACGACAAAAAATACGACGTCATTCAAAATTATCCAGTTCCACATGATGCGGACAGCGCTAGAAGATTCATTGCATTTTGTCATTATTACAGACGCTTTATAAAGAATTTTGCTGAATACTCCCGTCACATTACAAGATTATGTAAGAAAGATGTAAAATTCGAATGGACAACAGTGTCCCAGTTCCCAGTTCCAAACTAACACGAATGAGACTTGAATTGGAGGAATATAATTTTAGGGTAGAGTATATACAAACAAAAAATACAATTCTGAAAGTCAAGACTGCGCTGCCACCGGCTCAAGCGATCGATGTTCAGATGGGTGACATCAGGCTCATCCATTGCGGTAAAAGTAGATTCAATGTGAGAGTGTGCAGGCGTAAAAACACTAATGTCATCTGGGTTTTCTGAAATAAGTCAGAGCGGCCGTGAGTTTAAAATTGCGGAAATTTCACAAACTATAGTGCGCAGTTCATGAAATGTGAGAATTAATTTTCCAACAACACGGACGAAATGATATTTTGCGGATTTGACAGCGGCTTTCCACAGGCCACCAAAGTGCGGGGAACGAGGTGGGATGAAATTCTACAGGATCTCCATCGACGTAAGGGAATTCCATAGCTCAATGTTTTGAGGATCGCTCAGAAATAGCTGCCGAAGCTCAACTAGCTCGTTTGTTGCGTTGTCTGACCAAATCGTTTGAGGCTTTCCCCTCAGGCTTATAAATCGCTTCAGGGCTGCTATGAACGATTGCGCTAATCCCTTGTGATCTTCGGCGAAAAGCCTGCGCTGAATCCCTTTAATGAGTAGATGAGTACCACCTTTGATTACCTTGACTGTAAACTCTCCTTTCTGCCGTACTCGATCCTTTGAAGGAACCAATTTATATATCCGAAGACTCTCTGAATTGCTCCAAACGAATTTCCAAACTTGTAACTGTGTGAGATGTCCATTTCCTGCGACAGCTCCAATGCGCTGCGTCGAAGCTCAGGAAGTTCCTTAACAGGGGGCGCGTCATCGGTCCATTTAGAAGAATCAGTGAGTAAGAACTGCGGTCCTTCACTTCAAAGTTTTGATCCCACCACCTCAATAAGGGTACATCCACGAGATAAGATATCCGATGGAGGTTGACGGATCCAAGCCAAAACTATTGTCGAATCTGACCAACAATGAAAGGTGCAAGATCGAGGTGCAATTTGTGCCACTTGAGAGGCAAGCTCGGACAGTAAAAGAGCAGCAGATAACTCTAGCTTCGGAATCGTCAGGGTCTTCAAGGGTGCGACTCTTGACTTCGAGCAAAGTAGGTTCGACGAAACGATACCTTCTGTGTTCGAACATAAATGCAAGCTCCATGTATTTCGCACGATGAGTTATGCTATAGAACAAAGCGTGGAAACTTCAAGCAAGCAACTGTAGCGATTTGCGACATGTGCTCCAACATAGCGGAATGTAAAGATTGCGGCAGGGATTCATCCCAGTCGAGTTTATCCTTCCATAAGACCTGCACGAAAATTTTAAGCTTGGTTATGATTGGGATGCTGCGCTTAGTTGCGGAATTTTCTGTCCATTCATTTGAGAAACTGAAAAGCAAGCTATCCGATAGCGTGTCCCAAGATATACCTAACGCCTTTGTAACGTCGGTTCCGTCGTGGAACTTTAAAGTTTTCTCCCGATCCGAGTCATCCACTCCTTCCAGCGCCGCAGGTTCGTTGGAACACCATTTGCGAATTGGAAAATGCCCTCTTTCCAAGAGCGCCTTGATTTGTTGACGAATTTCAACGACCTCCTCAATGGTGTCTCCTCTTGCGAATAGATCATCCACGTAGAAGTTTGTGCGTATGATTTTAGCTGCTACTGGAAATTCCACTTCTTCATCGTAGGATAGCTGCTGCATTGCAATTGCCAAAAAAAACAGCAGGCTTCGTGCCATAGGTCACGGTGTAAAGCGACTAAACTTGAACCTCGTCTTCTGACCGATCGCGCCATAAAATGCATTGCAGAATCTGATGGGGATGCGTAACCCGAACGCAGCGATACATTTTGCAAATATCTCCACACACAGCAACCTTGAAAAATCGAAAACGAAGAAGGGTAGTGAAGATTTTTGGTTGAATGGAATTACCAGCGTACAAAAAATCGTTCAACGAATATCCCGAAGTAGACTTCGCTGAGCCGTCGAAAACAACTCGCAGTTTTGTCGTTGTACTTTCCAATTTTCGGACGCAGTGGTGGGGTAGGTAATACTGATGAGCTGCAGCATTTTAAGTTGTTAGAGACATGTGGCCAAGGTTTAGGTACTCTTCTATAAAGGCTTTATACTGCGACTTCAGTTCTAAATTTCTAGCTAATTTGGTCTAGAGTGCTTTAAAACGAAGAAGCGCACGATCATATGAATCTCCTAGAGCATCGAAACTAGTTTTGGCAGGAAGTAGTACCGAATATTGGCCAGATTCAAGCCGAGTGTATTCCTGCTGAAATAGCTGCTCGCATAGAGCTTCCTTTTTCGACATAGTTTTTGTAGAATCTGCGCAATCGATTTCCCAAAATCTATTTAGTATCTCAGAGATCCACTCCGACTCCGAATGAGTGCTGGGTTCTTAAGGAAACTAAAGATGAGCGAACGAAAGATCCTACTGTTAGACACCCTGAGACGATCCAGCCAAGTCTGGTTTTCTGCAGAGTGGGTAAATTGCTGCCTAATCGAATTTGTCCAATACAAAGCAGCTCGAACAATACGCTTGCTCTAAGAAGCAAGTCGATGCGTTGACTTTTGTAGAAGACAGAGTCGGCGAGCTCGAGATGTTCTAGTATTTTCCATTCAGACGCGTTAAGGTCGAAATGCGGGTGGTAATCGGTGATTGACTGGGTGCTATACTTTGCGTTACTCGACTGCGCGAAAATATAAACCGATTTATCCGAAGCGAGCGAGGACTCACCGATTATTGATATGGAGATGAGTAAAGGATGGAACTTGAGCTGAAGCTGATTGGCGAAACGAGAGGTGACAGAATTGATTTGAGAAGCCGAATCGAGGAGGGCCCTGCATGTATTCGGCTCTAGTCGGCGACGAAGCTAAAGGCGGTGTTTTGGACAAGGCTACAGAGACGTGAGATGATCCTTGCGGAAGTATTTCTGGAATAGGCTGGGACAGGGTTGCAACGGAATTTGGTTCCAAATGAAGAAGACTATAATGCCTCCGGTGGCAGTGTCTGCAGTTGCCAGACTTGCATTGCTGTAGGCTGTGTCCTTTTCGTAGGCAGTTGAGACTAAGATGTAGCCTTTTTGACTCTCTATACCGCTGGGGATCAATCCTAAAAATTGTGGGCATTTTGTCAAATGATGTTGCCTAGACTCGCATTCATGATTTACCATAGCGTATTCCAAATTTTCCATCATGCGGCATCTAAGGTCCAAGAAAAATGAGAATTTATCCCAATTTGGCAGCTCCTTGGAAGGCAACCCTTCTTCCCACCTCTCCTGGGTCTGAATGTCCAGTTTTGAAACGATGAGATGGATTAAAAGGCCTTCATAGATTTCCTTCGTAGCGGCCATAGTAGCCAAGGCGCGCAAATGAGAATTTGCCTTGTCGCTTAACTGCCGCAGACTACTTGCGGATCCCTTCTCCACCCCTGGTAGATGATTTCCATATGCAATTCGCTATTCCATGTGATGGAATACTAGGAATCGATTTTATCAAAAGGTACAACTGTCAATTAGACTTCAAGCAGCCTCAAGACAGACTTATAATAGGACCAAATAACCTCAAATATCCGATTTATGTTCCAATAGCATACAGTTCTGCCAACAACTTCCTAATTCTGCCAGCAAGATCCCAAGTCGTCCGGAAAATCGAAATAAATTCAGAAGAAGACAGTGTATTAATCCCGAATGAAGAAATTCAGCATGGTATCTATATCGCAAATACCATAGCAACAGTCCAAAATGCATATATAAGAATACTAAATACCACAAAAACAAATAAAGTAGTTTATATCAAAAATATTCATCATGAACCACTTTCAAACTACGAAGTAGCAATTGTATTATCCCAACTTTCAAAAAACTTCCCGCCTCAATTCAATGAACAACTTACAGCATTATGCAACCAGTATAGTGATGTACTCGGACTAGAAACCGAATCAATCACTACCAATCATTTTTATAAACAAAAGCTGAAACTAACTGATGATGAACCCGTATATATAAAAAATTATTGAAATCCTCATAGTCAACAAGACGGAATTCAAAAACAAGTCCAAAAACTCATCAATGATAAAATAGTGGAACCCTCTGTATCACCTTATAATAGCCCACTTTTGTTAGTACCAAAAAAACCACTTCCAAATTTGGAAAATAAAAATAATTGACTATCGTCAAATTAATAAAAAAAAAACTCTTGTCTGAAAAATGTCCCTCATGGCTTGACTTAATGTCAGGTTTTCATCAAATTGAACTGGAAAAAAGTTCACGGAATATAACATCCTTTTTAACAAACAATGGTTCGTATCGCTTCACGCGACTACCATTCGGTTTAAAAATAGCGCCAATCTGTTTAGAGAATGATGACTGTAACTTTCTCTGGATTAAAACCTTCGCAAGCATTTCTTTATATGGATGACTTAATAGTCATAGGTTGCTCCGAAAATTATATGCTCAAGAACTTAAGTGATGTTTTCGAGAAATGTAGGCAACACAATCTAAAGTAACATCCTGAAAAATGTTTATTTATCATGCATGAAATCACTTTCTTAGGACATAAATGCATAGATAAGGGAGTCGTGCCCGACGACAAAAAATACGACGTCATTCAAAATTATCCAGTTCCACATGATGCGGACAGCGCTAGAAGATTCATTGCATTTTGTCATTATTACAGACGCTTTATAAAGAATTTTGCTGAATACTCCCGTCACATTACAAGATTATGTAAGAAAGATGTAAAATTCGAATGGACAACAGTGTCCCAGTTCCCAGTTCCAAACTAACACGAATGAGACTTGAATTGGAGGAATATAATTTTAGGGTAGAGTATATACAAACAAAAAATACAATTCTGAAAGTCAAGACTGCGCTGCCACCGGCTCAAGCGATCGATGTTCAGATGGGTGACATCAGGCTCATCCATTGCGGTAAAAGTAGATTCAATGTGAGAGTGTGCAGGCGTAAAAACACTAATGTCATCTGGGTTTTCTGAAATAAGTCAGAGCGGCCGTGAGTTTAAAATTGCGGAAATTTCACAAACTATAGTGCGCAGTTCATGAAATGTGAGAATTAATTTTCCAACAACACGGACGAAATGATATTTTGCGGATTTGACAGCGGCCTTCCACAGGCCACCAAAGTGCGGGGAACGAGGTGGGATGAAATTCTACAGGATCTCCATCGACGTAAGGGAATTCCATAGCTCAATGTTTTGAGGATCGCTCAGAAATAGCTGCCGAAGCTCAACTAGCTCGTTTGTTGCGTTGTCTGACCAAATCGTTTAAGGCTTTCCCCTCAGGCTTATAAATCGCTTCAGGGCTGCTATGAACGATTGCGCTATTCCCTTGTGATCTTCGGCGAAAAGCCTGCGCTGAATCCCTTTAATGAGTAGATGAGTACCACCTTTGATTACCTTGACTGTAAACTCTCCTTTCTGCCGTACTCGATCCTTTGAAGGAACCAATTTATATATCCGAAGACTCTCTGAATTGCCCCAAACGAATTTCCAAACTTGTAACTGTGTGAGATGTCCATTTCCTGCGACAGCTCCAATGCGCTGCGTCGACGCTCAGGAAGTTCCTTAACAGGGGGCGCGTCATGGGTCCATTTAGAAGAATCAGTGAGTAAACACTGCGGTCCTTCACTTCAAAGTTTTGATCCCACCACCTCAATAAGGGTACATCCACGAGATAAGATATCCGATGGAGGTTGACGGATCCAAGCCAAAACTATTGTCGAATCTGACCAACAATGAAAGGTGCAAGATCGAGGTGCAATTTGTGCCACTTGAGAGGCAAGCTCGGACAGTAAAAGAGCAGCAGATAACTCTAGCTTCGGAATCGTCAGGGTCTTCAAGGGTGCGACTCTTGACTTCGAGCAAAGTAGGTTCGACGAAACGATACCTTCTGTGTTCGAACATAAATGCAAGCTCCATGTATTTCGCACGATGAGTTATGCTATAGAACAAAGCCTGGAAACTTCAAGCAAGCAACTGTAGCGATTTGCGACATGTGCTCCAACATAGCGGAATGTAATGATTGCGGCAGGGATTCATCCCAGTCGAGTTTATCCTTCCATAAGACCTGCACGAAAATTTTAAGCTTGGTTATGATTGGGATGCTGCGCTTAGTTGCGGAATTTTCTGTCCATTCATTTGAGAAACTGAAAAGCAAGCTATCCGATAGCGTGTCCCAAGATATACCTAACGCCTTTGTAACGTCGGTTCCGTCGTGGAACTTTAAAGTTTTCTCCCGATCCGAGTCATCCACTCCTTCCAGCGCCGCAGGTTCGTTGGAACACCATTTGCGAATTGGAAAATGCCCTCTTTCCAAGAGCGCCTTGATTTGTTGACGAATTTCAACGACCTCCTCAATGGTGTCTCCTCTTGCGAATAGATCATCCACGTAGAAGTTTGTGCGTATGATTTTAGCTGCTACTGGAAATTCCACTTCTTCATCGTAGGATAGCTGCTGCATTGCAATTGCCAAAAAAAACAGCAGGCTTCGTGCCATAGGTCACGGTGTAAAGCGACTAAACTTGAACCTCGTCTTCTGACCGATCGCGCCATAAAATGCATTGCAGAATCTGATGGGGATGCGTAACCCGAACGCAGCGATACATTTTGCAAATATCTCCACACACAGCAACCTTGAAAAATCGAAAACGAAGAAGGGTAGTGAAGATTTTTGGTTGAATGGAATTACCAGCGTACAAAAAATCGTTCAACGAATATCCCGAAGTAGACTTCGCTGAGCCGTCGAAAACAACTCGCAGTTTTGTCGTTGTACTTTCCAATTTTCGGACGCAGTGGTGGGGTAGGTAATACTGATGAGCTGCAGCATTTTAAGTTGTTAGAGACATGTGGCCAAGGTTTAGGTACTCTTCTATAAAGGCTTTATACTGCGACTTCAGTTCTAAATTTCTAGCTAATTTGGTCTAGAGTGCTTTAAAACGAAGAAGCGCACGATCATATGAATCTCCTAGAGCATCGAAACTAGTTTTGGCAGGAAGTAGTACCGAATATTGGCCAGATTCAAGCCGAGTGTATTCCTGCTGAAATAGCTGCTCGCATAGAGCTTCCTTTTTCGACATAGTTTTTGTAGAATCTGCGCAATCGATTTCCCAAAATCTATTTAGTATCTCAGAGATCCACTCCGACTCCGAATGAGTGCTGGGTTCTTAAGGAAACTAAAGATGAGCGAACGAAAGATCCTACTGTTAGACACCCTGAGACGATCCAGCCAAGTCTGGTTTTCTGCAGAGTGGGTAAATTGCTGCCTAATCGAATTTGTCCAATACAAAGCAGCTCGAACAATACGCTTGCTCTAAGAAGCAAGTCGATGCGTTGACTTTTGTAGAAGACAGAGTCGGCGAGCTCGAGATGTTCTAGTATTTTCCATTCAGACGCGTTAAGGTCGAAATGCGGGTGGTAATCGGTGATTGACTGGGTGCTATACTTTGCGTTACTCGACTGCGCGAAAATATAAACCGATTTATCCGAAGCGAGCGAGGACTCACCGATTATTGATATGGAGATGAGTGAAGGATGGAACTTGAGCTGAAGCTGATTGGCGAAACGAGAGGTGACAGAATTGATTTGAGAAGCCGAATCGAGGAGGGCCCTGCATGTATTCGGCTCTAGTCGGCGACGAAGCTAAAGGCGGTGTTTTGGACAAGGCTACAGAGACGTGAGATGATCCTTGCGGAAGTATTTCTGGAATAGGCTGGGACAGGGTTGCAACGGAATTTGGTTCCAAATGAAGAAGACTATAATGCCTCCGGTGGCAGTGTCTGCAGTTGCCAGACTTGCATTGCTGTAGGCTGTGTCCTTTTCGTAGGCAGTTGAGACTAAGATGTAGCCTTTTTGACTCTCTATACCGCTGGGGATCAATCCTAAAAATTGTGGGCATTTTGTCAAATAATGTTGCCTAGACTCGCATTCATGATTTACCATAGCGTATTCTAAATTTTCCATCATGCGGCATCTATGGTCCAAGAAAGATGAGAATTTATCCCAATTTTGCAGCTCCTTGGAAGGCAACCCTTCTTCCCACCTCTCCTGGGTCTGAATGTCCAGTTTTGAAACGATGAGATGGATTAAAAGGCCTTCATAGATTTCCTTCGTAGCGGCCATAGTAGCCAAGGCGCGCAAATGAGAATTTGCCTTGTCGCTTAACTGCCGCAGACTACTTGCGGATCCCTTCTCCACCCCTGGTAGATGATTTCCATATGCAATTCGCTATTCCATGTGATGGAATACTAGGAATCGATTTTATCAAAAGGTACAACTGTCAATTAGACTTCAAGCAGCCTCAAGACAGACTTATAATAGGACCAAATAACCTCAAATATCCGATTTATGTTCCAATAGCATACAGTTCTGCCAACAACTTCCTAATTCTGCCAGCAAGATCCCAAGTCGTCCGGAAAATCGAAATAAATTCAGAAGAAGACAGTGTATTAATCCCGAATGAAGAAATTCAGCATGGTATCTATATCGCAAATACCATAGCAACAGTCCAAAATGCATATATAAGAATACTAAATACCACAAAAACAAATAAAGTAGTTTATATCAAAAATATTCATCATGAACCACTTTCAAACTACGAAGTAGCAATTGTATTATCCCAACTTTCAAAAAACTTCCCGCCTCAATTCAATGAACAACTTACAGCATTATGCAACCAGTATAGTGATGTACTCGGACTAGAAACCGAATCAATCACTACCAATCATTTTTATAAACAAAAGCTGAAACTAACTGATGATGAACCCGTATATATAAAAAATTATTGAAATCCTCATAGTCAACAAGACGGAATTCAAAAACAAGTCCAAAAACTCATCAATGATAAAATAGTGGAACCCTCTGTATCACCTTATAATAGACCACTTTTGTTAGTACCAAAAAAACCACTTCCAAATTTGGAAAATAAAAATAATTGACTATCGTCAAATTAATAAAAAAAAAACTCTTGTCTGAAAAATGTCCCTCATGGCTTGACTTAATGTCAGGTTTTCATCAAATTGAACTGGAAAAAAGTTCACGGAATATAACATCCTTTTTAACAAACAATGGTTCGTATCGCTTCACGCGACTACCATTCGGTTTAAAAATAGCGCCAATCTGTTTAGAGAATGATGACTGTAACTTTCTCTGGATTAAAACCTTCGCAAGCATTTCTTTATATGGATGACTTAATAGTCATAGGTTGCTCCGAAAATTATATGCTCAAGAACTTAAGTGATGTTTTCGAGAAATGTAGGCAACACAATCTAAAGTAACATCCTGAAAAATGTTTATTTATCATGCATGAAATCACTTTCTTAGGACATAAATGCATAGATAAGGGAGTCGTGCCCGACGACAAAAAATACGACGTCATTCAAAATTATCCAGTTCCACATGATGCGGACAGAGCTAGAAGATTCATTGCATTTTGTCATTATTACAGACGTTTTATAAAGAATTTTACTGAATACTCCCGTCACATTACAAGATTATGTAAGAAAGATGTAAAATTCGAATGGACAACAGTGTCCCAGTTCCCAGTTCCAAACTAACACGAATGAGACTTGAATTGGAGGAATATAATTTTAGGGTAGAGTATATACAAACAAAAAATACAATTCTGAAAGTCAAGACTGCGCTGCCACCGGCTCAAGCGATCGATGTTCAGATGGGTGACATCAGGCTCATCCATTGCGGTAAAAGTAGATTCAATGTGAGAGTGTGCAGGCGTAAAAACACTAATGTCATCTGGGTTTTCTGAAATAAGTCAGAGCGGCCGTGAGTTTAAAATTGCGGAAATTTCACAAACTATAGTGCGCAGTTCATGAAATGTGAGAATTAATTTTCCAACAACACGGACGAAATGATATTTTGCGGATTTGACAGCGGCCTTCCACAGGCCACCAAAGTGCGGGGAACGAGGTGGGATGAAATTCTACAGGATCTCCATCGACGTAAGGGAATTCCATAGCTCAATGTTTTGAGGATCGCTCAGAAATAGCTGCCGAAGCTCAACTAGCTCGTTTGTTGCGTTGTCTGACCAAATCGTTTGAGGCTTTCCCCTCAGGCTTATAAATCGCTTCAGGGCTGCTATGAACGATTGCGCTAATCCCTTGTGATCTTCGGCGAAAAGCCTGCGCTGAATCCCTTTAATGAGTAGATGAGTACCACCTTTGATTACCTTGACTGTAAACTCTCCTTTCTGCCGTACTCGATCCTTTGAAGGAACCAATTTATATATCCGAAGACTCTCTGAATTGCCCCAAACGAATTTCCAAACTTGTAACTGTGTGAGATGTCCATTTCCTGCGACAGCTCCAATGCGCTGCGTCGACGCTCAGGAAGTTCCTTAACAGGGGGCGCGTCATGGGTCCATTTAGAAGAATCAGTGAGTAAACACTGCGGTCCTTCACTTCAAAGTTTTGATCCCACCACCTCAATAAGGGTACATCCACGAGATAAGATATCCGATGGAGGTTGACGGATCCAAGCCAAAACTATTGTCGAATCTGACCAACAATGAAAGGTGCAAGATCGAGGTGCAATTTGTGCCACTTGAGAGGCAAGCTCGGACAGTAAAAGAGCAGCAGATAACTCTAGCTTCGGAATCGTCAGGGTCTTCAAGGGTGCGACTCTTGACTTCGAGCAAAGTAGGTTCGACGAAACGATACCTTCTGTGTTCGAACATAAATGCAAGCTCCATGTATTTCGCAAGATGAGTTATGCTATAGAACAAAGCCTGGAAACTTCAAGCAAGCAACTGTAGCGATTTGCGACATGTGCTCCAACATAGCGGAATGTAAAGATTGCGGCAGGGATTCATCCCAGTCGAGTTTATCCTTCCATAAGACCTGCACGAAAATTTTAAGCTTGGTTATGATTGGGATGCTGCGCTTAGTTGCGGAATTTTCTGTCCATTCATTTGAGAAACTGAAAAGCAAGCTATCCGATAGCGTGGCCCAAGATATACCTAACGCCTTTGTAACGTCGGTTCCGTCGTGGAACTTTAAAGTTTTCTCCCGATCCGAGTCATCCACTCCTTCCAGCGCCGCAGGTTCGTTGGAACACCATTTGCGAATTGGAAAATGCCCTCTTTCCAAGAGCGCCTTGATTTGTTGACGAATTTCAACGACCTCCTCAATGGTGTCTCCTCTTGCGAATAGATCATCCACGTAGAAGTTTGTGCGTATGATTTTAGCTGCTACTGGAAATTCCACTTCTTCATCGTAGGATAGCTGCTGCATTGCAATTGCCAAAAAAAACAGCAGGCTTCGTGCCATAGGTCACGGTGTAAAGCGACTAAACTTGAACCTCGTCTTCTGACCGATCGCGCCATAAAATGCATTGCAGAATCTGATGGGGATGCGTAACCCGAACGCAGCGATACATTTTGCAAATATCTCCACACACAGCAACCTTGAAAAATCGAAAACGAAGAAGGGTAGTGATGATTTTTGGTTGAATGGAATTACCAGCGTACAAAAAATCGTTCAACGAATATCCCGAAGTAGACTTCGCTGAGCCGTCGAAAACAACTCGCAGTTTTGTCGTTGTACTTTCCAATTTTCGGACGCAGTGGTGGGGTAGGTAATACTGATGAGCTGCAGCATTTTAAGTTGTTAGAGACATGTGGCCAAGGTTTAGGTACTCTTCTATAAAGGCTTTATACTGCGACTTCAGTTCTAAATTTCTAGCTAATTTGGTCTAGAGTGCTTTAAAACGAAGAAGCGCACGATCATATGAATCTCCTAGAGCATCGAAACTAGTTTTGGCAGGAAGTAGTACCGAATATTGGCCAGATTCAAGCCGAGTGTATTCCTGCTGAAATAGCTGCTCGCATAGAGCTTCCTTTTTCGACATAGTTTTTGTAGAATCTGCGCAATCGATTTCCCAAAATCTATTTAGTATCTCAGAGATCCACTCCGACTCCGAATGAGTGCTGGGTTCTTAAGGAAACTAAAGATGAGCGAACGAAAGATCCTACTGTTAGACACCCTGAGACGATCCAGCCAAGTCTGGTTTTCTGCAGAGTGGGTAAATTGCTGCCTAATCGAATTTGTCCAATACAAAGCAGCTCGAACAATACGCTTGCTCTAAGAAGCAAGTCGATGCGTTGACTTTTGTAGAAGACAGAGTCGGCGAGCTCGAGATGTTCTAGTATTTTCCATTCAGACGCGTTAAGGTCGAAATGCGGGTGGTAATCGGTGATTGACTGGGTGCTATACTTTGCGTTACTCGACTGCGCGAAAATATAAACCGATTTATCCGAAGCGAGCGAGGACTCACCGATTATTGATATGGAGATGAGTGAAGGATGGAACTTGAGCTGAAGCTGATTGGCGAAACGAGAGGTGACAGAATTGATTTGAGAAGCCGAATCGAGGAGGGCCCTGCATGGCACGAACACGCCAGACCGATTTTTTACGGTAGCAAGCAACATGTATTCGGCTCTAGTCGGCGACGAAGCTAAAGGCGGTGTTTTGGACAAGGCTACAGAGACGTGAGATGATCCTTGCGGAAGTATTTCTGGAATAGGCTGGGACAGGGTTGCAACGGAATTTGGTTCCAAATGAAGAAGACTATAATGCCTCCGGTGGCAGTGTCTGCAGTTGCCAGACTTGCATTGCTGTAGGCTGTGTCCTTTTCGTAGGCAGTTGAGACTAAGATGTAGCCTTTTTGACTCTCTATACCGCTGGGGATCAATCCTAAAAATTGTGGGCATTTTGTCAAATAATGTTGCCTAGACTCGCATTCATGATTTACCATAGCGTATTCTAAATTTTCCATCATGCGGCATCTATGGTCCAAGAAAGATGAGAATTTATCCCAATTTTGCAGCTCCTTGGAAGGCAACCCTTCTTCCCACCTCTCCTGGGTCTGAATGTCCAGTTTTGAAACGATGAGATGGATTAAAAGGCCTTCATAGATTTCCTTCGTAGAGGCCATAGTAGCCAAGGCGCGCTAATGAGAAGTTGCCTTACCACCCCTGGTAGCTTAAATAAAGACCGGACACGTGCCTAAAGGTGCGATAATTTATTATCAAATCTCGACGTTAACAATTCCAAAGCCCTGTCATAATTATTTTCCGTGGGCTTCAGCGAGCGAATTGCGCCCAGTGCTGTGCCGTCCAAACATGTACGAAAATGCTGGAATTTTTCCATCTTTGTTAGATCTTCGTTCTTTCCCACTACCGTGTTGAACGTGGCGTAGAAATCCGGCCAATCGATGTATGCTTTGCCAAATCGCGGAAAGTGAAATTCCGGTAGCCAGGTGGGCCGCGAATTGCACTTGAAGGTGGCTGTGTGTCCACCGAGGATGCCCTGCAACTCAGTTGAATTTGCCAACGACTTTCTCTTCTCACTAATGAGATGGCGGCAGATTCTTCTCTTGGTCTCACAATATTCCGCGGTAAAGGTTAAGCGCGCATCTGACTCCAGCTCCGCAATCACAAGCCGCTCGAGGTTAAGTCGAAAGCTATCGAAGTCAGAGTACATGCGCTCGATTAAGTCCAACCGCACCTGCAACTCACTTTCGTCGAATTTGGCCAACTGCTCCTCTGTCAAAAATAAATTTAGGGCCGCCAGCTCGCGTACCATAGAATTTGCCTTTGCCCGATAAAACTCCTTGCCGTTTTTATTTGTAGTTTGTAGGGTACACGAAAGTCACTGCACGAAATTTGCGCTGCACCTGCACTTGGGCCAGCGAAAACCAAAGACCGAATTTGAGGGTAATGACGGAACCGAAAACAAAGAGCAACGACCTCTGCCTGGCGAGCGAAGCTGTATAATACTTTCCCTTATGCAAAAGGACTGTACAGCAGCCTACTCTAACTGTACAATGTATATATGTATGTAGGTATATGCGAATACCGTGCGAAGCTATGCGAAAAGGGTTTGTGTGTGTGTAGCCCTGTAGCGACACCTGTAATAATTGCTTAACTTTAGCACACGTTCACGATCACGTCGGGGTCGCCAACGTTTAGAGAAGGCATTAATTTATGCCACCTTTTTTGCGAATGTGCGGAACGGTGTTAAAAGAAAAGCCGAGAATGTGGTTCGATTTCAAATGCATTTATTGCTGTAGTGAGAGCGAACGAAGAGTGCTTTAAAACGAAGAAGCGCACGATCATATGAATCTCCTAGAGCATCGAAACTAGTTTTGGCAGGAAGTAGTACCGAATATTGGCCAGATTCAAGCCGAGTGTATTCCTGCTGAAATAGCTGCTCGCATAGAGCTTCCTTTTTCGACATAGTTTTTGTAGAATCTGCGCAATCGATTTCCCAAAATCTATTTAGTATCTCAGAGATCCACTCCGACTCCGAATGAGTGTTGGGTTCTTAAGGAAACTAAAGATGAGCGAACGAAAGATCCTACTGTTAGACACCCTGAGACGATCCAGCCAAGTCTGGTTTTCTGCAGAGTGGGTAAATTGCTGCCTAATCGAATTTGTCCAATACAAAGCAGCTCGAACAATACGCTTGCTCTAAGAAGCAAGTCGATGCGTTGACTTTTGTAGAAGACAGAGTCGGCGAGCTCGAGATGTTCTAGTATTTTCCATTCAGACGCGTTAAGGTCGAAATGCGGGTGGTAATCGGTGATTGACTGGGTGCTATACTTTGCGTTACTCGACTGCGCGAAAATATAAACCGATTTATCCGAAGCGAGCGAGGACTCACCGATTATTGATATGGAGATGAGTGAAGGATGGAACTTGAGCTGAAGCTGATTGGCGAAACGAGAGGTGACAGAATTGATTTGAGAAGCCGAATCGAGGAGGGCCCTGCATGGCACGAACACGCCAGACCGATTTTTTACGGTAGCAAGCAACATGTATTCGGCTCTAGTCGGCGACGAAGCTAAAGGCGGTGTTTTGGACAAGGCTACAGAGACGTGAGATGATCCTTGCGGAAGTATTTCTGGAATAGGCTGGGACAGGGTTGCAACGGAATTTGGTTCCAAATGAAGAAGACTATAATGCCTCCGGTGGCAGTGTCTGCAGTTGCCAGACTTGCATTGCTGTAGGCTGTGTCCTTTTCGTAGGCAGTTGAGACTAAGATGTAGCCTTTTTGACTCTCTATACCGCTGGGGATCAATCCTAAAAATTGTGGGCATTTTGTCAAATAATGTTGCCTAGACTCGCATTCATGATTTACCATAGCGTATTCTAAATTTTCCATCATGCGGCATCTATGGTCCAAGAAAGATGAGAATTTATCCCAATTTTGCAGCTCCTTGGAAGGCAACCCTTCTTCCCACCTCTCCTGGGTCTGAATGTCCAGTTTTGAAACGATGAGATGGATTAAAAGGCCTTCATAGATTTCCTTCGTAGAGGCCATAGTAGCCAAGGCGCGCTAATGAGAAGTTGCCTTACCACCCCTGGTAGCTTTAATAAAGACCGGACACGTGCCTAAAGGTGCGATAATTTATTATCAAATCTCGACGTTAACAATTCCAAAGCCCTGTCATAATTATTTTCCGTGGGCTTCAGCGAGCGAATTGCGCCCAGTGCTGTGCCGTCCAAACATGTACGAAAATGCTGGAATTTTTCCATCTTTGTTAGATCTTCGTTCTTTCCCACTACCGTGTTGAACGTGGCGTAGAAATCCTGCCAATCGATGTATGCTTTGCCAAATCGCGGAAAGTGAAATTCCGGTAGCCAGGTGGGCCGCGAATTGCACTTGAAGGTGGCTGTGTGTCCACCGAGGATGCCCTGCAACTCAGTTGAATTTGCCAACGACTTTCTCTTCTCACTAATGAGATGGCGGCAGATTCTTCTCTTGGTCTCACAATATTCCGCGGTAAAGGTTAAGCGCGCATCTGACTCCAGCTCCGCAATCACAAGCCGCTCGAGGTTAAGTCGAAAGCTATCGAAGTCAGAGTACATGCGCTCGATTAAGTCCAACCGCACCTGCAACTCACTTTCGTCGAATTTGGCCAACTGCTCCTCTGTCAAAAATAAATTTAGGGCCGCCAGCTCGCGTACCATAGAATTTGCCTTTGCCCGATAAAACTCCTTGCCGTTTTTATTTGTAGTTTGTAGGGTACACGAAAGTCACTGCACGAAATTTGCGCTGCACCTGCACTTGGGCCAGCGAAAACCAAAGACCGAATTTGAGGGTAATGACGGAACCGAAAACAAAGAGCAACGACCTCTGCCTGGCGAGCGAAGCTGTATAATACTTTCCCTTATGCAAAAGGACTGTACAGCAGCCTATTCTAACTGTACAATGTATATATGTATGTAGGTATATGCGAATACCGTGCGAAGCTATGCGAAAAGGGTTTGTGTGTGTGTAGCCCTGTAGCGACACCTGTAATAATTGCTTAACTTTAGCACGCGTTCACGATCACGTCGGGGTCGCCAACGTTTAGAGAAGGCATTAATTTATGCCACCTTTTTTGCGAATGTGCGGAACGGTGTTAAAAGAAAAGCCGAGAATGTGGTTCGATTTCAAATGCATTTATTGCTGTAGCGAGAGCGAACGAAGAGTGCTTTAAAACGAAGAAGCGCACGATCATATGAATCTCCTAGAGCATCGAAACTAGTTTTGGCAGGAAGTAGTACCGAATATTGGCCAGATTCAAGCCGAGTGTATTCCTGCTGAAATAGCTGCTCGCATAGAGCTTCCTTTTTCGACATAGTTTTTGTAGAATCTGCGCAATCGATTTCCCAAAATCTATTTAGTATCTCAGAGATCCACTCCGACTCCGAATGAGTGTTGGGTTCTTAAGGAAACTAAAGATGAGCGAACGAAAGATCCTACTGTTAGACACCCTGAGACGATCCAGCCAAGTCTGGTTTTCTGCAGAGTGGGTAAATTGCTGCCTAATCGAATTTGTCCAATACAAAGCAGCTCGAACAATACGCTTGCTCTAAGAAGCAAGTCGATGCGTTGACTTTTGTAGAAGACAGAGTCGGCGAGCTCGAGATGTTCTAGTATTTTCCATTCAGACGCGTTAAGGTCGAAATGCGGGTGGTAATCGGTGATTGACTGGGTGCTATACTTTGCATTACTCGACTGCGCGAAAATATAAACCGATTTATCCGAAGCGAGCGAGGACTCACCGATTATTGATATGGAGATGAGTGAAGGATGGAACTTGAGCTTAAGCTGATTGACGAAACGAGAGGTGACAGAATTGATTTGAGAAGCGGAATCGAGGAAGGCCCTGCATGGCACGAACACGCCAGACCGATTTTTTACGGTAGCAAGCAACATGTATTCGGCTCTAGTCGGCGACGAAGCTAAAGGCGGTGTTTTGGACAAGGCTACAGAGACGTGAGATGATCCTTGCGGAAGTATTTCTGGAATAGGCTGGGACAGGGTTGCAACGGAATTTGATTCCAAATGAAGAAGATTATAATGCCTCCGGTGGCAGTGTCTGCAGTTGCCAGACTTGCATTGCTGTAGGCTGTGTCCTTTTCGTAGGCAGTTGAGACTAAGATGTAGCCTTTTTGACTCTCTATACCGCTGGGGATCAATCCTAAAAATTGTGGGCATTTTGTCAAATAATGTTGCCTAGACTCGCATTCATGATTTACCATAGCGTATTCTAAATTTTCCATCATGCGGCATCTATGGTCCAAGAAAGATGAGAATTTATCCCAATTTTGCAGCTCCTTGGAAGGCAACCCTTCTTCGCACCTCTCCTGGGTCTGAATGTCCAGTTTTGAAACGATGAGATGGATTAAAAGGCCTTCATAGATTTCCTTCGTAGAGGCCATAGTAGCCAAGGCGCGCTAATGAGAAGTTGCCTTACCACCCCTGGTAGCTTAAATAAAGACCGGACACGTGCCTAAAGGTGCGATAATTTATTATCAAATCTCGACGTTAACAATTCCAAAGCCCTGTCATAATTATTTTCCGTGGGCTTCAGCGAGCGAATTGCGCCCAGTGCTGTGCCGTCCAAACATGTACGAAAATGCTGGAATTTTTCCATCTTTGTTAGATCTTCGTTCTTTCCCACTACCGTGTTGAACATGGCGTAGAAATCCGGCCAATCGATGTATGCTTTGCCAAATCGCGGAAAGTGAAATTCCGGTAGCCAGGTGGGCCGCGAATAGCACTTGAAGGTGGCTGTGTGTCCACCGAGGATGCCCTGCAACTCAGTTGAATTTGCCAACGACTTTCTCTTCTCACTAATGAGATGGCGGCAGATTCTTCTCTTGGTCTCACAATATTCCGCGGTAAAGGTTAAGCGCGCATCTGACTCCAGCTCCGCAATCACAAGCCGCTCGAGGTTAAGTCGAAAGCTATCGAAGTCAGAGTACATGCGCTCGATTAAGTCCAACCGCACCTGCAACTCACTTTCGTCGAATTTGGCCAACTGCTCCTCTGTCAAAAATAAATTTAGGGCCGCCAGCTCGCGTACCATAGAATTTGCCTTTGCCCGATAAAACTCCTTGCCGTTTTTATTTGTAGTTTGTAGGGTACACGAAAGTCACTGCACGAAATTTGCGCTGCACCTGCACTTGGGCCAGCGAAAACCAAAGACCGAATTTGAGGGTAATGACGGAACCGAAAACAAAGAGCAACGACCTCTGCCTGGCGAGCGAAGCTGTATAATACTTTCCCTTATGCAAAAGGACTGTACAGCAGCCTATTGTAACTGTACAATGTATATATGTATGTAGGTATATGCGAATACCGTGCGAAGCTATGCGAAAAGGGTTTGTGTGTGTGTAGCCCTGTAGCGACACCTGTAATAATTGCTTAACTTTAGCACACGTTCACGATCACGTCGGGGTCGCCAACGTTTAGAGAAGGCATTAATTTATGCCACCTTTTTTGCGAATGTGCGGAACGGTGTTAAAAGAAAAGCCGAGAATGTGGTTCGATTTCAAATGCATTTATTGCTGTAGCGAGAGCGAACGAAGAGTGCTTTAAAACGAAGAAGCGCACGATCATATGAATCTCCTAGAGCATCGAAACTAGTTTTGGCAGGAAGTAGTACCGAATATTGGCCAGATTCAAGCCGAGTGTATTCCTGCTGAAATAGCTGCTCGCATAGAGCTTCCTTTTTCGACATAGTTTTTGTAGAATCTGCGCAATCGATTTCCCAAAATCTATTTAGTATCTCAGAGATCCACTCCGACTCCGAATGAGTGCTGGGTTCTTAAGGAAACTAAAGATGAGCGAACGAAAGATCCTACTGTTAGACACCTTGAGACGATCCAGCCAAGTCTGGTTTTCTGCAGAGTGGGTAAATTGCTGCCTAATCGAATTTGTCCAATACAAAGCAGCTCGAACAATACGCTTGCTCTAAGAAGCAAGTCAATGCGTTGACTTTTGTAGAAGACAGAGTCGGCGAGCTCGAGATGTTCTAGTATTTTCCATTCAGACGCGTTAAGGTCGAAATGCGGGTGGTAATCGGTGATTGACTGGGTGCTATACTTTGCGTTACTCGACTGCGCGAAAATATAAACCGATTTATCCGAAGCGAGCGAGGACTCACCGATTATTGATATGGAGATGAGTGAAGGATGGAACTTGAGCTGAAGCTGATTGGCGAAACGAGAGGTGACAGAATTGATTTGAGAAGCCGAATCGAGGAGGGCCCTGCATGGCACGAACACGCCAGACCGATTTTTTACGGTAGCAAGCAACATGTATTCGGCTCTAGTCGGCGACGAAGCTAAAGGCGGTGTTTTGGACAAGGCTACAGAGACGTGAGATGATCCTTGCGGAAGTATTTCTGGAATAGGCTGGGACAGGGTTGCAACGGAATTTGGTTCCAAATGAAGAAGATTATAATGCCTCCGGTGGCAGTGTCTGCAGTTGCCAGACTTGCATTGCTGTAGGCTGTGTCCTTTTCGTAGGCAGTTGAGACTAAGATGTAGCCTTTTTGACTCTCTATACCGCTGGGGATCAATCCTAAAAATTGTGGGCATTTTGTCAAATAATGTTGCCTAGACTCGCATTCATGATTTACCATAGCGTATTCTAAATTTTCCATCATGCGGCATCTATGGTCCAAGAAAGATGAGAATTTATCCCAATTTTGCAGCTCCTTGGAAGGCAACCCTTCTTCCCACCTCTCCTGGGTCTGAATGTCCAGTTTTGAAACGATGAGATGGATTAAAAGGCCTTCATAGATTTCCTTCGTAGAGGCCATAGTAGCCAAGGCGCGCTAATGAGAAGTTGCCTTACCACCCCTGGTAGCTTAAATAAAGACCGGACACGTGCCTAAAGGTGCGATAATTTATTATCAAATCTCGACGTTAACAATTCCAAAGCCCTGTCATAATTATTTTCCGTGGGCTTCAGCGAGCGAATTGCGCCCAGTGCTGTGCCGTCCAAACATGTACGAAAATGCTGGAATTTTTCCATCTTTGTTAGATCTTCGTTCTTTCCCACTACCGTGTTGAACGTGGCGTAGAAATCCGGCCAATCGATGTATGCTTTGCCAAATCGCGGAAAGTGAAATTCCGGTAGCCAGGTGGGCCGCGAATTGCACTTGAAGGTGGCTGTGTGTCCACCGAGGATGCCCTGCAACTCAGTTGAATTTGCCAACGACTTTCTCTTCTCACTAATGAGATGGCGGCAGATTCTTCTCTTGGTCTCACAATATTCCGCGGTAAAGGTTAAGCGCGCATCTGACTCCAGCTCCGCAATCACAAGCCGCTCGAGGTTAAGTCGAAAGCTATCGAAGTCAGAGTACATGCGCTCGATTAAGTCCAACCGCACCTGCAACTCACTTTCGTCGAATTTGGCCAACTGCTCCTCTGTCAAAAATAAATTTAGGGCCGCCAGCTCGCGTACCATAGAATTTGCCTTTGCCCGATAAAACTCCTTGCCGTTTTTATTTGTAGTTTGTAGGGTACACGAAAGTCACTGCACGAAATTTGCGCTGCACCTGCACTTGGGCCAGCGAAAACCAAAGACCGAATTTGAGGGTAATGACGGAACCGAAAACAAAGAGCAACGACCTCTGCCTGGCGAGCGAAGCTGTATAATACTTTCCCTTATGCAAAAGGACTGTACAGCAGCCTATTCTAACTGTACAATGTATATATGTATGTAGGTATATGCGAATACCGTGCGAAGCTATGCGAAAAGGGTTTGTGTGTGTGTAGCCCTGTAGCGACACCTGTAATAATTGCTTAACTTTAGCACGCGTTCACGATCACGTCGGGGTCGCCAACGTTTAGAGAAGGCATTAATTTATGCCACCTTTTTTGCGAATGTGCGGAACGGTGTTAAAAGAAAAGCCGAGAATGTGGTTCGATTTCAAATGCATTTATTGCTGTAGCGAGAGCGAACGAAGAGTGCTTTAAAACGAAGAAGCGCACGATCATATGAATCTCCTAGAGCATCGAAACTAGTTTTGGCAGGAAGTAGTACCGAATATTGGCCAGATTCAAGCCGAGTGTATTCCTGCTGAAATAGCTGCTCGCATAGAGCTTCCTTTTTCGACATAGTTTTTGTAGAATCTGCGCAATCGATTTCCCAAAATCTATTTAGTATCTCAGAGATCCACTCCGACTCCGAATGAGTGTTGGGTTCTTAAGGAAACTAAAGATGAGCGAACGAAAGATCCTACTGTTAGACACCCTGAGACGATCCAGCCAAGTCTGGTTTTCTGCAGAGTGGGTAAATTGCTGCCTAATCGAATTTGTCCAATACAAAGCAGCTCGAACAATACGCTTGCTCTAAGAAGCAAGTCGATGCGTTGACTTTTGTAGAAGACAGAGTCGGCGAGCTCGAGATGTTCTAGTATTTTCCATTCAGACGCGTTAAGGTCGAAATGCGGGTGGTAATCGGTGATTGACTGGGTGCTATACTTTGCATTACTCGACTGCGCGAAAATATAAACCGATTTATCCGAAGCGAGCGAGGACTCACCGATTATTGATATGGAGATGAGTGAAGGATGGAACTTGAGCTTAAGCTGATTGACGAAACGAGAGGTGACAGAATTGATTTGAGAAGCGGAATCGAGGAAGGCCCTGCATGGCACGAACACGCCAGACCGATTTTTTACGGTAGCAAGCAACATGTATTCGGCTCTAGTCGGCGACGAAGCTAAAGGCGGTGTTTTGGACAAGGCTACAGAGACGTGAGATGATCCTTGCGGAAGTATTTCTGGAATAGGCTGGGACAGGGTTGCAACGGAATTTGGTTCCAAATGAAGAAGATTATAATGCCTCCGGTGGCAGTGTCTGCAGTTGCCAGACTTGCATTGCTGTAGGCTGTGTCCTTTTCGTAGGCAGTTGAGACTAAGATGTAGCCTTTTTGACTCTCTATACCGCTGGGGATCAATCCTAAAAATTGTGGGCATTTTGTCAAATAATGTTGCCTAGACTCGCATTCATGATTTACCATAGCGTATTCTAAATTTTCCATCATGCGGCATCTATGGTCCAAGAAAGATGAGAATTTATCCCAATTTTGCAGCTCCTTGGAAGGCAACCCTTCTTCGCACCTCTCCTGGGTCTGAATGTCCAGTTTTGAAACGATGAGATGGATTAAAAGGCCTTCATAGATTTCCTTCGTAGAGGCCATAGTAGCCAAGGCGCGCTAATGAGAAGTTGCCTTACCACCCCTGGTAGCTTAAATAAAGACCGGACACGTGCCTAAAGGTGCGATAATTTATTATCAAATCTCGACGTTAACAATTCCAAAGCCCTGTCATAATTATTTTACGTGGGCTTCAGCGAGCGAATTGCGCCCAGTGCTGTGCCGTCCAAACATGTACGAAAATGCTGGAATTTTTCCATCTTTGTTAGATCTTCGTTCTTTCCCACTACCGTGTTGAACATGGCGTAGAAATCCGGCCAATCGATGTATGCTTTGCCAAATCGCGGAAAGTGAAATTCCGGTAGCCAGGTGGGCCGCGAATTGCACTTGAAGGTGGCTGTGTGTCCACCGAGGATGCCCTGCAACTCAGTTGAATTTGCCAACGACTTTCTCTTCTCACTAATGAGATGGCGGCAGATTCTTCTCTTGGTCTCACAATATTCAGCGGTAAAGGTTAAGCGCGCATCTGACTCCAGCTCCGCAATCACAAGCCGCTCGAGGTTAAGTCGAAAGCTATCGAAGTCAGAGTACATGCGCTCGATTAAGTCCAACCGCACCTGCAACTCACTTTCGTCGAATTTGGCCAACTGCTCCTCTGTCAAAAATAAATTTAGGGCCGCCAGCTCGCGTACCATAGAATTTGCCTTTGCCCGATAAAACTCCTTGCCGTTTTTATTTGTAGTTTGTAGGGTACACGAAAGTCACTGCACGAAATTTGCGCTGCACCTGCACTTGGGCCAGCGAAAACCAAAGACCGAATTTGAGGGTAATGACGGAACCGAAAACAAAGAGCAACGACCTCTGCCTGGCGAGCGAAGCTGTATAATACTTTCCCTTATGCAAAAGGACTGTACAGCAGCCTATTGTAACTGTACAATGTATATATGTATGTAGGTATATGCGAATACCGTGCGAAGCTATGCGAAAAGGGTTTGTGTGTGTGTAGCCCTGTAGCGACACCTGTAATAATTGCTTAACTTTAGCACACGTTCACGATCACGTCGGGGTCGCCAACGTTTAGAGAAGGCATTAATTTATGCCACCTTTTTTGCGAATGTGCGGAACGGTGTTAAAAGAAAAGCCGAGAATGTGGTTCGATTTCAAATGCATTTATTGCTGTAGCGAGAGCGAACGAAGAGTGCTTTAAAACGAAGAAGCGCACGATCATATGAATCTCCTAGAGCATCGAAACTAGTTTTGGCAGGAAGTAGTACCGAATATTGGCCAGATTCAAGCCGAGTGTATTCCTGCTGAAATAGCTGCTCGCATAGAGCTTCCTTTTTCGACATAGTTTTTGTAGAATCTGCGCAATCGATTTCCCAAAATCTATTTAGTATCTCAGAGATCCACTCCGACTCCGAATGAGTGCTGGGTTCTTAAGGAAACTAAAGATGAGCGAACGAAAGATCCTACTGTTAGACACCTTGAGACGATCCAGCCAAGTCTGGTTTTCTGCAGAGTGGGTAAATTGCTGCCTAATCGAATTTGTCCAATACAAAGCAGCTCGAACAATACGCTTGCTCTAAGAAGCAAGTCAATGCGTTGACTTTTGTAGAAGACAGAGTCGGCGAGCTCGAGATGTTCTAGTATTTTCCATTCAGACGCGTTAAGGTCGAAATGCGGGTGGTAATCGGTGATTGACTGGGTGCTATACTTTGCATTACTCGACTGCGCGAAAATATAAACCGATTTATCCGAAGCGAGCGAGGACTCACCGATTATTGATATGGAGATGAGTGAAGGATGGAACTTGAGCTGAAGCTGATTGGCGAAACGAGAGGTGACAGAATTGATTTGAGAAGCCGAATCGAGGAGGGCCCTGCATGGCACGAACACGCCAGACCGATTTTTTACGGTAGCAAGCAACATGTATTCGGCTCTAGTCGGCGACGAAGCTAAAGGCGGTGTTTTGGACAAGGCTACAGAGACGTGAGATGATCCTTGCGGAAGTATTTCTGGAATAGGCTGGGACAGGGTTGCAACGGAATTTGGTTCCAAATGAAGAAGATTATAATGCCTCCGGTGGCAGTGTCTGCAGTTGCCAGACTTGCATTGCTGTAGGCTGTGTCCTTTTCGTAGGCAGTTGAGACTAAGATGTAGCCTTTTTGACTCTCTATACCGCTGGGGATCAATCCTAAAAATTGTGGGCATTTTGTCAAATAATGTTGCCTAGACTCGCATTCATGATTTACCATAGCGTATTCTAAATTTTCCATCATGCGGCATCTATGGTCCAAGAAAGATGAGAATTTATCCCAATTTTGCAGCTCCTTGGAAGGCAACCCTTCTTCCCACCTCTCCTGGGTCTGAATGTCCAGTTTTGAAACGATGAGATGGATTAAAAGGCCTTCATAGATTTCCTTCGTAGAGGCCATAGTAGCCAAGGCGCGCTAATGAGAAGTTGCCTTACCACCCCTGGTAGCTTAAATAAAGACCGGACACGTGCCTAAAGGTGCGATAATTTATTATCAAATCTCGACGTTAACAATTCCAAAGCCCTGTCATAATTATTTTCCGTGGGCTTCAGCGAGCGAATTGCGCCCAGTGCTGTGCCGTCCAAACATGTACGAAAATGCTGGAATTTTTCCATCTTTGTTAGATCTTCGTTCTTTCCCACTTCCGTGTTGAACATGGCGTAGAAATCCGGCCAATCGATGTATGCTTTGCCAAATCGCGGAAAGTGAAATTCCGGTAGCCAGGTGGGCCGCGAATTGCACTTGAAGGTGGCTGTGTGTCCACCGAGGATGCCCTGCAACTCAGTTGAATTTGCCAACGACTTTCTCTTCTCACTAATGAGATGGCGGCAGATTCTTCTCTTGGTCTCACAATATTCCGCGGTAAAGGTTAAGCGCGCATCTGACTCCAGCTCCGCAATCACAAGCCGCTCGAGGTTAAGTCGAAAGCTATCGAAGTCAGAGTACATGCGCTCGATTAAGTCCAACCGCACCTGCAACTCACTTTCGTCGAATTTGGCCAACTGCTCCTCTGTCAAAAATAAATTTAGGGCCGCCAGCTCGCGTACCATAGAATTTGCCTTTGCCCGATAAAACTCCTTGCCGTTTTTATTTGTAGTTTGTAGGGTACACGAAAGTCACTGCACGAAATTTGCGCTGCACCTGCACTTCGGCCAGCGAAAACCAAAGACCGAATTTGAGGGTAATGACGGAACCGAAAACAAAGAGCAACGACCTCTGCCTGGCGAGCGAAGCTGTATAATACTTTCCCTTATGCAAAAGGACTGTACAGCAGCCTATTCTAACTGTACAATGTATATATGTATGTAGGTATATGCGAATACCGTGCGAAGCTATGCGAAAAGGGTGTGTGTGTGTTTAGCCCTGTAGCGACACCTGTAATAATTGCTTAACTTTAGCACACGTTCACGATCACGTCGGGGTCGCCAACGTTTAGAGAAGGCATTAATTTATGCCACCTTTTTTGCGAATGTGCGGAACGGTGTTAAAAGAAAAGCCGAGAATGTGGTTCGATTTCAAATGCATTTATTGCTGTAGCGAGAGCGAACGAAGAGTGCTTTAAAACGAAGAAGCGCACGATCATATGAATCTCCTAGAGCATCGAAACTAGTTTTGGCAGGAAGTAGTACCGAATATTGGCCAGATTCAAGCCGAGTGTATTCCTGCTGAAATAGCTGCTCGCATAGAGCTTCCTTTTTCGACATAGTTTTTGTAGAATCTGCGCAATCGATTTCCCAAAATCTATTTAGTATCTCAGAGATCCACTCCGACTCCGAATGAGTGTTGGGTTCTTAAGGAAACTAAAGATGAGCGAACGAAAGATCCTACTGTTAGACACCCTGAGACGATCCAGCCAAGTCTGGTTTTCTGCAGAGTGGGTAAATTGCTGCCTAATCGAATTTGTCCAATACAAAGCAGCTCGAACAATACGCTTGCTCTAAGAAGCAAGTCGATGCGTTGACTTTTGTAGAAGACAGAGTCGGCGAGCTCGAGATGTTCTAGTATTTTCCATTCAGACGCGTTAAGGTCGAAATGCGGGTGGTAATCGGTGATTGACTGGGTGCTATACTTTGCATTACTCGACTGCGCGAAAATATAAACCGATTTATCCGAAGCGAGCGAGGACTCACCGATTATTGATATGGAGATGAGTGAAGGATGGAACTTGAGCTTAAGCTGATTGGCGAAACGAGAGGTGACAGAATTGATTTGAGAAGCCGAATCGAGGAGGGCCCTGCATGGCACGAACACGCCAGACCGATTTTTTACGGTAGCAAGCAACATGTATTCGGCTCTAGTCGGCGACGAAGCTAAAGGCGGTGTTTTGGACAAGGCTACAGAGACGTGAGATGATCCTTGCGGAAGTATTTCTGGAATAGGCTGGGACAGGGTTGCAACGGAATTTGGTTCCAAATGAAGAAGATTATAATGCCTCCGGTGGCAGTGTCTGCAGTTGCCAGACTTGCATTGCTGTAGGCTGTGTCCTTTTCGTAGGCAGTTGAGACTAAGATGTAGCCTTTTTGACTCTCTATACCGCTGGGGATCAATCCTTAAAATTGTGGGCATTTTGTCAAATAATGTTGCCTAGACTCGCATTCATGATTTACCATAGCGTATTTCAATTTTTCCATCATGCGGCATCTAAGGTCCAAGAAAGATGAGAATTTATCCCAATTTTGCAGCTCCTTGGAAGGCAACCCTTCTTCCCACCTCTCCTGGGTCTGAATGTCCAGTTTTGAAACGATGAGATGGATTAAAAGGCCTTCATAGATTTCCTTCGTAGAGGCCATAGTAGCCAAGGCGCGCTAATGAGAAGTTGCCTTACCACCCCTGGTAGCTTAAATAAAGACCGGACACGTGCCTAAAGGTGCGATAATTTATTATCAAATCTCGACGTTAACAATTCCAAAGCCCTGTCATAATTATTTTCCGTGAGATTCAGCGAGCGAATTGCGCCCAGTGCTGTGCCGTCCAAACATGTACGAAAATGCTGGAATTTTTCCATCTTTGTTAGATCTTCGTTCTTTCCCACTACCGTGTTGAACATGGCGTAGAAATCCGGCCAATCGATGTATGCTTTGCCAAATCGCGGAAAGTAAAATTCCGGTAGCCAGGTGGGCCGCGAATTGCACTTGAAGGTGGCTGTGTGTCCACCGAGGATGCCCTGCAACTCAGTTGAATTTGCCAACGACTTTCTCTTCTCACTAATGAGATGGCGGCAGATTCTTCTCTTGGTCTCACAATATTCCGCGGTAAAGGTTAAGCGCGCATCTGACTCCAGCTCCGCAATCACAAGCCGCTCGAGGTTAAGTCGAAAGCTATCGAAGTCAGAGTACATGCGCTCGATTAAGTCCAACCGCACCTGTAACTCACTTTCGTCGAATTTGGCCAACTGCTCCTCTGTCAAAAATAAATTTAGGGCCGCCAGCTCGCGTACCATAGAATTTGCCTTTGCCCGATAAAACTCCTTGCCGTTTTTATTTGTAGTTTGTAGGGTACACGAAAGTCACTGCACGAAATTTGCGCTGCACCTGCACTTGGGCCAGCGAAAACCAAAGACCGAATTTGAGGGTAATGACGGAACCGAAAACAAAGAGCAACGACCTCTGCCTGGCGAGCGAAGCTGTATAATACTTTCCCTTATGCAAAAGGACTGTACAGCAGCCTATTCTAACTGTACAATGTATATATGTATGTAGGTATATGCGAATACCGTGCGAAGCTATGCGAAAAGGGTTTGTGTGTGTGTAGCCCTGTAGCGACACCTGTAATAATTGCTTAACTTTAGCACACGTTCACGATCACGTCGGGGTCGCCAACGTTTAGAGAAGGCATTAATTTATGCCACCTTTTTTGCGAATGTGCGGAACGGTGTTAAAAGAAAAGCCGAGAATGTGGTTCGATTTCAAATGCATTTATTGCTGTAGCGAGAGCGAACGAAGAGTGCTTTAAAACGAAGAAGCGCACGATCATATGAATCTCCTAGAGCATCGAAACTAGTTTTGGCAGGAAGTAGTACCGAATATTAGCCAGATTCAAGCCGAGTGTATTCCTGCTGAAATAGCTGCTCGCATAGAGCTTCCTTTTTCGACATAGTTTTTGTAGAATCTGCGCAATCGATTTCCCAAAATCTATTTAGTATCTCAGAGATCCACTCCGACTCCGAATGAGTGTTGGGTTCTTAAGGAAACTAAAGATGAGCGAACGAAAGATCCTACTGTTAGACACCCTGAGACGATCCAGCCAAGTCTGGTTTTCTGCAGAGTGGGTAAATTGCTGCCTAATCGAATTTGTCCAATACAAAGCAGCTCGAACAATACGCTTGCTCTAAGAAGCAAGTCGATGCGTTGACTTTTGTAGAAGACAGAGTCGGCGAGCTCGAGATGTTCTAGTATTTTCCATTCAGACGCGTTAAGGTCGAAATGCGGGTGGTAATCCGTGATTGACTGGGTGCTATACTTTGCATTACTCGACTGCGCGAAAATATAAACCGATTTATCCGAAGCGAGCGAGGACTCACCGATTATTGATATGGAGATGAGTGAAGGATGGAACTTGAGCTTAAGCTGATTGGCGAAACGAGAGGTGACAGAATTGATTTGAGAAGCCGAATCGAGGAGGGCCCTGCATGGCACGAACACGCCAGACCGATTTTTTACGGTAGCAAGCAACATGTATTCGGCTCTAGTCGGCGACGAAGCTAAAGGCGGTGTTTTGGACAAGGCTACAGAGACGTGAGATGATCCTTGCGGAAGTATTTCTGGAATAGGCTGGGACAGGGTTGCAACGGAATTTGGTTCCAAATGAAGAAGATTATAATGCCTCCGGTGGCAGTGTCTGCAGTTGCCAGACTTGCATTGCTGTAGGCTGTGTCCTTTTCGTAGGCAGTTGAGACTAAGATGTAGCCTTTTTGACTCTCTATACCGCTGGGGATCAATCCTTAAAATTGTGGGCATTTTGTCAAATAATGTTGCCTAGACTCGCATTCATGATTTACCATAGCGTATTTCAATTTTTCCATCATGCGGCATCTAAGGTCCAAGAAAGATGAGAATTTATCCCAATTTTGCAGCTCCTTGGAAGGCAACCCTTCTTCCCACCTCTCCTGGGTCTGAATGTCCAGTTTTGAAACGATGAGATGGATTAAAAGGCCTTCATAGATTTCCTTCGTAGAGGCCATAGTAGCCAAGGCGCGCTAATGAGAAGTTGCCTTACCACCCCTGGTAGCTTAAATAAAGACCGGACACGTGCCTAAAGGTGCGATAATTTATTATCAAATCTCGACGTTAACAATTCCAAAGCCCTGTCATAATTATTTTCCGTGAGATTCAGCGAGCGAATTGCGCCCAGTGCTGTGCCGTCCAAACATGTACGAAAATGCTGGAATTTTTCCATCTTTGTTAGATCTTCGTTCTTTCCCACTACCGTGTTGAACATGGCGTAGAAATCCGGCCAATCGATGTATGCTTTGCCAAATCGCGGAAAGTAAAATTCCGGTAGCCAGGTGGGCCGCGAATTGCACTTGAAGGTGGCTGTGTGTCCACCGAGGATGCCCTGCAACTCAGTTGAATTTGCCAACGACTTTCTCTTCTCACTAATGAGATGGCGGCAGATTCTTCTCTTGGTCTCACAATATTCCGCGGTAAAGGTTAAGCGCGCATCTGACTCCAGCTCCGCAATCACAAGCCGCTCGAGGTTAAGTCGAAAGCTATCGAAGTCAGAGTACATGCGCTCGATTAAGTCCAACCGCACCTGTAACTCACTTTCGTCGAATTTGGCCAACTGCTCCTCTGTCAAAAATAAATTTAGGGCCGCCAGCTCGCGTACCATAGAATTTGCCTTTGCCCGATAAAACTCCTTGCCGTTTTTATTTGTAGTTTGTAGGGTACACGAAAGTCACTGCACGAAATTTGCGCTGCACCTGCACTTGGGCCAGCGAAAACCAAAGACCGAATTTGAGGGTAATGACGGAACCGAAAACAAAGAGCAACGACCTCTGCCTGGCGAGCGAAGCTGTATAATACTTTCCCTTATGCAAAAGGACTGTACAGCAGCCTATTCTAACTGTACAATGTATATATGTATGTAGGTATATGCGAATACCGTGCGAAGCTATGCGAAAAGGGTTTGTGTGTGTGTAGCCCTGTAGCGACACCTGTAATAATTGCTTAACTTTAGCACACGTTCACGATCACGTCGGGGTCGCCAACGTTTAGAGAAGGCATTAATTTATGCCACCTTTTTTGCGAATGTGCGGAACGGTGTTAAAAGAAAAGCCGAGAATGTGGTTCGATTTCAAATGCATTTATTGCTGTAGCGAGAGCGAACGAAGAGTGCTTTAAAACGAAGAAGCGCACGATCATATGAATCTCCTAGAGCATCGAAACTAGTTTTGGCAGGAAGTAGTACCGAATATTGGCCAGATTCAAGCCGAGTGTATTCCTGCTGAAATAGCTGCTCGCATAGAGCTTCCTTTTTCGACATAGTTTTTGTAGAATCTGCGCAATCGATTTCCCAAAATCTATTTAGTATCTCAGAGATCCACTCCGACTCCGAATGAGTGTTGGGTTCTTAAGGAAACTAAAGATGAGCGAACGAAAGATCCTACTGTTAGACACCCTGAGACGATCCAGCCAAGTCTGGTTTTCTGCAGAGTGGGTAAATTGCTGCCTAATCGAATTTGTCCAATACAAAGCAGCTCGAACAATACGCTTGCTCTAAGAAGCAAGTCGATGCGTTGACTTTTGTAGAAGACAGAGTCGGCGAGCTCGAGATGTTCTAGTATTTTCCATTCAGACGCGTTAAGGTCGAAATGCGGGTGGTAATCGGTGATTGACTGGGTGCTATACTTTGCATTACTCGACTGCGCGAAAATATAAACCGATTTATCCGAAGCGAGCGAGGACTCACCGATTATTGATATGGAGATGAGTGAAGGATGGAACTTGAGCTTAAGCTGATTGGCGAAACGAGAGGTGACAGAATTGATTTGAGAAGCCGAATCGAGGAGGGCCCTGCATGGCACGAACACGCCAGACCGATTTTTTACGGTAGCAAGCAACATGTATTCGGCTCTAGTCGGCGACGAAGCTAAAGGCGGTGTTTTGGACAAGGCTACAGAGACGTGAGATGATCCTTGCGGAAGTATTTCTGGAATAGGCTGGGACAGGGTTGCAACGGAATTTGGTTCCAAATGAAGAAGATTATAATGCCTCCGGTGGCAGTGTCTGCAGTTGCCAGACTTGCATTGCTGTAGGCTGTGTCCTTTTCGTAGGCAGTTGAGACTAAGATGTAGCCTTTTTGACTCTCTATACCGCTGGGGATCAATCCTTAAAATTGTGGGCATTTTGTCAAATAATGTTGCCTAGACTCGCATTCATGATTTACCATAGCGTATTTCAATTTTTCCATCATGCGGCATCTAAGGTCCAAGAAAGATGAGAATTTATCCCAATTTTGCAGCTCCTTGGAAGGCAACCCTTCTTCCCACCTCTCCTGGGTCTGAATGTCCAGTTTTGAAACGATGAGATGGATTAAAAGGCCTTCATAGATTTCCTTCGTAGAGGCCATAGTAGCCAAGGCGCGCTAATGAGAAGTTGCCTTACCACCCCTGGTAGCTTAAATAAAGACCGGACACGTGCCTAAAGGTGCGATAATTTATTATCAAATCTCGACGTTAACAATTCCAAAGCCCTGTCATAATTATTTTCCGTGAGATTCAGCGAGCGAATTGCGCCCAGTGCTGTGCCGTCCAAACATGTACGAAAATGCTGGAATTTTTCCATCTTTGTTAGATCTTCGTTCTTTCCCACTACCGTGTTGAACATGGCGTAGAAATCCGGCCAATCGATGTATGCTTTGCCAAATCGCGGAAAGTAAAATTCCGGTAGCCAGGTGGGCCGCGAATTGCACTTGAAGGTGGCTGTGTGTCCACCGAGGATGCCCTGCAACTCAGTTGAATTTGCCAACGACTTTCTCTTCTCACTAATGAGATGGCGGCAGATTCTTCTCTTGGTCTCACAATATTCCGCGGTAAAGGTTAAGCGCGCATCTGACTCCAGCTCCGCAATCACAAGCCGCTCGAGGTTAAGTCGAAAGCTATCGAAGTCAGAGTACATGCGCTCGATTAAGTCCAACCGCACCTGCAACTCACTTTCGTCGAATTTGGCCAACTGCTCCTCTGTCAAAAATAAATTTAGGGCCGCCAGCTCGCGTACCATAGAATTTGCCTTTGCCCGATAAAACTCCTTGCCGTTTTTATTTGTAGTTTGTAGGGTACACGAAAGTCACTGCACGAAATTTGCGCTGCACCTGCACTTGGGCCAGCGAAAACCAAAGACCGAATTTGAGGGTAATGACGGAACCGAAAACAAAGAGCAACGACCTCTGCCTGGCGAGCGAAGCTGTATAATACTTTCCCTTATGCAAAAGGACTGTACAGCAGCCTATTCTAACTGTACAATGTATATATGTATGTAGGTATATGCGAATACCGTGCGAAGCTATGCGAAAAGGGTTTGTGTGTGTGTAGCCCTGTAGCGACACCTGTAATAATTGCTTAACTTTAGCACACGTTCACGATCACGTCGGGGTCGCCAACGTTTAGAGAAGGCATTAATTTATGCCACCTTTTTTGCGAATGTGCGGAACGGTGTTAAAAGAAAAGCCGAGAATGTGGTTCGATTTCAAATGCATTTATTGCTGTAGCGAGAGCGAACGAAGAGTGCTTTAAAACGAAGAAGCGCACGATCATATGAATCTCCTAGAGCATCGAAACTAGTTTTGGCAGGAAGTAGTACCGAATATTGGCCAGATTCAAGCCGAGTGTATTCCTGCTGAAATAGCTGCTCGCATAGAGCTTCCTTTTTCGACATAGTTTTTGTAGAATCTGCGCAATCGATTTCCCAAAATCTATTTAGTATCTCAGAGATCCACTCCGACTCCGAATGAGTGTTGGGTTCTTAAGGAAACTAAAGATGAGCGAACGAAAGATCCTACTGTTAGACACCCTGAGACGATCCAGCCAAGTCTGGTTTTCTGCAGAGTGGGTAAATTGCTGCCTAATCGAATTTGTCCAATACAAAGCAGCTCGAACAATACGCTTGCTCTAAGAAGCAAGTCGATGCGTTGACTTTTGTAGAAGACAGAGTCGGCGAGCTCGAGATGTTCTAGTATTTTCCATTCAGACGCGTTAAGGTCGAAATGCGGGTGGTAATCGGTGATTGACTGGGTGCTATACTTTGCATTACTCGACTGCGCGAAAATATAAACCGATTTATCCGAAGCGAGCGAGGACTCACCGATTATTGATATGGAGATGAGTGAAGGATGGAACTTGAGCTTAAGCTGATTGGCGAAACGAGAGGTGACAGAATTGATTTGAGAAGCCGAATCGAGGAGGGCCCTGCATGGCACGAACACGCCAGACCGATTTTTTACGGTAGCAAGCAACATGTATTCGGCTCTAGTCGGCGACGAAGCTAAAGGCGGTGTTTTGGACAAGGCTACAGAGACGTGAGATGATCCTTGCGGAAGTATTTCTGGAATAGGCTGGGACAGGGTTGCAACGGAATTTGGTTCCAAATGAAGAAGATTATAATGCCTCCGGTGGCAGTGTCTGCAGTTGCCAGACTTGCATTGCTGTAGGCTGTGTCCTTTTCGTAGGCAGTTGAGACTAAGATGTAGCCTTTTTGACTCTCTATACCGCTGGGGATCAATCCTTAAAATTGTGGGCATTTTGTCAAATAATGTTGCCTAGACTCGCATTCATGATTTACCATAGCGTATTTCAATTTTTCCATCATGCGGCATCTAAGGTCCAAGAAAGATGAGAATTTATCCCAATTTTGCAGCTCCTTGGAAGGCAACCCTTCTTCCCACCTCTCCTGGGTCTGAATGTCCAGTTTTGAAACGATGAGATGGATTAAAAGGCCTTCATAGATTTCCTTCGTAGAGGCCATAGTAGCCAAGGCGCGCTAATGAGAAGTTGCCTTACCACCCCTGGTAGCTTAAATAAAGACCGGACACGTGCCTAAAGGTGCGATAATTTATTATCAAATCTCGACGTTAACAATTCCAAAGCCCTGTCATAATTATTTTCCGTGAGATTCAGCGAGCGAATTGCGCCCAGTGCTGTGCCGTCCAAACATGTACGAAAATGCTGGAATTTTTCCATCTTAGTTAGATCTTCGTTCTTTCCCACTACCGTGTTGAACATGGCGTAGAAATCCGGCCAATCGATGTATGCTTTGCCAAATCGCGGAAAGTAAAATTCCGGTAGCCAGGTGGGCCGCGAATTGCAATTGAAGGTGGCTGTGTGTCCACCGAGGATGCCCTGCAACTCAGTTGAATTTGCCAACGACTTTCTCTTCTCACTAATGAGATGGCGGCAGATTCTTCTCTTGGTCTCACAATATTCCGCGGTAAAGGTTAAGCGCGCATCTGACTCCAGCTCCGCAATCACAAGCCGCTCGAGGTTAAGTCGAAAGCTATCGAAGTCAGAGTACATGCGCTCGATTAAGTCCAACCGCACCTGTAACTCACTTTCGTCGAATTTGGCCAACTGCTCCTCTGTCAAAAATAAATTTAGGGCCGCCAGCTCGCGTACCATAGAATTTGCCTTTGCCCGATAAAACTCCTTGCCGTTTTTATTTGTAGTTTGTAGGGTACACGAAAGTCACTGCACGAAATTTGCGCTGCACCTGCACTTGGGCCAGCGAAAACCAAAGACCGAATTTGAGGGTAATGACGGAACCGAAAACAAAGAGCAACGACCTCTGCCTGGCGAGCGAAGCTGTATAATACTTTCCCTTATGCAAAAGGACTGTACAGCAGCCTATTCTAACTGTACAATGTATATATGTATGTAGGTATATGCGAATACCGTGCGAAGCTATGCGAAAAGGGTTTGTGTGTGTGTAGCCCTGTAGCGACACCTGTAATAATTGCTTAACTTTAGCACACGTTCACGATCACGTCGGGGTCGCCAACGTTTAGAGAAGGCATTAATTTATGCCACCTTTTTTGCGAATGTGCGGAACGGTGTTAAAAGAAAAGCCGAGAATGTGGTTCGATTTCAAATGCATTTATTGCTGTAGCGAGAGCGAACGAACTGCTTCGAGCCAGCAATCAAAAGCGAATAAAATGATGAGAGTGCGCAGGTCTGAGAGATCAGTGAGCGCAGTCGCTTATCTCGGCCTATCTTATTCTTTTCACCCACACATGCAAAATAGATAATAAGGAAGCATTTGTTTACATTGATGTTCTCAGTGATGCTGATCGAATGGAAAATAATAAATGGCTTTAAAATGGTTTTATGATTTCTGCGGCTGCCACCGACACACGGAAACAATATTACAGCAAAATATGATGCTAGCGATTTGTATACTAAATTAAATTTTTTCAAAGGCTTGAAAACCAGGCCGGTATTCACAAAGTCAACCAACTCAAAGCAATATCTTTGAACAAGTTTCAATTGATAATTTTAAAATTATGGGCAATAATATACTGAAATCATTGAGAGTAGCGCTACTCAACCCGGTGACCGTAATAAAAAATAATAAAGAAAAAGAAGCTATATTGTCTACATTCCATGCTGATCCAATACAAGGTGGTCATACAGGCATTACAAAAACCTTGGCCAAGGTCCAGGGACTTTATTACGTGAAAAATATGTCCAAAGACATAAAAGAGTACACAAAAAAATGTCCTAAATGCCAAAAAACATAAACGACTAAACATACTAACCCCACTAACTATAATTAAAACTCCACAAAGAGCTTTCGGTATCGTAATTGTAGATACTATTGGTCCACTTCCAAAACCTAATAATGGAAACGAATACGAACACTCATCTGCGATTTAACTTAATACCTAGTAGCTAGTATTTGAAGATTTTATTCTGAAGTACGGTCCAATGGGAACAGAATATAAAAAATCAATTATTGAAGATCTATGTAAATATTTACGTATTAATAACATAACTTCAACTGTACACCACCACCACCAGACAGTAGGTACCGTGGAGCAAAGCCACAGAACACTCAATGAGTTCATTCGTTCATACATCTCAGTTGAAAAAGCAGATTGGGATGTATGGCTGCGATACTTCGTATATTGTTTTAATACAACCCCATCTACGGCACATGACTATTGTCCATATGAGCCAGTTTTTGACATTTAACAGCATAGATAAAATAAAACCCCTTTTTTATATAGAAGATTATGCTAAGGAATCCTAATTTAGATTAGAGCAGGCATTTAAGAGAGCTAGACTTATGCTAGAATCTCATAAGCTAAAACAGAATTAGTTACGACAAAACTAGTTTAGATATCGATTTAAAAATAGGAGATCAGGTTTTATTGAAAAATGAAACAGGATATAAGTTAGACTTGAAATTTACAGGTCCTTATAAGGTAGAAAAAATAGGAGGCAGAGATAATATAACTATAACAAATAATAAAAATAAAAAGCAAATAGTACATAAAGATTTATTAAAACTCTTTATTTCATAATCAATTTTTATTTCATAAATATATCAAGTATGGCCATACATAATATAAGAGCACAAAGGATAACCATATCTAAAATAAGAAAACAAAAAAAAAAAACAAATTAAAAACAAAAACAAAAAATAATAGAAAAATAAATTTAAAAAAAAAAAAAAAACCCAAAAAAATATATAATATTATTGCTATAATTAATATCATTTTTTGAAAAATTAATAACTCCATTATATTACGTTATTTTTCAAAAGGAGGGAGATGTAGTATGCACACATATAAAATATATGTATTGACCACCCACTGAATTAAGAGTACTAAAAAGGGCACGCACTGTAACACTTTGTCGCATTGTTTTTAGAATTCAGAGTCTCGGTCATCAACCTAAGTGGCCGAAATAAGGACCACTCGCTGTGCCTTAGCCCGCATGCTGAAAGTGCAAGTGTCAGCATAATTGAAACATGAGCGGACCTCATGTATGTGCATATAACTCCGCGCTCCAGAATATATTTAAGAATACATATGCCGTCTCTCCGCTGCCGTTATTGGCAGCGCCGCCACCAGACTTAGACCTTTTAGCTCCTATGTAAATTAGGGATGAAGAAGAACCTCCTTCGAGTTCGGAGCGGCAACAACGGCTGCTCGGAAAACATCAAAACATTTGAATGAACAAAAATTAAATAAAGAATGAGAACAATTAAAACGATGAACCTATCTTCTTCATTAGCGGAGCGGGATAATTTTTACACAAGAGTAGGATCTTATAAGTTAAAAAAAATTTTTGCTTTGGTAATTCTTATAGGAGCTATAAGATATAGTTGTCCTATGGCGAATCCGGCTGGTTTCGACTTATATTCTAGCTGCTCGACTGAACCTGTAAGATTTCTCCTAATTCAGGGGATTCCTGTAGGCAGTCTCCGTCCGCTCCCCGAGGGGGCGAAGACTCCTCTCGTTTCCCTGCTGGGTACAACGGCAACACTCCTCTGCGACCACAATTCCTACAAAAGAGGACTATAGGATTGCGACATGTAGCTGACCGGTGACCCTCCTGGGCACTCTTCCTGCAAGCAAGACTGAAATTCGGCACCATTGACCTGTTCCCCACTCGAGGAACTCATTGTGGAGCTGTGACTGGGGTGGGTGGTCGTCTGTCTGGTCGTTTGAAATTTTGTTGACCTGTTGCTGATGCTCCTCGTACTCGTTCTGGGCTGGCTGTGGTTCGGCCAACAATCTGGCAGGGCTTCCTGTGCTCCGATCGCGGGTGACCTCGTAGTTTACCGCTAAAGTGGTAAGTTTCTCCAAAGTGGTGAAGTCGTGCCTCTTTGCGTACATCTGATACTCCGGTTGGAGATTTTCATAGATTTCATAGATATAATGTTCCGCATTATACCCCGCTCTGTGCATCATGAGTCTGATGTTGACTAGGCATTGTTTGAAATTCTCTCCCCGTCGCTGATCTCTGGTATGGATCTCATCCTCAAGTCGCTGAAAGTACCTGGGTGGCAGAAAGAAGTCAAGAAACGCCTTCTTGAAGTTCGTCCAAGATTTTCCTAGCAGCTGGCTTTTCCGAAACCAGTACTCAGCTGTATCAAAATACCGGGGATGGCCTGCGGCAACTTCTCCACGTCAACTTCGTACGCCGTGGCTCGTTCCTCGAAGTGTTAAATGAAGTTGATGGGGATTTTGGTCCCATCAAAAGTGATTCCCCAATTCTTCATTAATTTATGCCACCTTTTTTGCGAATGTGCGGAACGGTGTTAAAAGAAAAGCCGAGAATGTGGTTCGATTTCAAATGCATTTATTGCTGTAGCGAGAGCGAACGAACTGCTTCGAGCCAGCAATCAAAAGCGAATAAAATGATGAGAGTGCGCAGGTCTGAGAGATCAGTGAGCGCAGTCGCTTATCTCGGCCTATCTTATTCTTTTCACCCACACATGCAAAATAGATAATAAGGAAGCATTTGTTTACATTGATGTTCTCAGTGATGCTGATCGAATGGAAAATAATAAATGGCTTTAAAATGATTTTATGATTTCTGCGGCTGCCACCGACACACGGAAAGAATATTACAGCAAAATATGATGCTAGCGATTTGTATACTAAATTAAATTTTTCCAAAGGCTTGAAAACCAGGCCGGTATTCACAAAGTCAACCAACTCAAAGTAATATCTTTGAACAAGTTTCAATTGATAATTTTAAAATTATGGGCAATAATATACTGAAATCATTGAGAGTAGCGCTACTCAACCCGGTGACCGTAATAAAAAATAATAAAGAAAAAGAAGCTATATTGTCTACATTCCATGCTGATCCAATACAAGGTGGTCATACAGGCATTACAAAAACCTTGGCCAAGGTCCAGGGACTTTATTACGTGAAAAATATGTCCAAAGACATAAAAGAGTACACAAAAAAATGTCCTAAATGCCAAAAAACAAAAACGACGAAACATACTAACCCCACTAACTATAATTAAAACTCCACAAAGAGCTTTCGGTATCGTAATTGTAGATACTATTGGTCCACTTCCAAAACCTAATAATGGAAACGAATACGAACACTCATTTGCGATTTAACTTAATACCTAGTAGCTAGTATTTGAAGATTTTATTCTGAAGTACGGTCCAATGGGAACAGAATATAAAAAATCAATTATTGAAGATCTATGTAAATATTTACGTATTAATAACATAACTTCAACTGTACACCACCACCACCAGACAGTAGGTACCGTGGAGCAAAGCCACAGAACACTCAATGAGTTCATTCGTTCATACATCTCAGTTGAAAAAGCAGATTGGGATGTATGGCTGCGATACTTCGTATATTGTTTTAATACAACCCCATCTACGGCACATGACTATTGTCCATATGAGCCAGTTTTTGACATTTAACAGCATAGATAAAATAAAACCCCTTTTTTATATAGAAGATTATGCTAAGGAATCCTAATTTAGATTAGAGCAGGCATTTAAGAGAGCTAGACTTATGCTAGAATCTCATAAGCTAAAACAGAATTAGTTACGACAAAACTAGTTTAGATATCGATTTAAAAATAGGAGATCAGGTTTTATTGAAAAATGAAACAGGATATAAGTTAGACTTGAAATTTACAGGTCCTTATAAGGTAGAAAAAATAGGAGGCAGAGATAATATAACTATAACAAATAATAAAAATAAAAAGCAAATAGTACATAAAGATTTATTAAAACTCTGTATTTCATAATCAATTTTTATTTCATAAATATATCAAGTATGGCCATACATAATATAAGAGCACAAAGGATAACCATATCTAAAATAAGAAAACAAAAAAAAAAAACAAATTAAAAACAAAAACAAAAAATAATAGAAAAATAAATTTAAAAAAAAAAAAAAACCCAAAAAAATATATAATATTATTGCTATAATTAATATCATTTTTTGAAAAATTAATAACTCCATTATATTACGTTATTTTTCAAAAGGAGGGAGATGTAGTATGCACACATATAAAATATATGTATTGACCACCCACTGAATTAAGAGTACTAAAAAGGGCACGCACTGTAACACTTTGTCGCATTGTTTTTAGAATTCAGAGTCTCGGTCATCAACCTAAGTGGCCGAAATAAGGACCACTCGCTGTGCCTTAGCCCGCATGCTGAAAGTGCAAGTGTCAGCATAATTGAAACATGAGCGGACCTCATGTATGTGCATATAACTCCGCGCTCCAGAATATATTTAAGAATACATATGCCGTCTCTCCGCTGCCGTTATTGGCAGCGCCGCCACCAGACTTAGACCTTTTAGCTCCTATGTAAATTAGGGATGAAGAAGAACCTCCTTCGAGTTCGGAGCGGCAACAACGGCTGCTCGGAAAACATCAAAACATTTGAATGAACAAAAATTAAATAAAGAATGAGAACAATTAAAACGATGAACCTATCTTCTTCATTAGCGGAGCGGGATAATTTTTACACAAGAGTAGGATCTTATAAGTTAAAAAAAATTTTTGCTTTGGTAATTCTTATAGGAGCTATAAGATATAGTTGTCCTATGGCGAATCCGGCTGGTTTCGACTTATATTCTAGCTGCTCGACTGAACCTGTAAGATTTCTCCTAATTCAGGGGATTCCTGTAGGCAGTCTCCGTCCGCTCCCCGAGGGGGCGAAGACTCCTCTCGTTTCCCTGCTGGGTACAACGGCAACACTCCTCTGCGACCACAATTCCTACAAAAGAGGACTATAGGATTGCGACATGTAGCTGACCGGTGACCCTCCTGGGCACTCTTCCTGCAAGCAAGACTGAAATTCGGCACCATTGACCTGTTCCCCACTCGAGGAAGTCATTGTGGAGCTGTGACTGGGGTGGGTGGTCGTCTGTCTGGTCGTTTGAAATTTTGTTGACCTGTTGCTGATGCTCCTCGTACTCGTTCTGGGCTGGCTGTGGTTCGGCCAACAATCTGGCAGGGCTTCCTGTGCTCCGATCGCGGGTGACCTCGTAGTTTACCGCTAAAGTGGTAAGTTTCTCCAAAGTGGTGAAGTCGTGCCTCTTTGCGTACATCTGATACTCCGGTTGGAGATTTTCATAGATTTCATAGATATAATGTTCCGCATTATACCCCGCTCTGTGCATCATGAGTCTGATGTTGACTAGGCATTGTTTGAAATTCTCTCCCCGTCGCTGATCTCTGGTATGGATCTCATCCTCAAGTCGCTGAAAGTACCTGGGTGGCAGAAAGAAGTCAAGAAACGCCTTCTTGAAGTTCGTCCAAGATTTTCCTAGCAGCTGGCTTTTCCGAAACCAGTACTCAGCTGTATCCGTCAAAATACCGGGGATGGCCTGCGGCAACTTCTCCACGTCAACTTCGTACGCCGTGGCTCGTTCCTCGAAGTGTTAAATGAAGTTGATGGGGATTTTGGTCCCATCAAAAGTGATTCCCCAATTCTTCAGCTTCTCCGCTAGCGTGGCTGCGGACATCTCTGATTTCCTGGCAAAAATATCCCGCTTGACCGGATGGATCTCCCTGTCTCCGACAACATCGGCGGCACCTCTGCCTTCCACTGCTGGCACCTGAAGCTGTGTTGGACCCGGTGGGTGTGGGTTCGGAGTCGGTGAACGCTGCTTCCTATCCGTTAGGGTGGCTGTAATTTTCTCCTGTAGCCGCTCGGCTATCTCCAGCACGTGGTCGTCCCGATTATTAAAAGCAGCCAGCCGGCTCCTCATTTCCTCAACAGTTCCGGTTGCTTCCAAAGAAAACTCCTTCAGAATCGCCTCCAATTCCCGCTTTCGGAAATCCAACGGACGCCTATATTGCTATGAAATAAAAGTTAACTGGCAAAGGACAGGAAAAATTTCGATAGGACGAGAGAAATTCTTGAACGAGGGTCAAACGATGTTCGAACTGGTTAAAATCTTCATCGAAAATTTTATTTTATTTGTCACCAAGAATTCACTGAATTCTCACGTGCAACGATGGTGACCACAATCCGATGTCAAACGACGATTTAATTCCTAAAATTTCTCGACGGTGATTGAATTTTGTTCGACGACGATGTAGTTTTAAATTTTTCCACGACGATGTTTTTGAGAGCCGCCGATGAACGTGTTGACTCGGCGATGGTTATAATAGAAGCCCCCAACGATATGATCCTGTTGCCTGTACTTGATCGACTCCTGCTCGTGTGAGAGGGTCGACAATGAGAGTGAAAACGAAAAAAAAAATGGCTGCGCTGTGAGGAGTATACGTAAGCTTTTCCTACCTTGTGCTTTCGAAACTCTCGTGACCTGAGTTGGCTAAACTAGAGGGATCTCTCTCTTTCTCTCCGATTATCTGCCTGTATGTGTTTCTTCCTTACGTGATGTGCTGGCCACGTGATCTTGGAACAAATAATCTCTGATTTTAGGTTATGTACTTTGCTCTGCTTAGAAATAAATGTATGTGTATCTGCGGGCGTTAGAAATTTCTCGATGTGTGTGTACTTTTGTATAAGTTCTCCCGAATGTGCCATGTGCTCTGCTTAGATTCTAAGTTTTTTTTCTTTTAGGTAAGGTTCGATGCGGTGGTATATTTTATAACTATATATATATATATTTCCGTGTTGTTTTTGTTTGTGTCCCTCGGTATATGACTCTCCTTACGTTCCGACTTAAAAATTTCGCCTCTACGTGACTGAACCGAAAATTTTCAAACTTCTTGTACTTAGATGGATCCTTAAGCCATATTTAGGTCGTCTAAAATTTCGTAAGCCCCAAGTCCCTGTTCGTGCGCCATTCTGTAAAGATGTCTCGTAGGCTGGGATATACTCAGTCCCGCCAGGGTTTCTTTACCGAAAATATTTGTAAAGATATGGGACAAAAAGGTCTAGGACGAAAATCGGTTGGCTGGCGTGAGATGTAGAGTGCGGAGTACGGAGTGAGAGAAATAGTTTATTCGGTGTCTGTAGCAGAGTGAAAATGGTCAGCGGTAACGCGCATTTGGGCCTGGCTCATAGCATTCGCTACGAGAAGGCCGAGAGAGAGAGGATCGATTATGGGGACAACTTTTCCCTAGGACAGAATTTATGTCCTAAAATCTAGGCAATTGTCTGGATTTATGCGTGGCAAGCTTGATTGGATTTTTTCCTACGAGTTGCATTAAAAATCAGGCGAGTAATACATTTATTGGAGCATTTTTATTGATTTATTTTTAGCCCGAGTTTCTACTTTATTTTGTATTCCAGTGTATTCGGGCGCGAGTTGGCTCAATACAGCCGGCGGTGATAGAAGAAGAAGAATAAATTTTTCCATTTAAGAAAAATATTTCCGAAGTTCCTTTGAATAGAGGGCGTGGCAGTGCGTAGTATTTTTAATATCTGATAAATATTTTTATTTAATTAATGAGCAACACGTTTCCTAAAGTTTCGTCCACCTCTTTCTCTCGGTTTAGTCAGGCTCGGAAATCATATCAGAAACCAAATTAGTCAAAAGGAAAAGAACAACATGGCAGCGGCAAATTTCATGTTCAGATATGTAAGAAAATATTCTTCATTTAAATTCTTGGTTCATGTTTTCTATTCTCACTGCGCTCGCGGGTTTTTTCTTCCTCCGCAAACTTTCTGCACTCGGAGTGCACAAGATAACTATAAATCTTACAATTATTGGTTAAGCTTACATATTAAGTGAACTGTAAAAAGTGTTTTTACAAAGTTATGGGCGAGGGTTTTGTTTTGTTGTTAGCTGCTGTTGTTGTTGCCGCTGGTTTGTTGTAGCTACTGGCTTGTGTTGTTGCTGTCGCTGGCTGCTCTTGCTGGCGCTGCCGGCCGATGTTGTTGGCGTTGTTGTTGTTATCGCTATTTGTGAGTGGTCAAACGACTCCTCACAACTTCATGGGGTCGGAAACGTTGCAAGTTTCTAACTTAATCATTATACCCTCTGCAAGGGTATTACAATGTAAGCTACATAAAGACGGTTTTAGCTAAGTTAACAACCGCTTCACTGCGGCCGCCGAAATTAGGGGTTCGGGGAGAAATAAGGCAGCACGAAAATTCGTTACAAGCGCTATACGACTATAAAAGTTTAATGGCTTGGGGGTGCAGTTATGCATTTTTGAGCTCGTCTATTTTGTTGGCAGTTCCAACGAATTTTTTATACTTTAAGAGCTAGAATAGTGGCTTGCATATTCCTGGTCTTTCTGCGCAGCGCAAGTTTGTTTTAGCAGGGCTTTACACCAAGTATAACGCCCGCAATCCTCCAAAAAACGTTCTGCCGCCCAGATTATCATATTAAGAAATAGGAGGAAGTGGCGCCTGACAATATCGCTTTGTTGCTTAGATATCATAATTTTCTTTTTTCTGATAGTCGAGGCACTTGACTAAATCGTTCTTCCTTATTTTAATTGTCACGGTATATCCGTTGCGGCAATCCAAGCCGGGCTATGAGCTTCGAATGCAGGTAAAGAAAGGATTAGGTGTCAGCTCGGAAACTAGTTCGATGCAGGCAGCTTTTGTCACAAAGGACACAAATCTTAAGGCGTAAGTTTTATACGGTGATTTGCTTTGAATTTTGTTAGAGGTCAGGAAGAGTCCGCGAAAGTCAGCCTCTGCCACCAAAACTGCTAGTTCACCGTATAGTTGTTGCGGTGGGAGATTTTAGATGACTTGGGTCATGAGGCGAGGCTTGTAATGGAAGCATTTCCGTACCACTTGACGCATAAGGGCTGTACCGTTTATGACCCAAAACATTTTCACGAAGTAACGAAAGCAAGATTTTCGCATAAGGGTGCAGAAATATCGATTTTAACGGACATCAATGTTTTCTATTTTTTGTGCAAGGAACATTGTTGATTCATCGATGATTTAAATAAAACAATAGAAAGTTTTTGTTTGGTGTATTTTAACATTATTTTAATTTGTAAAAATAAAAATGTATTTTTCATCAAACAATTATCCATTTTATTATTTACTTTTTAAATAACGACAAAAAAAAACAATTAAAATAAAATTGTTCATATTGTACTATCCTCTTTGTAAATGAAAACTAAACTAAACATAAAACAAATTTAATATGGTCCAAAAAAATAATTCTTCTTAAGGGTTTCGTACTATCCCTACTATACTGTACTTACATTACTATCCTTATTTTATTATCCGTTCTGGACTCTCCTTACTTTATATATTACATATTATTTACATGTTTGTTGTAAACAAAAAAAATCGGAGCTTAACGACAACAGTCGATGATAGGCGCGTGCGACGTTTTCTTCTAAATTGCCCAGCCTTACTGAAAACTCTTTCATACTCGCACGAAGATGGGGAAGCGCAGAAGTATTCTTTATGTATACCTATGAACATAAAAAATATACGTAATAAATTTTCGGATATTTAATACTTACTTTTTAAAAATCTTTCCATGTTTGTGTTCCACCAAACTCAAGTTTTTAGCAAAAACCCAAAAGGACAGCCGTCCATCCGGCCTGAAGCATCTAGACACTTACCTGGACATCAGTTGGTGGCCAGAATTTTCCAAATTTTCCACTCGCGCTTTTTGTTTCGTAAACACTAAATTAGTGGTGAAAACCGCTTTCGCGACCAGCTGATCGTAGTATGCGGGTGCCATAGCAGCAAGCGGACAGGGTGCAGGCCAAGCACAAAGGTGCACGTAGGGACATCTTGGGCGGTTCTTGTTCTTTTGAAAATTATAAATAAAAAACTTGTAAGCCTTATCACTAAGATTTATTCCTTTTCTAATAAATAATTGAACAAAGTCCGATAGAAGAGAAGCAGGTTACTGTGGGTAAAGGCCCAAACTTCTTGCGGTACCGGTGAATTCTCCAGGCGGTGATATGGACAACCCCTGGCGCAAGCCTAGGAGTTGGGCTTGTGGTGGGCGGTGGTACGCCAACAAAAAAAGGCCTGCTGACGCCGGTTAATGCGGATGGCTTTCATACGCGGTTTTCTACCTGACTGGGCCAACATTGGAGCTGACCCATTAAAAAAAAGGAATTTAATGGCGAGATCGCCAGAAAAAAGGCGGAGGACAGTGGCAAGCAGCATGGCAGCCATACCAGCAAAGAAGGTGATGCATAAGGCGCCGGAAAGCGAAGCTAGCTAAGGGAAAAATAGGGGCAAACTTGCTGGGACCGAAAGCACCAGTAAGCTCCAAAACCCTCACAGGAGTGGAACAAAGTGCAGCAGAAGGCAAGGAAGCCCAAGGTGCGTCCGCCACGCAATGACGCTATAGTTATCGCAACCTCCACTGAAGGGTAGATAACACCAAAAGGTGTCTTAAGTGTATCGAGTTCAACCAACTGCAGGACCCAGGAGGACTGCTCTAAATGCTGCTACAACTGCGGCGCGATGGAGCACCAAGCCAGAGGGTGCAAAACAAAGGTCTGCTGTATGCTCTGCAAGCGCAAAATGCTGCTACAACTGCGGCGCTATGGAGCACCAAACAAAGGTCTGCTGTTTGCTCTGCAAGCGCAAAAAGGAGAAAGACTGTAACCACTCAACAATGAGTGGAAACTTCAGGAGGACTATGCAAGGGCTTAGGGGTTAATGAAGATCCTTCAGATAAACCTAAACCACTGAGAGATTGACCAATCGTTGCTGGAGAAATATGTCAACGAGCAAAACGCAGACATGGCACACATAAGCGAGCAATACAGAAATGAAAACTCCGAGGAATGGCAGCCAATAGTAGAAAAAAATCGGAAATATGGAGCTGCGGAAACTCAAGGCGCCAGATTAGCAAGAAAAAAAGCAGAAATTGCTTCGCCAGAGCCCATGTGAATGGTACTGGAGAGCACTTGAACTAGTACTTCTGAGCTCTGGAACAAAACCGACTTTTTCTAGAGCCGGCACAAGTTTTATCATTGACCTCACATTTGCGAGCGCTGGATTGGCCTCGGACTCCAGCTGGGAGGTTAGTGACGGCTATATGAGTAGTGACCATGCAGCAATAATTTGCACGATTAAATCTACAAATGGCCCACCACGCGTTCCAAAGACCGTGGTAGGGTATAAAATAGAAAAGCTAGACGTGGAGATGTTGCAGATGCTGTTCGAGGTCCTCTCTACAGTCAGACGAAGAAAGGGCAACCGCATCGCAGATTACATCAAGGTAGCCTGTGATGCATCTATGCAGAGGAAGGGGAAAGCCCCATTAAGAAAATGACCCGCATACTAGTGGAACAAATACATTGGGGAAGCCAGGAAAGAATGCCATAGGGCAAGACGCACATACCAACGCTCAAGAGGAAGACTCGAATTCAGGGCACTCCTGATATACTACAGGGATAAAAGTCGAGCCCTGGAAAAATCCATAAAAGAAAGCAAGCGCAGGCACTTTAATAATATATATAATAGACTCCAACCCTTGGGGCTTCGCATATAAGCTCCTCACAAAATGGCTTCGTGAATTTAATAGACCATCGCCGACTTGCCGCAACATTGGAGGTTAAAAACGCATTTAAATCCGCTAGCTGGCACCACACATAGTGTATATACAGGGAGTAATAGCGACCTACATCGAAGGCCGCCTGCTCTTGTACGAAACTGAATCCGTGCAATCGACTCACATGGTCTGCCGGAGAGTCCCCCAAGGATCAGTCCTAGGTCCTTTGTTGTGGAATGTCATGTACGACGAGATCTTTAGGATCACGATGCCCGAAGAGGCATGACGTAGCCATAGTAGTTATGGCCAAGAAACTCCCAGATGCCGAAAGAATCGGCAACGAAGCTGGGAAACGAGCAAGCGCATGGCTCGACTCTAAGCCTCTCGCCTTGGCAGCGCATAGGAACGAAGCAGCCCTGATAAGTAGCAGGCAGAAAGTGGAGACGGTCACTATCAAAATTGGAGAAGGCACCATAAAATCTCGACCAATCCTACAATACTTGGGTGTTATAATCGATCACCGGATCGTTTCTATGGCAGCTATATAATATAGGCGTCCGATATTGATAAAATTTAATTCGAGATTCAAAACCAATTATAAATTATTATTACCAAGTGTTAAACTAATGATAAAATAGAAATTTTTTGGGTCAATCGATGGGTATCGATGAGAATTTGCAACGCCCACTCAAACGTCCACAAACCGACCAACACTGTGGTGGGCACAGTTATGCTAGAAATTTTTTTTGTTAAAATTTATTTGTCTCAATAAAAGCTTACGATTGACCTAATAAAATGTTTGCCACGCCCACTCTAACACCCCCGAATGTCTAAACGCTTAAAACTGCCTGCCGCCCACATAATAAATACCAAAAAAGCCGGTAGATGGCGCTTAGAATATTTCTTTCCTGCTTATATATTTCCATTTTTATTTTGCATCTTTAAGCTGAGTAACGGGTATCTGATAGTCAATGCACTCGACTATAGCGTTCTTCCTTGTTATAACTAAATTTTTCAGTATTTACATGAATGGAATGTTTACAATGTTTGTAAATGCACACTTTACGTTTTTAGGAAAAACATTCATCGAACATTACTTAGGAATGTGATAAAAAAATCAAATAAAAACCCAAATTTTATTTTTTATGAAAGTTAATGAAACGAAATTCAATTTTATTTATTTTTACTAGTTTCTACCGGATTTTTTGTTCTAACTGATCGGATTAACCGTTAACGTCCTGTTACATATTAAAAATCTTGATAAGGTAATGTTCCCACTTTAAATTTTTGTAGCTTGGCTTTTAATTACTGTTGTCTTTTATTAAGCTTCACGTTGAGCACTGTTTTCTCTAATTCTATTTCCTTTTTATCACTCACTTTTTTTACATTTTCTTTTTTATTTAAACTAAAATCCTCATCATCACTTTCAGGTGGTAAGTCAAATTTTTCCGGACGTGAGTGATGTGTTTTATATCAATCCAATTAGTTGTTTGGTTTATTAGGTGTTTTATTTTGATAGTAACTTAATTCTTCACGAATTTTGATACATTTATCTTAATCATTTATTTTTTTATTATTCAAAATTGGTAACAATTGTATATTTATTAATTTATTTCCTCTATCATTGTTTATCAATTACTGATAGTTGTTAGGATGCATTAAAATTTCTTTGCTTAAGTAATGTTTACTTCTAATCATTTTTTACAAGTTTTCCGAAAAATCTAACGAACTTATAAGAGTCGGTAAAAATCCCTTTTTTGAATAAGGACTTTTCTCTTAGTGTTTAATGTACAAATGGACACAAAAGGTAGCGCAATGCATTTTTATACTTTTTTAGAGCACTTAGATGGGATTGACTAACTTTATGGTTTCCCTGTAATGTGTTTCCCACTATCTCTACTATTGTTTTTACCAGGTCACTTATTGCTTATGATTGTTGATCTTTTTAAGCACATACAATAATTCTTTGTTCGCTTTCAAGCGATATAGGCTCTGTTTGGTCATTTCAATGTTTGTTTTTGTTTTCTATCGAAAGCAGCACAGCTGAATGATCGCGATTACCCTCGGCAGGTCATCAAGCAACGATCATACTTAACTTACAACAAAATACTAGACTACAAAAAAGACTAGTGTTGAACTAATAAGCTTCTTTATTAGTTATTGCTAAAACAAAAAATACGAATTTCAAATTGCTTTATGCTTGTTAACCATTTATTATCGAAAGAGGGTAAGCAGGCTAGACGAGAGTGCATTTAATGTCCAGATCAGAATTCGTACTGATTTAACAAAGGGGCAGCCAGCCGAATGCTGGGCCCAAGAATGCAAGTACACAAAAAAAAAAACAAGAGAGTTCGAGAGAGATACCTTTCGCGTTGCAATTAATATAAGAAATCAAATTAAGATTTTAGATAGTTGCTGCCGCTGCGTGAACCGACATACTCCCTCCATTGGAAGCCTGGGTTACAACATCATCCTTAAGGGGAAGCAGACACAGCTTGTTCATGGGAGGCAAGTTTTTGTCCTTGACAAGAAATAAGTCATCGACAACGAGGCCAGGTTTTCGGGTGATCGACTTGGAGCGCTGCTGCAGTAATGTTAAGTATTTTTCCGTCCATCGGGACCAAAAGATCTGCCGCAAGTAAGCAAGTTAACACTGGTCACATCCGGCTTGACAAAAGAGGAAGGCGGACCACCATTCAAAAAATGCGCTTGGGTTAATAACACAGATCAGCTGGGTTTTCTGGAATCGAGAAAAATGGTCGAGAATTAACAACCGTCGAAATGTGTCACACAAGGGTCCGCAACTCCTCAAAGACTAAACAGCAGCGCAAAAAACGCGGTATAAATGATGCTCAGCGATCTTCACAGCCGCTTCCCAAAGACCGCAAAAGTGTGGCGACCCGAATGAAACACCAATCAATACCCTCCGATAGGCAAAAGCCAATGTAGCTCTCTGATGATCAATGTTAAAGAATAGGCGCCTAAGTTCGAGCAGCTCATTGCGAGCGCCAACAAAGTTGGATGCATAATCAGAACAAATCTGCCGCGGTCTTCTTCTAGTGCTTATAAATCGCTTGAGGCCACGTAGAAACGATATCGTAGAGAGAACCTTGATCAACTCCAACTGAAAAGCCTTCGTGGCGAAACAAATGGAGACACAATCGCAGCATTTTACTGGAGGCTTTCTTCGTACCTCTGACTTGCCACTGACTTCAGATGCATCAGATCCATCAAGTCCTTCCTTTGGAAGATCCGCCATGATATGCTCCACTATTTGAGGCTTTATTTGAAGACATGTAATACATTTATTTACCACCTTCATAACCGTCTTCCTCTCCTCAACAGGCCAAGATTGGGATCAAATTATACTGGGTAAAGCCCGTGGCCCTGTGTGCAGATTGCGTTCATAAAAGTGAGTAATGGCAATAGTGACCGAATGACTCCGTGGTAATATAATTGGATGACGCCCATTAAAATCCGGAGAAACTTTCTGTCAAATGAACTCGGCCCAGCCACTTCAGCGATGAGCCTAGACAGGAGTTCCGCCCCAAACAGTTCCAGCTTGGTCACAGTGAGTGGTTTCAATGGGGCTACCCTTGACTTTGAGCAAAGTAATTGAGATCGGCCGTTGCAAACGATGTAGACATAGGCACCATATGCTTTTATGCTGGCATCACAAAATCCATGTATTTCATTTCTCAGAGTTTGGAGAACAAACGAACCGAGGAAATGACGCATGTCTTATCTCCCAAAACTCGTACATATAGCACTCCATTCCGTGTTCTGTGACTCAGGAAGGCTTTAATCCCAGAATAACTTCTCCTTACACAGTTGTTGAAGGAAAATGTTCGATTTTGTGATCACAGGTGTAACCAAACCGAGAGGATCGGAAAATCGGGCTATTGCAGATAGGACAGATCTCTGCAGGGGCTTGATGTTGACTGTAAGACTGAAAAAAAAAATAGTTGGTCAGAAACTGGATCCCAAGCGAGACCTTAGGTTTTTGCAAAATCAGTGCCATCATCAAACTTCAAATAGGACTCCTTATCCTTGTCTGCAGCTTCATCCAAAACAGCCCACACATTTGAACACCACTTTATCAGCTTAAATTTTCCTTTGATGCCTGGACTTGGCTCCATATATCAAATCATCGACATAAGAATCGCGACGAAAGACCTCAGCCTCAAGCGGAAACGCTATATGCTCGTCAGATGCATAGCTCGCACAGCCAAAAAAGACGCTGGCTTCGTGCCATAAATAACGGTGGCTAGATTAAACATCCGCAATTGGTCCCTCCACAAAATACATTGCAATTGTCTGTCCTCAGGCTGATCCCTAACACAACGGTACATCTCCTGTGATTGCTACTGGATGTGAACGAAACCAAAGAAGAATCTGGAACAGCTTAGGCTGAATAACAGGGCCTGCCATAGGAACATCGTTGAGAGAATAGCCTAAGGAACTGGCCCCCGATCCATCAAAAACTACGCGAAGCTTTGTAGTTAAGCTATCTTCCTTTGTGACGCAATGATGAGTCAAGAAGTATCGGCGCAACCCGATGTCACCGGCTGAAACTGATTACATATGTCCTAGATCGAGGTATTCCTTTATGAATGCTACAAATTGAGCCTTCAAGAATGGCTGACGATTCTACTTTCTCTCTAGGGACAAGAATCTTCGATAAGCTTGTTGGTAGGTCTCTCCCAAAAGATCTAGATTGAACCTGGCAGGCAGCCGAACAGAATATTCACCAGCTGGCAAACGAACGACGTGTGAGTGACCGTCCGTCAAAAAACTGGAATCTTCTATTCCAGTTACAGATGCTGAAGATTTTATTTTCTTTACTTTATGTTGATTTGCGAATCGGGACGTTATTAGATGCAGTTGGGAGCCCGAATCGAGTAGAGTTCGACAGGGACTAAAAACGTTAGCCGCTGCTAAGAGCACAATATCATTACTAAACTCTTATGCAATAAGAGCAGTTGAAGTAGAAGGCAGTGCAGAGTGTGAAACAGAAGGAAGTGCTTCTTGAAGCTGTGCTCCTTCTTGTGAAGAAATGGAAGGTGAGTTTCCCAGGTGAAGCAGGGTGATCTGCTTAGATCTGCATGCACGACAACTACTGGAGTTGCATTGCCGAACTTGATGACCAACATTTAAACAATTTATGAAAAGACCGAGCCATTTCGCTTATTCAAGCCTATTCGCAGGATACAGGATTTCTGACAATACGAAATGGAATGCCCCACATCATTACAGAATATACAAGTTCAAGGGTAAGCATTCGAGGCCACAAATGCTGACCTACGCGCATTTCGTATTCTGTTACTTCCCACCTGTTGCCCGTCGCTAACGTCCTGCATCGCTGCTCCAGAAATGATGCCATTGACTCCCACGTAGGAATTAGGAAGGCAGGTTCCTTTAAGCGCTCTTCCCACTTTGTTTGACTTGCCGGATCCAACTTTTGGAACAGGACTTGGATGATGATACATCCTGCGATTTGTTCCGTCGTGCCAAGTCCCTTAAGAGCACGAATATGAGCGTTAAATTTATCGGAAAGCTCCCGAGGTGTCGAGACGGAACCACTTTGCACCGCCTTAATACCCAGGATCTCAGTAATGTATGCCTGAAAAACCAAAAGTCGCTTATCAAATCTATTTTGCATATGTCGAGGCTGACGCTGCTGGGGGCCTAAAACTCCCGGACTGATGCCGTCAGCAAAAGTTGAGTGCGAAAGAAGCTGTGAGGCGCGCCTTGAATTTTCGGATCAAACCGATGACTTCAGATTACAAAAATGTCATCAAATTTTTTACTTAACTCACTTTCAATTTCCCCGAAATCCAATTCTTTGAGCTCACCGATCACCTTTTTAAATGACTCTTCAAGCTCATCCATCAACTCCAACCTCACATGAAGACCCGATTCGTAGCATAAAGTTAATGCGGCATTTGATAGGAAATCCACTAAAATCTGTAATCTATTAAAAAAAGCCGTTGCCTTGCGCTTTAAAAATATTGCCCTATTTGCATCAGCGGTAACATCTCCAAAAGTTTCCATAGGCAGGCTACAAGAACAACAGCAAACCAGCAACCAAGAGCCCGTTACCTGGCTATGTATGCTTCTATGTTTAGCTGATTTTGCGCCTTATGTGTAAATTTTCTCAATCAGCAACTGCTATTTATTTAAAGCGCTCACTGCATTTAAGGACTTATAATTGTTGCTCCGCCAATGCACCGCAGCCGCATGAGCGAAAAAGTCAATAAATAGACTTATATGATTTGCGCTTAGTATTATTTATGTCCAAATCACGTCGGGGTCACCAATGTTGAACTATTAAGCTTTTTTATTAGTAATTGTTAAATTAAAAAATACGAATTTCAAATTGCTTTATGCTTGTTAACTATTTATTAGTGAAAGAGACTACAGCAGGCTAGACGAGAGTGCATTTATTGTCGAGATCAGAATTTGTACTGATTTTACAAAGGGACAGCCTTCCGAATGCTGAGTCCAAGAATGCAAGTACACAAAAAAACGACAGAGTTAGATAGAGAGAGCTATCTTTCGCGATGCAATTAATCTAAGAGATCGAATTAAGACGTTAGTTAGCTGCGGTTGACCCGACAACTAGATTATCATAAAATAGTAGCTCTAATACTAATGTAATATGGAAGAAGATCTGAAGAAAGAGAGTTTGTAACGTTCTTAACAGAAAAGCTCTTGGAATAAACGCACAATTTATACAGATGACGGCTAAGCAAGGTTTGGAATAAAAACCAGTGGGTTCGCGAAGTTGCATATTCGCTCTTGCTCCCTGAGCAAACAGGCTCTTTTTGTAAACCATCAAAATAAAAATGGAAATATATAAGCAGCAAAGAAATATTGTAAAGTGCCACCTACCGGCTATTTTGGTATTTGTTACGTGGGCGGCAGAGAGTTTTAAGGGCTAAAACGCCTTTGGGGACGTTAGCAAACATTTTTTTAAGTCAACCGAAAGTTTTTATTGAGACAAATAAATAATAGAAAAAAAAAATTTTAGCATGACAACTGTTACCACTACAGTTTAAATAGGTTTGTGGGCGTTAGAGGGGGCGTGGTAACTTCTTTTGGGGTCAATCAATGAGTATCCATGAGACAAAAACGTTTTAGCTACAAAAAAGTTTCTAGTATGACAATTACGCTGCTTAGGACGCCCAGGAATCTGCATGCCAAGTTTGACTGTTCTAGCTCTTAAAGTTTCCGAGATCTCAGCGTTCATACGGACGGACGGACAGACGGACATGGCTAGATCGACTCGGCTAGTGATCCTGATCAAGCATATATATACTTTACGGGGTCAAAAACGCTTCATTTTGCCTGTTACATATTTTCCGACGAATCTAGTACACATATTGGTTATTATACATGATTTTTCATGGCGTCGATTCAATCGCTGCAAGATTTGTTCCGAATATCTTAACGCTATGAAAATCATGTCTAGCTATACGTTGCCTAAAGCCTGGCGATTTTTGTCGCGATGTATAATGCCTTACTAATACTATATTTCTTCGCTTGGCGACATTTTCCATTGTTTTAAATGGATAACGTATTCGCTTTTATTCGTTAAGTCAACTATAAGTTTTTCTGTTTACTTTGGAGGAACTTTGGTTTCTGGACAGAAAGGCAAAAGGGCGTGCGAAGGCGACTACTATATTTACACGAAGAAATGAAAATCTACAGTAATCATTCGATTGTTTCGAGTGGTACATCATTCGAAAGTTACCGCAAAAACTAAAGGAATTGCATACCAAGACTTTAAAAAAAATCAACTGGTGTGGGAGAAAAAATTTTAAAAGTTAAAAAGTTAAAATTCGGAAAATTTGATCTGTTGTGGCCGGTGGGGATAAATACCCCCCGCTATTGTTCTCGTTGTGAGGAGTTGAATAACTCCACCCAAATACCAGCAGCAGATGGCCGGCCGCTCACCAGGTACGCGGCGAATTTGAGTAATGGCGGCGCGGCGAAGAGCGATGGGAGAACGAGAGAGTTTGGAGATCGAGGACGGAGAACGTGAGAGTTTGGAGAAAGTGAGAGTTTGGAGAACGTGAGACTTTGATTAGCAAGAGAGTTTGTAGACAAGGGAATTTGGAGAGCGAGAGAGTTTGGAGAGCAAGAGGTTTCGGAGACCAAGAGAGTTTGGAGACCAACAATGGAGAAAGAGAGAGTGGAGACTTGGCGGGAGGAGCGAGAGTGCCGTGTGCAAAAGGGAGTAACGGGACGCCGCCGGACTTTGGACGCGGCCGTGAACTTTGGACCGAGAAAGAAGGTGCCACATCTCGGCAGCGGTGCGGCACACAAACATGCCACATGCGTCTCCGGGATCAGCGGGACGGCAGCATCAGGCTGGACGGCGGCGGGAAGCAGTGCGTCAAGGACAAGAGGGTCAAACAGGAACCATGGACTTTGGACCCGGTGTGGGGAGTTTTGGCGGGCCGTGTGCAAAAGAGAAACAACGGTTCCCAGAGGCCCTATATAAACCCGCAGGGCGCAGGCAGCGGGATTATTCAGTCGAGAGCAGTCAGTGAAGAGCGAGCAGTCGGTCGAGAGCATCAGTCGAGTAAGATCATCAAGAGTTAAGACAAGCAGTCGAACGAACACCAACCAAGCAAACTACGAGGGAACTACACCAGGGCGAGTCGTCGGAAGCAGCGCCGTGGGAGCCTATAAGGAGCAAGATTGTCGCATCGAGACGTTCGGGATTGGGATTACTAGAAATCTCCGAACTGAGACACAGGTGACTGAGGTCTAAGGAGGCACCACACGGCTAAGTCAAGGCATCTGTTCTTTCCTGCCAACGAAGTCCTGGCGTTACGCCTGGAGGGTCTACTAGACTTAGAGCAGTGAAAGCCGGCGACTTAAAATCGTGAGCTCGGGGGTAAGCCTGTCGAGCCCCAGTGTACCTCGCCCAAGCACAACGCGGACGTAACCCGGCGTGAGCCCAGTGCGCCAAATGGAGTTGAGCAGGTCCTGGCGCGATCAGCCAGAAAGGAAAGAAGTCCCGGAGCGGCGCGAAAGAACCCCGAAAGTAGCGAGCCAGAAGGGAGAGAAGTCCCGGAGCGGCGCAACAGAGCCCGAGAGTAGCGAGCCAGAAAGGAGAGAAGTCCCGGAGCGGCGCAACAGAACCCCGAGAGTAGCGAGTCAGAAGGAAGAGAAGTCCCGGAGCGGCGCGACAGAGCCCCGAGAGCCCGAGCCAGAAGGGAGAGAAGTCCCGGATCGGCGTATACCCACGAACCCAGCACAGAAGTCAAGACGTACAGCCACCCTGTCAGGAGCAGTTCGCAGGACATCGCCACCAGCAAGCAATACACCACACCGCAACAGGCACGCAAGGAGAATCGAGCCCGCAGGAACGGCACGGAAAGGGAGAACAGTGACGCTTCCCTAGGTCCGCACGGCTGACCCCATAGCTAGTCTGAACCGTGGCCGAGCAGTCACCGAGCCAATCGCGTCAGGAGCAAGCAGCGGTCAAGGATCTTCAAGAAGCGACCAAACGGAAACACCGTGTCAACGAGGCTAGGGAACATCGAGACAACCCACACCGTCGGAGACAGCGAGACAAGCAAATTATAAAGCCGACTACAGTTATACCCGTAATAAACCCACTCCGAACCCGTGAATTCTGTGTTTTTTAACTGAACTACTGGGTGGTCACGTTTATATAAATTTTGTGGGACGAACACACACAATCTACTGAGCTAGCCGCACAAATACCGTAGCGAGCAGAAACCAAAGAAATCAGTTCGTTACATCGTTCAATAAAAATTCGCGTGGAATGACACCTGAACTGTCAAAATCGGATGCTCCGTTCTAAAGTAATTCGCAAGACAAGATGTTCCGGGTTCCAATCAAATTGAAAATGTTATCTTGTTTGTCCGTCTGTACCAAAATTTTTGAGTCCTTCAAAACGATGTTAAACAGCTCAATATAAGAAACATAAGTTTTACAACTTTACGAAAAACTAGATAGTTTGGATATTTAGTATATCCGTAACATACTATGTACTCCTTTCAAACACTATTTGTCTAAATAGCGTCGTTTAAGAATTCTGGTCCAAAGTACTCCTTTCAAACACGATTTGTCTAAATACCATCGTTTAAAAATGGTGGTCCAAAGTTTTTTTATTAATATTTTTTTATTCTTTCTCCTTCTCATAAAGGTCTCTAATGATTTAAAATAAAATTTCAAGGTGTATGCCCTTCAGATTCCTCTACTTTTATCATATGACACATTCTTTTATGAAAGCCCGTTTCAAGGTTATTAATTAACAACAATGGCCAATTTACCAGTTCAGAGCATCCTAAAATGCCTAAGCGTTGCTTTTTTTGGGCATCTCCAAACGTTATTGTAGAGTCCTAAAAACTCTAGTCGATGTTTAACAGTTAATATGAGTTCTACAACAATGACCTTTTTTGTGCGTCTCCAATTGTTATCTTAGAGTAGTCGATGTTAAACAGCTTAATATAGGAAACATTAGTTCTACCGCTTTTAAAAAAAATGCCTAGCTTGGCGAGAAATCCGTTATAAATAGCTAAATTGTGAAGTACTAAAGTATCAGGCTTGTGCTATACGTCGTTAGAAAGGTATTTCGAAAAACTATGTACGCTTCTTAAACAAGATTTGTCGAAATAGCACCGTTTACTAATTCTGGGCAAAAGTTTTTTTAATTGTATTTTTTTTAGCCCTCCTCCTGATTTTTCAAAAAGGGCTCTAACGATTTGAAATAAAATTTTATGGTGTATAGCCCATTAGATTCCTCAACTTTTGTCATACAACAAATTATTGTAAGAAAGTCCGTTTCGAAGTTATTAATTAACAAAAATGAACAAATTTAGCAGTTCAGAGCATCCTACATTGCCTGAGCATTGACCTTTTTTTGTGCGTCTCCAAACGTTATTTTAGAGTTTTGAAAATTCTAGTCGAGATTACACAGTTTAATATAAGAAACATTAGTTCTACCAACATTAGTTCTAGTTTGGCGGGAAAACAAGTAAAAATAGCTAAATTTTGTATACCCGTAACATGTGAAGTACTGAAGCTACTATACGTCGTTAGAAAGTTATTTCAAAATACTTTGTACGCATTTTAAACTCATTTTTTCTAAGTAGATGTTGTGGATTTCTTTTAGCCTTTATAAATGAAATGTTAAGTTGTATAGCCCTTGAGATTCCTGTTTCATTAATTGTATAAAATATAGAAAGTGTATTTGTTTAGTACATCATATATTACATTTTCGTCACAGAAGTTGATATTAGAACTTTTAATTGTTGAAGGTGCGATTGCACTTTATTTTTACCTCGTTAAGGTATTTTCTTTGATTTATTATTAGCTATAGAAATCTTTGGGTACTTTAAACTAACCCACCTCAAACCGCTCTTTTTACAAAATTGTACATGTCCCCGTCGCTAATACGTTCTTAATGAATATTAGTATACTTGAGCATAGCATCCCAAGATATAATGGGTCTAACTAATTGCGTGACAAATTTTTCTAAAATTTTCGAAAAAAATTATTCAAAACTGTCTTAATAATCGTAAGGAAAAACACCTTTCCTACGCATTTCTTTAAATTTTTTACCTGAAATTTAGTACTTAGAATTTTAAAATATTTGTTCTTCATGTAGCTGTATAGTTTCTCTAAAATTGAATCTAAAAATCGAATAGAATCGATGTATCTTATTTTATATCTCTTTGAATTTATTTTAGTTGTCTGAGTTTACGCTACAGAAAGCTTTTTATTTCAGGGTATGGGGATTAAGTCTCCTTCTAACTCAGTAATGAATAGATGTATGTTATACTTAGATATGTTATAAAATACCACAAGGAAAAACGGATCGCTTAATTTATACTTTGGCTTAGAATTTTTATGAATGGGACCCATGTAGTAGGACTCGTAGTTTTTTCCTTGAGTGATTTACAGAATTTTTGTATACAGTCAGCGCCTATAAAAATACAAAATTAGAATTAGTTTTTAAAATAGCAAAAAATTAATTTCTTATTTGTGTTTTACATACCTTCATGTGTCCACAATTCGTTTAGATCAGGATTATATTTATGTACTACATAAAAAGATGCGGCATACGAGTATACAGAACGCTTCTGCACTTTTGTTGTCGATGAAGTTGAAGAAGAATTTGTGCATTTCGGGCACCACCGAAGGAGATAATTTTTTGTGAAAGCCCTTGAATGAAGTTGTAGTCTTTGTATCAGGGTAGAAGGAATCCATTTTTTTGCACTCGAGTTTTTTGTGGGTGTTATTGTTAACTGTGAAAAACTGTAGACAGTTATGACAAAAATGTTTTCCAGATTTGTCCTTGGAATGCTGTGGGAAGCATAATCTTTTTACACTTGTAATGAAAGCGTAATGCATACTTTCTTGGCATAATTTATTGATTCCCAATATATTTATGTGGTTATTTTGAATATATTTAGTTCTAAACGTTGGACCAATAATTTTGTCATCATCAGCATCGACCTCATAAATATTTACACTAAAATCTTTTTTATTTTTCATTATTTTTCCGTGTGTCCGGATGAACGCTAAGATTTTGGAAACAATAAAAGCTAGAACCGTCAGACTTGGCATGCATATTCCTTCGTTCGCAAGTTCGTTTCAGCGAGGTGTCACGCCCACTTAAACGCCCAAAATCCGCGAAAATCAGTAGCGCATACAGTTTTTATGATAAAACAAAAATTATAACTTAAATGTATTTGTCTCATCAATACCTATCGATTGATCCAAAAAATATGTGCCACGCCCACTAACCGCCCAAAACTGTGGTGGCCACAAAATCTATCGATTGACCCAAAAAAATATGCCACGCCCATTCTAATGCCCACAAACCGTCTAAAACTGTGGTAGCCACAGTTGTCTTGCTAAAGGGTGCGCCAGTAGGTGGCGCATTATAATATTTTTTTCCTGGTTAACAGTCAAAAGTAATTTTACAAAATAAGTGAAATATAGATGCACTACTTTTCTTAACCCATTCAGTACTTATTGCAAATTCCGAATTTGTGTGAAAGTCTATTTTTTAAATTTTTTTTCATCGTCTTGAAAATTTAAATTTTTTTATGTAAAAAGTTTCTTTAAACAAAAATAATAGAAACTGCAAAAAAAAATTTCCAAAAATAATTTTTTTCGCTCTTTTCCATAAATATCAAATGAGTTAAGAAAAGTATGGTATCATTCAAACGGCATTTAAATTAACTTTCCATTGATACCAAAAGTTAAACCAACCGGATTATTTTATCAAAATCGGTCGACTGTATCAGATAGCTTTCATGCGAAAGATCTGAAAATGGATGGGGAAATAATATGAAACAAACTTGATTATAGCAATTTAAAAAAAATTGAAATTTTTTATTGCCCAACCAGAGTCTTTTTCTTGAAACTCACTGCTCGATGCTAATAAGCTATCTACTTTCACATTTAGTTTATCGATAATGTTTCTATTTTTCCAAAATGTTTTGTTGTTTCGCATTTTTGTTGTCACATTTTTTGGTCAATCGATAGGAATTGATGAAACAAATACATTTCAGTTAAAAATTTGTTTTTTATCATAAAAACAGTGGGCGTGGCACACCGCTGAAATAAACTATCGCTGCGCAGAAAGCTTTAGTTTCCGAGATCTCAGCAAAAATGTTTCAGCATGAGCTTTGGGCGGTTTGTGGGCGTTAGAGTGGGCACATTTTTTTTTAATCAAACGATAGGTATTGATGTGACAAATACATTTCATAAAATTTTTTTTCTATCATAAATACTGTTGGAACTACAGATTTTCGCGAATTGTGGGCGTTAGAGATGGCGTCGCTAAAACAAAATGGCGGTGCGCAGAAAGCCCAGAAATCGGCATGACAAGTCTGAATATTTTAGCTCTTATATTTTCCGAGATCTCAGCATTGATACGGACGGACGGACATGGCTAGATCGACTCGGATCAGATCAAGATTATATATACTTTATGGGGTCGGAAACGCTTCCTTCTTCCTGTTACACACTTTCTGACGAATCTAGTTTACCCTTTTACTCTACGAATAACGTGCATAAAAAAAAATCTGCTAAAACCTGGGATCGGAGATTCAAAGAATATCGAAGCGAATCTTTTGCTTAACATAGCACAGAACGAAGTTTCCACAATTAGCAAGTTTCGTTAATTGGCAAGTGGAAAGTTTGATTATTTAGTCCAAAAACCAGCAATAACATTTTCATCAAAACTTCATCACCAAAGCCACAGCAATCCATCAGCATTTATCCCCTGAGGAGGAGCAGGGCTAAAGTTCAACATATCTTACCTATGTATAAACATTTTTTTCATTTAAAATTTTATTTTTTAAATTGTGCATAATATCTGTCGAATATTTTGTCAAAATTTGAAGTCAATTGAAGCAAAACTGTTAAGGTCAGGAGTATTTTTATATCTACGTGCGTTTTTTCCACAACACACGTTTTTAAAGTCGGTGCCCCTAACTTCAAAACTTTTGCATCGGTACTTTTGAAATTTTAAACACCATATCTTTACATATTTAACAAGGTACGCTGTCGAGTTTTTTTTTGTTCATAAATTGTCTTTTTTACTTCAATGTCTTAAAAAAATTCAAAAATGTGATTAAAAAAAAAATCGACAGCGTTACCTGGGACTAAGTAACGAATTCATTTGCATTTTTGGGTTTCTGCAAATTATAAGGGTCAGCGGAATTCAACTTTTTTTCGAGACAAGTCCGGACAATTGCTACCATTGCCAGATTTTTCAATATTTTTTTTGTAAAAATTCTTCGAATGTCATACCTTATAGTAGCTCCTTTAAAAGCAAACAAAAGAACAAAAGAACTTTAATATACCTAATGATTTTGGTGGCCTTAAGTGTAAAGATAAATTAACGGTATGCCTAGTATTAGTTTTGTTAGTTCCAAATCTATCAATAGAATAAAATTTGAATTCGAAACAATTTTTAAACGATCACGTAAAACAAATACACAGAAAAACGAAGATATAATATAATGATTATAGAAGTAATTTTACACTCCGTCGACTGTTATGCGTAAATAAAAAGCAGAATATAATGAAATTCTAATGAGTTAATTTTCCTTGAAGGTATTGTAAACAAAAAAGAAGGGATTTGGGAGTCTTTATATATCGGCAAACAAAGACTCGTAGTAGGGTGGGTACAGAGCCGTTTTGCAAATTACATCTAAGCAGTACATCGATGAATTCGAGCTTATCAGTGAAATTTTTGATTCACCCCCAATTTATGTTCAAATTTCAAATGGCTCTTTATTAATTGTCAGCTATTTTAGCAATGAGTGTATATGTAAACCCGGAAGGGTTGTTAGGGTATTGACATGTGCAATGACCTCCGTTAAGCTGTTTGGCTTTCAGAGTTAGATAGGTGACCAAAATGAAGGAGCTGATGGGAACGAATTGAGTATTGATGCATTACAAGCTTCTAGGAAAGTATACCGGTGATGGAATTGTGACATGGAAGGTCACGGCTGAGATATGTGCTTGGAAAGGCGGTGCGAAAAATACTTATGAACCTAAACGTCCGGTTTGTATCGCAAAAAATCGCAAAACCTTGCAGCGGGGTCATTCGGGACTTCAAATCGAATGGTCCCAAAAATATAACTTCAAAAGCATCTAATACGCCAACTTTTACGTCCACTTATATCCCAAGACAGAACCAATTGCAATAACACCTACTGAATTCACTACAGAAAAAAATTAAAGAAGGAAATAATCAGGGAAGAAAAATAAACTGGACAATACTGGACAACCAGCGTATTTGTTCATCGTGATGGCAGTAAAATGGCCCATGTGGATGCCATGAGCCGAGCTCCCGATTGGCCTCCTGAAAAATCCTTACAAAAAGTAGTGCGCACCATAATTATGGACGTCCATGACTGGTTGTTAACTATGCAGTTTCAGGATGAGGCCCTTGTTCATAAATTTGCTGTATTGAAAGGACATCGTACCGGAAATCAGCTAAAGCAACTTCATGCTGATTACGTAATCAAAAATCACCGTCTATATCGCAAGGTCGAAAAAGGAATAGCTTTCGTTGTACCAAAGAACGTAAGGTGGCACATTGTTAAGATGGGTCATGATGATTTTGGACATTTCGATCTAGACAAAACAATTCAACAAAAATTCTGGTTCTCAAGAATGCGGAAATACGTATTGGGATGTATGTGTCATAATGGAGTAGATATAGGCATTTTTCACACTTCGCTTCAAACGTCAAAACAGCTGATTGAAATTTCTCATCCCGTAGTGTTATACTTGGGATCGACTTTGAAAATCCCTAAGTTGGCACTAAATCTTATTTCATCGGTTGAGGCCAAAAAAAATAGCAGTGAAAATTGTTTATCAAAGATTGAATACCCATTAACTGCCAAGCAAGGACAACAGCCAAATGCAGTATTCAGACCCGCTCCAAGTATCGAAAAACAGGAACAAGGGCGTACCTCCTTAATATAAGCGATGTGGGAATATCCAAACCAGTCAAACAGAGATTCTACTAGGTCTCTCCAGCAGTAGAATCACTACTATACCATTAGATCGATCGTATAAATGAATTGGGCGTAATCGAAAAATCAAAAAGGTGCATACCGTTTGCCAAATATTGAAGGAATTTTCCCACGTCAGCTAAAAGCTAATATTATCTTCAAAATTGATTTGCGGGATGCGTATTGGCAAGTGCCTTTAGATCAAACTTTAAAATCCATCACCGCGTTTACCGTACCATGGCGACCCCTTTACCAGTTTGTGGTAATGCCTTTCGGGCTTTGTAATTCTCCTCAAACCATGTGTCGGCTTATGGATGAGGAGCTTTTGCTGTTTTTTGTACCTTAGTGCGTCGACTCGTCGCATATGTCGATACTAATTCTTTTATCGGACCATTTTCCTAAAGCCAATTAAACACTCAATTTAAGCAACAGTAAATTTTGTGTAACTGACTTTAAATAAATGGGTTATGTGATCGGTCAAGGTGGCATTGCAACTGACCCAGGAAAAGTGGAATCAATTGTAGCGTGGTCAGTACCGATTTCTTGACTTAGCGGGCTGATACTGAATATTTATTAAGGACCGCACCTAAAACGGACTTTTTTACACTTCAATAATAATAAGTTCAGCTCTTGTTTTAAGAAATCCTGTTTTTTTTCCAAAAATGATATTTACATTGTTATGCTAGCGATTATGGAGTTGGAGAAGTATAATTTTATTTTTTGCGATTACATAGTCTTTTATGCTTTATCCCGTATGTATTCAGATGAAATTGCTATAATCGAAAGCTGTGGTGCAGAAATTCAGGTCAGGTTGTTCAGTCAGGTTGTTCTAAAGATCCATATTATATGGAATTAACACGGAAGGTTAGGAATTCTTTAAGTCAGTATCCCGATTTCAAAGTTGTGAGTGGCTTTGTTTATAAAAGAACCTACAAGATTATCAAAAAAAATAATTAAACGAGCCCATGTGGCATAACATGCAGGAATAGGGAAAACTTTAGATTTGAGTCGAAGAAATTTTTATTGGCTTGGCATGGTTTCTCAAGAAATCGAATATGTTCTAAGCTGCGCTACTATTAAGTTCACCAAAGCGCCAAAAGTAGTATGTAAGCCGCCAATGGGAGAGGAATCCTATCCCAACGGACATTTCAGAGTCTTCACGTAGACATTTTTAGTCCTTATCCATGTAGCAAGCAAGGACACATAGGACGTTTGAATTTTTGGCAAGTTTCATTGGTTGCACACTCTGAAGAAATTTACTAATAAAATCATTGAAGAGATTTTTAAAACAAAATTTTTGATGTTTATGGGGTATAATTCAATAATATCGGTTCTCAGTTCAAGGCGAATGAGCTAAATGCATCATTAACTACCTACGGCGTGAAGCATATATAAACAGCCATATATTCACAGCAATGGAATACGTCAAAACGGTTGACCGTTTCATAACTGCAGCTATTCGCCCCTATTTTAAATCTGATTGACAAGAGTGGGATATAAACATTCATTCAATTCTCGTATTTATATATATATAAAATATATATATATATATTTTTATACCCTTGCAGAAGGTATTTCAGTCAGAAGTTTGCAACGCAGTGAAGGAGACGTTTCCATAAAGTATATATATTCTTGATCAGCGTCACAAGACGAGTCGATCTAGCCATGTCCGTCTGTCCGTCCGTCTGTCCGTCCGTTTCTACGCAAACTGGTCTCTTAGTTTTAAAGCTATCGGGCTGAAACTTTCTCAAAAGTCTTCATTTTATTGCAGGTAGTATATAAGTCGGATCCAGCCGGATCGGACAACTATATCTTATAGCTCCCATAGGAACTATCGGGGAAAAAAAATTATATCTTTCGTGTTTTTTAACATATACCTTTCTAAGCTTGGATATAACATTGTTAAATGAGTTCTGAATTTGGAATTAAATTTTATAAAAATCATACGACTATATCATAAAGCTCCCATAGGAACAATCGGAAAATTAGTGGTAAAATAATATTCAAAAATTATATCTTCGGTGTTTTTTAACTAATAACCTCCTACGCTTGGAAATAACATTTTTTATTTGGTTTTGAATTTCGAATTCAATTTTATCAAAATGCCATAGGAACGATTGAAAAATTAGTAGGAAAACATGAAATAAAAATTATATCTTTTGTTTTTTTTTTAACATATAACCTTATGAGCTTGAAAATAACACTTTATAATTAGTTCTGAATTTCGAACTGAATTTTATTAAAATCGGACGACTATATTATATAGCTGTCATAGGAACGATCGGATAATTGGTGGGAAATAATAGGAAACAAATTATAGCTTTGGGCCTTTTTGACTTATTATCTTATAATATTGGGAATATAAATTTTTATATTTTTAAGAATTTTGAATTCAATTTAATAAAATTATTGTTAATTTTTTATAACTGCAAGGGTATACAAACTTCGGCTTGCCGAACTTAACTTCCTTTCTTGTTATATATTTATATATTTATATTGATGACGAATAGATCACGATAAATGGCTTGTAAGATAACTTTCAAATTGGATTGCTAGAATAATACTCAATTATTTTACAAAAAGAATTTACGCTTTATTCATGTTGACAGATCGTCTTCAGGAGGAAAAGAAAGAAAAACACGAGACCAGACCATCTCAAGAAGGAATATCTTAAATGCTATTTAAATACCAAATCATTGTAATAAGTTATGGGGTTCCTCAACATCCCGGCCCACCCTGAAACTAAGTTTCTGAATTAGGCAGAATGGCAATTCGGATATACTTCAATTACGCACGCCAAATTCCAAGCGACGGGGGGTTTCAACTTTGTGATCGCCATATCCCCAGAAGCAACGTTCTTCTTCTCCGTATTCCACTTAGGGCGCTGTTGAAGTGTAATGAGGTACGCCTGATGCCATCTGCCTATAAGGGCGTCCAATCAGCAGGTGTGCGGGTGACAAATAGGAAGCCTCGAAGAGCGAAGCGAAGAGTGGGCGTGAATTGACGACGGATTCAAATGTATGGATGGAATTCCCGATGACACGACGCAGATGGAGCTTTACGGAGCGAACACCTGCTTCCCAAAATCCGCTTCAGTGGTGTGCGTGCGGTCGTATAAAACTCCATTTGATAACCTCGCTGGCCAACGCTTGGGTTACTTGCTGGCTCCCAGGCGTCATTTAGAGCGTGGCCGTTTACATCTTCAAATGACGCAGCTTCATTCCTAGAACTGGGTGGTGTGGCATGTAAAACGTTTTGGCTGATGTATTGCATTCTTCTGGGGCCAGCTTACGCTAATGACCTAGGCTTAAATATTCATTTATAAATTTTGAATGTTGCTTGCGTAGCTCCATATCACGCAGTAGGCGACGTTCCACAGCAAGACGCGTGAGACTGCTGCAGGCTGCCTCCAAAGTCTTGGCATTCGTGTTTGAAAGGCAATTCAACGATGTATTTGCCGTGTGGAATGCGTGGTCAGAAAGTTTTTCTCCACCTTTTCGTGCGAAGGCTGAGTGTTATGCTTGATCTCGTCAAAAGCGTTGAAGAGGGAGGTTTATGTAGTCAGTAGTCATGAGAGTGTTGGCGGTTAATGAATGCGACACTGCAACAGAAGAGATTATCTATCCAAAGATCGATCAATAATATTTCCATCGGTGTCATATTTTTTGTCAACTGACAAAATGGACCAAATCTATTAATTTCCCAGTAATATGTCTGGAGTCCATCGTAGATCCTTAAAGCTGTTTCATCAATGTCATCCCGTTAGCTGCGACAACAATCGCAAATTGTGTAAGTTCCATTAGATTTTTGGACATGAACCAAAGCTGTGGGCAATGTGCTTCTTTTGAGACCCGGTTACTGTGTTAATGAGCTGCTGTTTTGTGTCTGGGCGACCAAAGATGAGCTGCCTTCAGAAGTTTGAGGACTGACTTGTGCAGTGTCAGCACAAGTAATTGTCATGGAATCCATGTTTTAAGGATGTACAAGAGAATGATGACGGCCATTGCAGTGCTTGCACGAATGTTTTGATTGACATTGTGAAGCTCGGTGGCCGGGGCGTTGGCAATTGAAGCAAAGCGACTTTCCTTTTACAAAGGAGCGCCGATGTTCGGTGTTCAGATTTTGAAATTGAGAGCATTTATACAGCAAATGGTCAGCATAGCCACACTTACCACAGTTGCCACGGTTCATTGCAATAAGTGCGCGCTTCGCATTGGCAGGCTTGTCCATGTGGCTGCCAGGATCGAGTTTGATTGCCGATGCAGCTTGCCTTAATTCAAAATCCTCGCAACGATCATCAAGGAATTTGAACAAGTCTGTAACGGTTGGTGTCGCAATCCACTATCCACTTTCTTCTACAGTCGGGATCAAATTTAGCCTGTACAAGATGAATAACCCAGCAGTCACGGCTGGTATCCCCAACTGCATCTAGACCACGAATGATTTCATTGGCGCAATCAGTAAGTTTGTGTAGATTAGATACCTTGCCGTTGGGGGCAGCAGCCAGACCCATAAATGTGTCCAGTAAGAAGTTCACGATATGTCTCGGGCGGTCATAGCGTTCATAGCGCTGATTTAATAAAGGACATATGACTGAGAAAATTGTCCGCTTCTCCAACTATGAAAGACTTTAGGTAGTGAAACTTTTGAATCATTCACGGGTGGGTCTTGTTATGTACGGTGCTCTCGTAAATATCCTTAAAGGCTGGCCACTCCTTCTAGTCTTCACCAAAGGGTATGATTTGGAACGGGTTTTCAGTTAAAGAAACTGCAGCTGGCGGCGGCGAGGCCAAGGTAGGAGCTCCGTTCTCAGAAAGTTGCTGAAAGAACTCACTTTGCTGTTGCAGCATTGTGGCCACGTTGTGACCCGTTTGAGATATGGCGCTTGGATGAAGGTCGCTCTTTAACGACGCGAATAAGGTTAGCTTGGAAGTCTTCGGTAGTATCCTCAAAACCCTCAACGTTATTGTACAAGTGCATTTCGTCAGTGTTTTCCTCAAGGCTACTAAATGCTTGATTTAGCTGTGCCAGCATGTCATGGACTCCAGAGTAAGTGCTCTGAGGAGGTGGATTCTCGATGTAATTGACCAAGCGAGTCACTGTCGCCTTTAGACGACCACGTGCTTGGGTAAGGCGTTAAAGTGTATATTGATAATATACATATTTTTCAGGAAGCGCTGCAATGTTTTCCTTGAATGCCCTAACTAGCACCGGGTCTAATTTTTTTGAAGTTCCCACAAAATTATTTTATTTTACCTCTACTAGCAACAAGAATTTAAACATAAAAAAAATAAGTCCACAGGAGGCGAAAATGGGTAACGTCGCAAAAATCAATTGGGCTTCTTTCTTCGCTTTATATTCAAGAAAAAAACTCCAACAACCTTGTTAATTTAACAATCGATCTGATTGGTAAAGATAATTCCCATGGCTAAAGGAGACATACATGAAACAAGGAACCGAGTCAAAAGTGAAGTCTTTCCCATCTACAATCTCTACATTCCATTGCAACGCAAAATCACGGTTGAAGAGCCGCATAAATGCAATGGCCCAGCTCAGTGCGCAGCAAATTGCTTGGAGTACGGACACACCAAATCTTACTGCACACTCCGCTCTGTATGCTTCGCTTGCGGCAAAAGTGTAGTAACTGCGGAGGAGACCACACAGCAAACTATAGAGGATGTCCGGCAAACACCAGAATAGAACCAGACGTAAGCACTGCTGAAGTAGAAAAGGTTCTAAAATATAAATGCTCTGACGTAAAAACCGTTTCAAATATATGTAACCTCCAAATTTTACTGCACAATCCGCTCTGTATGTTTCGCTTGCGATAAAAGTGTAGTAACTGTGGAGGAGACCACACAGCAAACTATAGAGGATGTCCAGTATACAAGAAATAAAAAAATCGGATCAACCAAAGAGTTTCAACATCACGATTTCACCACACACCATTAATACCCTCCAAATCCACACCTGAAGTTTTTTTTCATCAGCAGCCCGATCTTAACTCTGCTGTACCACTGTAAATGGAAACGTAAGTTTTGCAACCGTAATAAAATCGGGTCATGCGAGCCCTGACGACAATGAACAATCACCACCTACAGTCTCTTGTCGTCCTTTATTGTCTTCAGAACCTCAAAGACTTCTTCTGGACTTGTGTCCAGACCTTGTGTCTACGATCTGTGCTATACGCGCCATACTCTCTTGCTCAGGGAATAGTGTTTCGACTATCCTTTTTTGGATGACTGGGCGACGGTCTACTAAATGCCCGAAGCCGTTTTGTGACGAGTTTTTATGCGAAGCACCAAGGGTTGGAGTCTATTTCTTCGCATATATTAATAAGCACCTGCGGTTGCTTTCTTTTATAGATTTTTCCAGGGATCGTCTTTTTTTCATTGTAGTATATCTGGAGTGCCCTGGAGTTTCTCTTGAGCGTTGGTATGCGCGTCTTGCTCTATGGACTTCTTTTCTGGCTTCCGCAATGGATTGGTTCCACCAGTATGCCGGTCTTCTCCTTGATGGGGTTTTCCCCTTCCTCTGCATAAATGTATCACAGGCTACCTTGATGTAATCTGCGATGCGGTTTGCCCTTTCGTCAGCTGGTCCGTTTGTAGAGTGGTCCTCGAACAACGACTGCACCATCTCCACGTCTAGCGTTTCTACTTTGTAGCCTACCACGGTCTTTGGAACATGTGGTGGACCATTTGTGGACTTAACCGTTCAAATTATTGCTGCATGATCACTACCCATATGGGCGTCACTAACCTCCCAGCTGGAGCCCGAAGCCAGTACAGCGCTCACAAATGTGAGGTCAATGATGGAACTTGTGCCGGCTCTAGAGAAAGTCGGTTTTGTTCCAGAGTTCAGCAGTACTGGTTCAAGTGCGGCAAAGCTCTCCAGTAGCGTCCTTCCCCTCACATTTGTTCGGGGGGAGCCGCACTCCGTAGTTATGTCTGCAACAAGTGCGTATTTGCGACAACGAAACCTAAGGAGAATGGAATTTAAGAATGGCTGTATTGTTGGTCCTACCATAAAAAGGTCATTAAGCGACACTTGCGAAGTAGTCTTGCAAGACGCATCATAGTGGATGTGCTTTGTGGACGTTCTATCCAATGCAGGGTATAAAATAATGCAAATCTTTCGGAATTGAACCCTCGATTGCAGTCATATGTGCGAGAGCCAAATACTCTTCCATTAATTGATTGAACATGAGCTGTGTGTTCGGATTTTTAGTTAATCGTCTCTCTACCGACAAAAAACGCCTTCTCAACAGCTCATACGATGATCCGAGACACATTGGGCTAGATTTAAATGGTAAGGATACTTGCAATCAACCTGAGGGTAAACGAACAATTGTTTCTCGAAAAATGTTCTCACAAAGCATTTCTTCAGGGGTGTATAGTTTGTCACTCGAAACATTTGGAACTTGTTTTAACTCCCAGAATCGTGAGCACACGCTTCAGTCCCTTGGGGTTGTTTTGATTTACACCGCCCTGACACCACCCAACCAAAAAAGATTCAATAGAAATGCCTTTTTGATAAGAGGAAATAGATATTAGAACGACGAAGTTAAACATCATACCATATTTATGAACGGGTAAACTAATTGTTGTTTGCACAACTTGGTACGCAGATAAACTGATTTTCCAATTCCCAACAAATTAATTTTTTTTTCGAATCCGTTTTAGCTGCAAACCTCTTGCCAACTCGTCATTTATAAAATTGACCTGGGAAACAGAATCTAAAAGTACCCTGGCTAGCTGAATCTGACAGGAGCCACCTTCAATATCTACAGCTGTAAAACAACTTTCTGTGCATCGATGGCTCTTGCATGATACGACGACAACAGATTTGAATTTTCTGCAGCTTGCACTCCTATATGTCTGCCGCTGGATCTCAATCTTTTTGTATGTTTGCGTCAGCAGTATAGCGATGTAACAATGTATGTTGGGGCTTTGAGCATACCCTGCAGGCGTATACATTATGCCCCTTTCTCAAACAATTTGCAAAGTGGGCAGTAACACACTCAGCACATAACGGTATTTTTTGATAATCTAAATTCTCTTCCCACCTGGAGTGAGTCTTGCCCTCAACCTTCAACCATGACTTTCACTTTGACAATGTGAATTAATAGTGCGTTTGCAATAACCTTTTAGTCGCCAACGGACATCAAGGACTCATATATTGCCGATACTGTATCAATAAAAAGGCTTTTACAGTACCTAACGCTTCTAAGCAACAATAAATAATTAAACTTTTCAACGTTGCTTAGGGATGAGTCACTATCAATTATGCACGAAAATAATACAATAAAGTTTATGAATTCAGAATAATTACCACCAAACTTGAGCAACTGCATTCGAGGAAGGTGCCTTGTATTCGAGTTGTAGAGTAGAGTTGTATTTAAAACTGATTCGTTAAGATTGTTTGGCAGGCCTGAAGTTTTAATGACACTAACAATGCCCCCCTGGCTAACACGAATTAAATTTCAAGTTCACATCGCGATGACAAGTCCGGATAGACCTCCTCAATTTTCAGTTGTAACGAAAACATACGATCGATATAAGTATCAAAAATACTAAAATGACAATCCCACTGTACAGAGTTAAAGGAAATCTTTTTATTTTGCACGGCTCGATGTGGTTCGAACATAAGAGTGAATTTCTCCAACCAAATTTTCCCAAATGCATCCTATGGTCTGGCTCCAACGAAACGTCCAACGGCTCCAACGAAATAGGTCCGACGAAAATGTCCAGGGATAAAAACTCCTCAAAGTGTCCAACATTATGGCACAAAGAGTCCACCAGGGGGTGCCAAAATGTTCTTTCAAATCACGAAGGCCACTACGCCAATTTATTATGAACTTATGGAACGTTGTCTTCGTGGATGGCCACTACTGTACCAATCTTAAGACTGTCCACGACTGGGGTTTAACACTGTATGAGTTAATTTTTTATGTAAACGACCATGTAAAGTGACAAATCAAAATATTTTGATTCAAATGATCCAAAACACCTTATCAAAATAAGCAAAGGCTCCCCTGCGCATTGAACTGTGGAATGCCAACGGCGTTTCACGGTACAAAGTTGAGCTAGCGCAATTTATGAATGACAATAAAAAAAGATAGTCGCTCGATCAGTCACTGCCATCTCTGCAAGTACGTGGGGTTGCCGTTTGCCTTTGTCTGCGCGGATGCGGGCGGCAACGTTGCTAGTGTTGTGCCTACTAGCAGATGAGCTGGCGTGACAACCTCTCCCTCGTTGGGACTGCCACTGTCTACGATGAGCCGCCTTTAATTTAGGACGGCTTTCACCTCCACTATGACGGTTTGGAGCTCGTCCTCCTTCACAATAGCGCTGCCTATAGCCTTGAGAAGAAGATGCCTGGCCGATTTTACACCCGCCTCCCAAAGGCCGCCTATATGTGGCGCTCTGGGAGGGATGAATTCGATGGTGAATCGGTGGGCCGCAGCATACGACATGATGCTCTGGTCGTTGGTGTCGACAGGATCCGAAAGCTCAATCGCTTGTCTGAGAAGCCCAACCAAGAACCGGAGACCCGCGTAACAGTTGGTTCTATGTAAGTATCTTAAGAATAGGGCCAAAATTTGCAGTTAGGCATTAACAAGGGGAATTTACCTTTTTGAGCAATGGGGGCACGAAGCAGACGATCACCTACTCAACAAAGAGTATGACGAATTTCTCCAGCACACGCCGTCTTTTGAATAGCTTGAACTAATTTAAGAAACGCTGTTCCAAGCTCGTCCGCTGACGGAGAAATTGAAATCCAAGATATTTGTTTCTTTTGTTGATAAATCGTTATATATAAGCCACAATGCGAACTGCTTTCAGATACGACGATGATCTTTCTACAATATTTAAAATCAGGTTTAGTTTAATATTGGCCGCGATGAGAGCAACGCGTCTGTTTCTGATAGCTGAAATTGAGAATTTATTGGCCAGCACTCGGCTTCCTCTGTAAAAATCTAGGACCATTATACCAAAATGAGGTATTTAGCTCATCCACAGAGCACCCTCGCGAGACTGACACATGATGTTGCGAACTTCTTCCCAAAGCTTTTCCAACAAATGCGCTGCACATAGCTCTAGTCTGGGCACAGTCTTTGTTTTTAAAGGGGTAACCCTAGCTGTTAGCTACTGCACCGGCAACACCCCAAAGCCCGTATAGAAGCATCAGCAAACCCATTAATTTAACACAATGCTTGTTTGTGCGTTCCAAAAAATGTTGGAATAACCAATTTTCCCCAGAATGCATAGTCATTTTTTACCAGGATTTACTTCTTTTCAAAATCTTGGGGAACAGGGTCATCCCAGTTCAGACTCAAAAACCCAACCCTATTGCAGAAATATTTTCGATCTGGTTATTATTGAGCATAACAAGCCCAAAGGATCAAAAAATGTGGCGATATAGGACAAGATTGATTTTTTGTAACCATCTGATCTGTGGATATTTTCCTAACGCCGTACTTGAAAACGTCAGTCTGTGGATCCCATGTCAATCCAAGAGTCTTGTGATCTTGAAGATCTACATGTAAAATTTCCGCATTCGATTTGTCTCTTGTGCCTGTTTTGCAATTCGAAGCCATTTTGTCAAAACAAAGCCCGTTGGTTCCAGGATTCCCAGCTCTGGGTCCGTTCCGTTGAGCAGATCATCTACGTAGATGTCCGTGCCAAGACATCTTGCACCTTGAGGATGAGATTGCAAATGGGTCTCGCTAAGATACTTTAAGCATCTTACTGCTAGAAATGGAGCACTTGCTGTTCCATAAGTAACAGTATTTAGGCGGTAAATTTTTAAGGGACCGGCAGCATATCTACTCCAAACAATTAATTGAAAAATTCGTTGCGCCTCGTCTACCTCAACTTGACGGTACATCTTAGTTATGTCTGCAAAAAGTGCGTATTTGCGACAACGAAACCTAAGGAGAATGGAATTTAAGAATGGATGTATTATTGGTCCTACCATAAAAAGGTCATTAAGCGAAACTTGCGAAGTAGTCTTGCAAGATGCATCATAGTGGATGTGCTTTGTGGACGTTCTATCCAATGCAGGGTATAAAACAATGCAAATCTTTCGGAATTGAACCCTCGCTTGCAGTCATATGTGCGAGAGCCAAATACTCTTCCATTAATTGATTGAACATGAACTGTGTGTTCGGATTTTTAGTTAATCGTCTCTCTACCGACAAAAAACGCCTTCTCAACATCTCATACGATGATCCGAGACACATTGGGCTAGATTTAAATGGTAAGGATGCTTGCAATCAACCTGAGGGTAAACGAACAATTGTTTCTCGAAAAATGTTCTCACAAAGCATTTCTTCAGGGGTGTATAGTTTGTCACTCGAAACATTTGGAACTTGTTTTAACTCCCAGAATCGTGAGCACACGCTTCAGTCCCTTGGGGTTGTTTTGATTTACACCGCCCTGACACCACCCAACCAAAAAAGATTCAATAGAAATGCCTTTTTGATAAGAGGAAATAGATATTAGAACGACGAAGTTAAACATCATACCATATTTATGAACGGGTAAACTAATTGTTGTTTGCACAACTTGGTACGCAGATAAACTGATTTTCCAATTCCCAACAAATTAATTTTTTTTTCGAATCCGTTTTAGCTGCAAACCTCTTGCCAACTCGTCATTTATAAAATTGACCTGGGAAACAGAATCTAAAAGTACCCTGGCTAGCTGAATCTGACAGGAGCCACCTTCAATATCTACAGCTGTAAAACAACTTTCTGTGCATCGAGGGCTCTTGCATGATACGACGACAACAGATTTGAATTTTCTGCAGCTTGCACTCCTATATGTCTGCCGCTGGATCTCAATCTTTTTGTATGTTTGCGTCAGCAGTATAGCGATGTAACAATGTATGTTGGGGCTTTGAGCATACCCTGCAGGCGTATACATTATGCCCCTTTCTCAAACAATTTGCAAAGTGGGCAGTAACACACTCAGCACATAACGGTATTTTTTGATAATCTAAATTCTCTTCCCACCTGGAGTGAGTCTTGCCCTCAACCTTCAACCATGACTTTCACTTTGACAATGTGAATTAATAGTGCGTTTGCAATAACCTTTTAGTCGCCAACGGACATCAAGGACTCATATATTGCCGATACTGTATCAATAAAAAGGCTTTTACAGTACCTAACGCTTCTAAGCAACAATAAATAATTAAACTTTTCAACGTTGCTTAGGGATGAGTCACTATCAATTATGCACGAAAATAATACAATAAAGTTTTTGAATTCAGAATAATTACCACCAAACTTGGGCAACTGCATTCGAGGAAGGTGCCTTGTATTCGATAGAGTTGTATTTAAAACTGATTCGTTAAGATTGTTTGGCAGGCCTGGAGTTTTAATGACACTAACAATGCCCCCCTGGCTAACACGAATTAAATTTCAAGTTCACATCGCGATGACAAGTCCGGATCGACCTCCTCAATTTTCAGTTGTAACGAAAACATACGATCGATATAAGTATCAAAAATACTCAAATGACAATCCAACTGTACAGAGTTAAAGGAAATCTTTTCATTTTGCACGGCTCGATGTGGTTCGAACATAAGAGTGAATTTCTCCAACCAAATTTTCCCAAATGCATCCTATGATCTGGCTCCAACGAAACGTCCAACGGCTCCAAATGAAAAAAATGTTCTTGCAAATCACGAAGGCCACTACGCCAATTTATTACGAACTGATAATTCGGACAGACGAGAACAAAACTTGTGGACACATTCGTTTCCAAACTGTGAGTGATCCAGTCTAATTTATTCCAGCTCATTTAGAGTTATTAAATAAGTTTTAAAGTTACAATAGTGGTTCTTGCGAGTGCGAGGAAGCGAAAGCTCTTTTTAAAACGAGAGCGCAAGCTCTACTTTTTGAGATCTTAGGTAGTAATTGTTACATTGTTTTACAAAATTAAATCTCCACCGAATTGACTGTGCACTCTTTGAAAAATGCCTTCTAACCCGTATCATACCATACTTCATAAGACATAATAGTATCCCAGCACATAACTTCGGCTAGCGCGAAAAACTTGGAACTATCAAACAGGTGAACCGCATATTATAAAAAATTCAAAGTGCGTTTGAAAATAGGGAATACTGCACTGCGGTATTTTTGGACGTCTATTAAGCATTCGACAGAATATGGCTTAACGGCTTATTGCATAAAATCAAAATAATGCTCCCTAATAACACGCATTAACTCTTGAAGTCATATCTTTGCAACATGATATTTGTTATGAAATGCAATACTTCCATGTCAGCTAAACATAACATCGAAGCTGGAGTTTCCCAAGGCAGCGTTCTGGGGCCAACTTTATACCTACTCTACGCTTCTCATATTCCGAGCAGACAACTGACAATGTCTACGTTTGCCGACGACACCGCGATCCTCAGCCGATCTAAATTTGCACAACAAGCTTCTGCGCAACTTGCGGCCCATCTAGGCGTAGTAGAGAAATGGCACTCAGACTGGCGTATAAAAGTAAATGAGTAAAAATGTAAACAAGAACAAGTATGGTTCCCAGTTGTGGGGGACAACGTAGAAATCATGCAGAGAGCTCAAGCAAAGATCCTGAGAACTACCACCGGGCGCCGTTGTACGTTCGGAGGGGAAATTTTCAGGGAGCCTAAAATAATTACATTAACGTTGGTATGTAGCCGTTCCCGCCTTCGTCGTAACGACCGTCCCATCAAGCGACAATAAATAGGACAGTCTACCATAAATACAGTTTGACAAGCTGTTAGAACAATGTAGTACTTTAAGATTTTAACACATTAGTTGAATATCGTAAGATAAGATTCAAAATAAACAACCAAAGTATAAAAAAAGTATCTACATACTAAATTTTTAAGGATTGTTGCTAGCTTCAGTGAAATTAAAAAATTTTGCTTTTATTTCTCACACCCTTTCTTTGACAGGTATACGTTAGATTTGTCCGATTTTTATTAAACTTAATTCGAAATGCTAATAGTATAATACATAATACTCCCAATAATTTAAAAGAACAAGTCGAAAAATTCCGAAGCTATAATTTGTTTTATATTATTTTTCCACCAATTTTTCGGTCGTTCCTATGACAGCTTTTTGATATAGTCATCCAATTCCAATAAAATTAAATTCGAAATTCGTAACTCATTAAAAAATATTATTTCCAAGCGTACGAGGTATGTCAAAAACCTCCAAAGATATATTTTTTCATATTGTTTTCCCACCAATTATCTGATTGTTCCTATGGGAGCTATATATCAAAGTCGTCCGATTTATGATGAAATTTGATTTCGATTCGAAACTTAAAAAAAACATTATTTCCAAGCGAAGGAGGTTATATCTTAATAAACACCAACGATCTAATTTTGTTTTCCAATTATTCCCATATGGTCCGGATGGTTTCGAATTACGAGTATATACTACATGCAAAAGAAAGAAGACTTTTGGAAAAGTTTCAGCCCAATAGCTTCAAAACTGTAAGATTAGTTTGCGTAGAAACGGACGTAAGGACGGCCAGACAGACGGCCAGACAGACGGACATGGCTAGATCGACTCGTCTAGTGATGCTGATCAAAAATATATATACTTTATGGGGTCGGAAACGGCTCCTTCACTGCGTTGCAAACTTCTGACTAAAAACATTATAGAAAAATGGCACTATAGCTGTATAGATATTTATATATGAACGCATCGTACGGAAATTCTACAGCGGCACACGTCAGTATCATTACTTGACCTGGTCAGTGCAGCTCCAATTTCTTGTCTGAGTTGTCGGTTCTACTGCCCTTGCATTGGAAAAAATGCACTTGCTGTTTGTTTTCAATTGTTGTTGGCGATTTACTTTTGTTTAATTGCCACTTAATTCGTCTTTTATTTGTTTATTGTCTTTCTGTTATAGGCACTTTTGCCTCGATTGCTTCTGCTTAGACTCCGATGTGGAGTCCAGGGCGTGATGCCAGTCGCGGCGTCGCTGAATGGAAAGTTTGTACGTCTTGACGACCTTATGGATCACTATAACTAGGAGTAGTCCAACTATGAGCTTCATGGTCTTGTTCACATCCTGAATACCATCCCTGTGGTCAACGATCTCCCTCCAACTCAAGCTTCATTGTCGTTTCTCTATGTTAATCTTTTTTATATGGAGGGCGTACGTGACATAATTTATATAATTTAGGTGAAAATAAAAAAAAAAATTGGTTTGATCCAACATCAATATATAATAGAAATATTAATTTAAAACGTTTTTAGCAAATTTTTTAGGTAAAATTTTATATTTGTAGGGCCTACGATGACCTAAAATATTATGGTGTTCGTGACCTTAAAAGTGTGGCAAGAAGAACAAAATTGTTACTTTATAGGCACAGTATAACCTAAAAATGAACTTTTAGTCCATTTAAAAATTTTTCGGTTATGCGTTACCTAAAATTTTGTTAATCTTTTTTTCTGGGTGTACCCTCTGAAAGGATATAAATATTGTTAGAAAATATCTGCTGTGCCTAAGAAAATAGAAAGAAATAATAGGATACTGCTTTTGAATCCGTTTTTGGATAAGGACAGTACACTTTGTGTAAAAGGGAGGTTTTCTGTTCAGATTTTGAAGTTAAGCATCCAATAAACTTAGACGAGCACCGTATATCAAACTTATCAGTAAGGAATGCTTACAAAGAAACTCTTCATCGTGGTATATATCTAATGCGACATTTTATCCAAAGGAAGTATTGGTGTTTCTGGTTTAAAAATGTATTAAATTAAATTAAAAAATGCATTACCCATTTTTATACCCTTGCGGGATTATAATTTCAGTCAAAAATGTTGTGAGGAGTTGAATAACTCCACACAAATCCCAGCAGCAGATGGCCGGCCGCTCACCAGGTACGCGGCGAATTCGCGTAGTGGCGGTGCGGCGAAGAGCCAGGACGGAGAACGAGAGAGTTTGAAGATCGAGGACGGAGAACGTGAGAGTTTGGAGAGGGTGAGAGTTTGGAGAGGATGAGAGTTTGGAGACAAGGGAATTTGGAGAGCGAGAGAGTTTGGAGAGCAAGAGGGTTCGGAGACCAAGAGAATTTCGAGACCAACAATGGAGAAAGAGAGAGCGGAGACTTGGCGGGCGGAGCGAGAGTGCCGTGTGCAAAAGGGAGTAACGGGACGCCGCCGGACTTTGGACTTTGGAAATAAGGTGCCACATCTCAGCAGCGGTGCGGCACACAAACATGCCGCATGCGTCTCCGGGATCAGCGGGACGGCAGCATCAGGCTGGACGGCGGCGGGAGGCAGTGCGTCAAGGACAAGAGGGTCAAACAGGAGCCATGGACTTTGGACCCGGTGTGGAGAGTTCTGGCGGGCCGTGTGCAAAAGGAAAATAACGGTTCCCAGAGGCCCTATATAAACCCGCAGGGCGCAGGCAGCGGTATCAATCATTCAGTCGAGGGGATTCAGTCGAGATCATTCAGTCGAGATCATTCAGTCGAGATCATTCAGTCGAGATCTTTCAGTCGAGAGCATTCAGTCGAGATCAGTCAGTCAAGAGCGAGCAGTCAGTCGAGAGCAAGCAGTCGAACGAAGCCAACCAAGCAAGCTACGAGGGAGCCACGCCAGGGCTAGTCGTCGGAAGCAGTGCCGTGGGAGCCTACGAGGAGCAAGATCGTCACGTCGAGACGTTTGGGATTGGGATTACTAGGAATCTCCGAACTGAGACACATGTGGCTGAGGTCTAAGGAGGCACCACACGGCTAAGTTCTGTTCTGTCCTGCCGACGAAGTCCTGGCGTTACGCCTGGAGGGTCTACTAGACTTAGATTTGAAATCGAGAGTAGTAAGCCAAAAGGGAGAGAAGTCCCGGAGCGGCGTAACAGAACCCCTAGAGTAGCGAGCCAGAAGGGAGCTAGCCGCACAAATACCGTAGCGAGCAGAAACCAAAGAAATCAGTTCGTTACAATGTTATTTCCAAGCGAAGGAGGTTATATGTTACAAACACCAATAATTTAATTTTTGCGTTCCTCTTATTCCTATGGAAGCTATAAGTTAAATAGTGGTTCGATCCGGATGGTTCCGACTTATATACTACCTGCAAAAGAAAGACGACTTTTGGGAAAGTTTCAGCACGATAGATTTAAACGGACGGACGGCCAGACGGACATGGGTAGATCGACTTGTCTGTTGATACTGATCAAGAATATATATACTTTATGCGGTCGGAAACGGCTTCTTCACTGCGTTGCAAACTTCTGATTGAAAACATTATACCCGCAGAAAAAAATGACCTAGAATGTCCAAAAAAGGCCTAGAAATGGAGTATGAATGATTGGTGAAAAATCTAGACGGAAGGTGTCAATATATAATTTCTCTAAATCATATACAGCTATATGTAGACATGCTTTTGATAGTAATTATTGAATTCTTACGTTAAACTGTGAATCATTGTCTAAAATTCTTTCTAATACTTGGGTAGTGATAATGTGCCCGGATATATATATATACAGAGAAATATTCATAAAAGAGGAAATTTCTTTCCGACAAACTTAGATCTCGACGCTCCGGATCCTGGGTTTTGGAAGACGTTATAATTTGATTATATATATGTCGGAGATGTATAAGAAAAAGAAACAAGAAAGGAAGTTAACTTCGGCAAGTTGGTATACCCTTGCAGTTATAAGAAATAATCAACTTTTGTATCATCAAGTGAAATTTTTAAGTATTGTTGCTGATTTCAGTGATACTAAAAAAATTATTATAAATCTTTCTTTTTTTCAGACCGATTTTTTTAAATCTATATGTTAGTAGTCTGGTTTTTATTAAATTGAATTCGAAATCGTTTAAAATATAAAAAATTATAATCCCAATATTATAAGGTAATATGTCAAAATCACCAAAACTGTAATTTGTTTCATAATGTTCCCACCAATTTTACGATCGTTTGTATGGCAGCCATATGATATAGTCGTCCGGCTTTGACAAAATTAAAATCGAAAATCAGAACTAATTAAAATATGCTATTTTCAAGAGTAGGAGGTTATATGTCAAAAATACCAAAGCTTTTATTTGTTTCATATAATTTTCCCACCAAATTTTCGATTGTTCTGACAGCTATATGATAAAGTCGTCCGATTTTGATCAAATTTAATTCGAAATTCAGAACTAATTAAAAAATGTTATCTCCAAGATTAGGCGGTTATATGTCAAAATACAATTTGTTTCATATTATTTTGCCACCAATTCGATCATTCCTATGGCAGCTATATGATATATTCATCCGATTTTGATAAAATTTAATTTGTTTCGTATTATTTTGCTACCAATTCGATCATTCCTATGGCAGCTATATGATATATTCATCCGATTTTGATAAAATTTAATTCGAAATTCAATACCAATTGAAAAATGTTATTTCGAAGTGTAAAAGGTTATATGTTAAAAAAAAAAAAACTAAATGGGAGCTATAAAATATAGTTGTACGAACCAGCTGGTTCCGACTTATAAACTTCCTGCAATAGAAAGAAGACTTTTGGGAAAGTTTCAGGCTGATAGCTCTTACTGAGAGCCTAGATTGCGTAGAAACAGACAGACAGACGGACGGTCAGACGGACATGGCTAGATTGACTCGTCTAGTGGCGCTGATCAAGAAACGGAAACGTTTCCTTCACTGCGTTGCAAACTACTGACTGAAATCATATAAACAATATAGAACAAAAGAAACTAAGCAATGAGTTATTTATTGTTCCTTTTACATAATTGCCGACAGCGAGGATTGAGAACAAGATAGATTGTCGTCTCAGGCGAGTGTGGCGCGGTCGAGTGTTGGTTGTCTCCGAGAGAGAGAGAAATAAAAAAAAATGGACAATTACGGAATACGGCATGTCGCGTGCCAAGGGAAGCGGGCAAAATTGAAGCAGAGTTTCAGTTTGCTGGGAGATCGTAAACGGAGAAGTGCTTGTAGTTGACTAAACAAATTAATTCAATATCGGATGAAACTATTATAAATTATGATATTTGATAAAAAATATGATTTAAGTGATAATGATAAGTTTAAGTTGAAGAACATTATTTATCCGTACACTGAACATTTTATTATTGGAATACCGTGCAGGCGTGTTACAATTGGAGAATTAGAAACTCGTTTATTAGATGCCAACATTATAACGATTGTAATTAGTTAGAGATTAAATCAAAGACCAAGTAATTCTCCATTCGCGAGTCCAATTTTGTTAGTAAAATAGAAAGATGTCAGTGATCGTTTGTGCGTAGATTATAGAGAGCTGAATGCAAATACAGTGTCTGGCTTTTCTGAAAACTGAAATAGAATATCTTGGCTACTCGGTCAAGGACGGTAGTATTGAACCAATTCCGAGAATAACATAAGCTCTACCTCTATCTCAACCAAAGAATATCTCACAATTGCGACAATTTATAGGTTTAGCGTCGTACTTCCGTAAATTTGTCTCGCTGTTCTCTGATCAGATGAAACCGTTCTATTGAATTCTGAAAATATTAGCTTTGTTTGGAAATCAGAGCATAAAGAAATACCAAATCAGACCAAATCGGATCCTAAGTTCAAAGGAACTTTTGTGATTGCCGAGTTGTTCGAAGGTGATCGAACCTGTTAAAATCGTTGAGTAGCAAGCGAGAGTTTGAGAAGGCTGCTGATCGCTGATGAGACTATTGAAAAAAGTGACGGTGGTGAAAAAGAAACTCGTCGTTCGACATCAAACACAGGGGCTAGGACCTGATCAACCATAGCCATGCCTGGTATGGATGATATTGTGGGATGCAGTTTGGATCTGAGTACATCGTGGCGCTAAAGGTGCAAAGCGTCGTGTGGGAGGGCAAGAGCCCGTAACTGTGGTTTGATAACGAGGATAGCCAAATGGGCGGGTTTGCGCAGAAGAGTACTACTGAGAAAGAGTTATATTGCTATATAACTATATATTATATTATTGTCTCTGAGAGAGAGAGAAATCAAAAAGGAATGGACAATTGGATGATGGAATACGACACCATAAGTTTAAGTTGAAAAAAAACATTATTTAATTCTTATTCTTAAGCTGGTTACAATTTTTATATTTTAAGAGCACCGACTTGCTATTGACAAAACTCAAACTTAACTCTCTCTCTCTAACTCCTACTTCATTTACGATCATACCTCGGTTTTGAGCTTTAGAGCTTTTTGTGAGTGGGTTTCGTTGCTATTGAGTGACTCTCTAACTTTGGATTTTAGATTCCAGACTTGGTTCCCGAAATCTGGGTAACGTGACGATAGTCTGAACAGCGTCTCTTTCTAATTGTTTAGTCTACAAGCTGAGTTTTTGTTTGTAATGGTAATTTCTTTATAGCTTGGTAATTTTCCATTGGCTTGTCTACAATTAAATTTGGATTCTTATTTCTTAGAGGGTGACTCGATTATTATTTCTTAAATGGTGTCTCTAGGGTGACTGTGTGTATCTGTGGGTGTGTAGACATGTGCATAGGAGTGCGTGAAACTATGGATATGTCACTACCCAATCCGTTGAATTTGGCCTGTCCTCAGGTGGATAATCGTGGGTATTACATTCTGTTTTCTTGTACGTTAATTTGATGGGGTAGATCGTTTACAACTTCTGTACTCTGTGGTGTTTCTTCTTTTGGTTTTACATATTTTACAATTAGTTTTCTTGGTATGCTCTTGAATTTGTACCATAAGTACAATAAAATGCTTATAATAATAATTACAAAACTTGTTAAAGTAATTGTTTGAAATACATTACAATATTTTGCATGTGATTCAATTATTTTTTTTGTTTGAATATATGACAATGGCAATTTTGTTATATTATTACTTATATAAACGCTCTGTGTATAGTCTAACATTGAGTTTGTAAGAGTGTGTTCATCTATTTGTATTGAACAATTAAGAATTTTAGCGATATTACTTCCGACAATAGAAATTTTTATTATTAATGCAATTTTGATTTAGCAATATTTTAGGGATGTTCCATGTCAATAAAATATTAGGTTCAACATAAATAATTTTCAAATTTTTATAAGTTTCAGTGAACGTACATTCGCTATTTTCTTGTCTAATTATTCCATTTATGCATTCGTCAGTTACTATTTTATCTGTTTCTTCATCAAATACATTGTCTTTATAAAGGAAATATTTTTCAAAGATATTTTTTGTTAGAATATTATTATTTTCGTCAGGATAAGGAATAATTTCGAAAACAGGAGATTTGATTTCCTCTGAAGGGATATGGGAAATAATCAAAATTTCGTTTGAGCCAAGTGGAAGTTTTGATTTTTAACAATTTTTCAGGGTTAGTATTTTTCAAATAATCATGTTTTAGTAATTTTGGATTAAATAATCCTAACCTTGTCATTTGCATATCTAATTCTATGTCTTCTACATATTCGGTGAAATGTTATAAATTAAATATTAATACGCTGACCTGTTGACCTCATTCTCCTCCTTCATTTAGGTTCTTATTTATTTCAATTCCGTTGCTTATAACACCTATTATCATATTTAACTCAGTATTTTGGGCATTAGTGTCTCAATTTATTAATTTTTTGTTCCATTTCATCTTCATCATCTTGATCTAGAGTTCCGAACAGATATTTGTAAGCAGATCTTACAATATTAAATAAACCTCTTTTGCTGCGGTTAGCTATTGTAATTCCATCATTTTCTTCGGCTTGTTTCAAAAGGTTTTCAAATGTTTTTTCGGTTTTCGTTATATTTACGCTTAAATAATGATATTCGTAGTTAGTTGGGATTTCTACTGATCCTGTTTAATCCACTCTGAGCTTTTATAGGATTTACCTCAATACTTTGTCCGATTGTCAATTGATTTAATATAATAGAGAAAATTATTGGTTTCATTGGTCCGTTCGTTTCCTTCAGTTGTCCTGGAATTATTATCATATTTGCTTTTATTAATTTTCTTTTTAAATTTTGTTTTATAATGTACTATTTTTCTTCCCCTATTAGTTTCTTCAAAATGTTTTTCGTCAAATTTCTTTAAAGTACCTATTTTTTTAAATGGGATTGTACTTTTAGACTTTACTAACCGTGCTTGTTTATATTTTGGGTCTATCTCATAGTCATGGCGTTTTTTATTTAATTTTTCAATTCTGTTACTTTTTTTTTCATTTTTTATTTTTTAACTTTTCTTTATTTGTGTATCGTAATCTGGTGTTCCTGCATACATAAAAATATCTGCTGGTGTCTGATTTGTAGCATTATTTTTGGTTTTATGATTGTAAATATAAAGGATTAGTTCGAATTTGGTATATCTATTCTCAATATCTGATTCACTTCCTATGATTCTTAACTTTTCATTTACTGTTTTGTGGAATCTTTCTATATCTGAAATACCGTTTTTACTAGTTGTTATTTGAATTTGAACTCCTTCTGAGTTTAATCAATTATGTAAAGCTACGCACATAAATGCTGAATCCTTGTCTGCCCTAATTTCTTGGGGTTTTCTCATTTCATTGAATACTTTCATGATTGCTCTTCTTGCTTCTAACCAAACTCTACCTGTTACTTCCACTAAAGTAGCAAATTTGAAATATCATGCATAGACGTCATGATAAAAACTGTTGGTTGCCTAAATACCAATATCCAAAACAAATTTTCCCTTATATTCTGATCTTCTAGGGTAAGTTCACATGTCATTTTAGTATTTCTATGTTCTGTTTTAGCAATATTACAAATTTCACATTATTTTATTATATTTTGATTTAATTTTTGATAGACAGGAAATTAATATTTTTCTCTGAACCATTTGAAAGTTTTCTCAATTCTTTTTTCTTTAAAGTCTGTGTACGTCAGAATATCTTCGAGTCTTGTTGTACATCTCACAAGTTTCGTTAGGGGATTTGCACTTATTATTTCTGCATAGGCTTTCTGGAATTTGATCAAATCTGAGTCGTCATCGAAATAGAATGCGCTCTTTTTGGTACATAGATACTCTTTAATTGTTTCTTTCGCTGAAGTTTCTGTCATTTCTTTATAAGTAATTTTAATATTTAATTTATGAAAATAGTGTGTCACTTCTGTCGTATATCGTTTCATTTGAGCAATTCAATCTGTAGAGAAAAATAATTGAATGGTTTCTCAGTGATAGAAACATAGGTTTGATTGTATTTTTGTGCACTGTGCACTGTTGCGTCTGCGTTACTATCTGTTTCTTCTTGTATGTCCTAATCAACATTGTCCGTAAACATGGTTTCTTTTATCTTGGTTCTAGATAATGCGTCGGCTACGTAGTTCTCTTTTTCTGGTAAATATTTTAGCTGATAGTCAAATTCGTTTAATTTTATTTTCCATCTTTGTAATTTCATATTTGGTTCCTTGATATTATTCAACAAAACTAAACGTTTGTGGTCACTTAATATTTCGAAAGACCTGCCGAATAAATATGATCTAAAGTATTTGGTAGTCAATACGATTGTTAAAAGTTCATAATTTATTTCGTGTTCGTTACGGGTTCTGCTGGCATAACAAACTTGTTTATGATTGTGTGATAGTACTGGTCCTATCGCCATGTTACTTGCGTCTGTTGTCAAAGAAAATGGATTGCTAAAGTCAGGATAAATTAAAATAGGGTCGGATGTAATTAAGGTTTTCATTTTTTCAAATGCTTCTACGTTAGGTTTGTCTTTAATATTAATTGTTGCACCCTTTTTAAATTTCATAGTCACAAAGTACTAGAAATGATTTAATTTCTTTTGGGGTCTTTGGTATGGAAAAATTATAATGGTACTTATTTCCTTTGTATTTCGTTTTATACCTGTAGTGGTTACTACGTGAACTAGGAATTCGGTTTCCTTTTTCATAAATTCGCATTTATCTTATTATAATTTTAAATTGGCATCTCGTAATTTTTTGAATACTTTTTTCAATGCTAGAATGTGTTCTTTCAATGAAGTGGAAAAAATTATAATATCATCTATGTATAGTAAACAATCTTTATAGATTAAATCTTCTAACAAATTGTTCATACATCTTTGAAAAGTAGCGGGGGCGTTTTTAAGGACAAATGGCATTCGAGTATATTCGTAAAGACCATGTTTTGTTGAGAATGCTGTTTTAGCAATTGATTCTGGTTCCATTTGAATTTGATGGAATCCCTTAGCTAAATCAATGGTTGTGATATTTTGTCCATTCTGCGTATTGGAAATGTATCATTGATAGTGATTTCGTTTAAATTTCTGTAGTCTACTACTAATCTGAATTTCTTTTTTCCTGATGCATCACTCTTTTTTGGAACTATCCATATGGAGAACAATAGGGAGATTTTGATTTACGAATTATTTTCTGTTCAATCATTTCATTTATTTGTTTATTGACTTCTTCATCAAAAGTTTGAGTGTACTTATATGGCTTCCTATATATTTGATCTTCATGATTGGTTTGAATTGAATGTTTAATAGTACTTGTAAAAGTCTAATTTTCACCTTACTTGTACTGGATGTCATTAAATTCAAATAAAACCTTTTTTAAATTTTCTTTTTTCTCCTCATTCAAGTGTTCTAACCTGTATTCATTACATTCTTTTAATTCATTATTTATGGCAAAATTAAATGACTGGTCATTTGAGAAGGGTGGACTAAGGCATTTTACTGCGGTCTTATCCTTTTCCATATCATTTTCTCCATACTTTATATAAAGTAACGTGGCTCCTAACATCACTGTTTCCTCCTCATAATTTATTTTTGCTTTACTTTCTTTTCAATAATCTCTGCCTATCAGAATATCGTAATTGTCAGAAAATTTATGTAAATAAAATTTATGTTTAGTAGGAGAGATTTTGCAAGGATCTAATGATACACTTTTATTGAATTCCTTTGATCCATTTATTGTATAGACTTTTGGTTTTACTTCCTCTTCTTCATTTTCAGCGAAATTCTTTGTCATTAAATTGATAAATGACCCTGTGTATCTATCATAACTCTAAAGAATTTTCCCTTAATCATTACTCTGACATATGGGCAACACTTACTGTATCCGAGGCAGTTTGCAGAAAATTTACGACCATCCTATTCTGTGCACTGTCAGTTTTCCTTTGTCTCTTAACAGGTGCATTAGGAGAATTATTTGAAGTAAATGCCTGGAAATTTAAAGGATTATGTGCCCTACCTTGTTCTAGGTTTCTCTTAAGCTGTGGGAATTTGATTTTTATTTTGTGAATTTTGAGGGTTTGATGAATTATTAGAATTATTATTATCCCTTGAATTGTTATTGTTATACTTTGAGTAATTTTGAGAATTACATTTTTGATAATAATAATTTTGATGTGAACCTCCCGAATACCTTCGATTATCATAACGTGTAGGTTTATAGTTATCGAATGGGTTTGCATCCCAATGGCCTAGAATCATTGTTGCTTCTTTTAAGTTAGCAAGAGTTGTAATATCTTTTTTGGATAAACAATTATACAATCTTTCAGGAAGTTTTCTCTTGATACAATCCTTAATAGTTTTATTTAATGAACTCGTCGGACTCTAATTCAAATTTATGATATACTTTTGAAGATCTAAGGTTAAGTTCATTTACGAACTTACTAATGCTTCCTTGGTACGGGGTGTCCCGGATGTGCTGGATGATGTCTTCATAAGGCCTGTGGTCCTTGAAGGCCTTCATTAGAGCTGCTTTTGTAGTTACACAAGCGTTAGATTTTTCTTCTTCGATGACTGCTTCCGCTGAGTCGACAGTGGTCCTTTCGATGGCTCCATATATGATGTGAGTTTGTCTGGCATCTTGAGTAGGGTATAGTTGTAGAAGGTACTCAACCCTGGCGATATACCGGCTTATCTCTGCTGGATTTCCATCAAAGCATGTCAATTTTTATTTTATTTGCCCGATCAATTGATTCAAATGAATCTCGGACAGCTGTGGTAGTGCTGATGGATTAGCCATTTTGTCGTATATTTTTGTTTTCAATATAGGCACTTTAAATTTTTAGATTAAGCGCGTATTCACCGATTTGGATTTTAGTTTTTATTTATGTTTTCAATATAGGCACTTTTAATATTTAAGATTAAGCGCGTATTAACCGATTTGGATTTTATTCAAGTTTTGCGTGCGAAAGATTTACACATAGATTCTTTTGCGGATCTCTTTTTATTGTCTTTGTTTGTTCACGGAATTTACGCTGATCAGGATAAAATAGTCGTATAGTATTATCCTTCTTTTTGATCAGTACCGGTGATTCTTAAAGGACTTTTTCAGATCCTACCGACTGCGCCAATTAAATGCTTGCAACATACGTTTAAGTTAAAAAAAACTTTATTTAATTTCTTATTATTAACTGGTTACAATTTTTATATTTGAAGAACACCGACTTGATATTGACAAATCTCAAACTGAACTCGCTCTCTAACTCCTATTTCATTTACGATCATACCTCGGTTTTCAGCTTTAGAGCTTTTTGTGAGTGAGTTTTGTTGCTATTGAGTGACTCTAACTTTGGTAGACTCCAGACTTGGGTCCCGAAATCTGAGTATCCTGAATTGTGGGAACGTGCCGATAGTCTGAACAGCGGCTCGTTCTAATTGTTTAGTCTACAAGCTGAGGTTTTTGTTTAATGGTAATTTTCCTGTGGCTTGTTTATAGCTTGATAATTTTCCATTGGCTTGTTAACAATTAAATTTGGATTCTTATAATAAGAATTATTAGAGGGTGATTTGATTATTATTTCTTAAAGGGTGTCTCTAGGGTGACTGTGTGTATATGTGGGTGTGTGGACATGTATAGGAGTATGTTAAACTATGGATATGTCACTATATATATAAAATATATATATATCTTACTTTAACGCTCACAAACCGACCACGAACTTCATAAGCTCGTAAATAGGTAGCTGTTGGCTCGGTAACTATTAAAGATAGATATCTGGGATTGTAGATTTAGATACTTTAGCAACGTAACTTGTTCTATCAAACTCTAACTCTATTGAATAATGAACATTTTTAATAAGTTATCCTTTTTGTCCCCCTCTCTTTTTAGTGCGTTCAATTCCAATTTCTATTATGCATTTTCTTTTGTATTGCATATGGTTATTATGTATTTGGTTATGCATTTGGTCAATGTAAACTTTAAATTAATGAAATAAATGATCAGGGCGCGGGAGGGTCTTATCGCTTCTTCTAATTTCTTTTTTCATTCCGACCTGCTGAGCAATTACATCTGACAAAGGATATAGAAAATTTATGCAAATTTACCGAAAATCCGAGCACCTAAAATTGGCAGGGTGGTTCGATAGGAACTTAGCCTCCAAAAGAAAAACGAAGTGTGATCCGGTGAGTTGTCATGATGGAAGAGCATTTTTTCCTCGCCAAATGAGTACGTATTTTCGGCAGTTCACCGGGGAATCGGCCCAATAGTTCGGCATAGTATAGCCCTGGGACTGCCCTTCTATCACACTCGTGAATCCGAACGGTGGCAACACCTTTCCGGCCGATGGGACAGTCCACTTGGTCTCTGCTGTGTACCAGTGGATCCATGACGGTCACGAAACGACGAAGAAACTACTAATTCTGATTGCGCTTAAACAGCCTAAAACACTGAAGTGGCCTCACAGTTGCGTTTGTTGTCCGGAGTAAGCAAAAGCGGCACCAATCGCGCCGACGGAATTCTCATGCCAAAAATGTGTTGCAGGATATGACCCACGCGGTCTTTTGACATAGTAGAATGTACTACACGATAATACATTTCTTATGCGATAGTGACGTTACGGGCGGTGAAGCTTTGTACTTAACGGACTTCCCTCTTTATTTATCTCTTTCATACCTACAGATAGCCTCAAAAAACTTTGACTTTGACGTTTAGTCCAACGCTTTCAAACCATTCAATGAAATGTTCCTTAACATTTGTTTATGTATATAAATATAAATGTGTTTAGTCTATTTTATGTGTTCTTCTTTCTTTCTTGAAGCTGCATGAAAGAAGAGCGATTACAGAAAAAAAAGTAAGAAAAGCGCTGGCACACTAGGAGAGTATTTGTCCATTTGTTTGTGTTTTTGACTCCCTTTTTCTCTACCCCAATACCAATTCATTGAACGACACCAAGCAAAGATGCTTACGCGCGCAGCCCTAAAGCTCTAAGGTTGCACTGCAACATCTTACGCAAATGTTGGCCCGAACCAAAGTGTCAATAAATTTGTATCTTGCTTACACAGAGATTACCTTTCGTAAGCGTAACCTATCCCACAGCCGATACACCATCGATATTTACCTACATACTGAACCCTCCTACATCACGTTCACCCCCCGTAATTTGTTAGCAGTCCTTGTCTTCCTTTTCCCTCTAATAACCATTCGACTGCGGTCTTGTTCTGCTTCCTATTTTCGAGAACCAATCGAATTGGTTCCAGGAGTACAACATGCCTGTATGCACACCCTGTAGATGACAACCTGTTAAGTGAACATTCTAGACTATACAAATGACACTCCTCAAATTGCTCAGAATCAGTTCTTCAAATGTCTCAGTACTGCATTCTATTTAAATTATCGATCCATTTCGGTGCCGGTTATTGCGCGTAACAATTCAAGTTGTGTTTAAACGTTTACTTTTATTTCCGTTTAATTTACTAACATTTATTCCACATATTATATATTTATATAATATACCTTTACCAAATCACTTAATCAAATACTAAAACTAAAACCGAAAAATGGAATCATCAATTGTTTGTGATTTGTGCACTAAAAATGTGGAGATAAGTGAGTTTGAAGCTCATTATGCCAAGTGCTCAAAGCCTCGAAATGCTTTCGAGGTTTTAATGGCTAAATCAAAAATAAGATGAGATTTGTGCTCTACTGAGGTCAACAATTATGACTTTGATGAGCACTATCAAAATTGTGATGGACCCAAAAATGCATTCATTTTATTAATGAATGGTGGAAAACAACAACAACAATAACAGCATCAAAATCAACAACAACTAAAGCAAGGACTAAAAAATTTAGACGACCATCCGCTAATGCTCTCAAACGAATAAGATTGGAGGAGGGTAAGAAAGTCCTTAATCAACCCAAAAAAATAAAAATTACCGAGAACAAAAAAGGTTTAAAAATGGAACTTTTATGTCCTACTTGCGTTGAAAAATATCTGGCCTCAAGAAAACGTCAGCATATATTGACCGATAAGCATAAAAATGCATCGGTCAAAGAGATCAAAAATAATCAAAATATAATTCACCTTAGCTCCGAAACTAAGTTTCCAGTAAAATCATATAGAATATAGAATAGTTCTGTCCAAAATACTTTTGATTTTAAGGATTATTACCAGCTTTGCCAAAAAAATATAATAGAAATTTTAAAACATAGCATGATTGAATATAGTGCCATTAAATTCAGCCTGAGAGTTTATGGTACCTATATAAAACACACAGAAGAAGGAGATACAAATGAAACAACAAAAAATTTTACGACTGCATACAAATCGGTATACCAATCTAAACACATTGACAATGAGTTAAAAACGGCAATAGATAGTTTATTAACATCGAGCAGTGAGTTCCAAGAAAAAGATTCTGGTTGGGCAATTAGAAATTTTATATATTTTGAAATTACGATAATAAAGCTTGAAAATATTCCTGCTAACGGATACATCCATACCAAATTTCTTTCATTTTATTATATATATTAATAGAATATAATTTTTATTATTTTCGTCAGGATAAGGAATAATTTTGAAAACAGGATATTTCATTATCTCTGAAGAAATATGGGAAATAATCAATATTTCGTTTGTGTCAGTTTTGAGCCAAGTAGAAATTTTGATTTTTACAAGTTTTCAGGGTGCATAGTTTTGTTTTAGTAATTTTGGATTAAATAACCCTAACCTTCTCATTTGTATTCCTTTTTTTATGTCTTGTACATATTCGGTGAAATGTTGTAAATTAAATATTAATACGCTGACCTGTTGATCCCTTTCTCCTTTTTCTTTCAGGTTGTTAATTATTTCAATCCCATATTTATAACATCGATGATCATATTTAAATCAGTATTTTGGGCACTAGTGTCTATTTAATTTAGTATTTTTTATTCCATTTCATCTCTATCATCTTGATGTAGAGTTCCAAACAGATATTTGTAAACAGATCCTACAATATTAAATAAACCTCTTTTACTGCGTTTAGATATGGTTATTCCATTAATTTTTCTTCTAAGTTTCTCTACTAAATATCGGGTTTGGCTACCATCATTGAATTCTTCGGCTTGTTTCAGAAGGTATTTAAATTTTTGTTCGGTTTTCGTTATATTTACGCTTAAATAATAATATTGGCAGTTAGTTGTGATTTCTACTGATCCTTTTTGAAGTACGAGGTATCCGTTCTGAGCTTTTATAGGTTTTATCTCAATACTTTGTCCGATTGTCAATTGAATTACAGTTTCTAATATAATAGAGAATATTATTGGTTTTACTGGTCCGTTCATTTCCTTTGGTTTTGTGATTGTAAATGTAAAGAATTAGTTCGAATTTAGTATATCTGTTCTTGATACCTGATTCACATCATATAATTCCTAACTGTTCGTTTATTGTTTTATGAAATCTTTCAATATCTAAAATATTGTTTTTACTGTTTGCTATTTGAATTTAAACTCGTTCTGAGTTTAACCAATGGGGTTTTCCCATTTCATTGAATACTTTCATGATTGCTATTTTGGCTTCTAGCCAATCTCTATCTGTGACTTCCACTAGAGTGGCAAATTTGGAATATACATTAATGCATGATACGAATTGTTGATTGCCTACCATATAAAAATCCATAACAAATTTTTCTCTTATATTCTGAATTTCTGGGGTAATTTCAAATATTATTTTAGTATTTCTATGTTCTGTTTTGGCGATATTACAAATTTCACATTCATTTATTATATTTTGAATTAATTTTTGATAGTCAGGGAAATACTATTTTTCTCTGGACCATTTGCAGGTTTCTCAATTCCTATGTGTAGAAGTTCTTTGTGTCTTTTTAGAATTTTTTCTTTAAAGTCTGTGTACGTCAGAATATCTTCGAGCCTTGTTGTTGCTGCGTCTGCGTTACTATGTGTTTCTTCTTGTATGTTCTCTTAAACATTGTCTGTAAACAAGGTTTCTTCTATCTTTGTTCTAAATTATGCGTCTTCTACATAATTCTCCTTTCCTGGTAAATATTTTATGTGATAGTTAAATTCACTTAATATTTCAAAAACCTGTGGAGTAAATATGATCTAAAGTATTTAGTAGCCCATACGATTGCTAAAAGATATTTTTCTATAGTGGCATAATTTATTTCGTACTCGTTAAGGGTTGTGCTGGCATAACAAAGTGGTTTATAATTTTGTGCTCCTATCGTCATTTGACTTGAGTCTGTTGTCAGAGAATATGGTTTGCTAAAGTCGGGATAAATTAAAATCGGGTCGGATGTAATTAAGACTTTCATTTTTATACCCTTGCAGAGGGTATACTTATTTCAGTCAGAAGTTTACAACGCAGTGAAGAAGACGTTTCCCACCCCATAAAGTATATATATTCTTGATCAGCGTCACTAGACGAGTCGATTGAGCCATGTCCGTCTGTCCGTCCGTTTCTACGCAAACTAGTCTCTTAGTTCTAAAGCTATCGGGCTGAAACTTTCCCAAAAGACTTATTTTTATTGCAGGTAGTATATAAATCGGAACCAGCCGAATCGGACAACTATATCTTATAGCCCCCATAGGAACTATCGGGGGAAAAATTAAAAAATATATATATCTTTGGTGTTTTTTAACATTTATCCTTCTACGCTTTGAAATAACATTTTTTAATTAGTTTTGAATTTCGAATTAAATTTTATCAAAATCGGACGACTTTATCATATAGCTCCCATATATATATTTTGAATTTCGAATTAAGTCTTATTAAAATCGGATGACTATATCATATACCTGTCGTAGGAACGATCTGAAAATTGGTGGGGAATTAATACAAGGTGAGTTCCAAAGTATACAGGGCTTTTTTAATCTACCGCTCTCTAGTGGCCATCTATATATCAACTGGTGCGTTAGAATTTGCTATCGTTTATCGACTTCCAGTAAAAATTTCATGACATTGTATCTATTGGAAGTGAGGTTATTGCGTTTTAGTGTCAGTATGTTTTTGTCATCGGTGCGAAAATGAGCTTCGAACAAAGAGCCAACATTAAATTTTGTTTTAAAATTGGTAAAACTTTTACCGAAACGTTTAAATTGATGTAACAAGTTTATGATGATTGCCTATCCCGTAGCGGAGTGCACAAGTGATTTCAACGTTTTGAATGTGGTCGTGAGGACATAAATGACGATGAAGGCGCCAGGAGAAGTCAATGCTGATTTGTTTCTATGATTCCCAGGGTATTGTTCACATCGAATTTGTTGCACCCGGCCAAAACGTTAATGCGGTATTCTACCTTGGAGTTTTGAAGCGTTAGGTGCGCCGTATTCGACGTGTTCCGCCCGAATATCGCGAAGATGGAAGTTGGCGTTTGTTGCACTATAATGAGCCGTCTCATCGATCGACACTTGTGTCCGACTATTTGACCAAAAATCACATTTTAACCATCAACGACTCCCCGTATTCACCTGATATGGAACCGTGCGACTTCTACCTTTTCGGAAAAATGCATTTGCCGATAAAAGGAAAGCGTTATGAAGACGTAGAGGCCATTCAAAAGGCTTACTGGCGGCCATACCGGGCAACGTGCTAAAACACTCGTTCGACATGATTTTGGACCGTGCAAAACACTGTATTTAAGAAGAAGGAGACTATTTTGAATAAAACAAATTTTTTGCCGAAAAAACTATATGGCCTGTCTTTTTTTTAAGTCCTGTTTACTTTGGAACTCACCTTGCATGAAGCAAATTATAGCTTTGACATATTATTTTATAATATTGGGAATATAATTTTTTTGATTGATTTTTTAAGTTGCAAGGGTATAAAAGCTTCGGCTTGCCGAAGTTAACTTCCTTTCTTGTTTCAAATGCTTCTACGTAAGTTTTATCTTTAATATTAATTGTTGCACCCTTTTTTAATTTCATAGTCATTCGCTTTACAATATTTTCGAAATTCGGTATAAATTTCCGATAAAATCCACACAGTCCTAGAAATTATTAAATTTCTTTTGGGGTCTCTGGTATGATGAAATTTATGTTGGCACTTATATTCTTTGGGTTTGGTTTTATGCCTGTAGTGGTTCCTACGTGACCTAGGAATTCGGTTTCCTGGTTGTGAAATATTGACATCTTCCTAATTTGCCCCATATTTCATCCATTCTGGGTATTGGGAATTTATCATAGATCGTGATTTCGTTTAAACTTCTGTAGTCTACTAATATCTGAATTTCAGTTTTCCTGATGCATCGCTTTTTTTTGGAACTATCCAAATTGGTGAACAATAGGGAGATTTTGGTTTACGAATTATTCCCTGCTCATTCATTTTATTTATTTGTTAGTTAACTTCTTCATCGAAAGTTTTAGGGTATTTTTATGGCTTCCTATATACTGGGTCTTCTTGCTTGGTTTGTATTGAATGTTTAAAAATACTTGTAAAAGTCAAATTTTCACCTTCTTTGTACTGGATGCCATTAAATTCAAATAAAATCTTTTTTAAATTTTCTTTTTCATCCTCATTCAAGTGTTCTAACTTGTATTCATTACATTCTTTTAATTCATTGTTTATGGCAAAATTAAATGATTGCTTATTTGACAAGGGTGGATTAAGGCATTCTAATGCGGTCTTATCCTTTTAAATTTTTTCTTCAAATTATGGTGGATTAAGGCATTTTACTACGATCTTATCCTTTCTCATATCATTTTCTCCATACTTTATATATGGTAACGTGTCACCTAACATCACTGTTTCCTCCTCATAATTTATTTTTGCCTTACTTTCTTTTAAATTATCTCTGCCTATCAATATATCGTAATTGTCAGAAAATTTATGTAAATAAAATGTCTGTCTAGTAGGACAGATTTTGCAAGGATCTAATGTTACATTTTATTCAATTCCATTAAACATTTATTGTATACATTTTTAAATTTTCTTCTTCTTCTTTATTTTCTGTGAAATTTTTTGTCATTAAATTGATAGATGACCCTGTATCTATCATAGCTCTAAGGAGTTTTCCTTTAATCATTACTCTGGCATATGGGCAACACTTTCTGTCAGTGCATTAGGATAATAATTTGAAGTATATGCCTGGAAATTTAAAGGATTTTGTGCCCTACCTTGATCGAGGTTTCTCTTAAAGTCGTGATAGTTACCTTGGTTCCTGGTGGGAATTTGATTTTTATTTTGTAAACTTTGAGGGGTTGATGACATATTTGAATTATTATTATCTTTTGAATTGTTCTTACTATACTTAGGATAATTTTGTGATTGAGAACTAAATTTTTGATAATAATAAATTTGATGTGAACCTCCCGAATACCTTCGATTATCATGACGTCTAAATTTATAGTTATCGAATGGGTCTGCATCCCAATGGCCTAGAATCATTGCTGCTCCTTTTAAGTTAGCAAGAGTTGTAATATCTTTTTTGGATAAACAATTATACAATCTGTCAGGAAGTTTTCTCTCGATACAATCCTTAATAGTTTTAGTTAATGAACTTGTATAAAGTAATCTTTTTGTTGGGTCTGACTCTAATTCTAATTTATTACGTACTTTTGAAGATCTAAACTTAACTTTGTTTACGAACTTCTTAATGCTTTCTGGACGATGTCTTCATAAGGGCTGTAATCCTTAAAGGCCTTGACTAAAGCTGCTTTTTCTTTTGCGGATCTCTTTTATTGTCTTTTATTTATTCACGGAATTTACGCTGATCAGAATAAACTAGTCGCTTAGTATTATCCTTCTTTTGATCAGTATCGGTGACTTTTTAAAGGACTTTTGAGATCCTACCGCCTGCGCCAATTAAATTCTTGCAGTTTATGTTAAAAAAAAATTGTATTTAATTCTTATTCTTGAGCTGGTTACAATTTCGAAGTCTTTCTGCGATGCGCATTTTTTTTAGAACTATTGTGGCTATTGTAACACATACAGCGGACCAATTTACTTCTCATTCAAGCATAATTTCCACCAGGTTACAAGCGGCTGGCGTCCTCCCAACCCTTATGCTCAGATCTCGACGTTCATTTTCAAATCTCGGACAGACAAAACATACATGCTCTGCGTCTTCATTATCCGACTCGCAGAGTGGGCAGTGCGTATAACGTTCATACTTAAACCTATTCAGGTAGTATTAAAGGCATCCATGTCCTGTCAGCAGTTGCGTTAAGTAAAAGTCAACATGTCCATGCTTCCTTCCCAGCCATCTTTGCAGTTCTGGGATAAGCTTAAGCGTCCACCGTCCTTTGCTGCTACTTACCCACCTCTCCTGCTACTTTGCAATGGTAAGTTGTCTGCACCTTTTCCGTAGGGATTCAACAGTTTCGACCCCTGTGCTACCTGCGCGGATACCCGCTGACTCCACTGCTAGCAGGGCTATCGGTATTACTTCTGATATAACTAGCGCCGCGTCATGGGATACCGCACGGAACGCACAGCAAACCCTCAGGGCACACAGTCTCTGTACGGAATAACTCCCATTAATTGTGGCTAGGGCCCATATGGGAGCAGCGTACATCAGCGTCGATGTGACAACGCTGACCAGTAATCTACGTCCTGGTTGCCTCGGTCCACAAGTGTTCGCAATAATTTGCGAAATTGCGGCCGTGGTTCTGCCTGCCTTGCCACTAGCGTACGCTAGATGCTCTTTGAAAGAAAGCCGGTGGTCGATCATGACCCCCATTTTTAGTACTTTATTGGGTGGTGCCTTGTCGTCCTTTATTGTCTTCAGAACCTCAAGGACTTCTTCAGGACTTGTGAGCTTTACGCTTCTACTGTCTACGATCTGTGCTATACACGCCATACTCTCTTGCTCCTTCCTCTGCATAGATGCATCACAGGCTACCTTGGTGTAATCTGCGATGCGGTTTGCCCTTCCTCTGCTGATCCGTTTGAAGAGAGGTCCTCGAATAACATCTGCAACATCTTCACGTCTAGCATCTCTACTTTGTACCCTACCACGGTCTTTGGAACGCGTGGTGGGCCATTTGTGGACTTAATTGTGCAAATTATTGCCGCATGATCTATACCCATAAAGGCGTCACTAACCTCCCAGCTGGAGCCCGAAACCAGTCCAGCGCTCACAAATGTGAGGTCAATGATGGAACTTGTTCCGGCTCTAGAGAAAGTCGGTTTTGTTCCAGAGCTCAGCAGTACTAGCTCGAGTGCGGCGAAGCTCTCCAGTAACGCCCTTCCCCCCGCATTTGTTCGTGGGGAGCCCCACTCCGTAGCCAAGGCGTTAAAGTCATATTAGGTGGCAATTCACAAAAACATAACACAAAAATTACGTTACACAAAAAATAGCACTATGGCTGTATAAATATGTATATATGTATGCATTGTACGGGAATTCCACAGCGGAATCAGTACCATTGCTTGAGCTGATCAGCGCAGCTCCAATTTCTTGTCTGAGTTGTCGGTTCTACTGTACTTGCTTTGGAAAAAATGTACTTGCTGTTTGTTTTTAATTGTTGTTGGCGATTTACTTTTGTTTAATTGCCACTTAATTCGTCTTTTATTTGTTTAGACTCATATGTGGGTCACTACTTTCTCCAAGGCGTGATGCTAGTCGCGGCGTCGCTGAATGGAACGTTTGTACATCTTGACGACCTTAAGGATCACTATAACTAGGAGTAGTCCAACTATGAGCTTCATGGTCTTCTTCACATCCTGAATATCATCCTTGTGGTCAACGATCTCCACAGTGTTAAAGACATTGGCGGTACTGCCGGCGTCTTTGGAAGTCCTGCTGCCATCATTTTTCTTAAAATAGTACCCCATTATAGTGGCAAAAAATTATTTTTTTTATTGGATCTATTATTATTGTTGTAGGTAAAATGGTATATTTCTAAGACACACGATGTCCTAAAATATTATGCTGTTCGTGACCATAAAGTGTGGTAAAGGGAACAAAATTGTAACTTTTTATGCAGTATATGACCTAAAAATGAACTTTTAGTCCATTTAAAAACTTTTAGGTTATGCATGACCTAAAATTTTGTTCATATTTTTTCTGGGCTTACCCACTGGAAGGGTATAAATATTGTTAAAAATATCTGCTGTGCCCAAGAAAATATTAATATAATAATAATGTTTGAAAATAGGGAGTATTTTTGGACGTCTCTTAAGCATTCGACAGAGCATGGCTTAACGGCCTAATGCATAAAATCAAAATAATGCTCCTAATAACATGCATAAACTCTTGAAGTCATATTTTTACAAAAGGATATTTGTTGTGAGATGCAATACTTCCATGTCAGCTGAACATAACATCGAAGCTGGAGTTCCCCAAGGCAGCGTTCTCGGGCCAACTTTAAGCCTAGTCTACATTTCTTATATTCCGAGCAGACAACTGACAATGTCTTCGTTTGCCTTCGAGACACCGCGATCCTCAGCCGATCTAAATGTCCACAACAAGCTTCAACGCAACTTGCGGCCCATCTAGATGTAGTAGAGAAATGGCACTCAGACTGGCGTATAAAAGTAAATGAGTAGAAATGTAAACAAGTCCAAGTATGGCCCCAGTTGTGGGGGAGCGCCAGCAACAGCAACGTAGAAATCATATAGAGAGTCCAAGCAAAGATCCTGAGACTGTACAGTTTAAAAAACTGTTAAAATAATGTAGTACTTTAAGATTTCAGCACATTAGTTTAGTCTCGTAAGAGAAGATCTAAATTAAACAAACAAAGTATAAAATAAACTACATGTTAAATATTTAAGGATTTTTGATAGCTTCATTTATTTTTTCTCTCACCGTTTCTTAGACAGTTCCTTTAAAGACGTCCGATTAGTATTTATTATTATTTTATTTAATTTAATTTTAAAGTTCTAAAAATATTATTTTCAATATTTTCAATATTATAATATGTAAAAACACCCGAAGCTATAACTGGTTTCATATTATTTTTTCACCAATTTTCCGGTCGTTCCTATGACAGCTATATGATATATATTTCCGATTTTAGTAAAACTAAAAATGAAGTTTGGAATTCAGGTATGTTAAAAAACGCTAAAGATTTATTTCAATTAGAAAAGTTAAAAATAGTATTGTATTGACTAGTATATCAGATTTAAATTAATTGTTTTTCGGGCATTACTCGAACTTCGAAACCCGATAACAACATAGTTTCGGAACGCCCATTTTTTTTTTTAATTTAATTTAATTTTTTAAATTTTTTTTTTTAATTCTGAATTTTAAATTTTATGTTATCAAAATCGGATGGCTTTATCGTATATCTGTCATTGGAAATTATAGCTTCGGTGAATTTAATTTTGTATATATTTAAGAATTTTGAATTAAATTATTATAAATCGGACGACTGTAACATATAGTTGTAAGACAAATAATGAAATAATTATACCGGTTACTCGTGGAGGAAGAGGGTACACAAGATTCGTCAGAAAGTATGTAACAGGTAAAATGAAGCGTTTTCGGTCCCATAAAGTATATATATTCTGGATCAGGATCACTTCCCGAGTCGGTCTAGATATGTCCGTCTGTCCGTTTGTTCGTCCGTCCGTATAAACGCAAAAATATCGGAAAGATAAGAGATAAGAGCTGGAATATTCAGACTTGGCACGCAGATTCCTGGGCTTTCTACGCAGTGCAAGTTTGTATCAGCGGGGTGTTAAGGGAATATAAAAACATTCTTGAAGTAGTATTTTAGTCAAACCGGAAGGAGACACAATGCATAAGGGATCGTAAATCTTTGAGAGCTTTTAAAATAAGGTGCTTGGTGGGCATTTGAGTAACAGTGATTGATCTTGGGCACATAGAATAGTGATTTGACCGTAAAGAGACTCCAAAGCTGTTCCAATTCGATTGATGCACTTCGAACGGTACAAACAAGTGGCCCAACGACACCAAGCACGTGCTTGTTACGCGGGCCCCGCGCATATCAAATTGACTAAAAAATACGAGTTCGCAAGGAAGATACATAAAATAAAAAGAGACGGGACACAAATGAAAATAAAAAGCACAACTAAGAATAAAGCAAGTGAGTTAAAATATTTGTTATTTATACCAGGGTAGAAGTTAAAATGCAAATTAAACGATAAAGTTCATTATAGTTATTACATAGAACGCGAAAGGGCTCGTGCAGACAAAAATTTGATGTACATCGTGGCAAATTTAGAGGATATTAATTTCGTGTTAGTCTAACAGGAAAATTTAATGTTAAACCGCCTAAAAAGTTCTGCAGAATCAATATCACCCCTTATAAGATTTTGTACAAAAATAGTACCAAGCATTGTTCTACGATTTACAAGTGTAGGTAAATTCAGCAATTATAATCTACTCTGGTAGCGTTACGTTTTGATCCCAGTTCAAACTACGAAGGGCAAATAAAAGGAATTTTTTGTATCGACTCAATACGGTCGATGTGCACTTAATATTGTGGACTCCAAAACGCCGAACAATATTCAAAAATAGGACGGACAAGGGATGTAAATAATAATTTGGTCGTATAAGGGTCATCAAATTGTTTTGACCAACGCTTTATAAACCCAAGAACAGTCATGGCTTTGTTAACAGTGGAAATTATGTGGCAGTCAAATTTAACTTTAGGGTCCAGAAGAACACCTAAATTGTTAACTGAATATATACGGTCGAGTGGCGTACTTTTAAGAAAGTAACTGATAATCGTAGCAGTTCAATTTCAAAAGGTTGTACTTACACCATCCATGAAAACAATTAATATCTGACTGTAAGTTAAATCCCGACGCTATATCATTAAATGATAAACAACGCTTAACATCATCAGCATACATTGGTACACGAAAATGTGTTATTATTAAGGTAAGATCGTTAATAAACAAAGTAAACATAATTAGAGCTTTAATTTCCTGGACGTCTTTCGAAACTTCGAGTTGGTTAGAAAAGTAACACTAATAACTGTCATCCACGAATGTGTACGAGATGCTCCGATACTATTAAGAAAAGCGTCCCTGGCTAAAGTGATAGTTGATCCAGAACCCAAAAGATCGACAAAACGTCTGCTCAACACATCTGGCCACCACAGAAGCAAGCATAGTGGGCATTTTGGTCTTGAACATTCGACGATCTAGTATTTTCTTCATATAAATCTACGTCCTGGTTGCCTCGGTCCACAAGTGTTCGCAATAATTTGCGAAATTGCGGCCGTGGTTCTGCCTTCAGGACTTGTGAGCTTTACGCTTCTACTGTCTACGATCTGTGCTATACACGCCATACTCTCTTGTTCCTTCCTCTGCATAGATGCATCACAGGCTACCTTGGTGTAATCTGCGATGCGGTTTGCCCTTCCTCTGCTGATCCGTTTGAAGAGAGGTCCTCGAATAACATCTGCAACATCTCCACGTCTAGCATCTCTACTTTGTACCCTACCACGGTCTTTGGAACGCGTGGTGGGCCATTTGTGGACTTAATTGTGCAAATTATTGCCGCATGATCTATACCCATAAAGGCGTCACTAACCTCCCAGCTGGAGCCCGAAACCAGTCCAGCGCTCACAAATGTGAGGTCAATGATGGAACTTGTTCCGGCTCTAGAGAAAGTCGGTTTTGTTCCAGAGCTCAGCAGTACTAGCTCGAGTGCGGCGAAGCTCTCCAGTAACGCCCTTCCCCCCGCATTTGTTCGTGGGGAGCCCCACTCCGTAGCCAAGGCGTTAAAGTCATATTAGGTGGCAATTCACAAAAACATAACACAAAAATTACGTTACACAAAAAATAGCACTATGGCTGTATAAATATGTATATATGTATGCATTGTACGGGAATTCCACAGCGGAATCAGTACCATTGCTTGAGCTGATCAGCGCAGCTCCAATTTCTTGTCTGAGTTGTCGGTTCTACTGTACTTGCTTTGGAAAAAATGTACTTGCTGTTTGTTTTTAATTGTTGTTGGCGATTTACTTTTGTTTAATTGCCACTTAATTCGTCTTTTATTTGTTTAGACTCATATGTGGGTCACTACTTTCTCCAAGGCGTGATGCTAGTCGCGGCGTCGCTGAATGGAACGTTTGTACATCTTGACGACCTTAAGGATCACTATAACTAGGAGTAGTCCAACTATGAGCTTCATGGTCTTGTTCACATCCTGAATATCATCCTTGTGGTCAACGATCTCCACAGTGTTAAAGACATTGGCGGTACTGCCGGCGTCTTTGGAAGTCTTGCTGCCATCTTTATTTTAGGGCGTATATGGCCTAAAATATTCACTGCAGTTTTATACGGCTTAAATCATTTTTCTTAAAATAGTACCCCATTATAGTGGCAAAAAATTATTTTTTTTATTGGATCTATTATTATTATATAAAAGATATATTATTTTAAAACGTTTTTAGCAGTCAAATAGTTGTAGGTAAAATGGTATATTTCTAAGACACACGATGTCCTAAAATATTATGCTGTTCGTGACCATAAAGTGTGGTAAGGGGAACAAAATTGTAACTTTTTAGGCAGTATATGACCTAAAAATGAACTTTTAGTCCATTTAAAAACTTTTAGGTTATGCATGACCTAAAATTTTGTTCATATTTTTTCTGGGCTTACCCACTGGAAGGGTATAAATATTGTTAAAAAATATCTGCTGTGCCCAAGAAAATATTAATATAATAATAATGTTTGAAAATAGGGAGTATTTTTGGACGTCTCTTAAGCATTCGACAGAGCATGGCTTAACGGCCTAATGCATAAAATCAAAATAATGCTCCTAATAACATGCATAAACTCTTGAAGTCATATTTTTACAAAAGGATATTTGTTGTGAGATGCAATACTTCCATGTCAGCTGAACATAACATCGAAGCTGGAGTTCCCCAAGGCAGCGTTCTCGGGCCAACTTTAAGCCTACTCTACATTTCTTATATTCCGAGCAGACAACTGACAATGTCTTCGTTTGCCTTCGAGACACCGCGATCCTCAGCCGATCTAAATGTCCACAACAAGCTTCAACGCAACTTGCGGCCCATCTAGATGTAGTAGAGAAATGGCACTCAGACTGGCGTATAAAAGTAAATGAGTAGAAATGTAAACAAGTCCAAGTATGGCCCCAGTTGTGGGGGAGCGCCAGCAACAGCAACGTAGAAATCATATAGAGAGTCCAAGCAAAGATCCTGAGACTGTACAGTTTAAAAAACTGTTAAAATAATGTAGTACTTTAAGATTTCAGCACATTAGTTTAGTCTCGTAAGAGAAGATCTAAATTAAACAAACAAAGTATAAAATAAACTACATGTTAAATATTTAAGGATTTTTGATAGCCTCAGTGATATTAAAAAAAAATTTATTTTATTTTTTCTCTCACCGTTTCTTAGACAGTTCCTTTAAAGACGTCCGATTAGTATTTATTATTATTTTATTTAATTTAATTTTAAAGTTCTAAAAATATAGAAAAAGATATTTTCAATATTATAATATGTAAAAACACCCGAAGCTATAATTGGTTTCATATTATTTTTTCACCAATTTTCCGGTCGTTCCTATGACAGCTATATGATATATATTTCCGATTTTAGTAAAACTAAAAATGAAGTTTGGAATTCAGGTATGTTAAAAAACGCTAAAGATTTATTTCAATTAGAAAAGTTAAAAATAGTATTGTATTGACTAGTATATCAGATTTAAATTAATTGTTTTTCGGGCATTACTCGAACTTCGAAACCCGATAACAACATAGTTTCGGAACGCCCATTTTTTTTTTAATTTAATTTAATTTTTTTAATTTTTTTTTTTAATTCTGAATTTTAAATTTTATGTTATCAAAATCGGATGGCTTTATCGTATATCTGTCATAGGAAATTATAGCTTCGGTGAATTTAATTTTGTATATATTTAAGAATTTTGAATTAAATTATTATAAATCGGACGACTGTAACACATAGTTGTAAGACAAATAATGAAATAATTATACCGGTTACTCGTGGAGGAAGAGGGTACACAAGATTCTACAGAAAGTATGTAACAGGTAAAATGAAGCGTTTTCGGTCCCATAAAGTATATATATTCTGGATCAGGATCACTTCCCGAGTCGGTCTAGATATGTCCGTCTGTCCGTTTGTTCGTCCGTCCGTATAAACGCAAAAATATCGGAAAGATAAGAGATAAGAGCTGGAATATTCAGACTTGGCACGCAGATTCCTGGGCTTTCTACGCAGTGCAAGTTTGTATCAGCGGGGTGTCACGCCCACTCTAACGCCCTCAATTTTGTTTATTTTAAAAATGTTCATATTAGTTAAGGGAATATAAAAACATTCTTGAAGTAGTATTTTAGTCAAACCGGAAGGAGACACAATGCATAAGGGATCGTAAATCTTTGAGAGCTTTTAAAATAAGGTGCTTGGTGGGCATTTGAGTAACAGTGATTGATCTTGGGCACATAGAATAGTGATTTGACTGTAAAGAGACTCCAAAGCTGTTCCAATTCGATTGATGCACTTCGAACGGTACAAACAAGTGGCCCAACGACACCAAGCACGTGCTTGTTACACAGGCCCCGCGCATATCAAATTGACTAAAAAATACGAGTTCGCAAGGAAGATACATAAAATGAAAAGAGACGGGACACAAATGAAAATAAAAAGCACAACTAAGAATAAAGCAAGTGAGTTAAAATATTTGTTATTTATACCGGGGTAGAAGTTAAAATGCAAATTAAACGATAAAGTTCATTATAGTTATTACATAGAACGCGAAAGGGCTCGTGCAGACAAAAATTTGATGTACATCGTGGCAAATTTAGAGGATATTAATTTCGTGTTAGTCTAACAGGAAAATTTAATGTTAAACCGCCTAAAAAGTTCTGCAGAATCAATATCACCCCTTGTAAGATTTTGTACAAAAATAGTACCAAGCATTGTTCTACGATTTACAAGTGTAGGTAAATTCAGCAATTATAATCTACTCTGGTAGCGTTACGTTTTGATCCCAGTTCAAACTACGAAGGGCAAATAAAAGGAATTTTTTGTATCGACTCAATACGGTCGATGTGCACTTAATATTGTGGACTCCAAAACGCCGAACAATATTCAAAAATAGGACGGACAAGGGATGTAAATAATAATTTGGTCGTAAAAGGGTCATCAAATTGTTTTGACCAACGCTTTATAAACCCAAGAACAGTCATGGCTTTGTTAACAGTGGAAATTATGTGGCAGTCAAATTTAACTTTAGGGTCCAGAAGAACACCTAAATTGTTAACTGAATATATACGGTCGAGTGGCGTACTTTTAAGAAAGTAACTGATAATCGTAGCAGTTCAATTTCAAAAGGTTGTACTTACACCATCCATGAAAACAATTAATATCTGACTGTAAGTTAAATCCCGACGCTATATCATTAAATGATAAACAACGCTTAACATCATCAGCATACATTGGTACACGAAAATGTGTTATTATTAAGGTAAGATCGTTAATAAACAAAGTAAACATAATTAGAGCTTTAATTTCCTGGACGTCTTTCGAAACTTCGAGTTGGTTAGAAAAGTAACACTAATAACTGTCATCCACGAATGTGTACGAGATGCTCCGATACTATTAAGAAAAGCGTCCCTGGCTAAAGTGATAGTTGATCCAGAACCCAAAAGATCGACAAAACGTCTGCTCAACACATCTGGCCACCACAGAAGCAAGCATAGTGGGCATTTTGGTCTTGAACATTCGACGATCTAGTATTTTCATCATATAAATCTACGTCCTGGTTGCCTCGGTCCACAAGTGTTCGCAATAATTTGCGAAATTGCGGCCGTGGTTCTGCCTGCCTTGCCACTAGCGTACGCTAGATGCTCTTTGAAAGAAAGCCGGTGGTCGATCATGACCCCCATTTTTAGTACTTTATTGGGTGGTGCCTTGTCGTCCTTTATTGTCTTCAGAACCTCAAGGACTTCTTCAGGACTTGTGAGCTTTACGCTTCTACTGTCTACGATCTGTGCTATACACGCCATACTCTCTTGCTCCTTCCTCTGCATAGATGCATCACAGGCTACCTTGGTGTAATCTGCGATGCGGTTTGCCCTTCCTCTGCTGACCCGTTTGAAGAGAGGTCCTCGAATAACATCTGCAACATCTTCACGTCTAGCATCTCTACTTTGTACCCTACCACGGTCTTTGGAACGCGTGGTGGGCCATTTGTGGACTTAATTGTGCAAATTATTGCCGCATGATCTATACCCATAAAGGCGTCACTAACCTCCCAGCTGGAGCCCGAAACCAGTCCAGCGCTCACAAATGTGAGGTCAATGATGGAACTTGTTCCGGCTCTAGAGAAAGTCGGTTTTGTTCCAGAGCTCAGCAGTACTAGCTCGAGTGCGGCGAAGCTCTCCAGTAACGCCCTTCCCCCCGCATTTGTTCGTGGGGAGCCCCACTCCGTAGCCAAGGCGTTAAAGTCATATTAGGTGGCAATTCACAAAAACATAACACAAAAATTACGTTACACAAAAAATAGCACTATGGCTGTATAAATATGTATATATGTATGCATTGTACGGGAATTCCACAGCGGAATCAGTACCATTGCTTGAGCTGATCAGCGCAGCTCCAATTTCTTGTCTGAGTTGTCGGTTCTACTGTACTTGCTTTGGAAAAAATGTACTTGCTGTTTGTTTTTAATTGTTGTTGGCGATTTACTTTTGTTTAATTGCCACTTAATTCGTCTTTTATTTGTTTAGACTCATATGTGGGTCACTACTTTCTCCAAGGCGTGATGCTAGTCGCGGCGTCGCTGAATGGAACGTTTGTACATCTTGACGACCTTAAGGATCACTATAACTAGGAGTAGTCCAACTATGAGCTTCATGGTCTTGTTCACATCCTGAATATCATCCTTGTGGTCAACGATCTCCACAGTGTTAAAGACATTGGCGGTACTGCCGGCGTCTTTGGAAGTCTTGCTGCCATCTTTATTTTAGGGAGTATATGGCCTAAAATATTCACTGCAGTTTTATACGGCTTAAATCATTTTTCTTAAAATAGTACCCCATTATAGTGGCAAAAAATAATTTTTTTTATTGGATCTATTATTATTATATAAAAGATATATTATTTTAAAACGTTTTTAGCAGTCAAATAGTTGTAGGTAAAATGGTATATTTCTAAGACACACGATGTCCTAAAATATTATGCTGTTCGTGACCATAAAGTGTGGTAAAGGGAACAAAATTGTAACTTTTTAGGCAGTATATGACCTAAAAATGAACTTTTAGTCCATTTAAAAACTTTTAGGTTATGCATGACCTAAAATGTTGTTCATATTTTTTCTGGGCTTACCCACTGGAAGGGTATAAATATTGTTAAAAAATATCTGCTGTGCCCAAGAAAATATTAATATAATAATAATGTTTGAAAATAGGGAGTATTTTTGGACGTCTCTTAAGCATTCGACAGAGCATGGCTTAACGGCCTAATGCATAAAATCAAAATAATGCTCCTAATAACATGCATAAACTCTTGAAGTCATATTTTTACAAAAGGATATTTGTTGTGAGATGCAATACTTCCATGTCAGCTGAACATAACATCGAAGCTGGAGTTCCCCAAGGCAGCGTTCTCGGGCCAACTTTAAGCCTACTCTACATTTCTTATATTCCGAGCAGACAACTGACAATGTCTTCGTTTGCCTTCGAGACACCGCGATCCTCAGCCGATCTAAATGTCCACAACAAGCTTCAACGCAACTTGCGGCCCATCTAGATGTAGTAGAGAAATGGCACTCAGACTGGCGTATAAAAGTAAATGAGTAGAAATGTAAACAAGTCCAAGTATGGCCCCAGTTGTGGGGGAGCGCCAGCAACAGCAACGTAGAAATCATATAGAGAGTCCAAGCAAAGATCCTGAGACTGTACAGTTTAAAAAACTGTTAAAATAATGTAGTACTTTAAGATTTCAGCACATTAGTTTAGTCTCGTAAGAGAAGATCTAAATTAAACAAACAAAGTATAAAATAAACTACATGTTAAATATTTAAGGATTTTTGATAGCTTCAGTGATATTAAAAAAAAATTTATTTTATTTTTTCTCTCACCGTTCCTTAGACAGTTCCTTTAAAGACGTCCGATTAGTATTTATTATTATTTTATTTAATTTAATTTTAAAGTTCTAAAAATATAGAAAAAGATATTTTCAATATTATAATATGTAAAAACACCCGAAGCTATAATTGGTTTCATATTATTTTTTCACCAATTTTCCGGTCGTTCTTATGACAGCTATATGATATATATTTCCGATTTTAGTAAAACTAAAAATGAAGTTTGGAATTCAGGTATGTTAAAAAACGCCAAAGATTTATTTCAATTAGAAAAGTTAAAAATAGTATTGTATTGACTAGTATATCAGATTTAAATTAATTGTTTTTCGGGCATTACTCGAACTTCGAAACCCGATAACAACATAGTTTCGGAACGCCCATTTTTTTTTTTAATTTAATTTAATTTTTTTAATTTTTTTTTTAATTCTGAATTTTAAATTTTATGTTATCAAAATCGGATGGCTTTATCGTATATCTGTCATAGGAAATTATAGCTTCGGTGAATTTAATTTTGTATATATTTAAGAATTTTGAATTAAATTATTATAAATCGGACGACTGTAACATATAGTTGTAAGACAAATAATGAAATAATTATACCGGTTAATCGTGGAGGAAGAGGGTACACAAGATTCGTCAGAAAGTATGTAACAGGTAAAATGAAGCGTTTTCGGTCCCATAAAGTATATATATTCTGGATCAGGATCACTTCCCGAGTCGGTCTAGATATGTCCGTCTGTCCGTTTGTTCGTCCGTCCGTATAAACGCAAAAATATCGGAAAGATAAGAGATAAGAGCTGGAATATTCAGACTTGGCACGCAGATTCCTGGGCTTTCTACGCAGTGCAAGTTTGTATCAGCGGGGTGTCACGCCCACTCTAACGCCCTCAATTTTGTTTATTTTAAAAATGTTCATATTAGTTAAGGGAATATAAAAACATTCTTGAAGTAGTATTTTAGTCAAACCGGAAGGAGACACAATGCATAAGGGATCGTAAATCTTTGAGAGCTTTTAAAATAAGGTGCTTGGTGGGCATTTGAGTAACAGTGATTGATCTTGGGCACATAGAATAGTGATTTGACTGTAAAGAGACTCCAAAGCTGTTCCAATTCGATTGATGCACTTCGAACGGTACAAACAAGTGGCCCAACGACACCAAGCACGTGCTTGTTACACAGGCCCCGCGCATATCAAATTGACTAAAAAATACGAGTTCGCAAGGAAGATACATAAAATGAAAAGAGACGGGACACAAATGAAAATAAAAAGCACAACTAAGAATAAAGCAAGTGAGTTAAAATATTTGTTATTTATACCGGGGTAGAAGTTAAAATGCAAATTAAACGATAAAGTTCATTATAGTTATTACATAGAACGCGAAAGGGCTCGTGCAGACAAAAATTTGATGTACATCGTGGCAAATTTAGAGGATATTAATTTCGTGTTAGTCTAACAGGAAAATTTAATGTTAAACCGCCTAAAAAGTTCTGCAGAATCAATATCACCCCTTATAAGATTTTGTACAAAAATAGTACCAAGCATTGTTCTACGATTTACAAGTGTAGGTAAATTCAGCAATTATAATCTACTCTGGTAGCGTTACGTTTTGATCCCAGTTCAAACTACGAAGGGCAAATAAAAGGAATTTTTTGTATCGACTCAATACGGTCGATGTGCACTTAATATTGTGGACTCCAAAACGCCGAACAATATTCAAAAATAGGACGGACAAGGGATGTAAATAATAATTTGGTCGTAAAAGGGTCATCAAATTGTTTTGACCAACGCTTTATAAACCCAAGAACAGTCATGGCTTTGTTAACAGTGGAAATTATGTGGCAGTCAAATTTAACTTTAGGGTCCAGAAGAACACCTAAATTGTTAACTGAATATATACGGTCGAGTGGCGTACTTTTAAGAAAGTAACTGATAATCGTAGCAGTTCAATTTCAAAAGGTTGTACTTACACCATCCATGAAAACAATTAATATCTGACTGTAAGTTAAATCCCGACGCTATATCATTAAATGATAAACAACGCTTAACATCATCAGCATACATTGGTACACGAAAATGTGTTATTATTAAGGTAAGATCGTTAATAAACAAAGTAAACATAATTAGAGCTTTAATTTCCTGGACGTCTTTCGAAACTTCGAGTTGGTTAGAAAAGTAACACTAATAACTGTCATCCACGAATGTGTACGAGATGCTCCGATACTATTAAGAAAAGCGTCCCTGGCTAAAGTGATAGTTGATCCAGAACCCAAAAGATCGACAAAACGTCTGCTCAACACATCTGGCCACCACAGAAGCAAGCATAGTGGGCATTTTGGTCTTGAACATTCGACGATCTAGTATTTTCATCATATAAATTGAGTGAGGGTAATTACTAGTGCAGTTGTGTATAGACACTGCATTTCGTTATTGATGAATTCCTTTGCCTTTAACAAAATTTCAGTTAATTGCGTATGGAGTCCGAAAGTTGTAAAAAGGTCCCGAAGGTCACATCGCTCGAGCCACCTTCTGGCCATTTTGACCAAGATCGACCTGTTCCCATACCCAGAATCTTGATCTTTTCAAGCCTCAGGTCTGTGTGTGTATGTGATTCCGGAACCTGCTTTAAGAATTGGGTTTAAAAAGCCACAAGTTATGCTTGCAAGAAAAAATATAATTCTTGCAAAAAATATAAAGACTAGTAATAGACTACAGAAATTTAAACCAGATCACTTCGACCTCCTCATTATAAGCAATTAATAGTTACGTGAGAAAGGTGCACGTGAAAAAGGTCGCACACCTATAGTACACGAAGGTCGTTATCACGTACCCTTTTACTTCATTATCCCAGGTGTTGCTTTGAACTTGAGAAAGGTCGCACACCTATAATATCCGAAGGTCGTTATCACGTACCCTTTTACCTCATTATCCCATGTGTTGCTGTGCACTTGAGAAAGGCCGCACACCCAAAGTATCCAAAGTTTGTTATCTTAGAGAAACATGACCGATCATGTTTGGGAATAATCTTTTCTATGATTGCAAGGCAAGTTTATAAATCAAAAGAACCCCAATAAAATAAATCTCACAAGTTAATGATTCTCAGATGTGGGAAATATTTTAAAACCCATAATTTCGTTTCTGGCCCAGAACGTTTTACTGGTAAATTGTCAAAGATTCTCTCCTTTCCACAAAGGGTCATAAAGATATCAGCCAGAGTCAGAGACCCGAACATGGGCCCTTGTCTATTACCTGACCGCAATAAAAGGGACATACGCACAAGTCTGAGGGGCACGCTCATTGAGAAGATCACTGGGCAGGGTACAACCCAGAAGTATACCTGTAATTTAAACTCGAAATAAAAAGTCACAAGTTTATTTTCTAGCATAATAATACATTTATTCAATTATTTTGGTATTGTGAACATGATTTGGTATACATTGATATTAATTTTCTGGCTCCGTTCTGGCGAGTTGCATAGAAGGCGCACGTTGCGGATGTTAAGTGAGTATTACAAAATGTAAGGTGTTCACCATAGTTTGGTCTAGTTTGTCTACCTTGATTCATAAACATAGTTTTTGTTTTTTGAAGGTATTGAATGTGCTGGCCGATTATCTGTCCTTTAAATTGCTCGATGAATTGGTCAATTTCCTCATAAAATTTCATTTTGTCAATCTTGTTTTCTTGTAGCTCTTTACACATCTAGCCTCACCTTTAAAATGATGTTTCATTTAAACTTGTTTAATGAGCGATATATACAAGCTGACGATTTCCAAAAAAATTCTCTAGAAATCGCTTCTTTTGAGTACCCTTAGAAATAATCAGTTTTCTATTTGTAATTGTCCTCAAAAATCGTCGAGTTTGTGGAAAACTATTTTCTTCATCGTTCCAGAAATGTTGTGATGTTAATAGGTTAACCAAATTGCAGTTTTTCTAGATTTTGTTTTTAGAAAAGTAAAATCATGTGTTGGTTCTATTAAAAAATGTATTATTCAAGCTAGGATCTTTTTCGAATACAATTCCAGTTTCCTTTAGAATAAATTTATTATTATTATCAAAGAAACCTTGAACATCAACCGAAACAGTTTCTTTCTTCATTTTCTTAACTTTAAACAACTCGTTGTACTAGTCCGTTTAATGGATTATATTCAATTAACGATCATGTATAAGGAGACAATAAGCTTGGGTATTTTCATGACTTGGTGTCCTGAGTTCTATTGAAATACTCACATCAATAGAACCAGTTTTCACTGATTCGTTTTGATATGAAAGATCTACCTCAACAATGGGGCCTTTAATATAAATTCATTTGGGGTCAAAAATGGATTATCGATTATAGTAACTAGATTGAAACCTTGTATACATTTCATAAAGGTGGGCATACTGATTCTTATTAATCTCGCTATTCAGATTACTAATGGATATGACTCAAAGTTCAAGTGAAGTTTTAAATTTGATAAATTATTTGTGAAAAGTTGTCCATTTAGTTTAAATCCAATTATAGAAAATCGTGATTTTCGCGGTTAGCTGACAATTTCATATTCCAGCTGTGTTGGCTGCCATTTCGGGTTAACATATGGATCCCAACTCCGGAATGCGATTGGTACATCTTAATTTTTGCAAAATCACTCGGAGTTACATGGTGGATTTTCCACGTTATATTCGTCATTGCCAGTTTAAAAGTTTGTTCATTTCTGGTTTGTTCAAACACATCGCCTAGATTCTTAGTTAGAATCAACACTAGTTCGTGTTTACAATTTAACAAAACTTTTTTATAATCCTTAGCAAATCCCAACAAATTTTTTATTGGTACAGAAAAGTTGAAGTCACAACTCCATCCAGAATTTAATAGATTTTGACTTTGAAGATAATACAGAGATATAACATTTTTTAGGGTGGTAGTCATGCCATAAAATCGTGTTCTATTAATCTCACATTAATATCTATTAATCTCCATTTATTTCGTAATTAATTTCATCCAAAAAGTAAGCCATACAATTATTTAAAAAAAAAAGTGGTAACATTATCAGTTCTAGGTCCATTCGGTGAATCTTTTCTAATAATTCCTTGAAATTAAGGTAACTTTCGTGAGGAAGCACGTACAAGTCATGATTTTGGATAGTAATTCAAATTTCATCGTTTGGTTTAATTGTTTGATTCAACGATGAATAAGTATAAAATTCTTTCTTCGAAATACTTTCATCTGAGTAAACCTTTTCTCAAACAAAAATTTCGTTAATTGTTTTCCATTTCACTTTTTATATTATACTCGAAGCATCAATTCTAACGACTTTAAAAATAATTTATTGTTTAAAGTGAGTGAGCTTCTTCTTACTGATGGTCCTCTTTCTATAGCTTTACAATTAGTAGTGCTTGGCTGAGGACTAAGGCTACGTCCTTTATCATAAATACTCATTCTATCAGCTGAAAGTGCATGCGAATCGAAAAGTATGTATTATCAACATATGAACCGCAGATTATATTACATTCCAAACGAACTGTATTCCTTTTTAATATGTTCACAGTCTGATCTGATCGATAGGTTTTTGTAAGATGTGGCTCTAGTACTTTTTGATGGAAGCCAAACAGTTGTCCAACCGACCGTTCCTTATTAAAATATACTGGCTCTCGTAAGGTAGGTATTTCAACTTGATAATATTATTATTACTTTGGATTTTAAATGTTTTTTCAAGGTTATAATCTTTTAGTTTATTGTAAATGAAATCGGTGATGTCATTCAATTCGTACGATCACTGAGGAATCGAAATAAATTATTTTTTCGTCAATACTTGCAATCAAATTAAAAAAAATTAAAGTCAATAAAAGCGCATTCATATTGAAGACTCACTTCGATAGGTGGAAAAAAGTTTATGTTTATAATGGAACTATATCTAACTCAGCATTCATTGATATCAATCCTTAAATCATAATAAATCGATCAAATGTACCTTCCATTTTCCATTTCATCATCCTTGCTAATCAAGAGGAATCCGTGTTTATCCTCCCAACACTTTTGACAAATTTTTACAAATGTTTTATAAATCATATCAGTGTTAGTATGATCTCGATATATATGCCGCATATTTAAATCACCTTGTTTAAACATTAAAATAAAGTTGGCATTGTCACGAATTAAATGTTTCGGTATATGACTATATGTTTGACAAAAATTAAAAGAGTCGATATTTTTATGTCGACCCATACAAAAATATGATCTTATGTTGTCTTGTTTTTCACAAGCTACATCGTCGACTATCATAATGGAATTATTTTTGGCTTCACTGGGGTCTAGTACTCCTTTTATCAGTTTGATAAATTTCTCCAAGTCCTCATATTTAGGTTGATATAAAAACTTTTTGAAAATATATAAACATTTTCGAATTTTAGTACATTGGGACTTTCTATTAAACTTACCATAATATTAGTTTTAACACAACTAGAAGGCCATGTTTTTGGCTTATTTAACTCTTCTTTCAATCTAATGTACTTTATTCAATGAGAAATCTTTGATGATTAATTTTTGTGGACCGGGTACAAAGTTACAGAAACGTTTGTACGCGGTGATCAAGGAATAAACCCATTCAATGAAGCCTGCAAAAAGCACGATATTGCATATTCTACAAACGAGGCATTGAGTGAACGATATTGAGAGCCGACTTCATATTGATTGACAAAGCCTTGGCATCAGATAGCACACTTGGTGAAAAGGCAGCAACATTCTTTGTTAGAAATGTAATGAAAGCGAAGAAAAAACTTAGGATGGGATTGAATAAGACGGAAAAGAAGGGGGGGGGAAAGCGATAAAAAAGAATACAATGAAGAAAACAAACCTTTCGACTCTTATCAATGCTGCTACTATGACATTAAAAAAACAAAAACCATTCGACATTATGAGTGCAATCAAAGTTGCACGTAAATCAATTGATCAATCAATGGGTTCCGCCCTCAGCGGAACCGCAATTGTAAAGACATTTAACAATGCAAGAATGGCTAAAGAAGATATGGAGGAGAAGAAACGTCACAACAGGAAAATTGAAGGTGTTGCTGTAGGAGAAGGATTATATCTTTAATCCCACAGAAAAGGCTATGGTTTCTTTCTCAAGCCCTATAGAAAGGGGAAAGGAATTAAGAAGCGAAAAAACTTCTCTGCCACCCAATAGACTACTATCGAATATCGACATTACATGTTTTGCTAAGAGACATATCCCTCATTTTAGAGGTGTATTTATGAGCGATATAGTTCCAGAAACACCAAAAGGTCGGGAGTGTGGAGGCCATGTTTTTGGCTTATTTAACTCTTCTTTCAATGTAATGTACTTTATTCAATGAGAAATCTTTGATGATTAATTTTTGTGCACCGGGTACAAAGTTACAGAAACGTTGGCATTGAGTGAACGATATTGAGAGCCGACTTCATATTGATTGACAAAGCCTTGTCACGTGTCACGGCATCAGATAGCACTCTTGGTGACAAGGCAGCTGCATTCTTTGTTAAAAATGCAATAAAAGCGAAGAAAAAACTTAGGATGGGATTGAATAAGACGGAAAAGAAGGGGGGGAAAGCGATAAAAAAGAGTACAATGAAGAAAACAAACCTTTCGACTCTTATCAATGCTGCTACTATGACATTAAAAAAACAAAAACCATTCGACATTATGAGTGCAATCAAAGTTGCACGTAAATCAATTGATCAATCAATGGGTTCCGCCCTCAGCGGAACCGCAATTGTAAAGACATTTAACAATGCAAGAATGGCTAAAGAAGATATGGAGGAGAAGAAACGTCACAACAGGAAAATTGAAGGTGTTGCTGTAGGAGAAGGATTATATCTTTAATCCTACAGAAAAGGCTATGGTTTCTTTCTCAAGCCCTATAGAAAGGGGAAAGGAATTAAGAAGCGAAAAAACTTCTCTGCCACCCAATAGACTACTATCGAATATCGACATTACATGTTTTGCTAAGAGACATATCCCTCATTTTAGAGGTGTATTTATGAGCGATATAGTTCCAGAAACACCAAAAAGTCGGGAGTGTGGAGGCCATGTTTTTGGCTTATTTAACTCTTCTTTCAATGTAATGTACTTTATTCAATGAGAAATCTTTGATGATTAATTTTTGTGCACCGGGTACAAAGTTACAGAAACGTTTGTACGCGGTGATCAAGGAATAAACCAATTCAATGAAGCCCGCAAAAAGCACGATATTGCATATTCTACAAACAAGGCATTGAGTGAACGATATTGAGAGCCGACTTCATATTGATTGACAAAGCCTTGTCACGTGTCACGGCATCAGATAGCACTCTTGGTGACAAGGCAGCTGCATTCTTTGTTAGAAATGCAATAAAAGCGAAGAAAAAACTTAGGATGGGATTGAATAAGACGGAAAAGAAGGGGGGGAAAACGATAAAAAAGAATACAATGAAGAAAACAAACCTTTCGACTCTTATTAATGCTGCTACTATGACATTAAAAAAACAAAAACCATTCGACATTATGAGTGCAATCAAAGTAGCACGTAAATCAATTGATCAATCAATGGGTTTCGCCCTCAGCGCTCTTGGTAGATTAGCAAGCGGTAGTGCCGCAATTGTAAAGACATTTAACAATGCAAGAATGGCTAAAGAAGATATGGAGGAGAAGAAACGTCACAACAGGAAAATTGAAGGTGTTGCTGTAGGAGAAGGATTATATCTTTAGTCCTACAGAAAAGGCTATGGTTTCTTTCTCAAGCCCTATAGAAAGGGGAAAGGAATTAAGAAGCGAAAAAACTTCTCTGCCACCCAATAGACTACTATCGAATATCGGCATTACATGTTTTGCTAAGAGACATATCCCTCATTTTAGAGGTGTATTTATGAGCGATATAGTTCCAGAAACACAAAAAAATCGGGAGTGTGGTATAGTAAACCTAGGTAAATCACAAGCGGTACACATTGGGTTGCATATAATAAAAATATTATACATTACTTCGTTAGCTTTGGAAATCTTCAGTCACCTAGAGAAGTTGTGATATACTTGGGTTATAGAATACAATACAATTACGATAGAGTTCAAGACTTTGATACGTACGACTGTGGACACCTGTGCCTCGCTAATCTACTTTCTTTCGAAGAAGATGTACAGTCATAAAAGGTATATTTGGTTGGTTAATTTACATTTGGGGGGCTAAAAATCAATGTGTGGGTACGTGTACGTGTGAGCTCTGTTTGGTATAAAAAGTGGACCCGCACGCGTTGAAATTCACAGTCTGAGTCTTTAATTCACATCGATCGTCTAGTGAACAAGAAATTTGGTTACTCTTAACAATAGACTACAACAGCTGGTAAAAGTTGACAAATAAACCGATACAGTATAGATACAGTATAGCTGTAGTACAGCTACAGTACAGAAACAGTACACCCCTGTTCATGTAATTACCTTCCATGACCAAGTCTAAACCATCAAGGAAACAATGGGTAACAACCGTCCAAGCACGTCCAAAAAGCTTAATCACCATCATGAGCCATTAGAACCAGATGAATATTGTAATCAAAGAGTTCAATAAATTTAATAAAAAGACGCCGATATCGAAGACAAGGATGCCTGAAAATGTAAGATTCCTGATCCTCAAGGCGGAGCGCAAAACAACAAAGGTTGGAGAATCTATTGTCCTCGAGTTGGAGGAACACATCCTCTACCTCTCTTGATTAAAGGTTGGTTGGTTGATGGAAAATTTAATTTTCATAAAAGTAATGACAATTTATATTTAGAAATAAGCTAATAATCATTTCAAAAAAATTTAAATATAATGAAAAAAATATATCGAATCCTTTTTTTGGGAAACGGTATATAAATATTACAGATAATGGCGTGTCCTAAACAGCATTTGGTTAGTAACTGAGGAGTGACTACATAAATTTCGAAAAAGTTAAATTCTTTCCTATAAAGTTTATAAAATGTACTACGATGAATATTTTGTCTCAGTTAATCAAAGCTTGGTTCGCATTAAACAAGAATATTCGATGATCTTAAACAAATCAGAAATCAGACGAATTTACAATTAGAGTAAACTTTTAAACCCATTACTGAACTTGTTAAGGAAAATAAGAAACAAAAGACAACTAATGTAAAAGACAGTATAAAACTTAAACGTGAATTGAATAAATATACAAAATACGATGATGATGAGAAAGAGTTGGACGATTTATACTTTACAACTAATGAGAGAGACCTCCAATCTAATCAGACGAATATAGATGAAGATGTAGAAAAAGAGAAAAAGGAGATGGAATAGATTGAAGAAGAAGGGGCAACACCTTCACCAATGTATACAAAAGAGGTCGATATGGGTCTGGACGCAAGTCTAGAAGATAAAAACACTAGGTATAATTATGATTTTAATATCAGTAATTTGACCAGAGGAAATGTATTGGAAAAAGGTTATGGACCTAAACTGCAAACAATTCATTAACAGTGGGGAATAAAGCTAAAGATATTGAAATAACATTTTCTAGTTGTGATATGACTCCTGGTCTGTGCTCTCATATTTTTCTTAGTAAATTCATGATTTAAAGATGTATAAAAAAATTATATTAGAAACGAATATACATAGAGTAGGTTTTAATCCTAATAACCGAATCAAGGGTACACGAGCATACAAATGTAGCCATATTATTAATAAGTTTCTAGACAATACTGTCAATCCTACAACGTCTACTCCACTTCGATCAAAAACAGGTTTTGGTTACATGACCCTTCAAAAGTCATATCCAAACTATGTAAACTGGAATGATGTTAATGAGTTAGTTGAACTATTGGGAATTTTGGTGGCATCAAAAGCAGCGGGTAACACTAGTCAAAATAATGAAATTTTGTCCATACTACAGGAGTTGCGGATTATATTTTAATGGGTATAAATAGCAAGTGCACAAATGTTTTAAAATAATAAACAACATGTCTAACCACAAGTTTGGACATTTTTCCGTTGATAAGGAAAGATCAGAAAATTTGAAAAGACGTGTTAAGTCTACTGAAGGATTAATCATCGATGAGGACGGTAACCTAAATGCTCAAAATAAACGTATCAAGAATAGAACAAAACCTTTAGATAACGATGATCTATCTACGAAACAATATACCGATGAGAACATCGGAAAGTTGGAAGAAAATTTAAGGAAAATTATAACTCAAAATATTAATCGTCGACTCACGAAAATTTCAAGCTTAGAAAATAAAATTAAATTGTATAATAAGAGGGCAGACAGCGCTGACCAAATTCTAGAAAAGAATAAAAGCATTGAGGATTACATTTTTAAATATGAAACCCAAACCCAATAACATTGCCGCAAATACCACAATTGAGATAGAATGTGTCGCTTTTCACCCTATTAGAAAAATATGATTAAGCGAGAAATTGTAAATAAGTTACATGGACCATCTCGAAAAAACTTTCAACGAAGGCGAGTGATTTCAAGGGGTATAAATGATCTGTGGCAAGCAGATTTGGTTAAAATGGGAGCCTTTTCAAAAATAAACGATGGGTACAGATACTTGTTGGCTGTTATAGACGCATTTTCAAAATTTGGTTGGGGGGCAGGCTTTGGCTTCATATATTGATAATGAAAATCATACGTTTTCCATTTCGATAAGTCCAATACTGCAAATCCTACATACATGGGCTTATTAAATAGAACGGACAATCTTTTTATTTGAATTGCATCGACATTTTCATTAATTTTAGTTGCGCTATGAAAATTGGATTTTGAAATTAAAGTTTTGGCACAATGTGCTTTTCGTCCAGTCTTGTTGGTTTCCGGAGCCTCACAAGTACTAACAAGCTTTATATCGACCTTGCGCCCAGGGTCTTCCATCGTTTTTCCGTAAACAGAGTTATTCATCAACTTAACAAAATCTTTTTCAAATTTATTTTTTCATTTTGCCTATGGAAAGTATTTAATTTAAATTAAATTAATATAATATTTCAACCAAGGCTTTTGTAAGAATTGGACTCCTCTATGGATCTTTTTCAGTATTAAACCATTCTGTATACATTGTTGCAACTCGTATATATATATATTACATAATTTTTCTTATTTCCTAGGTTAGCAATTATTTTTTTTAACCTTATCCTATTTTGAGGCCAGAAAAAATAAAGACTACTTCGAGGAATCGTAATCTGACAAATATTTATTATTTGCTTTTGAGTATCTATGACAACATTGGACCAAACCACCTCGAATGCTTTTTTAAATAAATGTATACATATCTATATTCGTCAGCAATTCAAGTGGAATATTTGTGGTTTTCAACATTACCTCCCAAGAAAGACCTGGTAAAGACCTCGTAAAATACTGAGCTGGTTCAAGTAAATAAATTTGCATACAAATTTTTTTGAAATTTTCAGCATGATCATAATCTCCTGAGAGCATTCCCTTTCCGTTAAATTCCTATAGAATGCTTCCCTTAGTGGAAGGGATGTTTCTTCAAGTCTATTAACGAAATCTAAATATTCATACGGAAATATGCCCGTCTTGCGCAGGGCATATTTAGTTGGAATTCTTAATCATTAGTGAAAAATGACTTCACAGTATTCATTTGATCTTCAATTAAATTAGACGCTAAGGTATCCAAGCTTGAGGGCATGAACATATAGGTATCGAGAAAACGAATTCCAAAACTATTTCCACCAAAACTTGATATTTTTTATGAAACAGAAATAAAATGTTCCTTATTGATTGGTATTACGGAAATTACACCGGGAATCTCTCCTAGTTCTTGAATAAATAAAAGACAGTCGTATTTCGAAAAATTATGAAAAAATACGGGTATGAATTTGTTTACTTTATAATACAAGTTATATTTAGAGAAAGCTGCACTCCTAAAGTTACCTGTGAAATAACAGTGATCTCTAACTCTATCAGTCTCTAAAACTTTCTGGCAAATAGAACAACTCAACGAATTGTCAAATTTTTGGTCGTCTAAAGTCATTTTAATAGGAACTATTTTATGTAAGTATTCCAAGCTGAATTTCGTAAGATTTTTGATAAATAAATTTACAAAACTGGTTCCTGAATTCTGTTTCCTGTTTCTAAAACAAATTTATCTATTCTGGAATCAAAAGTACACTTTATATAATAGGCGTATGATATTGGAATATGTTCATTAATATTAAATAAATTGGGGCTCACTTCAAAATTTCTAAACAACGAATGGAACTTGAAGCTTATATTGAACTTGTGTAAATTCCAGAGTATTATTTTGAGGCTGCGGCATCTTTCAGACCTGCCTACTGCACAGCGTCTTGTGTTTCAATTCAGCTTCGTCAGTTCCGGAGAAATTTAAACAAACATTGCAGAAAAATTGCGACCTCTTCAGATTTCCTCTTTGTGCAGTCATTAGTCTTTGAAACGTAATATGAATAAATTATTTAATTGTTTAAAAGAAAAAAAAATAATAAAAGGATTTACATTGAAATGTTTTTAATGTACATATAATGTCCATTTTCGCCGTCTTCCAAAAACAACATATTGATGTGAAGAGGTTTTTCCACTTCCGATTGAAAAGGTGGTCCAGTAATTTCCTTCATATATTCATTATACCCGAAAACGTTTAAGCTCTTTTGAGCATTCTTTTTTAGAAAATATTTTATACATTTTACTTCGAGGGGGAATGTCAACAATGTGAAATCTAATTTTATTTAATTACTTAAACAAATTATTTCCACTGATATGTCAATGTTATACGCCAAACATCTTTGCAAGTTATTTACAATTTTTAAGGCAGAAATCAAGGTCCATTTAAAACATTAGTAATCATTTTCATTACATACGTTGACTATCGCCTTTTTCGTTAAAAGGAAACGATGTAGTGGTATGAATGATGAACCAGCCATCGGTGTATAATAATTCACATACATTTCCAAGCGAATTAATTTTGTAAGAGACCATCCACTATCTCTTTCTTGAAATTCTTAAGTTTTTGAAATTATAAAATCATGAGAGATACATTCTAAATCAGAATCTTTATTCATGATCGACATTTTATTTAAAAAGCTTTTCATTTCAATCTGTTCAGATTCGTCTAAAAAAAGAATATACTCTGCAAACAGTTCAAAGTTTGCTAAAGTATAACTTCCCAATGAAATATTGAGATGAGGTAGCAACGACAATCCAGCTTCACTCAAGAAATTTTCAAGTAGGATCGTACATTTATAGAGTTTAAAGTACGATATTATTGAAAATGAGAGGTGCATATTTAGAATTTTGAAAACTTAAAAACAATATAGATAGATCTAGCAGGGCACATAGACTATTCATTGGTTAGAAGAGATAAATTTTAATTGATTTTGAAATCATAAAAAAATCATATCATAGTAACTGTAGGCACTACAAAGTTTCGCGGATTGTGAGCGTTATAGTGGAAAGGTAAGTATGTCTGTTCTAGCTCTTATAGTTTTCGAGATCTCAGCGTTCATACGGACAGACAGACAGACGGACATGGCTAGATCGACTCGATAAAGAATATATATACTTGATGAGGCCGGAAACGTTTCCTTTTACCATTTACTTCTTGACGAATCTAGTAATCCCTTTTACTCTACGAGTAACGGGTATAACTACAAAGGTGGACAAAAAAATTAAAACTTTTTTAATTTAATATTTGCCAGGAAAAGAAAATCATGTAGCCAACGCATTATACAGAACCAATATAGAAGAAACTATGTTTACAGACAATTTTTAAGAAAACATACTAGTAGAAACATCTAGTAATGCAGACGAAACAGTACACTGTGCTCAACAGGACAACTAAATTTGTATTTCCATAACTGAGGGACCATTTAATTATTTTTCTCGACAAATTGAATTAATTAAAGGAAATAAAGATACAGCTAAAGTATCGTCTATCGACGTACATTCAAAATTTGATATTCTAGTAGAAGTCACAGCCTTTGTAGTATGCGCACATATTCAGTGTACACTGTACTAATAAAGTAACATTGATTAAGCATAAATAAATTAGCAACACATTGTACACAAACAAAACATTTTCGAGGTGATCCAGTCACTCCGATTAGAAACTCCTCAAGCCCTTGGGCCCGCAGCGACGAAGACAGAGCCTAAACATTTGCTTTATACCTACGAAATGTATTATAGCCAAACGCCGCCACAAACTCTTTCCAACTACAGCCCTGAAATTTCAATTAGCCTGATCTTGTTCCAAGCATTCATTCATTAGGAAGTAATTAAAACCGAAAAAGGCTCCAGGGGGAGACCTAATAACTCCAAAAATGATTCTTGAACTTCCAGACTGCGCAGTGGATGTTAGATGTAAACTATTTACCGGAAACTTGGCTACTACCCCAAAAAATGGAAAAAGTCTATGGTTATAATGATACCGAAGCCAGGCCAATAAGCTTACAATCGTTCCTGTCCAAATTACTAGAAAAATATCTTAGTCGCGGCACATTAAATCGGGTTTCGAGAAAGCCACGGAACCATCGAGCTAGTAAACCGGATAACATCAGAAATTCGAACAGCCTTCGAACATCGGAAATATTGCAGTGCGATAGAGATGCCAAGGCAATCTAACAATTAAGCTTCTCAGCCCAACGTATACGAAGTCATTAATAATGATGTAGTACGTAAAGTAGTGACTTTGCACATAAAAAATATGCTGTTTTTTTAAACATGGTAAGAAAATTATAAATCAGCCAATAAAAAATGGCACCATGGAAAAATATCTTTGAACAAATTTTAATAGATAGTTTTAAAATTATGGGCAATAAAATATTGAAAACATTGAGAGTAGCGCTACTCAACCCGGTGACCAAATTAACAAATGTTAAAGAGAAAGAATCTATATTGTCTACATTACATGATGATCCAGTACAAGGAGGTCACACAGGCATTGGAAAAACCTTGTACAAGGTCTAAAACATTTTTATTGGAAAGGATAACTCGAGATAATACTGAGTAGGTACAAAAATGTCCAAAATGACAAAAATCAAAAATGACAAGTAAATCGCCCTCTACCCAAGTCGGAGAATGGTAACGAATACGCAGTCACATTAATTTGTGACTTGACTAAATACCTAGTCTCAATTCCAAACAAAAAATTTAGTACAGTAGCCAAAGCGGTATTGTAGAATTTTATTCTGAAGTACGGTCCAATGAAGACGTTCATTACGGACATGAGAACAGAATACAAAAATTCTATAATAAATAATTTTGGCAATTATTTAAAAATAAATATTATAACATCTACTGCACATTATCACCAGACAGTTCGAACAGTCGAAAGAAGAACAGAACTATAATATTGAAAATGAGATAATATTGAAAATTAGAGGTGCATATTTAGAATTTTGTAAATTTAAAAACATTATAGATAGGTCTAGCAGGGCACATAGACTATTCATTGGTTAGAAGAGATAAGAAGTATTGATTTTGAAAAATATTTGATACAAGTGTAACCAATAGGACAGCCTCAAATCGGTAAAGGACACAGAGAAACAAAAAAGGTAGTTCTAAAAGGTTACATCGACTACTCATTGGTTAGAAGGGATGAGAAGTATATGTTTGAAAAATGTTTGATACTATTGTAATCAATGGTATACCATCAATAGATAAAGGAGACAAAAAATTGTAGAACAAAAGAGAAGGTTGGTTAGGTCGAAGGTGGGAAAGGAAAGATTAGTTTTTATACACACCGTCATACGCAGGTAGTCAATAGGGGACAATTTGAAAAAAAAATCATTTTGACTTTAAGGAAATCAAAGATATTCATATGTACAGCTTGAGGTAAAATAAGAATACGGAAACCTCTATAAAATGTTCTTTATAATTTGCGTAAGGATGTTTTAAGGGCCAAGTCAAGATGGTTGAGTTAGAGAGACATCATGCATTCACTTAAAATAAATAACTTTCTAAACTAATTCGACGGAATTCTGTTCAATGCACACTACGTGCGTCTTCAGTTTATACAATCAAAACTCTTTGAATGTAATGGAGATAAAATGAAAATATCTATTCGTGGAAATCATATAGACACCTGTGCGTGGAGCAATGATGCAGCCACCTAGGGAGTCGATACTTGTGTATACTAATTATTTATTTGTCTGCGTCGGCTGGCGGAGCCTCCGTGGCAGGGGTAGAGCCGGCTGGTTGAATATCCGTGGGGGACCGGCAGTAGGATTGCTGCCGCTGGTTGGGTATTGGTGACCACCAAGGTTGGCAGCCACTGGAGAGTCGGGTGGTCGCTTCGACTCCTTACTTCTTCCGAAGATATGGTGGGAGATACTTATCTCCGTTGTTACGGCCCTTAAGGCACGATAACCCAATTTAATAATCAATATAAAGATAACGGCTAAGGCCGGAGTTTAATTATTGAGCTAGTGCTCTTTATTTCAAATCCAAATTAAAACTAAACTTAAGACTGAACAAAAGCTCATGCACAGCCGGATGCCCGTGGCACAGACCGCTGACCTTGCACATTTTGCAGAAGTCATACGATCACTGTCAGCCAATGAAAAGGAATGGCACAATGTGCCGGCTCAGCTCTATGGCCAATAAGGTGGACCCAATTTAGGGTGGACCATGCATGAGGGACAAGTATAATAGTAATAATAATAATAATGATAATAATAATAAAAAGTGATTAATACTAGAGAATTACAAACATGATAAATGATTAATGTAAATAAAGGCATAAGGATTGGCCTGCTCAGCCTAGGCTGGGAGTTGGTTGTTAACTACTCCCCCCTTAAATTAGACGCCGTCCTCGGCGGCAGCCAGTTCGTCGATGGACTTTTGTAGCTGGGCTGCCTCTCGTTTGCTCCCGCAGTGTTGTTGGAGCAGGACCAAGCCGCATAACGTGAGGCTGACGGCAACTCCTACGGCGAACCAAATCCTCGGGGAACCTCCATCCGACACGTCATTCCGGAGCTCCTGCATTAAACGCAGGTTATGCTCATTCATCCGCTGTAGCAACGGCAGACTCAGTATATGATCGTGTCCTGTGATGTTGATTAAGGGGGAGGCTGCAATACCCGGGCTCATATTCACTGCGTGGTTGAGGTTCAAATATACGGAGTCGTTGATCACCGCCTTTTCCTCAAAGGTGATGAGATGGGTCCCCACTATGGTTGTTAATGGACCGTCATCGATGGAAATCCTCGTCAGTTTCTCATTAACGATAATTATTCCGTCGTCCACAATTGTAAGGGGTTCCAGATTGCTGGGCCGAGTCCGGCATGTAGCCGCGCCGCCCGCATGTAATTGCTTGGCGCAGGTGTCGTGGGGCGTTTTTTTGCAAAATGTGGCCAAGCTGGTAGAAGTGCAATCCGAAACTGCTAGGACTCCGTCATCACATTCCGCCACGATGTTGTCTTCTATTCGTAGCATAGTATGGTGGTGTGCGACAGGGAAGAGCAGTACCTTTTTACAAATACGCTTAACTCTAGGATACTGGACTATAACGTGGACAAGAACATTATTTTGAAGAATTTTAATCTTAGATACATCCATAAGGCTAACTACTGGGACCTCTGTTAGCTGTTCGTCGAAAATAGCCTTTAAGTCGTTATGATTAAAAATAGTGGGATTGATGATGTTATTTTTAGCAAGAGTGATGGTGATCATACAATTTTGGATTTCTGATATTAACATCCTATTCCTGGCAAGGAGTGTTTCATACAAATGGCCTGAGTCGACCAGACCGTCCTTCTTCTCCTTGAGGATCTTGTTTACTGTGTCTGTGAGTAGGTTGATGCGTTTCTGTGTCTCTGTGTTAATTACAACTTGTCTATTATTAGCCTCGATAAGTGAAGCTTGATTGGTGTTGATTCTAGTTAAATCGTCCGCGTCGGGTGTACCCGCCACGACCTTAAGTACTGAGCCCAAAAAATCAAGGCTCCTGGCCATTCTATGGTGTATCTTAAGTTCCTCCAATAGGTTTTGCGCATGCTCAATGTCCACTTCCAGCAGCTTCCTCATATGGGACTGTGGGAACAGTTCCAGCATTCTGACTGTGGAGTCGATTATGCTGGCAAACTCAGACAGATTTGTCGAGTGCCTGACCAGGCCGTACTGTTCCCATATTAAGACGTTGCCATCTAGCACCGGGATGTATTTAGCGTGTGAGAAATCAGTGATTCTCGCGCTCGCGGTGGACAGCAGTATGATGGATATAATGGCGAGCCTGTGGAAGTTTAGCAAAGATTGGGGTTTAGTATAAGGGCGAATGTGGCGCGTGGAGTGCCTACTTAATGTTGTCCTTATGGACCACCCTCCCCTTAATGAGAACAGATGTTCCCAGATCTGCTTCTATACGTTCTTCTGAATAAAGCGGTGTCAGTTTATTCCCTAATCTTTTGTTATTGCGAAGGTGTACTCTCTCACCGACTTCGAAGACTCTGTTTTGCCTAGAAGGGTTAACCCTGTCTAGGTTGGATTGTTGTGCTTTGTCAATCTTGGTTTTAATTGCCAGCCTCATCTCATCGCTGCTGGCGTGGATGACCTCTACCGGCTTAGACCCTGTGACCGAATGTAGCGACCTGTTGTATTCTATAGTAGCCCTCAATATTAGTTCCACAGTATCCTCAATTTTTTTATCAATTTTGAGGCATCTGGCAATTTCCGCCAGGGTACTGTGAAATCTCTCAACTTGGCCATTGGAGTTACTGTGTAGCGGTGGCGCATTGACAACGTCGATGCTGTATTGGTTTTTCAGCAATGATGTGATTGTCTCCGAATTAAAGGAGGCCTCATTGTCGCAGTATATGGTCTTGGTATTAGAATAAAAATTTACTAATTGAAGAATAGGTGCTCGTACATCTATTATTGCCCTAGAAATCAAGGGCTGTACGATAGCGAATTTGGAAAATTTATCAATGCAAGTTAAAAAAATTTTTTTGTCGGTCGAAAAAATGTCAATATGCAACATTTCCCCAACGTATGATGGGATGGGCGTAGTTCCCAATTCCTGTTTCTTGGGGTGGCGGTCGTATTTGGCTTTATTGCAGACCTTGCAATTTGCGACCACTTCGCTAGCTAATTTTGACATGTTCGGGAAGTAATAATCCCGGAGAATTTGTTTTGCGTTCTCCTGGGCAGCCCTATGGGCGCGATTGTGTTCAGTATTAGTGATTTCTAATTGTTCGTTAGCGTTGGTAATGTCACTGACAAAGGTTTTACAATGCCAGAATTTTGTCGCAGGGAATTCCTGCCTCAAGGTATGTTGGATGCGCGCCAGGGTGGGGAAATCGCAGTGAATCGCGTTCACCACGTTGGCGTTGATGATCTCTTTGACAGATTCAACGAGCCAGTCCTTGTTATTAAAATTGATGATATGGCGAGTTCTGTTTCCGAAGATTATGAAATCTCGCCGAAGCGGTTGGTCCGCTTCTTCCAAAATAATTTGGTTCCTAAAGCAGTTAAGAGGTTTGTCTGTGGACTCTATGGTGTAAGAGAGCGAAAGCTCACTATGCACCGTGGCCGCGTCAGACTGGGCCACGTCTTCTAAGATATTCAGGGGTTGCCTCGATAGTGCGTCAGCTACCAGGTTTTGTTTTCCGGGTGTGTAAAACACCTTCCCGTTGTTCTCGTCAATGAACGCTTTCCATCGCTTGATTTTAGCGTTGGTATTTTTGTCGGACACCGCATACGTGAGAGGTTGGTGGTCTGTGAAGATCCGTACCTCATTGTTACCGTACAGGTAATTTTGGAGTTTGCCTATTGCCCAGACTATCGCCAACAATTCTCTTTCGTTGGTGGCGTAGTTCAGCTCGCAGTCTTTCAGCGTGCGTGAAATCATGGTAATAGGTCTTTTATTCTGCGATAGTACCGCGCCTATTCCACTCGCTGAGGCGTCAGTGGTTAAGTCAAACGGTGATTTATAATCAGGGTATGTCAATATGACATCTTCGGATGCCAAAATGTTACGCAGGTGGTCGAATGCATTTCGCTGGGTTTCGTTAAACCTGACAGCTACTTTTTTCGACATATTCTTGCTAACCGTCCCGTTTTCCCCCTTGAGGATGGCGGTCAGGGGTCTAGCAATAGATGCGAAGTTTTTTACAAAGCTTCTGTAATAGCTCGCCAGGCCTAGGAAGGACCTGAGGCTAAACAGGTTTTTTGGTTCTGGGAATTCTTTTATTGCCCTAACCTTTTCTGGGTCTGTTTTTGTTCCTCCCCTGGTGACAATGAACCCTAGAAACTCAACGCTCTCTTTAAAAAATTTAGTTTTTTCTCGTGCCACCCTCATGTTGGCATCGAGTAGGCGCTTAAGCACCGTGTCAATATGCTTGACATGTTCCGTTTCATTTTCGGAGAAGATGATAACATCGTCAACGTAGACGTAGCATATTTTGCCGATTTCTTCCCGCAGCACATCGTCGATGGCTCTTTGGAAAATACTCCCCGCGTTTTTTAGGCCGAAGGGTAGTCGGCAGAATTCGTACTTCCCACCATTGACAGAGAACGAGGTCTTCTCTCGGTCCTTTTCAGCCAGGTATATTTGGTGGTACCCTGACTTCAGGTCCAGGGTGGTAAAGAATTTGGCTTTTCCCAAGTTCGCTAGAATCATGGGTATACTCGGCATGGGATAGCGATCGGCGACTGTTCGCTCGTTCAGTTTCCTGAAGTCGATTACTAATCGCTTCTTTTTACTGCCATTATCATCAGTCCCTTTTTTGTCAACCACCCAGGCAGGGCTGTTGTATGGGGATCTGGACGGCCTGATAATGCCATTTTGCAGTAGCTCTTTGATTTCGTTGTTTACAAAGTCTGCTGCCCCCATAGGATAGGGGTATAACTTGGAGTAGACAGGTTCGTCACTCGTAGTCCGAATAGTAGCTATGACCGATGTGTTGAAGGTGAGCGCCTCGTTAGGGGTCGAAAACACCTTAATTCTTTTCAGGATAGTTTTTTTGAATTCGGCTTTAGCCGAACTTGGAACCACTATGTCATCAATTTTTGTGAAGTTGACATTTTGACAGTCAAAAAATTTGAGGTTTTCGGTGGCGTTTGCGTATTTTATTACGCCGTTACTTAGGTCCAATGCTACTCCTGCTCGCGTTAGCGAATCGAAGCCTGTTATAGCATCGAACGTGCTCAATGTATCCAAGAGGAAAAATGGAACGTCTAGTCCAAAAATGCGCATTATGCACTTGTTTTTGACATTACTGGAGCCGTGAATAGAGCTCACAGTAAAGGGTTTCGACCGGCATTACGTTTCTTAGCTCCTTTACGGGCTTCACGTAATTTTTTGCCGCCCCGGTGTCGATGAGAATTTTTATTGATTTGCCAGCCAACTGTCGCTCGACGAACGGCAGTCGGGAGCGTTCCCTAAAAAATAGAGGAGGTCATTAAGGTCGGCGGGGTCACTATCTTCCTCGATGGTGGCAACCTCAGCCTCAGCTGTGGCGGTATAATCTGTTACTTCCTGTTGGGGTTGGGCAATATTGTTAACGCGTTGGCGTCTTTGGCCCGATTGCCGCTGGGACGAGTTCTGCCTCTTATAATTATTGTTACTTTGAGGCTTCCCCCAGTTGGTTTCTTGTCTGAATCTAGCCGTTGAAGGGTCTACCTCCATGGGTTGAACTTTATTCTGGTCTAATGGTTCAGGATCCCTGTGCTTTGGCCAGGGATTGTCCCTATGAGACTTATTTTGGTTTTGTTTAGGGACGAAGTGCGGATTTTTGTCCTCACTTCGCCATTGCTTTCCCTGACCCTTATTATTGCGTCTGTTGCCCTCGTAAAAAGGGGCCTTGTCTTCTATGGCCTTCGCGTAGGATGCCGCGAACGCACTTCTTTCGATGCTGTTCTCGGCTTCTCGCGCTAAGGCTAGTGCGGACGGAAGGTCCTTAGGTTGTGCTGGCAGCACGAGTGATTTGAGAGGTCTTTTCAGCCCTGCAATGAAGGCATGTAGGGCGTCGTCCCTAACCTCCTTGTTCAAGATCGTTACCGTGTCCATATTATGAGACATGACTATCTTGTTGGTGACGAGGGTGAGTTTCCTCTCAACCTCGTCATAATATGCCATAAGGTCGGACTCTCCTTGCCGAACCATTTCTAGATTTTGCCGTAGCACTCTCAAGGACGTTTTGTCCGCATATGTGCAATCTAGTCTTGCTATAATTGCATCAAGTTTAACACCGTATTATGGGACGTGAGTAATGACCGAGCAGGTCCGCAAATTTTGTTTTTAATTATGACAACGGCCTCGTAGTGTGCCTCGCTTCCGGCGTATTTCTTGAATATTTCATAGGCATCTGATGCCGCCTGTCTCCACGAAACGTATTCGTCGTGACTTCCACTGAACGTCGGCAGAGATTTTACTATGTCTAACTTGACATCGCATCTTACTGCAGGGTCTGGTACTACTCTTTCATAGACCTCCACTTGCGGCGCTTGCACTGACAGCGCGCTAACCTGTGTTCTAACCGCTTCCAATTCTGTGGCGAAAGCGTTTCTTAAACGCCCTTCCTGCTCGTTAAGAGCGGCGCTGACCGCGTTTGCGACAAGCGCTTGGATCATTTCTGCGTTCATTTCTGGTTGATCTGTGTCCCTAACTTCGGGGCGAAACCCTACTTCTTCGCTCTCTTCACTATCGTCGCTAACAATTTCCTGTTTTACTTCTCTATACTCCCAACTCATTGGCAGTTAAGGGGCGCGGGGAGCTGCGAGGCTTTGACGATTGGGCCCAAGACAAGAGGTTTCGACGGGCCACTTTGGTAATATAAAGCCGAAAAATGTAGCGAAAATAAATGTATCGTCACCTAAAACACAAAAATGTTGGATTAATTTGTCCCAAGAACAAAATTAAAATACAGAACGGTGACAACAAGTGTAGGTCAATTTGACGGGATGTATAATTAGCACAGACACACTGGACAACTTTAGTATAAAATTCAATATAAGCACAGTGGGTAGAATTGTAGCAAACACAAGGAGAAAAACGACTGGGCCTTCTTAACACATATAGAGACCAACGTTATAGAAGAAATAAAATATTCCTTTGCATAATTAATTCGTATAAATATTGGTTGCCTTGGCACAGTGTACGTTATTTGAGACGTATGGTTTCTTTTATTTACAATGTACTTAAAAAATCTAGGTCGAACAAAATTAAATCAACACGCATGCATGGAAGTATTTTGTAATTTAATATTTGAATAATTTATTATTTTTTCTTTACGCACTCTCTAAAAATTTGAATAAAAAATTGAAGATCGAGTCACTTTTGTATATATTTACGTAAAAAAAATCCTATTGCTGGGCATAGGAAATTGTATGCGCTGGTATTTGTGTGTTGTGTATTCGTAGATTTTGGCTATTGTCGGCGCTCAGCTACTTACATAACGTACAACTTCAGGGGTGGAATTCGAATATTAGTAATAATATTAATCCGTTGGGCGACAATTATTTATTTGTCTGCGTCGGCTGGCGGAGCCTCCGTGGCAGGGGTAGAGCCGGCTGGTTGAATATCCGTGGGGGACCGGCAGTAGGATTGCTGCCGCTGGTTGGGTATTGGTGACCACCAAGGTTGGCAGCCACTGGAGAGTCGGGTGGTCGCTTCGACTCCTTACTTCTTCCGAAGATATGGTGGGAGATACTTATCTCCGTTGTTACGGCCCTTAAGGCACGATAACCCAATTTAATAATCAATATAAAGATAACGGCTAAGGCCGGAGTTTAATTATTGAGCTAGTGCTCTTTATTTCAAATCCAAATTAAAACTAAACTTAAGACTGAACAAAAGCTCATGCACAGCCGGATGCCCGTGGCACAGACCGCTGACCTTGCACATTTTGCAGAAGTCATACGATCACTGTCAGCCAATGAAAAGGAATGGCACAATGTGCCGGCTCAGCTCTATGGCCAATAAGGTGGACCCAATTTAGGGTGGACCATGCATGAGGGACAAGTATAATAGTAATAATAATAATAATGATAATAATAATAAAAAGTGATTAATACTAGAGAATTACAAACATGATAAATGATTAATGTAAATAAAGGCATAAGGATTGGCCTGCTCAGCCTAGGCTGGGAGTTGGTTGTTAACTTACTACCGAATTTCGGATTACAAAAATGAGGCACTATGAAAATATATTATAATCTGGAAAAAAGACTGAAAAATAAGAAATAACATAACAAATCATGTTCGCAATACCCTCGGACTTCTGCGTGTGTCCCTTTTATTGCGGTCAGGTAATAGACAAGGGCCCATGTTCGAGTCTCTGACTCTGGCTGATATCTTTATGACCCATTGTGGAAAGGAGAGAATCTTTGACAATTTACCAGTAAAACGTTCTGGGCCAGAAACGAAAATATGGGTTTCAATATATTTCCCACATCTGAGAAACATAAAATTGTGAGATTTATTTTATTGGGGTGCTTTGATTTCTAAACTTGTCTTGCAATCATAGAAAACATTATTCTCAAACATGATCGGTCATGTTACTCTGATATAACAACCTTTGGATATTTTGCGTGTGCGACCCTTCTCAAGTGCACAGCAACACCTGGGATAATGAGGTTAAAGGGTACGTGATAACGACCTTCGGATACTATAGGTGTGTGACCTCTTTCATGTGCACCTTTCTCACGTGATTATTAATTGCTTATAATGAGGAGGAGGATACATGATCAATATTGTCACATGGGGATGTGGGGGCGAATGGGGGCAATCAGTATACTCCAAGTCTGTCTGTTCTAGCTCTTATAGTTTCCGAGATCTCAGCTTTCATACGGACAGACAGACAGACGGACATGGCTAGATCGACTCGATCAAGAATATATATTCTTTAGAAGGCCGGAAACGCTTCCTTTTACCTGTTACGTTTTTACGAACCTAGTATACCCTTTTACTCTACGAGTAACTACAAAGGTGGACAAAAAAATTAAAACTTTTTTAATTTAATATTTACCAGGAAAAGAAAATCATGTAGCCAACGCATTATACAGAACCAAAATAGAAGAAACTATGTTTACAGACAATTTTTAAGAAAACATACTAAACAGCTAGTAATGCAGACGCAACAGTACACAGTGCTCAACAGGACAACCAAATTTATATTTCCATAACTGAGAGACCATTTAATTATTTTTCCCGACAAATTGAATTAATTAAAGGAAATTAAGTTACAGCTAAAGTAACACAATATTTTCACAAATAAAAAATTAAAATTTTTTGTAGGGAAATGACACAGGCCTCAGCAAAAAAAATAAATTTTATACAAAAAAAATATTCATGTATGCGGTTTATTTCCATAATGACTCAGATTTTCTCACAATCCAAAAAGCTTATGTAGAAATTATAAATGCAAATCATTTATCGAAATTAGTAAGATGTACGGCAAGACTTGAAAACATATTGCAATATACAGACATACAAAAAAAATTTAACGACATAAGGAATTTTTACATCCAGGAATCGAAAAAACAACTAAATGGTTTAGGGAAACACATTACTTCCCTGATTAACAAAAGTTACTTTGATGGATTTGGATGGATTTTTATTTGGTAGGTCACCAACAATTTGGATCGTCTATCGACGTACATTCAAAATTTGATATTCTAGTAGAAGTCACAGCCTTTGTAGTATGCGCACATATTCAGTGTACACTGTACCAATAAAGTAACATTGATTAAGCATAAATAAATTAGCAACACATTGTACACAAACAAAACATTTTCGAGGTGATCCAGTCACTCCGATTAGAAACTCCTCGAGCCCTTGGGCCCGCAGCGACGAAGACAGAGCCTAAACATTTGCTTTATACCTACGAAATGTATTATAGCCAAACGCCGCCACAAACTCTTTCCAACTACAGCCCTGAAATTTCAATTAGCCTGATCTTGTTCCAAGCATTCATTCATTAGGAAGTAATTAAAACCGAAAAAGGCTCCAGGGGGAGACCTAATAACTCCAAAAATGATTCTTGAACTTCCAGACTGCGCAGTGGATGTTAGATGTAAACTATTTACCGGAAACTTGGCTACTACCCCAAAAAATGGAAAAAGTCTATGGTTATAATGATACCGAAGCCAGGCCAATAAGCTTACAATCGTTCCTGTCCAAATTACTAGAAAAATATCTTAGTCGCGGCACATTAAATCGGGTTTCGAGAAAGCCACGGAACCATCGAGCTAGTAAACCGGATAACATCAGAAATTCGAACAGCCTTCGAACATCGGAAATATTGCAGTGCGATAGAGATGCCAAGGCAATCTAACAATTAAGCTTCTCAGCCCAACGTATACGAAGTCATTAATAATGATGTAGTACGTAAAGTAGTGACCTTGCACATAAAAAATATGCTGTTTTTTTAAACATGGTAAGAAAATTATAAATCAGCCAATAAAAAATGGCACCATGGAAAAATATCTTTGAACAAATTTTAATAGATAGTTTTAAAATTATGGGCAATAAAATATTGAAAACATTGAGAGTAGCGCTACTCAACCCGGTGACCAAATTAACAAATGTTAAAGAGAAAGAATCTATATTGTCTACATTACATGATGATCCAGTACAAGGAGGTCACACAGGCATTGGAAAAACCTTGTGCAAGGTCTAAGACATTTTTATTGGAAAGGATAACTCGAGATATTACTGAGTAGGTACAAAAATGTCCAAAATGACAAAAATCAAAAATGACAAATAAATCGCCCTCTACCCAAGTCGGAGAATGGTAACGAATACGCAGTCACATTAATTTGTGACTTGACTAAATACCTAGTCTCAATTCCAAACAAAAAATTTACTACAGTAGCCAAAGCGGTATTGTAGAATTTTATTCTGAAGTACGGTCCAATGAAGACGTTCATTACGGACATGAGAACAGAATACAAAAATTCTATAATAAATAATTTTGGCAATTATTTAAAAATAAATATTATAACATCTACTGCACATTATCACCAGACAGTTCGAACAGTCGAAAGAAGAACAGAACTATAATATTGAAAATGAGATAATATTGAAAATTAGAGGTGCATATTTAGAATTTTGTAAATTTAAAAACATTATAGATAGGTCTAGCAGGGCACATAGACTATTCATTGGTTAGAAGAGATAAGAAGTATTGATTTTGAAAAATATTTGATACAAGTGTAACCAATAGGACAGCCTCAAATCGGTAAAGGAGACAGAGCAACAAAAAGGTAGTTCTAAAAGGTTACATCGACTATTCATTGGTTAGAAGGGATGAGAAGTATATGTTTGAAAAATGTTTCATACAATTGTAATCAATAGTATACCATCAATAGATAAAGGAGACAAAAAATTGTAGAACAAAAGAGAAGGTTGGTTAGGTTGAAGGTGGGAAAGGAAAGATTAGTTTTTATACACACCGTCATACGCAGGTAGTCAATAGGGGACAATTTGAAAAAAAATCATTTTGACTTTAAGGAAATGAAAGATATTCATATGTACAGCTTGAGGTAAAATAAGAATACGGAAACCTCTATAAAATGTTCTTTATAATTTGCGTAAGGATGTTTTAAGGGCCAAGTCAAGATTGTTGAGTTAGAGAGACATCATGCATTCACTTAAAATAAATAACTTTCTAAACTAATTCGACGGAATTCTGTTCAATGCACACTACGTGCGTCTTCAGTTTATACAATCAAAACTCTTTGAATATAATGGAGATAAAATGAAAATATCTATTCGTGGAAATCATATAGACACCTGTGCGTGGAGCAATGATGCAGCCACCTAGGGAGTCGATACTTGTGTATACTACCGAATTTCGGATTACAAAAATGAGGCACTCAATATTATGAAAATATATTATAATCTGGAAAAAAGACTGAAAAATAAGAAATAACATAACAAATCATGTTCGCAATACCCTCGGACTTCTGCGTGTGTCCCTTTTATTGCGGTCAGGTAATAGACAAGGGCCCATGTTCGGGTCTCTGACTCTGGCTGATATCTTTATGACCCTTTGTGGAAAGGAGAGAATCTTTGACAATTTACCAGTAAAACGTTCTGGGCCAGAAACGAAAATATGGGTTTCAATATATTTCCCACATCTGAGAAACATTAACTTGTGAGATTTATTTTATTGGGGTGCTTTGATTTCTAAACTTGTCTTGCAATCATAGAAAACATTATTCTCAAACATGATCGGTCACGTTACTCTGATATAACAACCATTGGATATTTTTCGACCCTTCTCAAGTGCACAGCAACACCTGGGATAATGAGGTTAAACGGTACGTGATAACGACCTTCGGATACTATAGGTGTGTGACCTCTTTCATGTGCACCTTTCTCACGTGATTATTAATTGCTTATAATGAGGAGGAGGATACATGATCAATATTGTCACATGGGGATGTGGGGGCGAAAGGGGGCAATCAGTATACTCCAAGTCTGTCTGTTCTAGCTCTTATAGTTTCCGAGATCTCAGCTTTCATACGGACAGACAGACAGACGGACATGGCTAGATCGACTCGATCAAGAATATATATACTTTAGAAGGCCGGAAACGCTTCCTTTTACCTGTTACGTTTTTACGAACCTAGTATACCTTTTACTCTACGAGTAACTACAAAGGTGGACAAAAAAATTAAAACTTTTTTAATTAATTATTTACTAGGAAAAGAAAATCATGTAGCCAACGCATTATACAGAACCAAAATAGAAGAAACTATGTTTACAGACAATTTTTAAGAAAACATACTAAACAGCTAGTAATGCAAACAGTACACAGTGCTCAACAGGACAACCAAATTTATATTTCCATAACTGAGAGACCATTTAATTATTTTTCCCGACAAATTGAATTAATTAAAGGAAATGAAGTTACAGCTAAAGTAACACAATATTTTCACAAATAAAAAATTAAAATTTTTTGTAGGGAAATGACACAGGCCTCAGCAAAAAAAATAAATTTTATACAAAAAAAATATTCATGTATGCGGTTTATTTCCATAATGACTCAGATTTTCTCAAACTCCAAAAAGCTTATGTAGAAATTATAAATGCAAATCATTTATCGAAATTAGTAAGATGTACGGCAAGACTTGAAAACATATTGCAATATACAGACATACAAAAAAAAATTTAACGACATAAGGAATTTTTACATCCAGGAATCGAAAAAACAACTAAATGGTTTAGGGAAACACATTACTTCCCTGATTAACAAAAGTTACTTTGATGGATTTGGATGGATTTTTATTTGGTAGGTCACCAACAATTTGGATCGTCTATCGACGTATATTCAAAATTTGATATTCTAGTAGAAGTCACAGCCTTTGTAGTATGCGCACATATTCAGTGTACACTGTACCAATAAAGTAACATTGATTAAGCATAAATAAATTAGCAACACATTGTACACAAACAAAACATTTTCGAGGTGATCCAGTCACTCCGATTAGAAACTCCTCGAGCCCTTGGGCCCGCAGCGACGAAGACAGAGCCTAAACATTTGCTTTATACCTACGAAATGTATTATAGCCAAACGCCGCCACAAACTCTTTCCAACTACAGCCCTGAAATTTCAATTAGCCTGATCTTGTTCCAAGCATTCATTCATTAGGAAGTAATTAAAACCGAAAAAGGCTCCAGGGGGAGACCTAATAACTCCAAAAATGATTCTTGAACTTCCAGACTGCGCAGTGGATGTTAGATGTAAACTATTTACCGGAAACTTGGCTACTACCCCAAAAAATGGAAAAAGTCTATGGTTATAATGATACCGAAGCCAGGCCAATAAGCTTACAATCGTTCCTGTCCAAATTACTAGAAAAATATCTTAGTCGCGGCACATTAAATCGGGTTTCGAGAAAGCCACGGAACCATTGAGCTAGTAAACCGGATAACATCAGAAATTCGAACAGCCTTCGAACATCGGAAATATTGCAGTGCGATAGAGATGCCAAGGCAATCTAACAATTAAGCTTCTCAGCCCAACGTATACGAAGTCATTAATAATGATGTAGTACGTAAAGTAGTGACCTTGCACATAAAAAATATGCTGTTTTTTTAAACATGGTAAGAAAATTATAAATCAGCCAATAAAAAATGGCACCATGGAAAAATATCTTTGAACAAATTTTAATAGATAGTTTTAAAATTATGGGCAATAAAATATTGAAAACATTGAGAGTAGCGCTACTCAACCCGGTGACCAAATTAACAAATGTTAAAGAGAAAGAATCTATATTGTCTACATTACATGATGATCCAGTACAAGGAGGTCACACAGGCATTGGAAAAACCTTGTGCAAGGTCTAAGACATTTTTATTGGAAAGGATAACTCGAGATATTACTGAGTAGGTACAAAAATGTCCAAAATGACAAAAATCAAAAATGACAAATAAATCGCCCTCTACCCAAGTCGGAGAATGGTAACGAATACGCAGTCACATTAATTTGTGACTTGACTAAATACCTAGTCTCAATTCCAAACAAAAAATTTACTACAGTAGCCAAAGCGGTATTGTAGAATTTTATTCTGAAGTACGGTCCAATGAAGACGTTCATTACGGACATGAGAACAGAATACAAAAATTCTATAATAAATAATTTTGGCAATTATTTAAAAATAAATATTATAACATCTACTGCACATTATCACCAGACAGTTCGAACAGTCGAAAGAAGAACAGAACTATAATATTGAAAATGAGATAATATTGAAAATTAGAGGTGCATATTTAGAATTTTGTAAATTTAAAAACATTATAGATAGGTCTAGCAGGGCACATAGACTATTCATTGGTTAGAAGAGATAAGAAGTATTGATTTTGAAAAATATTTGATACAAGTGTAACCAATAGGACAGCCTCAAATCGGTAAAGGAGACAGAGCAACAAAAAGGTAGTTCTAAAAGGTTACATCGACTATTCATTGGTTAGAAGGGATGAGAAGTATATGTTTGAAAAATGTTTCATACAATTGTAATCAATAGTATACCATCAATAGATAAAGGAGACAAAAAATTGTAGAACAAAAGAGAAGGTTGGTTAGGTTGAAGGTGGGAAAGGAAAGATTAGTTTTTATACACACCGTCATACGCAGGTAGTCAATAGGGGACAATTTGAAAAAAAATCATTTTGACTTTAAGGAAATGAAAGATATTCATATGTACAGCTTGAGGTAAAATAAGAATACGGAAACCTCTATAAAATGTTCTTTATAATTTGCGTAAGGATGTTTTAAGGGCCAAGTCAAGATTGTTGAGTTAGAGAGACATCATGCATTCACTTAAAATAAATAACTTTCTAAACTAATTCGACGGAATTCTGTTCAATGCACACTACGTGCGTCTTCAGTTTATACAATCAAAACTCTTTGAATATAATGGAGATAAAATGAAAATATCTATTCGTGGAAATCATATAGACACCTGTGCGTGGAGCAATGATGCAGCCACCTAGGGAGTCGATACTTGTGTATACTACCGAATTTCGGATTACAAAAATGAGGCACTCAATATTATGAAAATATATTATAATCTGGAAAAAAGACTGAAAAATAAGAAATAACATAACAAATCATGTTCGCAATACCCTCGGACTTCTGCGTGTGTCCCTTTTATTGCGGTCAGGTAATAGACAAGGGCCCATGTTCGGGTCTCTGACTCTGGCTGATATCTTTATGACCCTTTGTGGAAAGGAGAGAATCTTTGACAATTTACCAGTAAAACGTTCTGGGCCAGAAACGAAAATATGGGTTTCAATATATTTCCCACATCTGAGAAACATTAACTTGTGAGATTTATTTTATTGGGGTGCTTTGATTTCTAAACTTGTCTTGCAATCATAGAAAACATTATTCTCAAACATGATCGGTCATGTTACTCTGATATAACAACCATTGGATATTTTTCGACCCTTCTCAAGTGCACAGCAACACCTGGGATAATGAGGTTAAACGGTACGTGATAACGACCTTCGGATACTATAGGTGTGTGACCTCTTTCATGTGCACCTTTCTCACGTGATTATTAATTGCTTATAATGAGGAGGAGGATACATGATCAATATTGTCACATGGGGATGTGGGGGCGAAAGGGGGCAATCAGTATACTCCAAGTCTGTCTGTTCTAGCTCTTATAGTTTCCGAGATCTCAGCTTTCATACGGACAGACAGACAGACGGACATGGCTAGATCGACTCGATCAAGAATATATATACTTTAGAAGGCCGGAAACGCTTCCTTTTACCTGTTACGTTTTTACGAACCTAGTATACCTTTTACTCTACGAGTAACTACAAAGGTGGACAAAAAAATTAAAACTTTTTTAATTAATTATTTACCAGGAAAAGAAAATCATGTAGCCAACGCATTATACAGAACCAAAATAGAAGAAACTATGTTTACAGACAATTTTTAAGAAAACATACTAAACAGCTAGTAATGCAAACAGTACACAGTGCTCAACAGGACAACCAAATTTATATTTCCATAACTGAGAGACCATTTAATTATTTTTCCCGACAAATTGAATTAATTAAAGGAAATGAAGTTACAGCTAAAGTAACACAATATTTTCACAAATAAAAAATTAAAATTTTTTGTAGGGAAATGACACAGGCCTCAGCAAAAAAAATAAATTTTATACAAAAAAAAATATTCATGTATGCGGTTTATTTCCATAATGACTCAGATTTTCTCAAACTCCAAAAAGCTTATGTAGAAATTATAAATGCAAATCATTTATCGAAATTAGTAAGATGTACGGCAAGACTTGAAAACATATTGCAATATACACCCATACAAAAAAAAATTTAACGACATAAGGAATTTTTACATCCAGGAATCGAAAAAACAACTAAATGGTTTAGGGAAACACATTACTTCCCTGATTAACAAAAGTTACTTTGATGGATTTGGATGGATTTTTATTTGGTAGGTCACCAACAATTTGGATCGTCTATCGACGTATATTCAAAATTTGATATTCTAGTAGAAGTCACAGCCTTTGTAGTATGCGCACATATTCAGTGTACACTGTACCAATAAAGTAACATTGATTAAGCATAAATAAATTAGCAACACATTGTACACAAACAAAACATTTTCGAGGTGATCCAGTCACTCCGATTAGAAACTCCTCAAGCCCTTGGGCCCGCATCGACGAAGACAGAGCCGAAACATTTGCTTTATACCTACGAAATGTATTTTAGCCAAACGCCGCCACAAACTCTTTCCAACTACAGCCCTGAAATTTCAATTAGCCTGATCTTGTTTCAAGCATTTATTCATTAGGAAGTAATTAAAACCGAAAAAGGCTCCAGGGGGAGACCTAATAACTCCAAAAATGATTCTTGAACTTCCAGACTGCGCAATGGATGTTAGATGTAAACTATTTACCGGAAACTTGGCTACTACCCCAAAAAATGGAAAAAGTCTATGGTTATAATGATACCGAAGCCAGGCCAATAAGCTTACAATCGTTCCTGTCCAAATTACTAGAAAAATATCTTAGTCGCGGCACATCAAATCGGGTTTCGAGAAAGCCACGGAACCATCGAGCTAGTAAACCGGATAACATCAGAAAATAATAATAAAAAAAATCGGAAATATTGCAGTGCGATAGAGATGCCAAGGCAATTTAACAATTAAGCTTCTCAGCCCAACGTATACGAAGTCATTAATAATGATGTAGTACGTAAAGTAGTGACCTTGCACATAAAAAATATGCTGTTTTTTTAAACATGGTAAGAAAATTATAAATCAGCCAATAAAAAATGGCACCATGGAAAAATATCTTTGAACAAATTTTAATAGATAGTTTTAAAATTATGGGCAATAAAATATTGAAAACATTGAGAGTAGCGCTACTCAACCCGGTGACCAAATTAACAAATGTTAAAGAGAAAGAATCTATATTGTCTACATTACATGATGATCCAGTACAAGGAGGTCACACAGGCATTGGAAAAACCTTGTACAAGGTCTAAAACATTTTTATTGGAAAGGATAACTCGAGATAATACTGAGTAGGTACAAAAATGTCCAAAATGACAAAAATCAAAAATGACAAATAAATCGCCCTCTACCCAAGTCGAAGAATGGTAACGAATACGCAGTCACATTAATTTGTGACTTGACTAAATACCTAGTCTCAATTCCAAACAAAAAATTTACTACAGTAGCCAAAGCGGTATTGTAGAATTTTATTCTGAAGTACGGCGTTCATTACGGACATGAGAACAGAATACAAAAATTCTATAATAAATAATTTTGGCAATTATTTAAAAATAAATATTATAACATCTACTGCACATTATCACCAGACAGTTCGAACAGTCGAAAGAAGAACAGAACTATAATATTGAAAATGAGATAATATTGAAAATTAGAGGTGCATATTTAGAATTTTGTAAATTTAAAAACATTATAGATAGGTCTAGCAGGGCACATAGACTATTCATTGGTTAGAAGAGATAAGAAGTATTGATTTTGAAAAATATTTGATACAAGTGTAACCAATAGGACAGCCTCAAATCGGTAAAGGAGACAGAGCAACAAAAAGGTAGTTCTAAAAGGTTACATCGACTATTCATTGGTTAGAAGGGATGAGAAGTATATGTTTGAAAAATGTTTCATACAATTGTAATCAATAGTATACCATCAATAGATAAAGGAGACAAAAAATTGTAGAACAAAAGAGAAGGTTGGTTAGGTTGAAGGTGGGAAAGGAAAGATTAGTTTTTATACACACCGTCATACGCAGGTAGTCAATAGGGGACAATTTGAAAAAAAAATCATTTTGACTTTAAGGAAATCAAAGATATTCATATGTACAGCTTGAGGTAAAATAAGAATACGGAAACCTATATAAAATGTTCTTTATAATTTGCGTAAGGATGTTTTAAGGGCCAAGTCAAGATTGTTGAGTTAGAGAGACATCATGCATTCACTTAAAATAAATAACTTTCTAAACTAATTCGACGGAATTCTGTTCAATGCACACTACGTGCGTCTTCAGTTTATACAATCAAAACTCTTTGAATGTAATGGAGATAAAATGAAAATATCTACTCGTGGAAATCATATAGACACCTGTGCGTGGAGCAATGATGCAGCCACCTAGGGAGTCGATACTTGTGTATACTACCGAATTTCGGATTACAAAAATGAGGCACTCAATATTATGAAAATATATTATAATCTGGAAAAAAGACTGAAAAATAAAAAATAACATAACAAATCATGTTCGCAATACCCTCGGACTTCTGCGTGTGTCCCTTTTATTACGGTCAGGTAATAGACAAGGGCCCATGTTCGGGTCTCTGACTCTGGCTGATATCTTTATGACCCTTTGTGGAAAGGAGAGAATCTTTGACAATTTACCAGTAAAACGTTCTGGGCCAGAAACGAAAATATGGGTTTCAATATATTTCCCACATCTGAGAAACATTAACTTGTGAGATTTATTTTATTGGGGTGCTTTGATTTCTAAACTTGTCTTGCAATCATAGAAAACATTATTCTCAAACATGATCGGTCATGTTACTCTGATATAACAACCATTGGATATTTTGCGACCTTTCTCAAGTGCACAGCAACACCTGGGATAATGAGGTTAAAGGGTACGTGATAACGACCTTCGGATACTATAGGTGTGTGACCTCTTTCATGTGCACCTTTCTCACGTGATTATTAATTGCTTATAATGAGGAGGAGGATACATGATCAATATTGTCACATGGGGATGTGGGGGCGAAAGGGGGCAATCAGTATACTCCAAGTCTGTCTGTTCTAGCTCTTATAGTTTCCGAGATCTCAGCTTTCATACGGACAGACAGACAGACGGACATGGCTAGATCGACTCGATCAAGAATATATATACTTTAGAAGGCCGGAAACGCTTCCTTTTACCTGTTACGTTTTTACGAACCTAGTATACCCTTTTACTCTACGAGTAACTACAAAGGTGGACAAAAAAATTAAAACTTTTTTAATTTAATATTTACCAGGAAAAGAAAATCATGTAGCCAACGCATTATACAGAACCAAAATAGAAGAAACTATGTTTACAGACAATTTTTAAGAAAACATACTAAACAGCTAGTAATGCAGACGCAACAGTACACAGTGCTCAACAGGACAACCAAATTTATATTTCCATAACTGAGAGACCATTTAATTATTTTTCCCGACAAATTGAATTAATTAAAGGAAATGAAGTTACAGCTAAAGTAACACAATATTTTCACAAATAAAAAATTAAAATTTTTTGTAGGGAAATGACACAGGCCTCAGCAAAAAAAATAAATTTTATACAAAAAAAATATTCATGTATGCGGTTTATTTCCATAATGACTCAGATTTTCTCACAATCCAAAAAGCTTATGTAGAAATTATAAATGCAAATCATTTATCGAAATTAGTAAGATGTACGGCAAGACTTGAAAACATATTGCAATATACAGACATACAAAAAAAAATTTAACGACATAAGGAATTTGTACATCCAGGAATCGAAAAAACAACTAAATGGTTTAGGGAAACACATTACTTCCCTGATTAACAAAAGTTACTTTGATGGATTTGGATGGATTTTTATTTGGTAGGTCACCAACAATTTGGATCGTCTATCGACGTACATTCAAAATTTGATATTCTAGTAGAAGTCACAGCCTTTGTAGTATGCGCACATATTCAGTGTACACTGTACCAATAAAGTAACATTGATTAAGCATAAATAAATTAGCAACACATTGTACACAAACAAAACATTTTCGAGGTGATCCAGTCACTCCGATTAGAAACTCCTCGAGCCCTTGGGCCCGCAGCGACGAAGACAGAGCCTAAACATTTGCTTTATACCTACGAAATGTATTATAGCCAAACGCCGCCACAAACTCTTTCCAACTACAGCCCTGAAATTTCAATTAGCCTGATCTTGTTCCAAGCATTCATTCATTAGGAAGTAATTAAAACCGAAAAAGGCTCCAGGGGGAGACCTAATAACTCCAAAAATGATTCTTGAACTTCCAGACTGCGCAGTGGATGTTAGATGTAAACTATTTACCGGAAACTTGGCTACTACCCCAAAAAATGGAAAAAGTCTATGGTTATAATGATACCGAAGCCAGGCCAATAAGCTTACAATCGTTCCTGTCCAAATTACTAGAAAAATATCTTAGTCGCGGCACATTAAATCGGGTTTCGAGAAAGCCACGGAACCATCGAGCTAGTAAACCGGATAACATCAGAAATTCGAACAGCCTTCGAACATCGGAAATATTGCAGTGCGATAGAGATGCCAAGGCAATCTAACAATTAAGCTTCTCAGCCCAACGTATACGAAGTCATTAATAATGATGTAGTACGTAAAGTAGTGACCTTGCACATAAAAAATATGCTGTTTTTTTAAACATGGTAAGAAAATTATAAATCAGCCAATAAAAAATGGCACCATGGAAAAATATCTTTGAACAAATTTTAATAGATAGTTTTAAAATTATGGGCAATAAAATATTGAAAACATTGAGAGTAGCGCTACTCAACCCGGTGACCAAATTAACAAATGTTAAAGAGAAAGAATCTATATTGTCTACATTACATGATGATCCAGTACAAGGAGGTCACACAGGCATTGGAAAAACCTTGTGCAAGGTCTAAGACATTTTTATTGGAAAGGATAACTCGAGATATTACTGAGTAGGTACAAAAATGTCCAAAATGACAAAAATCAAAAATGACAAATAAATCGCCCTCTACCCAAGTCGGAGAATGGTAACGAATACGCAGTCACATTAATTTGTGACTTGACTAAATACCTAGTCTCAATTCCAAACAAAAAATTTACTACAGTAGCCAAAGCGGTATTGTAGAATTTTATTCTGAAGTACGGTCCAATGAAGACGTTCATTACGGACATGAGAACAGAATACAAAAATTCTATAATAAATAATTTTGGCAATTATTTAAAAATAAATATTATAACATCTACTGCACATTATCACCAGACAGTTCGAACAGTCGAAAGAAGAACAGAACTATAATATTGAAAATGAGATAATATTGAAAATTAGAGGTGCATATTTAGAATTTTGTAAATTTAAAAACATTATAGATAGGTCTAGCAGGGCACATAGACTATTCATTGGTTAGAAGAGATAAGAAGTATTGATTTTGAAAAATATTTGATACAAGTGTAACCAATAGGACAGCCTCAAATCGGTAAAGGAGACAGAGAAACAAAAATGGTAGTTCTAAAAGGTTACATCGACTATTCATTGGTTAGAAGGGATGAGAAGTATATGTTTGAAAAATGTTTGATACAATTGTAATCAATAGTATACCATCAATAGATAAAGGAGACAAAAAATTGTTGAACAAAAGAGAAGGTTGGTTAGGTTGAAGGTGGGAAAGGAAAGATTCGTTTTTATACACACCGTCATACGCAGGTAGTCAATAGGGGACAATTTGAAAAAAAATCATTTTGACTTTAAGGAAATCAAAGATATTCATATGTACAGCTTGAGGTAAAATAAGAATACGGAAACCTCTATAAAATGTTCTTTATAATTTGCGTAAGGATGTTTTAAGGGCCAAGTCAAGATTGTTGAGTTAGAGAGACATCATGCATTCACTTAAAATAAATAACTTTCTAAACTAATTCGACGGAATTCTGTTCAATGCACACTACGTGCGTCTTCAGTTTATACAATCAAAACTCTTTGAATATAATGGAGATAAAATGAAAATATCTATTCGTGGAAATCATATAGACACCTGTGCGTGGAGCAATGATGCAGCCACCTAGGGAGTCGATACTTGTGTATACTACCGAATTTCGGATTACAAAAATGAGGCACTCAATATTATGAAAATATATTATAATCTGGAAAAAAGACTGAAAAATAAGAAATAACATAACAAATCATGTTCGCAATACCCTCGGACTTCTGCGTGTGTCCCTTTTATTGCGGTCAGGTAATAGACAAGGGCCCATGTTCGGGTCTCTGACTCTGGCTGATATCTTTATGACCCTTTGTGGAAAGGAGAGAATCTTTGACAATTTACCAGTAAAACGTTCTGGGCCAGAAACGAAAATATGGGTTTCAATATATTTCCCACATCTGAGAAACATTAACTTGTGAGATTTATTTTATTGGGGTGCTTTGATTTCTAAACTTGTCTTGCAATCATAGAAAACATTATTCTCAAACATGATCGGTCATGTTACTCTGATATAACAACCATTGGATATTTTTCGACCCTTCTCAAGTGCACAGCAACACCTGGGATAATGAGGTTAAACGGTACGTGATAACGACCTTCGGATACTATAGGTGTGTGACCTCTTTCATGTGCACCTTTCTCACGTGATTATTAATTGCTTATAATGAGGAGGAGGATACATGATCAATATTGTCACATGGGGATGTGGGGGCGAAAGGGGGCAATCAGTATACTCCAAGTCTGTCTGTTCTAGCTCTTATAGTTTCCGAGATCTCAGCTTTCATACGGACAGACAGACAGACGGACATGGCTAGATCGACTCGATCAAGAATATATATACTTTAGAAGGCCGGAAACGCTTCCTTTTACCTGTTACGTTTTTACGAACCTAGTATACCTTTTACTCTACGAGTAACTACAAAGGTGGACAAAAAAATTAAAACTTTTTTAATTAATTATTTACCAGGAAAAGAAAATCATGTAGCCAACGCATTATACAGAACCAAAATAGAAGAAACTATGTTTACAGACAATTTTTAAGAAAACATACTAAACAGCTAGTAATGCAAACAGTACACAGTGCTCAACAGGACAACCAAATTTATATTTCCATAACTGAGAGACCATTTAATTATTTTTCCCGACAAATTGAATTAATTAAAGGAAATGAAGTTACAGCTAAAGTAACACAATATTTTCACAAATAAAAAATTAAAATTTTTTGTAGGGAAATGACACAGGCCTCAGCAAAAAAAATAAATTTTATACAAAAAGAATATTCATGTATGCGGTTTATTTCCATAATGACTCCGATTTTCTCAAACTCCAAAAAGCTTATGTAGAAATTATAAATGCAAATCATTTATCGAAATTAGTAAGATGTACGGCAAGACTTGAAAACATATTGCAATATACAGACATACAAAAAAAAATTTAACGACATAAGGAATTTTTACATCCAGGAATCGAAAAAACAACTAAATGGTTTAGGGAAACACATTACTTCCCTGATTAACAAAAGTTACTTTGATGGATTTGGATGGATTTTTATTTGGTAGGTCACCAACAATTTGGATCGTCTATCGACGTATATTCAAAATTTGATATTCTAGTAGAAGTCACAGCCTTTGTAGTATGCGCACATATTCAGTGTACACTGTACCAATAAAGTAACATTGATTAAGCATAAATAAATTAGCAACACATTGTACACAAACAAAACATTTTCGAGGTGATCCAGTCACTCCGATTAGAAACTCCTCAAGCCCTTGGGCCCGCAGCGACGAAGACAGAGCCGAAACATTTGCTTTATACCTACGAAATGTATTTTAGCCAAACGCCGCCACAAACTCTTTCCAACTACAGCCCTGAAATTTCAATTAGCCTGATCTTGTTTCAAGCATTCATTCATTAGGAAGTAATTAAAACCGAAAAAGGCTCCAGGGGGAGACCTAATAACTCCAAAAATGATTCTTGAACTTCCAGACTGCGCAATGGATGTTAGATGTAAACTATTTACCGGAAACTTGGCTACTACCCCAAAAAATGGAAAAAGTCTATGGTTATAATGATACCGAAGCCAGGCCAATAAGCTTACAATCGTTCCTGTCCAAATTACTAGAAAAATATCTTAGTCGCGGCACATCAAATCGGGTTTCGAGAAAGCCACGGAACCATCGAGCTAGTAAACCGGATAACATCAGAAATTCGAACAGCCTTCGAACATCGGAAATATTGCAGTGCGATAGAGATGACAAGGCAATCTATCAATTAAGCTTCTCAGCCCAACGTATACGAAGTCATTAATAATGATGTAGTACGTAAAGTAGGTCACTATGCTGTTTTTTTAAACATGGTAAGAAAATTATAAATCAGCCAATAAAAAATGGCACCATGCAAAAATATCTTTGAACAAATTTTAATAGATAGTTTTAAAATTATGGGCAATAAAATATTGAAAACATTGAGAGTAGCGCTACTCAACCCGGTGACCAAATTAACAAATGTTAAAGAGAAAGAATCTATATTGTCTACATTACATGATGATCCAGTACAAGGAGGTCACACAGGCATTGGAAAAACCTTGTACAAGGTCTAAAACATTTTTATTGGAAAGGATAACTCGAGATAATACTGAGTAGGTACAAAAATGTCCAAAATGACAAAAATCAAAAATGACAAATAAATCGCCCTCTACCCAAGTCGGAGAAAGGTAACGAATACGCAGTCACATTAATTTGTGACTTGACTAAATACCTAGTCTCAATCCCAAACAAAAAATTTAGTACAGTAGCCAAAGCGGTATTGTAGAATTTTATTCTGAAGTACGGTCCAATGAAGACGTTCATTACGAACATGAGAACAGAATACAAAAATTCTATAATAAATAATTTTGACAATTATTTAAAAATAAATATTATAACATCTACTGCACATTATCACCAGACAGTTCGAACAGTCGAAAGAAGAACAGAACTATAATATTGAAAATGAGATAATATTGAAAATTAGAGGTGCATATTTAGAATTTTGTAAATTTAAAAACATTATAGATAGATCTAGAAGGCAAATAGACTATTTATTGGTTAGAAGAGATAAGAAGTATTGATTTTGAAAAATATTTGATACAAGTGTAACCAATAGGACAGCCTCAAATCGGTAAAGGACACAGAGAAACAAAAAAGGTAGTTCTAAAAGGTTACATCGACTATTCATTGGTTAGAAGGGATGAGAAGTATATGTTTGAAAAATGTTTGATACTATTGTAATCAATAGTATACCATCAATAGATAAAGGAGACAAAAAATTGTAGAACAAAAGAGAAGGTTGGTTAGGTCGAAGGTGGGAAAGGAAAGATTAGTTTTTATACAGACCGTCATACGCAGGTAGTCAATAGGGGACAATTTGAAAAAAAATCATTTTGACTTTAAGGAAATCAAAGATATTCATATGTACAGCTTGAGGTAAAATAAGAATACGGAAACCTATATAAAATGTTCTTTATAATTTGCGTAAGGATGTTTTAAGGGCCAAGTCAAGATTGTTGAGTTAGAGAGACATCATGCATTCACTTAAAATAAATAACTTTCTAAACTAATTCGACGGAATTCTGTTCAATGCACACTACGTGCGTCTTCAGTTTATACAATCAAAACTCTTTGAATGTAATGGAGATAAAATGAAAATATCTATTCGTGGAAATCATATAGACACCTTTGCGTGGAGCAATGATGCAGCCACCTAGGGAGTCGATACTTGTGTATACTACCGAATTTCGGATTACAAAAATGAGGCACTCAATATTATGAAAATATATTATAATCTGGAAAAAAGACTGAAAAATAAGAAATAACATAACAAATCATGTTCGCAATACCCTCGGACTTCTGCGTGTGTCCCTTTTATTGCGGTCAGGTAATAGACAAGGGCCCATGTTCGGGTCTCTGACTCTGGCTGATATCTTTATGACCCTTTGTGGAAAGGAGAGAATCTTTGACAATTTACCAGTAAAACGTTCTGGGCCAGAAACGAAAATATGGGTTTCAATATATTTCACATTTCAATATTGTCACATGGGGATGTGGGGGCGAAAGGGGGCAATCAGTATACTCCAAGTCTGTCTGTTCTAGCTCTTATAGTTTCCGAGATCTCAGCTTTCATACGGACAGACAGACAGACGGACATGGCTAGATCGACTCGATCAAGAATATATATACTTTAGAAGGCCGGAAACGCTTCCTTTTACCTGTTACGTTTTTACGAACCTAGTATACCCTTTTACTCTACGAGTAACTACAAAGGTGGACAAAACAATTAAAACTTTTTTAATTTAATATTTACCAGGAAAAGAAAATCATGTAGCCAACGCATTATACAGAACCAAAATAGAAGAAACTATGTTTACAGACAATTTTTAAGAAAACATACTAAACAGCTAGTAATGCAGACGCAACAGTACACAGTGCTCAACAGGACAACCAAATTTATATTTCCATAACTGAGAGACCATTTAATTATTTTTCCCGACAAATTGAATTAATTAAAGGAAATGAAGTTACAGCTAAAGTAACACAATATTTTCACAAATAAAAAATTAAAATTTTTTGTAGGGAAATGACACAGGCCTCAGCAAAAAAAATATTCATGTATGCGGTTTATTTCCATAATGACTCAGATTTTCTCACAATCCAAAAAGCTTATGTAGAAATTATAAATGCAAATCATTTATCGAAATTAGTAAGATGTACGGCAAGACTTGAAAACATATTGCAATATACAGACATACAAAAAAAAATTTAACGACATAAGGAATTTGTACATCCAGGAATCGAAAAAACAACTAAATGGTTTAGGGAAACACATTACTTCCCTGATTAACAAAAGTTACTTTGATGGATTTGGATGGATTTTTATTTGGTAGGTCACCAACAATTTGGATCGTCTATCGACGTATATTCAAAATTTGATATTCTAGTAGAAGTCACAGCCTTTGTAGTATGCGCACATATTCAGTGTACACTGTACCAATAAAGTAACATTGATTAAGCATAAATAAATTAGCAACACATTGTACACAAACAAAACATTTTCGAGGTGATCCAGTCATTTCGATTAGAAACTCCTCAAGCCCTTGGGCCCGCAGCGACGAAGACAGAGCCGAAACATTTGCTTTATACCTACGAAATGTATTTTAGCCAAACGCCGCCACAAACTCTTTCCAACTACAGCCCTGAAATTTCAATTAGCCTGATCTTGTTTCAAGCATTCATTCATTAGGAAGTAATTAAAACCGAAAAAGGCTCCAGGGGGAGACCTAATAACTCCAAAAATGATTCTTGAACTTCCAGACTGCGCAATGGATGTTAGATGTAAACTATTTACCGGAAACTTGGCTACTACCCCAAAAAATGGAAAAAGTCTATGGTTATAATGATACCGAAACCAGGCCAATAAGCTTACAATCGTTCCTGTCTAAATTACTAGAAAAATATCTTAGTCGCGGCACATTAAATCGGGTTTCGAGAAAGCCACGGAACCATCGAGCTAGTAAACCGGATAACATCAGAAATTCGAACAGCCTTCGAACATCGGAAATATTGCAGTGCGATAGAGATGACAAGGCAATCTAACAATTAAGCTTCTCAGCCCAACGTATACGAAGTCATTAATAATGATGTAGTACGTAAAGTAGTGACCTTGCACATAAAAAATATGCTGTTTTTTTAAACATGGTAAGAAAATTATAAATCAGCCAATAAAAAATGGCACCATGGAAAAATATCTTTGAACAAATTTTAATAGATAGTTTTAAAATTATGGGCAATAAAATATTGAAAACATTGAGAGTAGCGCTACTCAACCCGGTGACCAAATTAACAAATGTTAAAGAGAAAGAATCTATATTGTCTACATTACATGATGATCCAGTACAAGGAGGTCACACAGGCATTGGAAAAACCTTGTACAAGGTCTAAAACATTTTTATTGGAAAGGATAACTCGAGATAATACTGAGTAGGTACAAAAATGTCCAAAATGACAAAAATCAAAAATGACAAATAAATCGCCCTCTACCCAAGTCGGAGAATGGTAACGAATAAGCAGTCACATTAATTTGTGACTTGACTAAATACCTAGTCTCAATTCCAAACAAAAAATTTACTACAGTAGCCAAAGCGGTATTGTAGAATTTTATTCTGAAGTACGGTCCAATGAAGACGTTCATTACGGACATGAGAACAGAATACAAAAATTCTATAATAAATAATTTTGGCAATTATTTAAAAATAAATATTATAACATCTACTGCACATTATCACCAGACTGTTCGAACAGTCGAAAGAAGAACAGAACTATAATATTGAAAATGAGATAATATTGAAAATTAGAGGTGCATATTTAGAATTTTGTAAATTTAAAAACATTATAGATAGGTCTAGCAGGGCACATAGACTATTCATTGGTTAGAAGAGATAAGAAGTATTGATTTTGAAAAATATTTGATACAAGTGTAAACAATAGGACAGCCTCAAATCGATAAAGGAGACAGAGCAACAAAAAGGTAGTTCTAAAAGGTTACATCGACTATTCATTGGTTAGAAGGGATGAGAAGTATATGTTTGAAAAATGTTTCATACAATTGTAATCAATAGTATACCATCAATAGATAAAGGAGACAAAAAATTGTAGAACAAAAGAGAAGGTTGGTTAGGTTGAAGGTGGGAAAGGAAAGATTAGTTTTTATACACACCGTCATACGCAGGTAGTCAATAGGGGACAATTTGAAAAAAAATCATTTTGACTTTAAGGAAATCAAAGATATTCATATGTACAGCTTGAGGTAAAATAAGAATACGGAAACCTATATAAAATGTTCTTTATAATTTGCGTAAGAATGTTTTAAGGGCCAAGTCAAGATTGTTGAGTTAGAGAGACATCATGCATTCACTTAAAATAAATAACTTTCTAAACTAATTCGACGGAATTCTGTTCAATGCACACTACGTGCGTCTTCAGTTTATACAATCAAAACTCTTTGAATGTAATAGAGATAAAATGAAAATATCTACTCGTGGAAATCATATAGACACCTGTGCGTGGAGCAATGATGCAGCCACCTAGGGAGTCGATACTTGTGTATACTACCGAATTTCGGATTACAAAAATGAGGCACTCAATATTATGAAAATATATTATAATCTGGAAAAAAGACTGAAAAATAAAAAATAACATAACAAATCATGTTCGCAATACCCTCGGACTTCTGCGTGTGTCCCTTTTATTACGGTCAGGTAATAGACAAGGGCCCATGTTCGGGTCTCTGACTCTGGCTGATATCTTTATGACCCTTTGTGGAAAGGAGAGAATCTTTGACAATTTACCAGTAAAACGTTCTGGGCCAGAAACGAAAATATGGGTTTCAATATATTTCCCACATCTGAGAAACATTAACTTGTGAGATTTATTTTATTGGGGTGCTTTGATTTCTAAACTTGTCTTGCAATCATAGAAAACATTATTCTGAAACATGATCGGTCATGTTACTCTGATATAACAACCATTGGATATTTTGCGACCTTTCTCAAGTGCACAGCAACACCTGGGATAATGAGGTTAAAGGGTACGTGATAACGACCTTCGGATACTATAGGTGTGTGACCTCTTTCATGTGCACCTTTCTCACGTGATTATTAATTGCTTATAATGAGGAGGAGGATACATGATCAATATTGTCACATGGGGATGTGGGGGCGAAAGGGGGCAATCAGTATACTCCAAGTCTGTCTGTTCTAGCTCTTATAGTTTCCGAGATCTCAGCTTTCATACGGACAGACAGACAGACGGACATGGCTAGATCGACTCGATCAAGAATATATATACTTTAGAAGGCCGGAAACGCTTCCTTTTACCTGTTACGTTTTTACGAACCTAGTATACCCTTTTACTCTACGAGTAACTACAAAGGTGGACAAAAAAATTAAAACTTTTTTAATTTAATATTTACCAGGAAAAGAAAATCATGTAGCCAACGCATTATACAGAACCAAAATAGAAGAAACTATGTTTACAGACAATTTTTAAGAAAACATACTAAACAGCTTGTAATGCAAACAGTACACAGTGCTCAACAGGACAACCAAATTTATATTTCCATAACTGAGAGACCATTTAATTATTTTTCCCGACAAATTGAATTAATTAAAGGAAATGAAGTTACAGCTAAAGTAACACAATATTTTCACAAATAAAAAATTAAAATTTTTTGTAGGGAAATGACACAGGCCTCAGCAAAAAAAATAAATTTTATACAAAAAAAATATTCATGTATGCGGTTTATTTCCATAATGACTCAGATTTTCTCAAACTCCAAAAAGCTTATGTAGAAATTATAAATGCAAATCATTTATCGAAATTAGTAAGATGTACGGCAAGACTTGAAAACATATTGCAATATACAGACATACAAAAAAAAATTTAACGACATAAGGAATTTGTACATCCAGGAATCGAAAAAACAACTAAATGGTTTAGGGAAACACATTACTTCCCTGATTAACAAAAGTTACTTTGATGGATTTGGATGGATTTTTATTTGGTAGGTCACCAACAATTTGGATCGTCTATCGACGTATATTCAAAATTTGATATTCTAGTAGAAGTCACAGCCTTTGTAGTATGCGCACATATTCAGTGTACACTGTACCAATAAAGTAACATTGATTAAGCATAAATAAATTAGCAACACATTGTACACAAACAAAACATTTTCGAGGTGATCCAGTCACTCCGATTAGAAACTCCTCAAGCCCTTGGGCCCGCAGCGACGAAGACAGAGCCGAAACATTTGCTTTATACCTACGAAATGTATTTTAGCCAAACGCGGCCACAAACTCTTTCCAACTACAGCCCTGAAATTTCAATTAGCCTGATCTTGTTTCAAGCATTCATTCATTAGGAAGCAATTAAAACCGAAAAAGGCTCCAGGGGGAGACCTAATAACTCCAAAAATGATTCTTGAACTTCCAGACTGCGCAGTGGATGTTAGATGTAAACTATTTACCGGAAACTTGGCTACTACCCCAAAAAATGGAAAAAGTCTATGGTTATAATGATACCGAAGCCAGGCCAATAAGCTTACAATCGTTCCTGTCCAAATTACTAGAAAAATATCTTAGTCGCGGCACATCAAATCGGGTTTCGAGAAAGCCACGGAACCATCGAGCTAGTAAACCGGATAACATCAGAAATTCGAACAGCCTTCGAACATCGGAAATATTGCAGTGCGATAGAGATGACAAGGCAATCTATCAATTAAGCTTCTCAGCCCAACGTATACGAAGTCATTAATAATGATGTAGTACGTAAAGTAGGTCACTATGCTGTTTTTTTAAACATGGTAAGAAAATTATAAATCAGCCAATAAAAAATGGCACCATGCAAAAATATCTTTGAACAAATTTTAATAGATAGTTTTAAAATTATGGGCAATAAAATATTGAAAACATTGAGAGTAGCGCTACTCAACCCGGTGACCAAATTAACAAATGTTAAAGAGAAAGAATCTATATTGTCTACATTACATGATGATCCAGTACAAGGAGGTCACACAGGCATTGGAAAAACCTTGTACAAGGTCTAAAACATTTTTATTGGAAAGGATAACTCGAGATAATACTGAGTAGGTACAAAAATGTCCAAAATGACAAAAATCAAAAATGACAAATAAATCGCCCTCTACCCAAGTCGGAGAAAGGTAACGAATACGCAGTCACATTAATTTGTGACTTGACTAAATACCTAGTCTCAATTCCAAACAAAAAATTTAGTACAGTAGCCAAAGCGGTATTGTAGAATTTTATTCTGAAGTACGGTCCAATGAAGACGTTCATTACGGACATGAGAACAGAATACAAAAATTCTATAATAAATAATTTTGACAATTATTTAAAAATAAATATTATAACATCTACTGCACATTATCACCAGACAGTTCGAACAGTCGAAAGAAGAACAGAACTATAATATTGAAAATGAGATAATATTGAAAATTAGAGGTGCATATTTAGAATTTTGTAAATTTAAAAACATTATAGATAGATCTAGAAGGCACATAGACTATTTATTGGTTAGAAGAGATAAGAAGTATTGATTTTGAAAAATATTTGATACAAGTGTAACCAATAGGACAGCCTCAAATCGATAAAGGAGACAGAGAAACAAAAAAGGTAGTTCTAAAAGGTTACATCGACTATTCATTGGTTAGAAGGGATGAGAAGTATATGTTTGTAAAATGTTTGATACAATTGTAATCAATAGTATACCATCAATAGATAAAGGAGACAAAAAATTGTAGAACAAAAGAGAAGGTTGGTTAGGTCGAAGGTGGGAAAGGAAAGATTAGTTTTTATACAGACCGTCATACGCAGGTAGTCAATAGGGGACAATTTGAAAAAAAATCATTTTGACTTTAAGGAAATCAGAGATATTCATATGTACAGCTTGAGGTAAAATAAGAATACGGAAACCTATATAAAATGTTCTTTATAATTTGCGTAAGGATGTTTTAAGGGCCAAGTCAAGATTGTTGAGTTAGAGAGACATCATGCATTCACTTAAAATAAATAACTTTCTAAACTAATTCGACGGAATTCTGTTCAATGCACACTACGTGCGTCTTCAGTTTATACAATCAAAACTCTTTGAATGTAATGGAGATAAAATGAAAATATCTATTCGTGGAAATCATATAGACACCTGTGCGTGGAGCAATGATGCAGCCACCTAGGGAGTCGATACTTGTGTATACTACCGAATTTCGGATTACAAAAATGAGGCACTCAATATTATGAAAATATATTATAATCTGGAAAAAAGACTGAAAAATAAGAAATAACATAACAAATCATGTTCGCAATACCCTCGGACTTCTGCGTGTGTCCCTTTTATTGCGGTCAGGTAATAGACAAGGGCCCATGTTCGGGTCTCTGACTCTGGCTGATATCTTTATGACCCTTTGTGGAAAGGAGAGAATCTTTGACAATTTACCAGTAAAACGTTCTGGGCCAGAAACGAAAATATGGGTTTCAATATATTTCCCACATCTGAGAAACATTAACTTGTGAGATTTATTTTATTGGGGTGCTTTGATTTCTAAACTTGTCTTGCAATCATAGAAAACATTATTCTCAAACATGATCGGTCATGTTACTCTGATATAACAACCATTGGATATTTTGCGACCTTTCTCAAGTGCACAGCAACACCTGGGATAATGAGGTTAAAGGGTACGTGATAACGACCTTCGGATACTATAGGTGTGTGACCTCTTTCATGTGCACCTTTCTCACGTGATTATTAATTGCTTATAATGAGGAGGAGGATACATGATCAATATTGTCACATGGGGATGTGGGGGCGAAAGGGGGCAATCAGTATACTCCAAGTCTGTCTGTTCTAGCTCTTATAGTTTCCGAGATCTCAGCTTTCATACGGACAGACAGACAGACGGACATGGCTAGATCGACTCGATCAAGAATATATATACTTTAGAAGGCCGGAAACGCTTCCTTTTACCTGTTACGTTTTTACGAACCTAGTATACCCTTTTACTCTACGAGTAACTACAAAGGTGGACAAAACAATTAAAACTTTTTTAATTTAATATTTACCAGGAAAAGAAAATCATGTAGCCAACGCATTATACAGAACCAAAATAGAAGAAACTATGTTTACAGACAATTTTTAAGAAAACATACTAAACAGCTAGTAATGCAGACGCAACAGTACACAGTGCTCAACAGGACAACCAAATTTATATTTCCATAACTGAGAGACCATTTAATTATTTTTCCCGACAAATTGAATTAATTAAAGGAAATGAAGTTACAGCTAAAGTAACACAATATTTTCACAAATAAAAAATTAAAATTTTTTGTAGGGAAATGACACAGGCCTCAGCAAAAAAAATAAATTTTATACAAAAAAAATATTCATGTATGCGGTTTATTTCCATAATGACTCAGATTTTCTCACAATCCAAAAAGCTTATGTAGAAATTATAAATGCAAATCATTTATCGAAATTAGTAAGATGTACGGCAAGACTTGAAAACATATTGCAATATACAGACATACAAAAAAAAATTTAACGACATAAGGAATTTTTACATCCAGGAATCGAAAAAACAACTAAATGGTTTAGGGAAACACATTACTTCCCTGATTAACAAAAGTTACTTTGATGGATTTGGATGGATTTTTATTTGGTAGGTCACCAACAATTTGGATCGTCTATCGACGTATATTCAAAATTTGATATTCTGGTAGAAGTCACAGCCTTTGTAGTATGCGCACATATTCAGTGTACACTGTACCAATAAAGTAACATTGATTAAGCATAAATAAATTAGCAACACATTGTACACAAACAAAACATTTTCGAGGTGATCCAGTCACTCCGATTAGAAACTCCTCAAGCCCTTGGGCCCGCAGCGACGAAGACAGAGCCGAAACATTTGCTTTATACCTACGAAATGTATTTTAGCCAAACGCGGCCACAAACTCTTTCCAACTACAGCCCTGAAATTTCAATTAGCCTGATCTTGTTTCAAGCACCTGAAACTGCTTATGTCATTAGGAAGCAATTAAAACCGAAAAAGGCTCCAGGGGGAGACCTAATAACTTCAAAAATGATTCTTGAACTTCCAGACTGCGCAATGGATGTTAGATGTAAACTATTTACCGGAAACTTGGCTGCTACCCCAAAAAATGGAAAAAGTCTATGGTTATAATGATACCGAAGCCAGGCCAATAAGCTTACAATCGTTCCTGTCCAAATTACTAGAAAAATATCTTAGTCGCGGCACATTAAATCGGGTTTCGAGAAAGCCACGGAACCATCGAGCTAGTAAACCGGATAACATCAGAAATTCGAACAGCCTTCGAACATCGGAAATATTGCAGTGCGATAGAGATGCCAAGGCAATCTAACAATTAAGCTTCTCAGCCCAACGTATACGAAGTCATTAATAATGATGTAGTACGTAAAGTAGTGACCTTGCACATTAGAAATATGCTGTTTTTTTAAACATGGTAAGAAAATTATAAATCAGCCAATAAAAAATGGCACCATGGAAAAATATCTTTGAACAAATTTTAATAGATAGTTTTAAAATTATGGGCAATAAAATATTGAAAACATTGAGAGTAGCGCTACTCAACCCGGTGACCAAATTAACAAATGTTAAAGAGAAAGAATCTATATTGTCTACATTACATGATGATCCAGTACAAGGAGGTCACACAGGCATTGGAAAAACCTTGTGCAAGGTCTAAGACATTTTTATTGGAAAGGATAACTCGAGATATTACTGAGTAGGTACAAAAATGTCCAAAATGACAAAAATCAAAAATGACAAATAAATCGCCCTCTACCCAAGTCGGAGAATGGTAACGAATACGCAGTCACATTAATTTGTGACTTGACTAAATACCTAGTCTCAATTCCAAACAAAAAATTTACTACAGTAGCCAAAGCGGTATTGTAGAATTTTATTCTGAAGTACGGTCCAATGAAGACGTTCATTACGGACATGAGAACAGAATACAAAAATTCTATAATAAAAAATTTTGGCAATTATTTAAAAATAAATATTATAACATCTACTGCACATTATCACCAGACAGTTCGAACAGTCGAAAGAAGAACAGAACTATAATATTGAAAATGAGATAATATTGAAAATTAGAGGTGCATATTTAGAATTTTGTAAATTTAAAAACATTATAGATAGGTCTAGCAGGGCACATAGACTATTCATTGGTTAGAAGAGATAAGAAGTATTGATTTTGAAAAATATTTGATACAAGTGTAACCAATAGGACAGCCTCAAATCGGTAAAGGAGACAGAGAAACAAAAATGGTAGTTCTAAAAGGTTACATCGACTATTCATTGGTTAGAAGGGATGAGAAGTATATGTTTGAAAAATGTTTGATACAATTGTAATCAATAGTATACCATCAATAGATAAAGGAGACAAAAAATTGTTGAACAAAAGAGAAGGTTGGTTAGGTTGAAGGTGGGAAAGGAAAGATTCGTTTTTATACACACCGTCATACGCAGGTAGTCAATAGGGGACAATTTGAAAAAAAATCATTTTGACTTTAAGGAAATCAAAGATATTCATATGTACAGCTTGAGGTAAAATAAGAATACGGAAACCTATATAAAATGTTCTTTATAATTTGCGTAAGGATGTTTTAAGGGCCAAGTCAAGATTGTTGAGTTAGAGAGACATCATGCATTCACTTAAAATAAATAACTTTCTAAACTAATTCGACGGAATTCTGTTCAATGCACACTACGTGCGTCTTCAGTTTATACAATCAAAACTCTTTGAATGTAATGGAGATAAAATGAAAATATCTATTCGTGGAAATCATATAGACACCTGTGCGTGGAGCAATGATGCAGCCACCTAGGGAGTCGATACTTGTGTATACTACCGAATTTCGGATTACAAAAATGAGGCACTCAATATTATGAAAATATATTATAATCTGGAAAAAAGACTGAAAAATAAGAAATAACATAACAAATCATGTTCGCAATACCCTCGGACTTCTGCGTGTGTCCCTTTTATTGCGGTCAGGTAATAGACAAGGGCCCATGTTCGGGTCTCTGACTCTGGCTGATATCTTTATGACCCTTTGTGGAAAGGAGAGAATCTTTGACAATTTACCAGTAAAACGTTCTGGGCCAGAAACGAAAATATGGGTTTCAATATATTTCCCACATCTGAGAAACATTAACTTGTGAGATTTATTTTATTGGGGTGCTTTGATTTCTAAACTTGTCTTGCAATCATAGAAAACATTATTCTCAAACATGATCGGTCATGTTACTCTGATATAACAACCATTGGATATTTTTCGACCCTTCTCAAGTGCACAGCAACACCTGGGATAATGAGGTTAAACGGTACGTGATAACGACCTTCGGATACTATAGGTGTGTGACCTCTTTCATGTGCACCTTTCTCACGTGATTATTAATTGCTTATAATGAGGAGGAGGATACATGATCAATATTGTCACATGGGGATGTGGGGGCGAAAGGGGGCAATCAGTATACTCCAAGTCTGTCTGTTCTAGCTCTTATAGTTTCCGAGATCTCAGCTTTCATACGGACAGACAGACAGACGGACATGGCTAGATCGACTCGATCAAGAATATATATACTTTAGAAGGCCGGAAACGCTTCCTTTTACCTGTTACGTTTTTACGAACCTAGTATACCCTTTTACTCTACGAGTAACTACAAAGGTGGACAAAAAAATTAAAACTTTTTTAATTTAATATTTACCAGGAAAAGAAAATCATGTAGCCAACGCATTATACAGAACCAAAATAGAAGAAACTATGTTTACAGACAATTTTTAAGAAAACATACTAAACAGCTAGTAATGCAGACGCAACAGTACACAGTGCTCAACAGGACAACCAAATTTATATTTCCATAACTGAGAGACCATTTAATTATTTTTCCCGACAAATTGAATTAATTAAAGGAAATTAAGTTACAGCTAAAGTAACACAATATTTTCACAAACAAAAAATTAAAATTTTTTGTAGGGAAATGACACAGGCCTCAGCAAAAAAAATAAATTTTATACAAAAAAAATATTCATGTATGCGGTTTATTTCCATAATGACTCTGATTTTCTCACAATCCAAAAAGCTTATGTAGAAATTATAAATGCAAATCATTTATCGAAATTAGTAAGATGTACGGCAAGACTTGAAAACATATTGCAATATACAGACATACAAAAAAAATTTAACGACATAAGGAATTTTTACATCCAGGAATCGAAAAAACAACTAAATGGTTTAGGGAAACACATTACTTCCCTGATTAACAAAAGTTACTTTGATGGATTTGGATGGATTTTTATTTGGTAGGTCACCAACAATTTGGATCGTCTATCGACGTACATTCAAAATTTGATATTCTAGTAGAAGTCACAGCCTTTGTAGTATGCGCACATATTCAGTGTACACTGTACCAATAAAGTAACATTGATTAAGCATAAATAAATTAGCAACACATTGTACACAAAGAAAACATTTTCGAGGTGATCCAGTCACTCCGATTAGAAACTCCTCGAGCCCTTGGGCCCGCAGCGACGAAGACAGAGCCTAAACATTTGCTTTATACCAGTTAACAACCAACTCCCAGCCTAGGCTGAGCAGGCCAATCCTTATGCCTTTATTTACATTAATCATTTATCATGTTTGTAATTCTCTAGTATTAATCACTTTTTATTATTATTATCATTATTATTATTATTACTATTATACTTGTCCCTCATGCATGGTCCACCCTAAATTGGGTCCACCTTATTGGCCATAGAGCTGAGCCGGCACATTGTGCCATTCCTTTTCATTGGCTGACAGTGATCGTATGACTTCTGCAAAATGTGCAAGGTCAGCGGTCTGTGCCACGGGCATCCGGCTGTGCATGAGCTTTTGTTCAGTCTTAAGTTTAGTTTTAATTTGGATTTGAAATAAAGAGCACTAGCTCAATAATTAAACTCCGGCCTTAGCCGTTATCTTTATATTGATTATTAAATTGGGTTATCGTGCCTTAAGGGCCGTAACAACGGAGATAAGTATCTCCCACCATATCTTCGGAAGAAGTAAGGAGTCGAAGCGACCACCCGACTCTCCAGTGGCTGCCAACCTTGGTGGTCACCAATACCCAACCAGCGGCAGCAATCCTACTGCCGGTCCCCCACGGATATTCAACCAGCCGGCTCTACCCCTGCCACGGAGGCTCCGCCAGCCGACGCAGACAAATAAATAATTGGCGCCCAACGGATTAATATTATTACTAATATTCGAATTCCACCCCTGAAGTTGTACGTTATGTAAGTAGCTGAGCGCCGACAATAGCCAAAATCTACGAATACACAACACACAAATACCAGCGCATACAATTTCCTATGCCCAGCAATAGGATTTTTTTTACGTAAATATATACAAAAGTGACTCGATCTTCAATTTTTGATTCAAATTTTTAGAGAGTGCGTAAAGAAAAAATAATAAATTATTCAAATATTAAATTACAAAATACTTCCATGCATGCGTGTTGATTTAATTTTGTTCGACCTAGATTTTTTAAGTACATTGTAAATAAAAGAAACCATACGTCTCAAATAACGTACACTGTGCCAAGGCAACCAATATTTATACGAATTAATTATGCAAAGGAATATTTTATTTCTTCTATAACGTTGGTCTCTATATGTGTTAAGAAGGCCCAGTCGTTTTTCTCCTTGTGTTTGCTACAATTCTACCCACTGTGCTTATATTGAATTTTATACTAAAGTTGTCCAGTGTGTCTGTGCTAATTATACATCCCGTCAAATTGACCTACACTTGTTGTCACCGTTCTGTATTTTAATTTTGTTCTTGGGACAAATTAATCCAACATTTTTGTGTTTTAGGTGACGATACATTTATTTTCGCTACATTTTTCGGCTTTATATTACCAAAGTGGCCCGTCGAAACCTCTTGTCTTGGGCCCAATCGTCAAAGCCTCGCAGCTCCCCGCGCCCCTTAACTGCCAATGAGTTGGGAGTATAGAGAAGTAAAACAGGAAATTGTTAGCGACGATAGTGAAGAGAGCGAAGAAGTAGGGTTTCGCCCCGAAGTTAGGGACACAGATCAACCAGAAATGAACGCAGAAATGATCCAAGCGCTTGTCGCAAACGCGGTCAGCGCCGCTCTTAACGAGCAGGAAGGGCGTTTAAGAAACGCTTTCGCCACAGAATTGGAAGCGGTTAGAACACAGGTTAGCGCGCTGTCAGTGCAAGCGCCGCAAGTGGAGGTCTATGAAAGAGTAGTACCAGACCCTGCAGTAAGATGCGATGTCAAGTTAGACATAGTAAAATCTCTGCCGACGTTCAGTGGAAGTCACGACGAATACGTTTCGTGGAGACAGGCGGCATCAGATGCCTATGAAATATTCAAGAAATACGCCGGAAGCGAGGCACACTACGAGGCCGTTGTCATAATTAAAAACAAAATTTGCGGACCTGCTCGGTCATTACTCACGTCCCATAATACGGTGTTAAACTTCGATGCAATTATAGCAAGACTAGATTGCACATATGCGGACAAAACGTCCTTGAGAGTGCTACGGCAAAATCTAGAAATGGTTCGGCAAGGAGAGTCCGACCTTATGGCATATTATGACGAGGTTGAGAGGAAACTCACCCTCGTCACCAACAAGATAGTCATGTCTCATAATATGGACACGGCAACGATCTTGAACAAGGAGGTTAGGGACGACGCCCTACATGCCTTCATTGCAGGGCTGAAAAGACCTCTCAAATCACTCGTGCTGCCAGCACAACCTAAGGACCTTCCGTCCGCACTAGCCTTAGCGCGAGAAGCCGAGAACAGCATCGAAAGAAGTGCGTTCGCGGCATCCTACGCGAAGGCCATAGAAGACAAGGCCCCTTTTTACGAGGGCAACAGACGCAATAATAAGGGTCAGGGAAAGCAATGGCGAAGTGAGGACAAAAATCCGCACTTCGTCCCTAAACAAAACTAAAATAAGTCTCATAGGGACAATCCCTGGCCAAAGCACAGGGATCCTGAACCATTAGACCAGAATAAAGTTCAACCCATGGAGGTAGACCCTTCAACGGCTAGATTCAGACAAGAAACCAACTGGGGGAAGCCTCAAAGTAACAATAATTATAAGAGGCAGAACTCGTCCCAGCGGCAATCGGGCCAAAGACGCCAACGCGTTAACAATATTGCCCAACCCCAACAGGAAGTAACAGATTATACCGCCACAGCTGAGGCTGAGGTTGCCACCATCGAGGAAGATAGTGACCCCGCCGACCTTAATGACCTCCTCTATTTTTTAGGGAACGCTCCCGACTGCCGTTCGTCGAGCGACAGTTGGCTGGCAAATCAATAAAAATTCTCATCGACACCGGGGCGGCAAAAAATTACGTGAAGCCCGTAAAGGAGCTAAGAAACGTAATGCCGGTCGAAACCCCCTTTACTGTGAGCTCTATTCACGGCTCCAGTAATGTCAAAAACAAGTGCATAATGCGCATTTTTGGACTAGACGTTCCATTTTTCCTCTTGGATACATTGAGCACGTTCGATGCTATAACAGGCTTCGATTCGCTAACGCGAGCAGGAGTAGCATTGGACCTAAGTAACGGCGTAATAAAATACGCAAACGCCACCGAAAACCTCAAATTTTTTGACTGTCAAAATGTCAACTTCACAAAAATTGATGACATAGTGGTTCCAAGTTCGGCTAAAGCCGAATTCAAAAAAACTATCCTGAAAAGAATTAAGGTGTTTTCGACCCCTAACGAGGCGCTCACCTTCAACACATCGGTCATAGCTACTATTCGGACTACGAGTGACGAACCTGTCTACTCCAAGTTATACCCCTATCCTATGGGGGCAGCAGACTTTGTAAACAACGAAATCAAAGAGCTACTGCAAAATGGCATTATCAGGCCGTCCAGATCCCCATACAACAGCCCTGCCTGGGTGGTTGACAAAAAAGGGACTGATGATAATGGCAGTAAAAAGAAGCGATTAGTAATCGACTTCAGGAAACTGAACGAGCGAACAGTCGCCGATCGCTATCCCATGCCGAGTATACCCATGATTCTAGCGAACTTGGGAAAAGCCAAATTCTTTACCACCCTGGACCTGAAGTCAGGGTACCACCAAATATACCTGGCTGAAAAGGACCGAGAGAAGACCTCGTTCTCTGTCAATGGTGGGAAGTACGAATTCTGCCGACTACCCTTCGGCCTAAAAAACGCGGGGAGTATTTTCCAAAGAGCCATCGACGATGTGCTGCGGGAAGAAATCGGCAAAATATGCTACGTCTACGTTGACGATGTTATCATCTTCTCCGAAAATGAAACGGAACATGTCAAGCATATTGACACGGTGCTTAAGCGCCTACTCGATGCCAACATGAGGGTGGCACGAGAAAAAACTAAATTTTTTAAAGAGAGCGTTGAGTTTCTAGGGTTCATTGTCACCAGGGGAGGAACAAAAACAGACCCAGAAAAGGTTAGGGCAATAAAAGAATTCCCAGAACCAAAAAACCTGTTTAGCCTCAGGTCCTTCCTAGGCCTGGCGAGCTATTACAGAAGCTTTGTAAAAAACTTTGCATCTATTGCTAGACCCCTGACCGCCATCCTCAAGGGGGAAAACGGGACGGTTAGCAAGAATATGTCGAAAAAAGTAGCTGTCAGGTTTAACGAAACCCAGCGAAATGCATTCGACCACCTGCGTAACATTTTGGCATCCGAAGATGTCATATTGACATACCCTGATTATAAATCACCGTTTGACTTAAGCACTGACGCCTCAGCGAGTGGAATAGGCGCGGTACTATCGCAGAATAAAAGACCTATTACCATGATTTCACGCACGCTGAAAGACTGCGAGCTGAACTACGCCACCAACGAAAGAGAATTGTTGGCGATAGTCTGGGCAATAGGCAAACTCCAAAATTACCTGTACGGTAACAATGAGGTACGGATCTTCACAGACCACCAACCTCTCACGTATGCGGTGTCCGACAAAAATACCAACGCTAAAATCAAGCGATGGAAAGCGTTCATTGACGAGAACAACGGGAAGGTGTTTTACACACCCGGAAAACAAAACCTGGTAGCTGACGCACTATCGAGGCAACCCCTGAATATCTTAGAAGACGTGGCCCAGTCTGACGCGGCCACGGTGCATAGTGAGCTTTCGCTCTCTTACACCATAGAGTCCACAGACAAACCTCTTAACTGCTTTAGGAACCAAATTATTTTGGAAGAAGCGGACCAACCGCTTCGGCGAGATTTCATAATCTTCGGAAACAGAACTCGCCATATCATCAATTTTAATAACAAGGACTGGCTCGTTGAATCTGTCAAAGAGATCATCAACGCCAACGTGGTGAACGCGATTCACTGCGATTTCCCCACCCTGGCGCGCATCCAACATACCTTGAGGCAGGAATTCCCTGCGACAAAATTCTGGCATTGTAAAACCTTTGTCAGTGACATTACCAACGCTAACGAACAATTAGAAATCACTAATACTGAACACAATCGCGCCCATAGGGCTGCCCAGGAGAACGCAAAACAAATTCTCCGGGATTATTACTTCCCGAACATGTCAAAATTAGCTAGCGAAGTGGTCGCAAATTGCAAGGTCTGCAATAAAGCCAAATACGACCGCCACCCCAAGAAACAGGAATTGGGAACTACGCCCATCCCATCATACGTTGGGGAAATGTTGCATATTGACATTTTTTCGACCGACAAAAAAATTTTTTTAACTTGCATTGATAAATTTTCCAAATTCGCTATCGTACAGCCCTTGATTTCTAGGGCAATAATAGATGTACGAGCACCTATTCTTCAATTAGTAAATTTTTATTCTAATACCAAGACCATATACTGCGACAATGAGGCCTCCTTTAATTCGGAGACAATCACATCATTGCTGAAAAACCAATACAGCATCGACGTTGTCAATGCGCCACCGCTACACAGTAACTCCAATGGCCAAGTTGAGAGATTTCACAGTACCCTGGCGGAAATTGCCAGATGCCTCAAAATTGATAAAAAAAATTGAGGATACTGTGGAACTAATATTGAGGGCTACTATAGAATACAACAGGTCGCTACATTCGGTCACAGGGTCTAAGCCGGTAGAGGTCATCCACGCCAGCAGCGATGAGATGAGGCTGGCAATTAAAACCAAGATTGACAAAGCACAACAATCCAACCTAGACAGGGTTAACCCTTCTAGGCAAAACAGAGTCTTCGAAGTCGGTGAGAGAGTACACCTTCGCAATAACAAAAGATTAGGGAATAAACTGACACCGCTTTATTCAGAAGAACGTATAGAAGCAGATCTGGGAACATCTGTTCTCATTAAGGGGAGGGTGGTCCATAAGGACAACATTAAGTAGGCACTCCACGCGCCACATTCGCCCTTATACTAAACCCCAATCTTTGCTAAACTTCCACAGGCTCGCCATTATATCCATCATACTGCTGTCCACCGCGAGCGCGAGAATCACTGATTTCTCACACGCTAAATACATCCCGGTGCTAGATGGCAACGTCTTAATATGGGAACAGTACGGCCTGGTCAGGCACTCGACAAATCTGTCTGAGTTTGCCAGCATAATCGACTCCACAGTCAGAATGCTGGAACTGTTCCCACAGTCCCATATGAGGAAGCTGCTGGAAGTGGACATTGAGCATGCGCAAAACCTATTGGAGGAACTTAAGATACACCATAGAATGGCCAGGAGCCTTGATTTTTTGGGCTCAGTACTTAAGGTCGTGGCGGGTACACCCGACGCGGACGATTTAACTAGAATCAACACCAATCAAGCTTCACTTATCGAGGCTAATAATAGACAAGTTGTAATTAACACAGAGACACAGAAACGCATCAACCTACTCACAGACACAGTAAACAAGATCCTCAAGGAGAAGAAGGACGGTCTGGTCGACTCAGGCCATTTGTATGAAACACTCCTTGCCAGGAATAGGATGTTAATATCAGAAATCCAAAATTGTATGATCACCATCACTCTTGCTAAAAATAACATCATCAATCCCACTATTTTTAATCATAACGACTTAAAGGCTATTTTCGACGAACAGCTAACAGAGGTCCCAGTAGTTAGCCTTATGGATGTATCTAAGATTAAAATTCTTCAAAATAATGTTCTTGTCCACGTTATAGTCCAGTATCCTAGAGTTAAGCGTATTTGTAAAAAGGTACTGCTCTTCCCTGTCGCACACCACCATACTATGCTACGAATAGAAGACAACATCGTGGCGGAATGTGATGACGGAGTCCTAGCAGTTTCGGATTGCACTTCTACCAGCTTGGCCACATTTTGCAAAAAAACGCCCCACGACACCTGCGCCATGCAATTACATGCGGGCGGCGCGGCTACATGCCGGACTCGGCCCAGCAATCTGGAACCCCTTACAATTGTGGACGACGGAATAATTATCGTTAATGAGAAACTGACGAGGATTTCCATCGATGACGGTCCATTAACAACCATAGTGGGGACCCATCTCATCACCTTTGAGGAAAAGGCGGTGATCAACGACTCCGTATATTTGAACCTCAACCACGCAGTGAATATGAGCCCGGGTATTGCAGCCTCCCCCTTAATCAACATCACAGGACACGATCATATACTGAGTCTGCCGTTGCTACAGCGGATGAATGAGCATAACCTGCGTTTAATGCAGGAGCTCCGGAATGACGTGTCGGATGGAGGTTCCCCGAGGATTTGGTTCGCCGTAGGAGTTGCCGTCAGCCTCACGTTATGCGGCTTGGTCCTGCTCCAACAACACTGCGGGAGCAAACGAGAGGCAGCCCAGCTACAAAAGTCCATCGACGAACTGGCTGCCGCCGAGGACGGCGTCTAATTTAAGGGGGGAGTAGTTAACAACCAACTCCCAGCCTAGGCTGAGCAGGCCAATCCTTATGCCTTTATTTACATTAATCATTTATCATGTTTGTAATTCTCTAGTATTAATCACTTTTTATTATTATTATCATTATTATTATTATTACTATTATACTTGTCCCTCATGCATGGTCCACCCTAAATTGGGTCCACCTTATTGGCCATAGAGCTGAGCCGGCACATTGTGCCATTCCTTTTCATTGGCTGACAGTGATCGTATGACTTCTGCAAAATGTGCAAGGTCAGCGGTCTGTGCCACGGGCATCCGGCTGTGCATGAGCTTTTGTTCAGTCTTAAGTTTAGTTTTAATTTGGATTTGAAATAAAGAGCACTAGCTCAATAATTAAACTCCGGCCTTAGCCGTTATCTTTATATTGATTATTAAATTGGGTTATCGTGCCTTAAGGGCCGTAACAACGGAGATAAGTATCTCCCACCATATCTTCGGAAGAAGTAAGGAGTCGAAGCGACCACCCGACTCTCCAGTGGCTGCCAACCTTGGTGGTCACCAATACCCAACCAGCGGCAGCAATCCTACTGCCGGTCCCCCACGGATATTCAACCAGCCGGCTCTACCCCTGCCACGGAGGCTCCGCCAGCCGACGCAGACAAATAAATAATTTACCTACGAAATGTATTATAGCCAAACGCCGCCACAAACTCTTTCCAACTACAGCCCTGAAATTTCAATTAGCCTGATCTTGTTCCAAGCATTCATTCATTAGGAAGTAATTAAAACCGAAAAAGGCTCCAGGGGGAGACCTAATAACTCCAAAAATGATTCTTGAACTTCCAGACTGCGCAGTGGATGTTAGATGTAAACTATTTACCGGAAACTTGGCTACTACCCCAAAAAATGGAAAAAGTCTATGGTTATAATGATACCGAAGCCAGGCCAATAAGCTTACAATCGTTCCTGTCCAAATTACTAGAAAAATATCTTAGTCGCGGCACATTAAATCGGGTTTCGAGAAAGCCACGGAACCATCGAGCTAGTAAACCGGATAACATCAGAAATTCGAACAGCCTTCGAACATCGGAAATATTGCAGTGCGATAGAGATGCCAAGGCAATCTAACAATTAAGCTTCTCAGCCCAACGTATACGAAGTCATTAATAATGATGTAGTACGTAAAGTAGTGACCTTGCACATAAAAAATATGCTGTTTTTTTAAACATGGTAAGAAAATTATAAATCAGCCAATAAAAAATGGCACCATGGAAAAATATCTTTGAACAAATTTTAATAGATAGTTTTAAAATTATGGGCAATAAAATATTGAAAACATTGAGAGTAGCGCTACTCAACCCGGTGACCAAATTAACAAATGTTAAAGAGAAAGAATCTATATTGTCTACATTACATGATGATCCAGTACAAGGAGGTCACACAGGCATTGGAAAAACCTTGTGCAAGGTCTAAGACATTTTTATTGGAAAGGATAACTCGAGATATTACTGAGTAGGTACAAAAATGTCCAAAATGACAAAAATCAAAAATGACAAATAAATCGCCCTCTACCCAAGTCGGAGAATGGTAACGAATACGCAGTCACATTAATTTGTGACTTGACTAAATACCTAGTCTCAATTCCAAACAAAAAATTTACTACAGTAGCCAAAGCGGTATTGTAGAATTTTATTCTGAAGTACGGTCCAATGAAGACGTTCATTACGGACATGAGAACAGAATACAAAAATTCTATAATAAATAATTTTGGCAATTATTTAAAAATAAATATTATAACATCTACTGCACATTATCACCAGACAGTTCGAACAGTCGAAAGAAGAACAGAACTATAATATTGAAAATGAGATAATATTGAAAATTAGAGGTGCATATTTAGAATTTTGTAAATTTAAAAACATTATAGATAGATCTAGAAGGCACATAGACTATTTATTGGTTAGAAGAGATAAGAAGTATTGATTTTGAAAAATATTTGATACAAGTGTAACCAATAGGACAGCCTCAAATCGGTAAAGGACACAGAGAAACAAAAAAGGTAGTTCTAAAAGGTTACATCGACTATTCATTGGTTAGAAGGGATGAGAAGTATATGTTTGAAAAATGTTTGATACTATTGTAATCAATAGTATACCATCAATAGATAAAGGAGACAAAAAATTGTAGAACAAAAGAGAAGGTTGGTTAGGTCGAAGGTGGGAAAGGAAAGATTAGTTTTTATACAGACCGTCATACGCAGGTAGTCAATAGGGGACAATTTGAAAAAAAATCATTTTGACTTTAAGGAAATCAAAGATATTCATATGTACAGCTTGAGGTAAAATAAGAATACGGAAACCTATATAAAATGTTCTTTATAATTTGCGTAAGGATGTTTTAAGGGCCAAGTCAAGATTGTTGAGTTAGAGAGACATCATGCATTCACTTAAAATAAATAACATTCTAAACTAATTCGACGGAATTCTGTTCAATGCACACTACGTGCGTCTTCAGTTTATACAATCAAAACTCTTTGAATGTAATGGAGATAAAATGAAAATATCTATTCGTGGAAATCATATAGACACCTGTGCGTGGAGCAATGATGCAGCCACCTAGGGAGTCGATACTTGTGTATACTACCGAATTTCGGATTACAAAAATGAGGCACTCAATATTATGAAAATATATTATAATCTGGAAAAAAGACTGAAAAATAAGAAATAACATAACAAATCATGTTCGCAATACCCTCGGACTTCTGCGTGTGTCCCTTTTATTGCGGTCAGGTAATAGACAAGGGCCCATGTTCGGGTCTCTGACTCTGGCTGATATCTTTATGACCCTTTTTGTGGAAAGGAGAGAATCTTTGACAATTTACCAGTAAAACGTTTTGGGCCAGAAACGAAAATATGGGTTTCAATATATTTCACATTTCAATATTGTCACATGGGGATGTGGGGGCGAAAGGGGGCAATCAGTATACTCCAAGTCTGTCTGTTCTAGCTCTTATAGTTTCCGAGATCTCAGCTTTCATACGGACAGACAGACAGACGGACATGGCTAGATCGACTCGATCAAGAATATATATACTTTAGAAGGCCGGAAACGCTTCCTTTTACCTGTTACGTTTTTACGAACCTAGTATACCCTTTTACTCTACGAGTAACTACAAAGGTGGACAAAACAATTAAAACTTTTTTAATTTAATATTTACCAGGAAAAGAAAATCATGTAGCCAACGCATTATACAGAACCAAAATAGAAGAAACTATGTTTACAGACAATTTTTAAGAAAACATACTAAACAGCTAGTAATGCAGACGCAACAGTACACAGTGCTCAACAGGACAACCAAATTTATATTTCCATAACTGAGAGACCATTTAATTATTTTTCCCGACAAATTGAATTAATTAAAGGAAATGAAGTTACAGCTAAAGTAACACAATATTTTCACAAATAAAAAATTAAAATTTTTTGTAGGGAAATGACACAGGCCTCAGCAAAAAAAATATTCATGTAAATTATAGATTTAATGGGGGTTAGCTGGCGGGCAGGTCCCACGCAGTAGTCACTAATTGTTATATAATACAGATCGGCTGGCGGGCAGGTCCCACGCAGCAGTCACTAATATCAGTCCCAATTCTTATGGGACGGGTGTTGGATCCAGGGGGGATCACGCGTACTTGGTGTTGGTGATTCTTGAGGAGCCGGCTGGCTACTCCTATCCACTGAAGATTAGGAAGTTTACGTTGGAAGGGTGACTGCCCTTCTTTACCTGCTGGCCTAGAGACTCAGTCAGTATATTCTAATTAAAGATTTAACGGCTAAGTGCCGGAGTTTCATTAATAGGAGCTGGTGCTCTTTATTTATTGAATATCCTATATGAACTGAACTTAAGAATTAACAAAGGCTCATGCATGACCGGATGCCCGTGGCAGACCGCTGACCATGCACATTTTGCAGAAGTCATACGTTCGCTGTCAGCCAATGGGACAAAGCCACGGCCCATATGTTGGCACAATATGTTGGCTCAGCACTTGGGCTCATTAGGGTGGACCTCAAATTGAGGCGAACCATACACGAGTGGTATAAGAAGTGTAATAATAATATAATAATAGTGATTAATATTAATAAAGGGAATATGAATTGGCCTGCTCAGCCCAAGTTGGGAGTTGGTTGTTAACTTGTATGCGGTTTATTTCCATAATGACTCAGATTTTCTCACAATCCAAAAAGCTTATGTAGAAATTATAAATGCAAATCATTTATCGAAATTAGTAAGATGTACGGCAAGACTTGAAAACATATTGCAATATACAGACATACAAAAAAAAATTTAACGACATAAGGAATTTGTACATCCAGGAATCGAAAAAACAACTAAATGGTTTAGGGAAACACATTACTTCCCTGATTAACAAAAGTTACTTTGATGGATTTGGATGGATTTTTATTTGGTAGGTCACCAATAATTTGGATCGTCTATCGACGTATATTCAAAATTTGATATTCTAGTAGAAGTCACAGCCTTTGTAGTATGCGCACATATTCAGTGTACACTGTACCAATAAAGTAACATTGATTAAGCATAAATAAATTAGCAACACATTGTACACAAACAAAACATTTTCGAGGTGATCCAGTCATTTCGATTAGAAACTCCTCAAGCCCTTGGGCCCGCAGCGACGAAGACAGAGCCGAAACATTTGCTTTATACCTACGAAATGTATTTTAGCCAAACGCCGCCACAAACTCTTTCCAACTACAGCCCTGAAATTTCAATTAGCCTGATCTTGTTTCAAGCATTCATTCATTAGGAAGCAATTAAAACCGAAAAAGGCTCCAGGGGGAGACCTAATAACTCCAAAAATGATTCTTGAACTTCCAGACTGCGCAGTGGATGTTAGATGTAAACTATTTACCGGAAACTTGGCTACTACCCCAAAAAATGGAAAAAGTCTATGGTTATAATGATACCGAAGCCAGGCCAATAAGCTTACAATCGTTCCTGTCCAAATTACTAGAAAAATATCTTAGTCGCGGCACATCAAATCGGGTTTCGAGAAAGCCACGGAACCATCGAGCTAGTAAACCGGATAACATCAGAAATTCGAACAGCCTTCGAACATCGGAAATATTGCAGTGCGATAGAGATGACAAGGCAATCTATCAATTAAGCTTCTCAGCCCAACGTATACGAAGTCATTAATAATGATGTAGTACGTAAAGTAGGTCACTATGCTGTTTTTTTAAACATGGTAAGAAAATTATAAATCAGCCAATAAAAAATGGCACCATGGAAAAATATCTTTGAACAAATTTTAATAGACAGTTTTAAAATTATGGGCAATAAAATATTGAAAACATTGAGAGTAGCGCTACTCAACCCGGTGACCAAATTAACAAATGTTAAAGAGAAAGAATCTATATTGTCTACATTACATGATGATCCAGTACAAGGAGGTCACACAGGCATTGGAAAAACCTTGTACAAGGTCTAAAACATTTTTATTGGAAAGGATAACTCGAGATAATACTGAGTAGGTACAAAAATGTCCAAAATGACAAAAATCAAAAATGACAAATAAATCGCCCTCTACCCAAGTCGGAGAAAGGTAACGAATACGCAGTCACATTAATTTGTGACTTGACTAAATACCTAGTCTCAATTCCAAACAAAAAATTTACTACAGTAGCCAAAGCGGTATTGTAGAATTTTATTCTGAAGTACGGTCCAATGAAGACGTTCATTACGGACATGAGAACAGAATACAAAAATTCTATAATAAATAATTTTGACAATTATTTAAAAATAAATATTATAACATCTACTGCACATTATCACCAGACAGTTCGAACAGTCGAAAGAAGAACAGAACTATAATATTGAAAATGAGATAATATTGAAAATTAGAGGTGCATATTTAGAATTTTGTAAATTTAAAAACATTATAGATAGATCTAGAAGGCACATAGACTATTTATTGGTTAGAAGAGATAAGAAGTATTGATTTTGAAAAATATTTGATACAAGTGTAACCAATAGGACAGCCTCAAATCGATAAAGGAGACAGAGAAACAAAAAAGGTAGTTCTAAAAGGTTACATCGACTATTCATTGGTTAGAAGGGATGAGAAGTATATGTTTGAAAAATGTTTGATACAATTGTAATCAATAGTATACCATCAATAGATAAAGGAGACAAAAAATTGTAGAACAAAAGAGAAGGTTGGTTAGGTCGAAGGTGGGAAAGGAAAGATTAGTTTTTATACAGACCGTCATACGCAGGTAGTCAATAGGGGACAATTTGAAAAAAAATCATTTTGACTTTAAGGAAATCAGAGATATTCATATGTACAGCTTGAGGTAAAATAAGAATACGGAAACCTATATAAAATGTTCTTTATAATTTGCGTAAGGATGTTTTAAGGGCCAAGTCAAGATTGTTGAGTTAGAGAGACATCATGCATTCACTTAAAATAAATAACTTTCTAAACTAATTCGACGGAATTCTGTTCAATGCACACTACGTGCGTCTTCAGTTTATACAATCAAAACTCTTTGAATGTAATGGAGATAAAATGAAAATATCTATTCGTGGAAATCATATAGACACCTGTGCGTGGAGCAATGATGCAGCCACCTAGGGAGTCGATACTTGTGTATACTACCGAATTTCGGATTACAAAAATGAGGCACTCAATATTATGAAAATATATTATAATCTGGAAAAAAGACTGAAAAATAAGAAATAACATAACAAATCATGTTCGCAATACCCTCGGACTTCTGCGTGTGTCCCTTTTATTGCGGTCAGGTAATAGACAAGGGCCCATGTTCGGGTCTCTGACTCTGGCTGATATCTTTATGACCCTTTGTGGAAAGGAGAGAATCTTTGACAATTTACCAGTAAAACGTTCTGGGCCAGAAACGAAAATATGGGTTTCAATATATTTCCCACATCTGAGAAACATTAACTAGTGAGATTTATTTTATTGGGGTGCTTTGATTTCTAAACTTGTCTTGCAATCATAGAAAACATTATTCTCAAACATGATCGGTCATGTTACTCTGATATAACAACCTTTGGATATTTTGCGTGTGCGACCCTTCTCAAGTGCACAGCAACACCTGGGATAATGAGGTTAAAGGGTACGTGATAACGACCTTCGGATACTATAGGTGTGTGACCTCTTTCATGTGCACCTTTCTCACGTGATTATTAATTGCTTATAATGAGGAGGAGGATACATGATCAATATTGTCACATGGGGATGTGGGGGCGAAAGGGGGCAATCAGTATACTCCAAGTCTGTCTGTTCTAGCTCTTATAGTTTCCGAGATCTCAGCTTTCATACGGACAGACAGACAGACGGACATGGCTAGATCGACTCGATCAAGAATATATATACTTTAGAAGGCCGGAAACGCTTCCTTTTACCTGTTACGTTTTTACGAACCTAGTATACCCTTTTACTCTACGAGTAACTACAAAGGTGGACAAAACAATTAAAACTTTTTTAATTTAATATTTACCAGGAAAAGAAAATCATGTAGCCAACGCATTATACAGAACCAAAATAGAAGAAACTATGTTTACAGACAATTTTTAAGAAAACATACTAAACAGCTAGTAATGCAGACGCAACAGTACACAGTGCTCAACAGGACAACCAAATTTATATTTCCATAACTGAGAGACCATTTAATTATTTTTCCCGACAAATTGAATTAATTAAAGGAAATAAAGTTACAGCTAAAGTAACACAATATTTTCACAAATAAAAAATTAAAATTTTTTGTAGGGAAATGACACAGGCCTCAGCAAAAAAAATAAATTTTATACAAAAAAAATATTCATGTATGCGGTTTATTTCCATAATGACTCAGATTTTCTCACAATCCAAAAAGCTTATGTAGAAATTATAAATGCAAATCATTTATCGAAATTAGTAAGATGTACGGCAAGACTTGAAAACATATTGCAATATACAGACATACAAAAAAAAATTTAACGACATAAGGAATTTTTACATCCAGGAATCGAAAAAACAACTAAATGGTTTAGGGAAACACATTACTTCCCTGATTAACAAAAGTTACTTTGATGGATTTGGATGGATTTTTATTTGGTAGGTCACCAACAATTTGGATCGTCTATCGACGTATATTCAAAATTTGATATTCTAGTAGAAGTCACAGCCTTTGTAGTATGCGCACATATTCAGTGTACACTGTACCAATAAAGTAACATTGATTAAGCATAAATAAATTAGCAACACATTGTACACAAACAAAACATTTTCGAGGTGATCCAGTCACTCCGATTAGAAACTCCTCAAGCCCTTGGGCCCGCAGCGACGAAGACAGAGCCGAAACATTTGCTTTATACCTACGAAATGTATTTTAGCCAAACGCGGCCACAAACTCTTTCCAACTACAGCCCTGAAATTTCAATTAGCCTGATCTTGTTTCAAGCACCTGAAACTGCTTATGTCATTAGGAAGCAATTAAAACCGAAAAAGGCTCCAGGGGGAGACCTAATAACTTCAAAAATGATTCTTGAACTTCCAGACTGCGCAATGGATGTTAGATGTAAACTATTTACCGGAAACTTGGCTGCTACCCCAAAAAATGGAAAAAGTCTATGGTTATAATGATACCGAAGCCAGGCCAATAAGCTTACAATCGTTCCTGTCCAAATTACTAGAAAAATATCTTAGTCGCGGCACATTAAATCGGGTTTCGAGAAAGCCACGGAACCATCGAGCTAGTAAACCGGATAACATCAGAAATTCGAACAGCCTTCGAACATCGGAAATATTGCAGTGCGATAGAGATGCCAAGGCAATCTAACAATTAAGCTTCTCAGCCCAACGTATACGAAGTCATTAATAATGATGTAGTACGTAAAGTAGTGACCTTGCACATTAGAAATATGCTGTTTTTTTAAACATGGTAAGAAAATTATAAATCAGCCAATAAAAAATGGCACCATGGAAAAATATCTTTGAACAAATTTTAATAGATAGTTTTAAAATTATGGGCAATAAAATATTGAAAACATTGAGAGTAGCGCTACTCAACCCGGTGACCAAATTAACAAATGTTAAAGAGAAAGAATCTATATTGTCTACATTACATGATGATCCAGTACAAGGAGGTCACACAGGCATTGGAAAAACCTTGTGCAAGGTCTAAAACATTTTTATTGGAAAGGATAACTCGAGATATTACTGAGTAGGTACAAAAATGTCCAAAATGACAAAAATCAAAAATGACAAATAAATCGCCCTCTACCCAAGTCGGAGAATGGTAACGAATACGCAGTCACATTAATTTGTGACTTGACTAAATACCTAGTCTCAATTCCAAACAAAAAAATTTACTACAGTAGCCAAAGCGGTATTGTAGAATTTTATTCTGAAGTACGGTCCAATGAAGACGTTCATTACGGACATGAGAACAGAATACAAAAATTCTATAATAAATAATTTTGACAATTATTTAAAAATAAATATTATAACATCTACTGCACATTATCACCAGACAGTTCGAACAGTCGAAAGAAGAACAGAACTATAATATTGAAAATTAGATAATATTGAAAATTAGAGGTGCATATTTAGAATTTTGTAAATTTAAAAACATTATAGATAGGTCTAGCAGGGCACATAGACTATTCATTGGTTAGAAGAGATAAGAAGTATTGATTTTGAAAAATATTTGATACAAGTGTAACCAATAGGACAGCCTCAAATCGATAAAGGAGACAGAGCAACAAAAAGGTAGTTCAAAAAGGTTACATCGACTATTCATTGGTTAGAAGGGATGAGAAGTATATGTTTGAAAAATGTTTCATACAATTGTAATCAATAGTATACCATCAATAGATAAAGGAGACAAAAAATTGTAGAACAAAAGAGAAGGTTGGTTAGGTTGAAGGTGGGAAAGGAAAGATTAGTTTTTATACACACCGTCATACGCAGGTAGTCAATAGGGGACAATTTGAAAAAAAAATCATTTTGACTTTAAGGAAATCAAAGATATTCATATGTACAGCTTGAGGTAAAATAAGAATACGGAAACCTATATAAAATGTTCTTTATAATTTGCGTAAGGATGTTTTAAGGGCCAAGTCAAGATTGTTGAGTTAGAGAGACATCATGCATTCACTTAAAATAAATAACTTTCTAAACTAATTCGACGGAATTCTGTTCAATGCACACTACGTGCGTCTTCAGTTTATACAATCAAAACTCTTTGAATGTAATGGAGAAAAAATGAAAATATCTATTCGTGGAAATCATATAGACACCTGTGCGTGGAGCAATGATGCAGCCACCTAGGGAGTCGATACTTGTGTATACTACCGAATTTCGGATTACAAAAATGAGGCACTCAATATTATGAAAATATATTATAATCTGGAAAAAAGACTGAAAAATAAAAAATAACATAACAAATCATGTTCGCAATACCCTCGGACTTCTGCGTGTGTCCCTTTTATTACGGTCAGGTAATAGACAAGGGCCCATGTTCGGGTCTCTGACTCTGGCTGATATCTTTATGACCCTTTGTGGAAAGGAGAGAATCTTTGACAATTTACCAGTAAAACGTTCTGGGCCAGAAACGAAAATATGGGTTTCAATATATTTCCCACATCTGAGAAACATTAACTTGTGAGATTTATTTTATTGGGGTGCTTTGATTTCTAAACTTGTCTTGCAATCATAGAAAACATTATTCTCAAACATGATCGGTCATGTTACTCTGATATAACAACCTTTGGATACTTTGCGTGTGCGACCCTTCTCAAGTGCACAGCAACACTTGGGATAATGAGGTTAAAGGGTACGTGATAACGACCTTCGGATACTATAGGTGTGTGACCTCTTTCATGTGCACCTTTCTCACGTGATTATTAATTGCTTATAATGAGGAGGAGGATACATGATCAATATTGTCACATGGGGATGTGGGGGCGAAAGGGGGCAATCAGTATACTCCAAGTCTGTCTGTTCTAGCTCTTATAGTTTCCGAGATCTCAGCTTTCATACGGACAGACAGACAGACGGACATGGCTAGATCGACTCGATCAAGAATATATATACTTTAGAAGGCCGGAAACGCTTCCTTTTACCTGTTACGTTTTTACGAACCTAGTATACCCTTTTACTCTACGAGTAACTACAAAGGTGGACAAAAAAATTAAAACTTTTTTAATTTAATATTTACCAGGAAAAGAAAATCAAGTAGCCAACGCATTATACAGAACCAAAATAGAAGAAACTATTTTTACAGACAATTTTTAAGAAAACATACTAAACAGCTAGTAATGCAGACGCAACAGTACACAGTGCTCAACAGGACAACCAAATTTATATTTCCATAACTGAGAGACCATTTAATTATTTTTCCCGACAAATTGAATTAATTAAAGGAAATGAAGTTACAGCTAAAGTAACACAATATTTTCACAAATAAAAAATTAAAATTTTTTGTAGGGAAATGACACAGGCCTCAGCAAAAAAAATATTCATGTATGCGGTTTATTTCCATAATGACTCAGATTTTCTCAAACTCCAAAAAGCTTATGTAGAAATTATAAATGCAAATCATTTATCGAAATTAGTAAGATGTACGGCAAGACTTGAAAACATATTGCAATATACAGACATACAAAAAAAATTTAACGACATAAGGAATTTTTACATCCAGGAATCGAAAAAACAACTAAATGGTTTAGGGAAACACATTACTTCCCTGATTAACAAAAGTTACTTTGATGGATTTGGATGGATTTTTATTTGGTAGGTCACCAACAATTTGGATCGTCTATCGACGTATATTCAAAATTTGATATTCTAGTAGAAGTCACAGCCTTTGTAGTATGCGCACATATTCAGTGTACACTGTACCAATAAAGTAACATTGATTAAGCATAAATAAATTAGCAACACATTGTACACAAACAAAACATTTTCGAGGTGATCCAGTCATTTCGATTAGAAACTCCTCAAGCCCTTGGGCCCGCAGCGACGAAGACAGAGCCGAAACATTTGCTTTATACCTACGAAATGTATTTTAGCCAAACGCCGCCACAAACTCTTTCCAACTACAGCCCTGAAATTTCAATTAGCCTGATCTTGTTTCAAGCATTCATTCATTAGGAAGCAATTAAAACCGAAAAAGGCTCCAGGGGGAGACCTAATAACTCCAAAAATGATTCTTGAACTTCCAGACTGCGCAGTGGATGTTAGATGTAAACTATTTACCGGAAACTTGGCTACTACCCCAAAAAATGGAAAAAGTCTATGGTTATAATGATACCGAAGCCAGGCCAATAAGCTTACAATCGTTCCTGTCCAAATTACTAGAAAAATATCTTAGTCGCGGCACATCAAATCGGGTTTCGAGAAAGCCACGGAACCATCGAGCTAGTAAACCGGATAACATCAGAAATTCGAACAGCCTTCGAACATCGGAAATATTGCAGTGCGATAGAGATGACAAGGCAATCTATCAATTAAGCTTCTCAGCCCAACGTATACGAAGTCATTAATAATGATGTAGTACGTAAAGTAGGTCACTATGCTGTTTTTTTAAACATGGTAAGAAAATTATAAATCAGCCAATAAAAAATGGCACCATGGAAAAATATCTTTGAACAAATTTTAATAGATAGTTTTAAAATTATGGGCAATAAAATATTGAAAACATTGAGAGTAGCGCTACTCAACCCGGTGACCAAATTAACAAATGTTAAAGAGAAAGAATCTATATTGTCTACATTACATGATGATCCAGTACAAGGAGGTCACACAGGCATTGGAAAAACCTTGTGCAAGGTCTAAAACATTTTTATTGGAAAGGATAACTCGAGATATTACTGAGTAGGTACAAAAATGTCCAAAATGACAAAAATCAAAAATGACAAATAAATCGCCCTCTACCCAAGTCGGAGAATGGTAACGAATACGCAGTCACATTAATTTGTGACTTGACTAAATACCTAGTCTCAATTCCAAACAAAAAAATTTACTACAGTAGCCAAAGCGGTATTGTAGAATTTTATTCTGAAGTACGGTCCAATGAAGACGTTCATTACGGACATGAGAACAGAATACAAAAATTCTATAATAAATAATTTTGACAATTATTTAAAAATAAATATTATAACATCTACTGCACATTATCACCAGACAGTTCGAACAGTCGAAAGAAGAACAGAACTATAATATTGAAAATTAGATAATATTGAAAATTAGAGGTGCATATTTAGAATTTTGTAAATTTAAAAACATTATAGATAGGTCTAGCAGGGCACATAGACTATTCATTGGTTAGAAGAGATAAGAAGTATTGATTTTGAAAAATATTTGATACAAGTGTAACCAATAGGACAGCCTCAAATCGATAAAGGAGACAGAGCAACAAAAAGGTAGTTCTAAAAGGTTACATCGACTATTCATTGGTTAGAAGGGATGAGAAGTATATGTTTGAAAAATGTTTCATACAATTGTAATCAATAGTATACCATCAATAGATAAAGGAGACAAAAAATTGTAGAACAAAAGAGAAGGTTGGTTAGGTTGAAGGTGGGAAAGGAAAGATTCGTTTTTATACACACCGTCATACGCAGGTAGTCAATAGGGGACAATTTGAAAAAAAATCATTTTGACTTTAAGGAAATCAAAGATATTCATATGTACAGCTTGAGGTAAAATAAGAATACGGAAACCTATATAAAATGTTCTTTATAATTTGCGTAAGGATGTTTTAAGGGCCAAGTCAAGATTGTTGAGTTAGAGAGACATCATGCATTCACTTAAAATAAATAACTTTCTAAACTAATTCGACGGAATTCTGTTCAATGCACACTACGTGCGTCTTCAGTTTATACAATCAAAACTCTTTGAATGTAATGGAGAAAAAATGAAAATATCTATTCGTGGAAATCATATAGACACCTGTGCGTGGAGCAATGATGCAGCCACCTAGGGAGTCGATACTTGTGTATACTACCGAATTTCGGATTACAAAAATGAGGCACTCAATATTATGAAAATATATTATAATCTGGAAAAAAGACTGAAAAATAAAAAATAACATAACAAATCATGTTCGCAATACCCTCGGACTTCTGCGTGTGTCCCTTTTATTACGGTCAGGTAATAGACAAGGGCCCATGTTCGGGTCTCTGACTCTGGCTGATATCTTTATGACCCTTTGTGGAAAGGAGAGAATCTTTGACAATTTACCAGTAAAACGTTCTGGGCCAGAAACGAAAATATGGGTTTCAATATATTTCCCACATCTGAGAAACATTAACTTGTGAGATTTATTTTATTGGGGTGCTTTGATTTCTAAACTTGTCTTGCAATCATAGAAAACATTATTCTCAAACATGATCGGTCATGTTACTCTGATATAACAACCTTTGGATACTTTGCGTGTGCGACCCTTCTCAAGTGCACAGCAACACCTAATGAGGTTAAAGGGTACGTGATAACGACCTTCGGATACTATAGGTGTGTGACCTCTTTCATGTGCACCTTTCTCACGTGATTATTAATTGCTTATAATGAGGAGGAGGATACATGATCAATATTGTCACATGGGGATGTGGGGGCGAAAGGGGGCAATCAGTATACTCCAAGTCTGTCTGTTCTAGCTCTTATAGTTTCCGAGATCTCAGCTTTCATACGGACAGACAGACAGACGGACATGGCTAGATCGACTCGATCAAGAATATATATACTTTAGAAGGCCGGAAACGCTTCCTTTTACCTGTTACGTTTTTACGAACCTAGTATACCCTTTTACTCTACGAGTAACTACAAAGGTGGACAAAAAAATTAAAACTTTTTTAATTTAATATTTACCAGGAAAAGAAAATCAAGTAGCCAACGCATTATACAGAACCAAAATAGAAGAAACTATTTTTACAGACAATTTTTAAGAAAACATACTAAACAGCTAGTAATGCAGACGCAACAGTACACAGTGCTCAACAGGACAACCAAATTTATATTTCCATAACTGAGAGACCATTTAATTATTTTTCCCGACAAATTGAATTAATTAAAGGAAATGAAGTTACAGCTAAAGTAACACAATATTTTCACAAATAAAAAATTAAAATTTTTTGTAGGGAAATGACACAGGCCTCAGCAAAAAAAATATTCATGTATGCGGTTTATTTCCATAATGACTCAGATTTTCTCAAACTCCAAAAAGCTTATGTAGAAATTATAAATGCAAATCATTTATCGAAATTAGTAAGATGTACGGCAAGACTTGAAAACATATTGCAATATACAGACATACAAAAAAAAATTTAACGACATAAGGAATTTTTACATCCAGGAATCGAAAAAACAACTAAATGGTTTAGGGAAACACATTACTTCCCTGATTAACAAAAGTTACTTTGATGGATTTGGATGGATTTTTATTTGGTAGGTCACCAACAATTTGGATCGTCTATCGACGTATATTCAAAATTTGATATTCTAGTAGAAGTCACAGCCTTTGTAGTATGCGCACATATTCAGTGTACACTGTACCAATAAAGTAACATTGATTAAGCATAAATAAATTAGCAACACATTGTACACAAACAAAACATTTTCGAGGTGATCCAGTCATTTCGATTAGAAACTCCTCAAGCCCTTGGGCCCGCAGCGACGAAGACAGAGCCGAAACATTTGCTTTATACCTACGAAATGTATTTTAGCCAAACGCCGCCACAAATTCTTTCCAACTACAGCCCTGAAATTTCAATTAGCCTGATCTTGTTTCAAGCATTCATTCATTAGGATGCAATTAAAACCGAAAAAGGCTCCAGGGGGAGACCTAATAACTCCAAAAATGATTCTTGAACTTCCAGACTGCGCAGTGGATGTTAGATGTAAACTATTTACCGGAAACTTGGCTACTACCCCAAAAAATGGAAAAAGTCTATGGTTATAATGATACCGAAGCCAGGCCAATAAGCTTACAATCGTTCCTGTCCAAATTACTAGAAAAATATCTTAGTCGCGGCACATCAAATCGGGTTTCGAGAAAGCCACGGAACCATCGAGCTAGTAAACCGGATAACATCAGAAATTCGAACAGCCTTCGAACATCGGAAATATTGCAGTGCGATAGAGATGACAAGGCAATCTATCAATTAAGCTTCTCAGCCCAACGTATACGAAGTCATTAATAATGATGTAGTACGTAAAGTAGGTCACTATGCTGTTTTTTTAAACATGGTAAGAAAATTATAAATCAGCCAATAAAAAATGGCACCATGGAAAAATATCTTTGAACAAATTTTAATAGACAGTTTTAAAATTATGGGCAATAAAATATTGAAAACATTGAGAGTAGCGCTACTCAACCCGGTGACCAAATTAACAAATGTTAAAGAGAAAGAATCTATATTGTCTACATTACATGATGATCCAGTACAAGGAGGTCACACAGGCATTGGAAAAACCTTGTGCAAGGTCTAAAACATTTTTATTGGAAAGGATAACTCGAGATATTACTGAGTAGGTACAAAAATGTCCAAAATGACAAAAATCAAAAATGACAAATAAATCGCCCTCTACCCAAGTCGAGAATGGTAACGAATACGCAGTCACATTAATTTGTGACTTGACTAAATACCTAGTCTCAATTCCAAACAAAAAAATTTACTACAGTAGCCAAAGCGGTATTGTAGAATTTTATTCTGAAGTACGGTCCAATGAAGACGTTCATTACGGACATGAGAACAGAATACAAAAATTCTATAATAAATAATTTTGACAATTATTTAAAAATAAATATTATAACATCTACTGCACATTATCACCAGACAGTTCGAACAGTCGAAAGAAGAACAGAACTATAATATTGAAAATGAGATAATATTGAAAATTAGAGGTGCATATTTAGAATTTTGTAAATTTAAAAACATTATAGATAGGTCTAGCAGGGCACATAGACTATTCATTGGTTAGAAGAGATAAGAAGTATTGATTTTGAAAAATATTTGATACAAGTGTAACCAATAGGACAGCCTCAAATCGATAAAGGAGACAGAGCAACAAAAAGGTAGTTCTAAAAGGTTACATCGACTATTCATTGGTTAGAAGGGATGAGAAGTATATGTTTGAAAAATGTTTCATACAATTGTAATCAATAGTATACCATCAATAGATAAAGGAGACAAAAAATTGTAGAACAAAAGAGAAGGTTGGTTAGGTTGAAGGTGGGAAAGGAAAGATTCGTTTTTATACACACCGTCATACGCAGGTAGTCAATAGGGGACAATTTGAAAAAAAATCATTTTGACTTTAAGGAAATCAAAGATATTCATATGTACAGCTTGAGGTAAAATAAGAATACGGAAACCTATATAAAATGTTCTTTATAATTTGCGTAAGGATGTTTTAAGGGCCAAGTCAAGATTGTTGAGTTAGAGAGACATCATGCATTCACTTAAAATAAATAACTTTCTAAACTAATTCGACGGAATTCTGTTCAATGCACACTACGTGCGTCTTCAGTTTATACAATCAAAACTCTTTGAATGTAATGGAGAAAAAATGAAAATATCTATTCGTGGAAATCATATAGACACCTGTGCGTGGAGCAATGATGCAGCCACCTAGGGAGTCGATACTTGTGTATACTACCGAATTTCGGATTACAAAAATGAGGCACTCAATATTATGAAAATATATTATAATCTGGAAAAAAGACTGAAAAATAAGAAATAACATAACAAATCATGTTCGCAATACCCTCGGACTTCTGCGTATGTCCCTTTTATTACGGTCAGGTAATAGACAAGGGCCCATGTTCGGGTCTCTGACTCTGGCTGATATCTTTATGACCCTTTGTGGAAAGGAGAGAATCTTTGACAATTTACCAGTAAAACGTTCTGGGCCAGAAACGAAAATATGGGTTTCAATATATTTCCCACATCTGAGAAACATTAACTTGTGAGATTTATTTTATTGGGGTGCTTTGATTTCTAAACTTGTCTTGCAATCATAGAAAACATTATTCTCAAACATGATCGGTCATGTTACTCTGATATAACAACCTTTGGATACTTTGCGTGTGCGACCCTTCTCAAGTGCACAGCAACACCTGGGATAATGAGGTTAAAGGGTACGTGATAACGACCTTCGGATACTATAGGTGTGTGACCTCTTTCATGTGCACCTTTCTCACGTGATTATTAATTGCTTATAATGAGGAGGAGGATACATGATCAATATTGTCACATGGGGATGTGGGGGCGAAAGGGGGCAATCAGTATACTCCAAGTCTGTCTGTTCTAGCTCTTATAGTTTCCGAGATCTCAGCTTTCATACGGACAGACAGACAGACGGACATGGCTAGATCGACTCGATCAAGAATATATATACTTTAGAAGGCCGGAAACGCTTCCTTTTACCTGTTACGTTTTTACGAACCTAGTATACCCTTTTACTCTACGAGTAACTACAAAGGTGGACAAAAAAATTAAAACTTTTTTAATTTAATATTTACCAGGAAAAGAAAATCAAGTAGCCAACGCATTATACAGAACCAAAATAGAAGAAACTATTTTTACAGACAATTTTTAAGAAAACATACTAAACAGCTAGTAATGCAGACGCAACAGTACACAGTGCTCAACAGGACAACCAAATTTATATTTCCATAACTGAGAGACCATTTAATTATTTTTCCCGACAAATTGAATTAATTAAAGGAAATGAAGTTACAGCTAAAGTAACACAATATTTTCACAAATAAAAAATTAAAATTTTTTGTAGGGAAATGACACAGGCCTCAGCAAAAAAAATATTCATGTATGCGGTTTATTTCCATAATGACTCAGATTTTCTCACAATCCAAAAAGCTTATGTAGAAATTATAAATGCAAATCATTTATCGAAATTAGTAAGATGTACGGCAAGACTTGAAAACATATTGCAATATACAGACATACAAAAAAAAATTTAACGACATAAGGAATTTTTACATCCAGGAATCGAAAAAACAACTAAATGGTTTAGGGAAACACATTACTTCCCTGATTAACAAAAGTTACTTTGATGGATTTGGATGGATTTTTATTTGGTAGGTCACCAACAATTTGGATCGTCTATCGACGTATATTCAAAATTTGATATTCTAGTAGAAGTCACAGCCTTTGTAGTATGCGCACATATTCAGTGTACACTGTACCAATAAAGTAACATTGATTAAGCATAAATAAATTAGCAACACATTGTACACAAACAAAACATTTTCGAGGTGATCCAGTCACTCCGATTAGAAACTCCTCAAGCCCTTGGGCCCGCAGCGACGAAGACAGAGCCGAAACATTTGCTTTATACCTACGAAATGTATTTTAGCCAAACGCGGCCACAAACTCTTTCCAACTACAGCCCTGAAATTTCAATTAGCCTGATCTTGTTTCAAGCACCTGAAACTGCTTATGTCATTAGGAAGCAATTAAAACCGAAAAAGGCTCCAGGGCGAGACCTAATAACTTCAAAAATGATTCTTGAACTTCCAGACTGCGCAATGGATGTTAGATGTAAACTATTTACCGGAAACTTGGCTACTACCCCAAAAAATGGAAAAAGTCTATGGTTATAATGATACCGAAGCCAGGCCAATAAGCTTACAATCGTTCCTGTCCAAATTACTAGAAAAATATCTTAGTCGCGGCACATTAAATCGGGTTTCGAGAAAGCCACGGAACCATCGAGCTAGTAAACCGGATAACATCAGAAATTCGAACAGCCTTCGAACATCGGAAATATTGCAGTGCGATAGAGATGCCAAGGCAATCTAACAATTAAGCTTCTCAGCCCAACGTATACGAAGTCATTAATAATGATGTAGTACGTAAAGTAGTGACCTTGCACATAAAAAATATGCTGTTTTTTTAAACATGGTAAGAAAATTATAAATCAGCCAATAAAAAATGGCACCATGGAAAAATATCTTTGAACAAATTTTAATAGATAGTTTTAAAATTATGGGCAATAAAATATTGAAAACATTGAGAGTAGCGCTACTCAACCCGGTGACCAAATTAACAAATGTTAAAGAAAAAGAATCTATATTGTCTACATTACATGATGATCCAGTACAAGGAGGTCACACAGGCATTGGAAAAACCTCGTACAAGGTCTAAGACATTTTTATTGGAAAGGATAACTCGAGATATTACTGAGTAGGTACAAAAATGTCCAAAATAACAAAAATCAAAAATGACAAATAAATCGCCCTCTACCCAAGTCGGAGAATGGTAATGAATACCTAGTCTCAATTTCAAACAAAAAATTTAGTTCGGTAGCCAAAGCGATATTGGAGAATTTTATTCTAAACTACGGTCCAATAAAGACGTTCATTACGGACATGAGAACAGAATACAAAAATTCTATAATAAATGATTTTTACAATTATTTAAAAATAAATTATATAACACCTACTGCACACTATTACCAGACAGTTCAAACAGTCGAAAGAAGTCACATAACTTTTAAAAAATATATGCTTTTATATATATTGGCTGATAAAAATTATTGGGCCGTATGGATCCAATATTTCGTATACTGTTTCAATACGACCCCAGCACATGATTATTGTTCATATGAACTTGTCTTTGGTAAAACAAGTAATTTACCTACATATTTTAATAGCGTAGATAACATAGAATCCATATACAATATAGATAACTATGCTAGGGAAAGTAAATATAGATAAGAAATGGCATTCAAAAGAGCAAGAATTATATTCGAAGAAAACAAGACAAAGAATAAAAAATTATATGACAAGAACGTTATAAACCTAAGCCTAAACCTAAACAAATAATGATAACATAGTTATTTCCGGAAATAACAGTAAAAAAACCGCTCATAAAGATAGCTAAAAATATTTAATTCATAGCAGACACACAAAATTAAATTTTTAAAATAAATTATACGAAACAAGAAAGGATGGTAACATCGGCCGAAGTTTGTATACCCTTGCAGTAATAAGAAATAATCAACTTTAATAACACCATGTACAATTTTAAAAATTGTTGTTGACTTCAGTAATATTAAAAAAATGATTTCGTTCTCTTCTTCAGACCACTTTTTGACATCTATATGTTAGAGTAGTCCGGTTTTTATTAAATTACATTTGAAATTCTTAAAAATAGAGAAAATTTTGATTCCCAATAATAAGATATGTCAAAAAACCCCAAAACTATAATTTGTTTCATATTATTTTCCCACCTATTTACCGATCGTTCCTATGACAGCTATATGAAATAGTCGTCCGATTTGAATACAATTTAATTCAAAATTCAGAACTAATAAAAAATTGTTATTTCCAAGCTTAGAATGTTATATGTTAAAAGGCACCAAAGCTGTAATTTGTTTCATATTATTTTCCCACCAATATTCCGATTGTTTCTATGGCAGCTATATGGTGTCACAAACGTGCCAGTGCAATTTTTCAAGTTTACTAAATGTGCCAAACACTACACCTTACACAATTGTTTAAATTCAGGAGTACAAATTCAAATAACAAGTAAAAACGGTATTGCGGGCATAGAAAGTGTTTGTGCCCAAGCGAAAATGGCACTTCTAGGTCACGTCGCGGGACAAGGGGGTTATACTGAGCGTCTTGTCGCTGGCACGGGGAAGCTTTTATGCCAGGACGAACGCGTCACGACGATGGACGAGAAGGCGATGCGGGCACTGATCTGAGGTTTGAGCTACTGGAGGTTAGCGACGCCTATTACGACGCCTATTCCCAGAAATAGGAAGTAAAGCCGCGGAGTTATGAGTGCGTTGATTAATGATTTATTGTTTACTTGGTATTAGCTTATTTACTACTTAGAACACGAAAGTTTACAAATATGAGTTATAACTGTTGACATTGAATATAATATGTTGATCAGCAATTCTCTTAACCAGTGTGTGGTACTGAGCGGGTAGTACTGTTTCAAACAGCGCTATTGCTTGGTTTGTTGGGTGTTGGTCATATTAATCAGCTTTGGGTACGAACCTTCTCCCTCTGGCACGTTCACAATTCATCCAATATATGACTGAATAGCGTATCAAAGGAGTGTTCTTTTCTAGGAAAACCGGTGATTACATAGCCAAGCGTAGTGCCGTTCGCCAGAGGTTTATTAGGTCCTAGTCTAAAAAGTTTACCAGTTACTAACCGGGCATGCAGGTCAACCCCTAAGATGAGGTCAATGGGCTTATGTTGCCGAAAGTCAACATCTGCTAAAGGCAGTCTCTTAGAAATTATTAGATCGTGTGCAATCGGTAACGATGATTGTTTTTAAATGACTGTGGAAATAATAAATACCTCTTCTGGGGTTGCAATTCGGAGATTCATGACGAGGATAGCTTTAATATTGACTTGGTCGCTGTTGTTACTTTTCTTCCGATTCCACATATTTCAATCGGTAACGACATTTTTTTAAGAGAAGCAGATCTGGTATCCTCCTTGAAGTGAGACTTACCTTTTAAGTTGACCGGTAGGTCCTTCTAATGATACCTTGGCGGTCGCGAGAAGAACCTGTCCTCTGGGGTTGTCGTAGCCTGCGATGGTTACTGCGCCTTTGGGTAACATTGATTGATGCCATTGATGGCAGTCTCGACAAGTAAACAGTGACCCACAGTTTTCAATCTATTAGACGCCTTAATGTGATGTGGTCCTGGGTGACAAATCTTGCGCTCTCTTCGTTGCGGACTGGCTGAGGGCGGAGCGTTTTTGTAGGTTGTGCATCTATCGTTTCCAGCATTCAAGCGCGCCGCTCAATAAACGACAGTACTCCGCCACGTTGGAATTTCTTTTGGGGCATCTGCTGAGTTTTCCAATGAAGCAAGACTCTGTTGGTGTAGTTTTCTCCTAATTATAAAACACAGAATTGGATCCCAGGATTTTGTGTAGATATGAGCTTAAAGTCTTTCGCACTGTGTCAAGTAGTGCTCAAAGCTGTTGCGCAGACCCGTTAAGGGCACGTAGTTGACGATATCTCCGTTTTGGCATCTGGCTTTTAGTCGTTGCCAGGAGTTGTCGTATCCGCCTTGAGAGAAGGCCGTATCTGTCAAAATGTTTCTTGCTTCACCGCGGAGTGTGTCTTGTAGAATATACATACAGCTTCTGGCTGGCTGAGTATGGTTTATTATGCATCAATTCCACAAAAACCGTGTCAAAGTTATTAATCAACACACTCGTAAATGGCCAAATATATATGTACTGGTCCAGAATATATTACTCTGCCTGAACACTGAACTTCTTTTGTGCGTATCAAAATCTATTTGATGGTCCTAAAAATTTAAGATGTGCTATTCTGAATTCTAAAATGCTTTGTACGCCTTTCTAACATGATGTGTCTAATTAACGCCGTTAACAACAAACGACTTTGCATTCAAAATTTTTTAAAAACTTTTATTTCTGATTTCTTGAAGACTTCTCTAACGATTTTGGGTAAAACTTTAATGTGTTAGTTACTCTTTAAAGTTATTAATAAACAAAAATTTCAAAATTTACTAGTTCAAAAAATCTAACACTTCCTGAGCGTATCTTTATTCTAGGGTATTGGAATTTTTTAAATTCATATAAATAGTAACAAAAAATTTTAATTTTACGAAGTTGGGAAAGGTATGCGGATTATATGATTTGTGTTTAAAGCATAACTTCTGATATCAAAACACCTCTTAACGAGAAAAGTTCTGATATTAGTATTTACGACGAAAATGTATTATATTAGTAGCGAAGTGTAGGGTGATGTAAACTTCTCGTCTTATCGTGTCGAAAATGTACACTACCCTAATATTAATAAGAAGTCCGTATTTTGTTCGTGTGGTAAATATACCCGTTACTCGTAGAGTAAAAGGGTATACTAGATTCGTCAGAAGGAAGCGTTTCCGACCCCATAAAGGTATATATTCTTGATCAGGAACACTAAATGAGTCGATCTAGCTATGTCCGTCTGTCCGACCGGGTATGTGTTTATAGTTATTTTAATATTTCTATTAGATTTGTTTAATCTCTTGGCTTTGTTATTGTAACTTACGCTCTCTAAGCTTGCTAGAACTCTTTTACTCCCTCTCAATCTACCTCGCTCTATTTTATAACTGTAATTTGCCCTTTATATAAACCTGCTGAATTTGTGCTAGACTTTTTCAGTTCTATTTCTGTAACTCCCTCTCTTGCGTGTTTAAAGTTGTAAGTGTCGCACAAGCCACGCTCAGTTGTTAGAATATTTATTCTCTCGTACTCTCTTACGTTTGATTAATTTTTGCGATCTAGCGTTGTTATTATACCCGTTACTTGTAGAGTAAAAGGGTATAGGAAGCGTTTCCGACCCCATTAAGTATATATATTCTTGATCAGGATCACTAGCCGAGTCGATCTAGCCATGTCCGTCTATCCGTCCGTCCGTATGAAAAAAAACATACGAGATAGAACAGTCGAACTTGGCAAGCAGATTCCTGGGCTTCGTACGCAACGCAAGTTTGGGGTGCCACGCCCGCTCTAACGCCCACAGTCCGCGAAAATCTGATAGAAAACAAATTTTAACTGAAATGTATTTTTCTCATCAATACCTATCGATTGACCCCAAAAAAAATATGCGTCGCCCACTCTAACGCCAAAAAACCGCCCACAGCTGTCATCCTAGACATTTTTTTTGGTAAACTAAATTTATCTCATTAAAACCTTTCGATTGGCCAAACAACGGGGGCCTAACGCCCCCAAACGGCTAAAACGGTTAAAACTGTCTGCCGCCCATATAACATATCCCAAAGTAGCCGGTAGGTGGCGCTTTAAAATATTTCTTTGCTGCTTATATATCTTCATTTCTATTTTACTCCCTCAAGCTGAGTAACGGGTACCTGATAGTCGAGGCATTTGACTTTAGCGTTCTTCCTTGTATTTTTTTTTTGTGTTTTGTGCCTTTTTGATTTTTGAGGTATTTTTCATGTTTTATTGCATTTCATATTCTTAAAAAAACTTTTGTTATCTTATAATGGCCCTTGTCTGTTCTTGCGTCTTTAACTAAAGACCCCTTTATTTTTTGCTGGCTCAGCGATTCGATGATGCACGTCAAATGTGCAGGATTTACCAGTTAAAGATTTTATTGATCTTAATTCTGGTCATATGGGTCCTGCAAGAAAATGATGGTTGAGATGAGCCGCTTTATGAAGCAGACTTGAGACAGCCTATTGAATATCTCAGGCAACTCAATGGGGGGTTCAATACCGTCTGTGCCCAGTTTAATAACAAAAAATTATTAACCGATTCGGTGCCGACCGTACCTATAGGTACAGTAGGCACAGTTCCTCGATCTCAGCCTAGTGAGGTTCACATTGCTGCTAGGGGGCGTAAGAAACTTTCAGTTGTTCCACAAAGGAAGCAATTATTTTTTTCTATATTCAACCCTGATACCACATCTGAGGATCTTTTGGAATTTATACGTGAAAAATTCCCATCCGAAGATATTGCAGTTGAACAATTTCGATACTCATACGCTCGTAGGATATCGTTATTTAAAATAATTGCCAGATGCTTTTAATGTTTTACTTTGATGATTCAGTAATTAAAGAATTTGTTCCAAATCAACCGAGAACAAATAACAGGCCCCCACTGTGACAAAAACTAAAAAGTTTTATTTTTGCGGTGTGCTGATTGCCGTTAGCTATATCCCGAATGAAATTTATTTTCTAAGTGTCAATGTTTCCTTGCAATCTATATCTGTTTTTGTTACATGTTCTTATATTTCACCTGATCTAGTAATTTACGAGCACCATCTGTCTGCAATATAATTTGTTTTATTCCTTCTTTCTAACAGAGATCATTTGATTGTTTTAGGTGACTTAAATCTACCTGATATTTTTTGGTCTCTTCCTACTGACTCATCACTAGCCCTTGCCACTAAGTATTCTGATCTCCCACCCGACTTCTTGTATGTGCTCATCAACTTATTCTCTCTTGGCAGGTTGCCTTTGTTGACCAAGAGTGCCCTTTCAGACTCCTGAAGCTGTGTCCAGATTTAGACCCCGATCCGGACGGCGATCCCATCTTCCCGGCGTGTTTCCAGCCAGTCATCATCGAATCTTTGGAGACCTTGATTTAAAATTGTATTGAACACTTACCACTGTAACAATTGGAATTTTCAAATGTCCGGCTACCTGAAATGTCTATTCAATATGAATTTCCACAATGTTTTTGTTTTTATTGTTTTACTTTCTGAAAGCTTTTGGTTTAATTATGATTTAGTAATTAAAGAATTTGTTCCAAATAAACCGAGAACCAATACCATGCATTCCACTGTGCCAAAAATTGCCGTGCTGATTTGTGTGCCGATTGCCGTGACCTCTAGCCTAATATCTGAAAGAATTCTCATTCATATCCCGAAAGAAATTGAATTTCTAAGTGTGAAAGTTTTCGTGCAATCTTTATCTATTTTTGTTACATGTTCTTATATTCCACCTTACTCTGATCTAGTAATTTATGAGCATCATCTGTCTGCAAAAAAATCTGTTCTATCCCTTTTTCCTAACAGAGACCTTTTGATTGTTTTAGGTGACTTTAATCTTCCTGATAATTCTTGGTCTCCTCCTACTGACTCATTTGTCGCTCTGCCTTTACCCGCCCATGATTTTGTGGATGGCCTTTTAGAATTATCGCTACAGCGATTAAGGTGTATAAAAAATTCCTGAAGTAGACAATTAGATCTTGTGTTTGTTTCAGACCCGTCTGAAATCACAGTATGTAGAACTGACGCTCTTTTTGTACCTGAAGACCGAAATCATCCAACTATGGAACTGAAAATTTGCCTCCCCTGCTCTGATACCCTCTCTCCTTTAGTTTCTCCAACTAAAATGGGATGTTTTCGTAAATGTTACTATAATAAACTTAACGATATGATTTCTCATTTTAATTGGTCAGAATTGTACAATTGTACAGACATTGATAGTGCCACTGTACTATTCTATACAGTGTTAAATACTTTTTTTTAATGAATGCGTACCTGATAGGTCAAAGTCTTAAAAACCTTAAATCGAACACTTAAAAAAAGTGTAAAAAATCGGGTAGACCAGCAGATTTTTCGAAATATGTGGTGGCTCGAATAGATTTTAATGTTCTCAACAGTTAGTGCTATTCTGTGGATCTAAACCGATGCAAATTTGAATTATCAAACGACCCGAAACAGTTCTACAACTTTGTTAATGCCAAACGTAAGTCATCCGCATAGCCTTTATCGGTACGTCTAAACTCAATGGAGGTATAGAAATTGCTGATTTATTTGCTGAGTTTTTCCAAACTACTTATAGGTCGGTTGTTTGGTCAAATTCGAAGTACCCTAACCTTAAATAGGGCAAATTGTATTTTTACCGCTGTAGTTACCAAAAGTTCTCTTTTAAGAGATTTAGGAAGAACAACTTAATCTCCCGGTCCAGATGGACTACCTGGGTGTGTGCTAAACGATTCTTAAACTTTTAAATTTGCATATTTTATCATCAGTTTTTTCTACTATCTTTTATTATTCCACTTCACAAAAAGGGTGCTAAGGCCCAGAATTATAGACAAATTTGTTGAAAACATCTAAAGCATTGGAACGTATTATCACTTCTCATTTGCAACATGTTAGCTATTCGATTGTATCACCGTGTCAGCATGGTTTTGTTAGGCGAGGATCGACCAACACCAACCTTCTTGAATTGTAAATTATTGTAATAAATGTATTTAAGGAAAATATACAGACTGAAGTTATATATACTGATTTTAGTAAGGCCTGTCAATCTCTCTCTCTCTCTCTCTCTCTCTCTCTTTATTCAAAATAGATCAGCTTGGCCTTTAACTTATTTGAATGGTGGGACTCAGAAAGTTATTATAGAGAGTGTTGTAGTCATTTGTGCCCTTTGCTATTAAGTTTGTTTGTTAACGATTTTACCGCTATCCTAACACATATTAGTATTGTAATGTATGCTGATGATGTTAAGTTTTGTTTAATATATAATGATATAGCGTCGGGATTTAACTTATAGTCAGTTTTCATGGATGGTGTGGGTACAACCTTTTAAATTTGAACTGCCTCCTACGTTTATCGGTTACTTTCTTAAAAATACTCCTCTCGAACGAATATATTCGGTTAAACTTAAATTTGACTGCCACATAATGTCCACTGTTAACAAAGCCATGAGAGTTCTTGGGTTTATAAAGCTTTGGTCAAAAGAATTTGATGACCCTTATACGACCAAATTATTATTTACCTCCCTTGTCCGTCCTATTTTGGAATATTGTTCATCGGTTTGGAGTCCACAATATGAAGTGCACTTCGACCGTTTAGGATCGGTACAAAACAATTTCCTTTATTTGCCCTGCTTAGTTTGAACTGGGATCAAAATGTAGCTTTCCTACCAGAGTAGATTACAATTGCTTAATTTACCTACACTTGTAAATCGTAGAACAATGCTTGCTACTATTTTTATAAAAATCTTATAAGAGGGGATATTGATTTTGTAGAACTTGTAAACCGCCTAACATTTAATGATTCTGTTAGACTAGCACGAAATTATTATTCTCAAAATTTTCCACGATGTACTTTACATTTTTGTCAGCACGATCCCTTTCGCGTTCTCGACCAAGATGAACAAACGACAGGTTAATTACTCGGTCGCGGAAAAGGATCACTGATCACGCCAGCCTTGGGTGGTTAATGACAATGAAGGATCTATTCAGACGACTCAAAAGGTGGCCTATACAGCTACAGGGCTAGGATTTCAAGATTGAACATCGCAAAGGCAGCGAGAACGTGCAGGATGTAGAGTTTAACAAGGAAGGAGGAATTGAAAGGATCCGAATGGAAGCTGTGGATCCCGCCTTCGTATCCGAGGCGTTTGAGGAGAAGATGGACGGCTTCGGTATACAGCACCTAAAGACTCCAGAATACTCACCACAGAGCAATGCCGAGAGGATAAACAGGAACGTCCTTCAACGTCAAGTTTGCCCGCAAGTTCCTGAAAGCTAGGGGGGTCAAATCCGTTGGTGGCAATGCATACTTGCTGGAAGACCTCCAAGGCCGCAGTCTGGGAGTGTATCATGCCAAGGACATCTGGCTGTGATCTGAAAAAAAGAAAAACAAAGTATACAAGCATCGCCATCACATCTGCTATACCTCCCGTCATGCGTGGGCCCCGCATTAGGCGCCAATAGAACTGCAAGATGGTATCAGTGCCGGGTTTAGTCCCATTTCATCTCCAAAGCTACCAGTTATTTCGTCGTTCTCCTGAAGCCTCGGGTAGCACCTCTCGAAATCTTTGGTTGGTGTTGCAATTGGAGTCGATGATGGGAGTGACTCTATCGATAGGTTGGGCCGATAGGGCGATAGTCGCAGCTGCGGGATGAAGCGGTTCGCTCCGAGATCATCTTAAATGGCACTCATCTGTCCAATGACCCAATTTTAGGAGAGGCCATGTAATATGGCGGGGGCAGAAATAAAAATGATCAGCAGATATGGGTATCGTCGCAGCCATATTGCCGAACCAGACAGATGCAGCTAGAAGCCTAAGTTAAATTTTGTGCCAAAAATAAAATAAAAGTGAGTGGTAGTATGTATTTATTATTTGCGGTATTTATTATTAATCATTTATAGGGCAATCGGGGTCCCGACACAAAAGGGGCCCGGGAGATTTACTTGGGATTTCGACTACATACTGGGCAGATTTTTTTTGGGATTTCGACTACCTACTTGCCAGATTTACTTAGGAGTTCGACTACATACTTTGGAGATTATATTGGGAGTTCGCCTACATACTTGGGAGTTCTACTAAAATACTTTACATACTACCCATAATTTGGCTGCACGGATTACCAGCCGAGAACGCCTTTGCCATCCTCGCCGCAGACATCCAGTATTTCCCGGTGAGTCCGTTCCGGACTACAAATTCCGCCTCATCTCGGCATATCCATGTCGTCAGACAGCAGTGTTGCAAATTACCGCCATTTCGTTTTTGGCGGCCGAGTGCGCCTGTTAGCTATCTTGAATGCCGCTGGCCTCCAGCAAAAAGTGCTCAGCCCGACGACAATCGCCCTCCGTCCCTGCCAGCAGTGGCTGAAAATTTAAAACAATTAAAACACATGTACCTTGATTAAAACCCAAATTTCTGTCAATGTTTGTTAATATTTACCTTTGTTTACGTTTCGTTCTTAGTGATGTCCGATAGTTTCAGTGATGCGAGAGAGCGGAGTTGTCGATGTTTTTTTATGTTGCGAGCTGTGGCATTAGGGGTACTCTGCCCTGAGCTACAGTTCGTAACAATGGTTAAATTAATTCTGTTTCGATCCTTATTAAATATATTTCCTTTTTTATTTCGAAATCATCAACAGTTGGTTAAATAACTCAGAAAATCAAACGTTATAAGGTTTTTTATTTATTTGTACACTGTAGGCTTACTTATAAAAACTAAGCTTATAAGGTTTTAATGAGTGTGTGCTGCTGAAAATGGCTCTAACCTATCAAAAAAAAAAATCGATTGTAAACCGATTAAAAATAAAAAAAGGTTTTTATTGTGTGGGCAATATTTTAAAATATTTTTAAATTAAAATTTGTTGTTATATTCAAGAACATAAACATTTTGTATTTTAAAATTGTATTTAAAAAGTTGAAGATTCAGAGGATTTTATGCAAAAGACATGAAATCAATCGGATAACTACAGATTGAGATATGGACTTGTAAACAGAGGGTACTTTTTGAAAACTACCTTTTTTTTACAAGCTTTGAAAAATTTTAGCTAAAAAATACTTTTTTTTCTGTCAAATCCTGAAAGTATACGTAAAAAAAGTTTCAGGCAAATCGAAAATGTCCGTTCGTTTGGTTTGTACAAGAACGGCCCATATGTATGCATGAATACACTTGTCATTGCCTGGCCTTGACATAATTGCTGCAATTAACTTCCTAATAAGGTCCACCAAATTGTATAGTATGTGGACATTCAAGATGGCGCGTCAAAATTTTTTGAGAAGGAGTGTGCGAAGACCATATAAAAAAAATAAAACAAAAGTACTAATTGAAATGTAAAGTTAAAACTGTCAAAGTGGAGGTACCCTTTACTCTTTTAGAAATGCGCATGTCTGACCTATTGGTTAGCATGTAAACTGGAAAAGGAAAGTCCAACGGTTTCACTGGAATGCAGTATGTTGGTTTCGTCAGTCATTTTAACTCGAGCACGTTTTCAGCAGAAAAAGGTCAGAACATGTTTTCATTGTCATTGGTTATCTACGGCTGCAGCTTAAAAAATTAAATAAAGTACCATAAAAATACTTAATTTTTAAAAGAGTTTGACGGCGAAAAAATCAATACATAACATACAGTAGTAGTAGTCTTTGCATAACCAAACAAGAAAAAATTTAACTATAAAATAGTTACTAGTAGTATTATGACAAAATGTCTATATCGCCATCGCATTGTTATGGGCTGAAAGCTAACAACGCAGGTAAGACAGGAAAAGCCAACAAAAACACCTGCGGTCCTGAGTCTTTATCTAGGATTCTCCTACCAGAGCATGAGGACACGTTAGAGTACTTCATAAAGTTCCCCAAGACTACCTTTGAAAACGAATTTGTACTTAAAAACACTAATGACAGAAAGGACAACGTGCCTATCGTAATTCTGCTAGGATGGGCAGGCTGCCAGGATCGATACCTGATGAAATACTCGAAAATTTATGAGGAAAGGGGGTAAGTATTTAGGTTTACTAACCGACACGTTCATCGCTTATTTATGACACGCCGTTTCTAGTCTTATTACTGTCCGGTACACGGCTCCGGTAGAAACTTTGTTTTGGAAGCGATCTGAAATGGTCCTTATCGGCGAGAAAATCCTGAAATTGATTCAGGATATGAATTTTGATACACACCCCCTGATATTTCACATATTTTCTAATGGCGGAGCTTTTTTGTACCAACACATTAACCTAGCTGTAATCAAGCACAAGTCTCGACTGCAAGTTCGTGGTGTCATATTTGACTCTGCTCCTGGGAAGCGAAGGATGCTTGGCCTTTACCGTGCAATCACAGCCATTTATCGAAGGGGAAAGCCTTGCAACTGCTTGACAGCATTTGTCATAACCATCACCCTCGGTATAATGTGGTTTGTAGAGGTAGGGGAAGTTAAATCTGATAAAAATCGACTGCCTCTTAGCTGCCTCTTTCATTTTAGGAATCAATTTCTGCCTTTAGATGTCTATTCGTGCAATCAACACCGTTACGCTCGAGCCCATTTTGCGAGCTGAAAAACGAAGTTAATAAGTACCCACAGCTCTTCCTATACTCCAAAGGTGACGTCGTTATCCCCTACCAAGATGTGGAAAAGTTTATTCGACTTCGGCGCGATCAGGGTATCAAGGTATCTTCTTTATGCTTCGAAGATGCCGAACACGTTAAGATCTACACCAAGTATCCCAAACAGTACATCCAGAGTGTGTGTAATTTTATAAGAAACTGTATCGGAGTACCTGCTTTTACGGTTGCTCCTAACTGTGAACCCTCAGAAAATAAATATTGGTTAAACCGGAAGTACGATTAGCACAAAAGAGCACAACCATAACTAAGTAGCTATCGAAATCCTAAATGCAAATATTTTTGCGAATTATGTTTTCTCAAAATATACACGCCGTCTCCTCCGCCTGCGTTTCTAAACAAAGTATTGTCCATATTTAAAAACGAAAATTTTAATCGTTATTTTCTGCCAATCGGCATTTTTTTGTAACAAATGTTATGAAGTTATATAGGTTATACTTGCTGAGACCTGAAAACTTTGTAGTGGGACATCCTTTCGCCATAAATTAATAAAACAGTTAATATTAAGGATAAAAACAAAGTAGAAACACTTATGGAAGTTAATTTTGTCTGAACGGTAGGCAAACATAATTTTTGAGTATATTTAATATTTTTTAAAATTTTGTTTTTGTAGTTATAAATACATTTAACAAAAATAAAGCATCCCCAAAAAAGTGAAAATTTTGGAAAAAATTAGTGACTGTTGATATTGCAAACCGACAAGTGTATCATTTTAATGTTACCATCAAAACGAGCTAACCAAGCAATATATAGACAAAACCTACGTAAAATAGATTTTATATTGATTTTTAAATATTCAGTACTAGGTAGCGGCTTTACGCCCCTTTCATATTATTTATTTAGACAGTATTTTTAAATTTGTTTTGGTTTTTGGATATGTCGATCAAATCTATTTAACATATAACAATTTAAATTATGATAATCATAAATGTGGTACTTACATCTTACCTACATAAGGATGGTACAAAAAAAGGGTATTGGCAAATCTATTACATTTGGCTTTTAAAGTAGTTTTTAACGTAAAGGCTAGTACTTGGATCGGATTTCGGATATTCCATGTAGTGTGACCAAAGATTTCACAGTTTACCGTCAATGTCTAGCATTGTCCTACTAAAAATTGGACTAATTAGAAAAAAGTAATCTGCTGGTGCAAAAAAATAACAAAATAAAAGGAAAATTTTGTAAATTATGTTGATAAAAAATGTTAAGCCTTCTTCTCCGTGCAATGCAGCTCCGATTCCTTAAGTAGCTGGCGGCGGTGAACACCAGTGGAGAACTCATAGATCTCCAACTACTGTGTAGCCTGTTCGATCCTTCCTATGGCACATTTATGATATAGTCGTCCAATTTTTATAAAATTAAATTCAACATTCAGAACTAATTTAAAAATGATATTTCCAAGCGTAGAAGATTATATGTTAAAAAACACCAAAAATATAATTTTCTTTATATTATTTTCTCACTAATTTTCCGATCGTTCTTATAATAGCTATATGATATAGTCGTCCGCTTTCGATAAAATTTAATTTAATTCAATTTAATTAACACCAAAGATATAGTTTTTTTTTTAAATTTTTTTCCCGACTGTTCCTATGGGAGCTAAAAGATATAGTTGTCCGATCCGGCTGGTTTCGACTTATATACTATCTGCAATAGAAAGAAGACAAAAGCCAAATCCTCAAACAAAAACAAACATACCACTAACAGCGACAACGAATCGCTTTAAAAGCCACAGATCTCCACTACTTTAACGTTCAACCTTAGAACTTCTTACACTACCAGAATGCCACTAATTTTAATTCAATGGAACATTCAAGGATATACAAATAACTATTATAATCTCCTTATACTGATTAAAAAATACTCTCCGCATGTCATTACACTTCAAGAAACACACATACAATACACTAACAATATACCAACTCCAATAAATTTCACACTACTAACAAACATAGCCACCAATAGATTTGGCGGCATAGCGCTATTAGTACACAAGTCAATTCAATATTCCATAGTAAACATTCCAAACGAACCCAGCAATACACATAAAATCCAAGAAGAGCATGCGCATGAAGACAACATACATTTCCCCAAGCAGAACCGTCACAAACCAAATGCTTAAAGGCACTTTGTACAATAACCAAACACCATCACTAATTCTAAGAGACTTTAACGGATGGCACCCTGCCTGGGGTTCCCCGAAAACTAATTCTCAAGGAAAAACAATAAAACTATTTATTGACAACACACAGCTTATCTTACTAAATGACAAATTTCCTCACACATTTCTGAACACACAACACATACATGCATATCGACCTTTCAGTTTGCTCACCAACACTTGCCCCACACGCCAAGTGGGAAATACTTAATGATCTCCACGCCAGCGACCATTTCCCTATAGTTATCTCTCTATTCCCTCCAAACACGATAAACAAATAACCATTTGTTATATTAAAAAAAGCCAATTGGGAGCAATTCGAGACTCTCACACACAAAAATAACGAAATATTCCCCAATTCACTATACGTCAACAAAGAAGCCGCACAACTTAACAAAATTATATTACATAGCGCAAACATTTCCATCCCACAAACCTTAGTAAATACAAAGCCCTTCAAGGTTCCCTGGTGGAACAAAAAACTAGCACAGTTAAAACAAGAAAAACAATTAGCTTAGCACTTAATCGCAAAATCAACCTTACAAATATTATAAACTACAAACGCTTAAGCCAAGTATAAGTTCGAAATTAAGAAAAGAAAAAGCGAAGCTTTCAGCTCTTTTACATCCACCATACAACCAAAACCTCCTTCATCTAAAATATGGAGCAACATATGGAGCTTCTGCGGTCTTAACCCACGCAAACAAATTCACGCCATACTTAATCCCAAAAACAACACAACAATAACAGATACTCTCAAAATAGCCAACAACAGCCAAAACTATCGAGGAAAACATAACTCACCTTGAATTAATGTCAGCACTACAAACACTTAAAGGATCCACTCCAGGATTAAACAGAATTTCTTACGAAATGCAACAGCTCCCTTACCACAAAATACAGAATAAAAAACCTCTTTAACCAAATTTTCGACAGCCACATACCTCAAGCCTACAAAATAAGCTTAGTCATACCGATACTTAACCAAAAAGCTGACAAAACAAACATCTCTTCGTACAGACCCATTTCCCTCAACTGCTGTCTAGCAAAAACACTAGACAAAATCATAGCAAAAAGACTATAGTGGTTTGTGACCCACAACAAACTTTTAAATACAAACCAATTCGTCTTTAAAAAAAGCAAATCGACTTCGGATAGTCTCCTATACGTAGACCATCTCATAACGAAGTCGAAGAGGCACACCTCCCTCGTCACTGTTGACTTTTCAAGAGCCTTTGATCGAGTATGTGTTCACACTATAATTGATCAACTAATTGTCAGATGCCGCACATGTCAAATTCACTCCCATTATCCCACAAGGATCACCTATATCGGTAATCCTATTTCTCATTGCATACAATAAACTCTCAAACATAATATCTTTATACAGAGAAATTAAATTTAAGGCATAACCGATGACTTTTTCCTCATAATAAATTTCAGAAACAACAAAAACCTTAATTTAAACCTAGGCATATCTATCCTTAGCTAAATGCCAACACCTCCATATTTGAAAAACACAATTGCAGTCGCACCATAAGCTGTAGCAATACACCAATACAGCAAGTAACAGCACTCAAAATCTTAGGGATAATCATAAACAGTAAATACAAATGGGCCACACACATAAAATTAATTTTTCCATCACTACACCAAAAATTGAATATCATAAAATGCCTTTCCAACCTCAAATTCAATTGTAACACACAATCACAGAAAATCAAAAAAGAACCCATCAACTATAGATCGCATAATAAACCTTTATCAAGCACTAAACCTACCCTACGAGACAGTTAAACTACACAAATACCAGCCACCTTGGGATCTCCCAAACCTCATAGACACAACATTTAGAGCGCACAAGAAATAAACCACACCACCAGATACATACAGGAAACTATACGAACATACCAAAGACAGCCATAAGACACACAAATTCATATTTACGGACGGATCAAAAATAAACTCCACTATATCATATGCAATCAGATACTTGTATTATTAAATATGGTATCCTACCCCCACACTCATCAGTACTCTCCGCAAAAATAATAGCCTTATTAGTAGCGATCGACCAACTCAAAAGCACAAGGGAAAGTTCATGATCAGCTCTGACGCTCTCTCAGCAATCGACGCCATAAGAAACACAAACAACAACAATTTTTACTCCAACAAAATCAGATCACTTTTTACAAAACTAGCCCCAAAAATTAAAATATTGTGGATCCCTGGTCATGTAGGCATAGCAGGCAACAAGCTAGCCGACCAAACAGCAAAATCAACATGCAATATGCCCCTTATTTATACCCCAAACATTAATTTAACAGACATAATCAGACACTTAAAACTAGAATTCCTAACTAGAAATAAACTACTCTGAAATTAATGGTACAAAAACATTAACAAAGACTATTCAAACATCGACAATTATTGCATATCCTTCCATCCCAAATCGATCAAATTAAAATAACGCGCCTTAGACTAGGCCACACAAAACTTACACACGAGCACTACTTAAATCAAAACCAAACCTCACCCTGCCCCTTCTGCCAAGGCGACAATACCATACCCAATATTAAATAAATAAATAAATAATATTTTTTAATTAGTTCTGCATTTCAAATTAAATTTTATCAAAATCGGACGATTATATCATATAGAAACGATCGGAAAATTGGTGGGAAAATAATATGGAAAAAATTATAGCTTTGGGGCTTTTCGCTGTCTACAGAGGAATTCGTCCGGAGTGTCTCTCTATCTGAGAAAGTTTTGAGCTAAGCTCAGATCACATCCCACTTCTCGTCGAATTAAGAGTCGCTGCGCAAAGAATTGTTCGTAGGCCTTGCATCCTTTCTCGAAATGCGAGCCTTCCACACTTTCAAGAAGCAATCAACCGGCTTGTCAACCTTAATTTGGTCTTAGGCTCTCCTGACGCAATTAACGACGCCATCCAGCTATTTGTGCGGAACATCCATATTGCTGCCGAGTCCTCAACATCAGGACAAGTCTCAAGCCCTTCCAGCCCACCTCAGGCTCATTTAAAACCTGTGCTTATGGATCTGGTAAGGTTGAAACGCTCACTTTGGCGCAGATATATGAGATCTCAAGATCCAGTCGACAAAAGGGCATATCGTAGAGCCGAAGACGATCTTAAGAAGCTTCTTTATGAAACGAAGCGAAAATATTTCGATACGATGCTTCTCAATGCTGACCCCACCAAGCCTTAGGGATTTAAAATTTGGAAATGAACACGGAATATGAAACGAAAGCCACTTCGAAAGGTCCCCATTAAAAAATCTGACGATACATGGTGCAGGTCCGACACGGAAATTTCTTCTGCTTTTGCGGACGAACTCGAGAGACGCTTCCAGCCATATGACCTAGCGAGCCGCGAGGACGTCGATGAAACGCTTGCATTTCTTAACGCTCCTTCCCCGGCTGCGTTTCCAATCAAACATGTTAGCCCAGAAGAAGTTTTGCCTACATATTCAAAAGCTGCATGCAAGAAAAGCGCCGGGCTTCGATGGCATTGATAGCAGAATCGCCAAAGCACTGCCTAAAAAGATAATCATGTTCCTTGTTCGCCTGTTTAACTCAATGCTTCGTATCCACCTCCCAATGGAAGTGTGCTGTGATTACGATGATACCAAAGCCAGGAAAACCGGAGAACCTTGTCGAGTCTTACCGACCAATAAGTTTGCTGCCCACCTTGTCTAAAATATTCGAAAGAATATTCCTTAGCAGAATGATGGCAGTTACAAGATTGCAGGAAGCCATCCCAGACCACCAGTTTGGTTTTAGACATCAGCACGGGGCTTCTGAGCAAGCACATCGGGTTGTTGAGCATATCCTTAATGCTTTTGAAAATAAGCAATATAGCTGTGCTATTTTTCTCGACGTCAAGGAAGCTTTCGACCGCGTGTGGCATGATGATACTCTACAAGTTGCAGTCCCTTCTCCCGACTGGCCAATTCCTCTTGCTCAAATCATATCAGCTTGATCGATGGTTTATGGTCGAAGTGAGAGGTGAAAGGTCAAGCATTAGAATTGTTCGAGCCGGCGTTCCTCAGGGGAGTGAGAGAGAAGCGTCAAGAATTACTCAGGAGTTTCTTGACACGTAGGGCAAATGGACCAATAGGTGGAATATCTCCATAAACGGGAGAAAGTCGCAACACTGCAATTTCTCACTGAGACCACAGATCCTTCCTATAATTGAACTTCACGGCGTCACCATACCACAATCACAACAAGAGGCTCACTTGGAGGCAGCACACAACCAAAATAGCTGCTACATGTCGAGCTAAGCTTAGGAAGCTTAACTGGTTGCTTAAAGCAACGAGCAAGCTGAGCCTTGGCAACAAAGTGTTGCTGTTTAAATCGATTGTGGTGTCCTCGATGACCCACTGCATCCAATTATGGGGCATGGCTTCTGCTCGAACGTCATGAAAGTGCAACGAATTCAAAACGGGGCGCTGCGTAGGATTTCAGATGCGCCGTGGTACGTGAGGAATGAAGCCCTAGCCACTGACCTCCTCGTTCCCTCTGTCCGGGAGCGAATAAGCCGACACTACAGTCGGTACAACGAACGCCTCACAGCGCACGCTAATCATCTAGCTGCTGCCTTGGCCAACCCAAGGACGAGAAGAAGATTAAAGCGCAGGCACCCCTGCGATCTCTGGACAAGAGGACGTCATGTCACTCGAGTCCTTAAGTTATGAAATTATTTCTTGACCAATTGTTAAAAAAAAATTGTTAATCACCAATCTGTTATGTATGCATGTTATTTGTTTCCTTGTTTATTTACTGTTAAACTCAACGTTTTATAACCATTAGGTTGGTTAATCAACGGATTAAATATTTATATGTTAAAAATAAATATGTTAAAAAAAAAACTAAAACCCTCTTATAAAAAGACGTATAAAATACCACCCCTTGGAGACATTCGCTACTAACTAACTACGGCCACATCCCTACATATTAACCTAAGTACCGGCCCACTGACCCTTCTAGCATATAACGAATGGTTTTAGCAGCAGCGAAAGATGGTGGGTGTAGCTTCATGTGGGGGCACGCGCTGGTTCCGGCTCTTTTTTTCTTCGGTAAGGGGAGTTAGTTTCCAATTTGATCCACAGTGTCCTACAATATCCTATTTTAATTCGCGTGCGAAGTGACTTTGAGGTAAAATTGTAGGAGGACAAAACTAATACTTGAATACTTACTTATTTGAAAAGAAGGGTTCTGCCTAGACGGAGCGGCAGCAGCTGATGTATGTGTGCCGGTGTCAGCAGCGATGATGTTATTTGCCGCTGACTTTGCCCACCCTACCATGATTACCACAGCCACATACCCCGACAGAGGTTGGTGATCCCTTTGAGATACGCCTAACTCCTAATCATCTTCATTGATGCAAGCTTCCATTGGTAAAATAAATTAGCAATTCATGTTTATAATAGGTTTACTTTATATAATAAGTAATAATGATCATTAAAGTTACAAAGCTGGGTATCATATAAAGTTGTATGCTAAATTCATATCGAATCAAATAAAGGTTATCCAATTTTAAGCATTCATTTTGATTATTAAATTGAATTTAATTCACTGAGCAAGAATTTAGTAGAGAGGAAATTTATTTTATAATATTAAGAACATTGGAATATTATTGCACTAGTATTTGAGATAATTTACATTACCTTACTGCTTATAGAAATTTACTTTAATTTGAATTGTTTAATTTAATTTTAGGATTATGGGAATTTAATGGTTTTAAATTTAAATAATGTTGCTTTAACCAGAATTGATTACAAAGCGTAGGTTTCAGGCGTGGGCCTGCCCACTTGTGCACTTTCAGCAGAGGGCTGCACTGATGTGTGAATGTATTTGTGATACAGGGTGCACAGATGAAGTCTTCAAGCCTCACCCGCCATCAAACCAATTCACTGTACCGAACGTCCAGCTTTCGTCGCCGTCTTCTCCAATTACTTTCGAAACTAGGATAATACTTAAGACCATTTAAGAAATCCTGTTCACGATTTAATTTCTCCTAAAATGATAATTGAATTGCCCAAATGCGCTGTCAGATGCATCGCATACATATTCAACTCAATATTGAAATGGGGCTACTTTCCTGACTAATGGAAAAATATGTTATTACAATGATCCCGAAGCCAGGCAAAGTTAAATCCCAGCCTTCTTCGTATCGGCCCATCAACCTCATTCCGTGTTTGTCAAAGCTATTTGAAAAACTTCTCCTATTGCACCTTTTAACACATGTGCAAAACAACTGAGCGATCCTCCAGCACCAGTCTGGATTTAAAGAAAAGCATGGAACTATCGGACAGGTAAACCGCCTGACGTCTGAAATTCGCACCGCCTTTAAACACAAGCAATACTGCAGTGCTTTATTTCTGGACGAATCACAAGCATTTGACCGCGTCTGGATCGACGGTCCGGTGTACAAAATCAAAATCCTTTTCCCGGCTAACACCCATAAGTTGCTTGAATCTTACTTAGAAACAGGGCCTTCACGGTGAGATTTAAAACGTTCAGTTCAACAACCCGTAAGATCAAAGCTGGAGTACCCCAAGGAAGTGTGCTTGGGCCAATCCTGTACATCCTATACACGGCAGACATCCTGACAAGTGGCTAGATATTCATCTCAACCTTTGCTGATGACACTGTCATTGTCAGCCGCTCAAAATGACCAAAAACAGAAACAAAAAATTTAAAAGAGCATCTGGTGGCCGTAGAAAATTGGCTAGCAAACTGGCGGACTAAAGTCAATGAGCAAAAATGTAAACAAATGACATTCATCCTGAACTTGTCGATATGCGCACCACTGGCCCTAAGCAACAAGCAGCTTCCACAAGCTGACGAAGTCACATATATATATATATATTATGCCAACAGTTAGATAGGAGGTTTACCTGGAGAATGCACATCGAAGAAAAGAAGACACACCTAAAACTAAAGGCCAGCAGCCTCAAATGGCTTATAAATCACCGCTCCCCCCTCCACACGAATATAAAGTCTTACTTTATAACTTACTCTTTAAGCCGATCTGGACCTATGGTTCGGAACTCTGGGGAAATGCAAGCAGCAGTAGCATAGAAATCATTCAACGAGTACAATTAAAAAATCCTACCAACAATAACTGGAGTCCCCTGGTACATCCGTAAAGCTGACATCCAGAGAGACCTGGATATAAATCCCGTAAAAGAAGAAATTGTTTGCCGAAAAATTAAATACGAAGCCAGACTTTCAAGTCATCCATAAAAAATTCATATTATTTTCCCACCAATTTTCTATGAAATTCAGAAATTAAAAAATTTTATTTTTAAGCTTAGAAGATAATTTGTTAAAAAAACCAAAGATTTTTAATTTTTTCATATTTTTCGACTAATTTTCCGATCGTTTCTTTGGCAGCTATATGATATAGTCGTCCGATTTTGATAAAATTTAATTCGAAATTTAAAACCATTTAAAAAGTGTTATTTTCAAGCGTAGGAGGCTATATGTTTAAAAACACCGAAGATATAATGTTTTCATATTATTTTACCACTATTTTTCCGAGCGTTCAGCTATATGATGTTAGAAACGGACGAACACCAAAGATATACTTTTTTAAAATTTTATTCACCTATAGTTCCTATGGGAGCTTTAAGATATAGTTGTCCCATCCGGATGGTTCCGACTTATATACTACCTGCAATAGGAAGATAACTTTTGAGAAAGTTTCAGCCCGATAGCGTTAGAACTGAGAGACTAGTTTGCGTAGAAACAGACGGACAGACGGACATAAAAAATCGACTCATCTAGTGAGCTGATTAAGAATATATATACTTTATGGGGTCGGAAACGTTTCCTTCACTGCGTTGCAAACTTCTGACTGAAATCATTATACCTCCTGCAAATGATGTTTTATAATTATATTAACAATAACAGTAAAGATGTTTATAAAAAATCAACTCAGGAACATAAAGAAATGCACCTGTTCACATTTGTTTAGCCTAGACATTTTAGCAGTAACCCAGAAAGTCTTCTATTATGCAAAGTAAATATTTTACGAAAGTATATACTGTCAAAAAAATAAATTATAGTAATCCAAAATATCATTTATAGACGAATTTTTAACATTACGATACCATTTTTCTTCCCAAAAAAATATTTACACAACATTTCTACAATTACCCAAATACTTTATACACAACAAGTGTTACGTAGCGAAACAGTCGTCTTAAGCTGAGGGTAGGGGCCGCTAATGACTAACCCCAGCCGAATAGAGAAGATAGACAGAATTTGTTCTGATCTTCCTGGCACTAGTCTAAAAGTACAACTCCCCTGAAGTGGGATCACGACTGAAAGAACGTCCCCATCCTTCCCTGGAAGCCCCCCTTATCGCATCATGAAGAAAGAAACCTCGAAGGACGAAGAGTACAAGTGAACCAAGTGGATGGCCAAATATATATTTATTATTGTTATATATATATTCTTGATCAGCATCACTAGACGGGTCGATATAGCCATGTCCGCCTGTGCTTCCGTCTGTCCGTCCGTTTCTACACAAACTATTCTCTCAGTTTTAAAGCTATCGTGCTAAACCTTTTCCAAAAGCAGTCCGATAAGTACTTAGCCCCGCCCGTAGGCGTCACTATCGCAAGAGAAATTTACTACCGTGTAGTGTATGCTCGATGACGGCTACTGTCGAAGTTTCATCCGAATCGGACTCATAGTTTTGTTTTGACTGCGTGTGGTATTGGACGTGTCCGCGGATTTAAGAAAAATGGAGAAAGAGCAATATCGGTCTGTAATTCGTTTTTTGTTTTTGGAAGGGAAATCGACCAGCGAAATCAGCTTGGATTCTGTGTTAGGTGACCATTCTCCTTCGATGGCGACCGTCAAAATTGGTTTAACGAGTTTCAACATGGTCGCACGACGGTTTTGATGATCCACGCCCAGGTGCCCCGAAAACGGCTACCACAAAAATCTACGATCTCATGACTTCTTTTTGTTTCAAAACTTGAAAAAGTCACTCGCTGGACAGAAATTTTCGTCGAATGAGGAGGTCTAGGCTGCCACAGATGCCTATTTTGCAGACCTCGTATATAAATCGGAACCTGCCAGTTCTTTTAGCTCCCATAGGAATAATCGGACATTTTTTTAAAATTGGAAATTACATTTTTTAATTAGTTCTGAATTTTGAATTTAAAATAATGAAAATCGGACGACTATAGCTGCCATAGTATTAAAACAAGGAAGAACGTTATAGTCGAGTGCCTTGACTATCAGATAACCGATACTCACCTTAAGAGAGCGAAAAAAAATGGAGATATACAAAGCGATATTGTAAAGCGTCACCTACCCGCTATTTCAGTTTAACATGTGGGCGGTAGATAGATTCAAACGTTTAAACCGTCTGTGACCGTTTCAGAGGGCGTGGCAAAATTTTTTTTAGGTTAATCGATAAGTATTTATGATACAAATAAATTTAAGCAAAAAAAAAAAAACATTTTTTGGCATGAAATCGGTGGTCACCACAGTTTTGGGCGGCTTGTGGGCGTGGCACATGTATTTTAGGTCAGTCGATAAGTATTGATGAAACAAATACATTTCAGTTAACATTTTTTCTATCATAAAAACTGTAGACGCTACAGCTAGCTTTTATAGTTTCCGAAATCTCAGCAGTCATACGGACAGACGAACAGAACATGGCTAAAATTATATCTTATATCCTGCGAGCTTTCTTCCGCTGCGATCCAACGGAAATGCAGCGCTAGCATCTGGAGTGAAGCAACACATTGTGCGAAAACCCATTCTCCCTGATTTTATCTAGTTACAAAAAGCTGCATCCTTTGTCCTCTCGTCTTTATTGGTCCGTCTACACTAATGTCATTATGAAGAAAGCTATGACTGTTTCTACTGAAAAGTATATCAGAACCTCATTGGACATGGCTGATAGTATTTTTAGGTTCTCCATGCTAAGTTCATGGACATTTTTCAGCGATAGCTCGTAACCCGTAGTTATTATTTGGGTTAGCACGGCTGGCATTGCCATCAGATGTGTTGACGAATAGCTGCTGTAATTTCGGTCACTGATTAAGACCGTTAAGACCGTTGTCAAACTGGACGATGTTAAAGCCCTTTAGGTGGTGCTTCTTGGCCGGAGTGTAAACATGATGATGAGTTCCACTGTTTCCTGGTTGGTCCTCACGTAGTCGCATTCGGCTTGGCCTGCTTTGAACAGTCTGGGTATGCAACTGTCCTTCTCCAATTTAAATTTGCATACTCTATTTCCGCGGAGGGCGGTATCGGTACTTCCTGTCCACTACTTGGACTTCGCCAAGATGTACAAATAAATAGTCCCACGGCTGTTGACTCGCGTTTATCGTGTTGACTCTTTCGATAACGTCGTTTAGTTTCTGAAGCGATTCGTGCATTGAGTAATAGCTCCTTGTGCGGGCGGTCTCTGGGATCGCTTGGTGGACGGCGCAGTTTGTACGCTGATGTGCTTCTAATGCGCCCGGATTCCGAGTGCGCTCGATGGGCACCGCAGTTGGGCAGGGCAGTTCGGCCGCAAGGATACTCCTGATGGCGCGGATTCCGATGAGTGAGCGTGTGCGCGGCTTTAAAGCGGAGTAGAATGGCGTTTTGAATAAGCGGCGGTACATCCCTACTCTACCTGAACAAACTAAGGTTTTACTTTGTTTCCTCAAGAAAAGCATTGCGGCTCAAAATGGGTCTTTAAAATATGAGGTTGGTAACGAAAAACCCTTTTCCTATAGGATCCTGAATAGGTCACTGTTCGAAACAAGGACTTTTAGTTGCCGTTGGGATTTGTTTAGGACTACTTGGCCTGGGCTTCCAAGTTTACGTAGGTCGGAAACATAACGTGTTTACCCAAAGGAAAAAACTTGCCAGAAGGGGCTGTCCAAAGTCCAACGCGGCACAAAGAGAGCGATTTGGAGGCTCTATGCTAAAACCCGCCTACAAGGATTTTCGCGTCCCGTCTGCCGCGCCCTTTCCTCGCGACATTCAGGCGACCGCATTTCGTAGAGAGTACGGCTCGGAGACGTTTCACGGTAGTTTGGGCTTGGCCGATACGACTTGACTTCCATAAAAGCCGCTAGGCCCGGATGTGAGATAAAAAAAAGATCGGTGGAAGTGATCTTTTTCACCGCTTTTTTCCGCAGTCAGACAGGCGTTCTTATTGTGCACAGAAAACGGCTCGGAGAAGCAACACGATAACTTGACCAACACGAATTAGCGCATTTGGAAATGCAGAAAGGCCCAAGAGTGACAGAGTGAATGTGGGGGACCGAAAATTATCCGTTTCTCAGCGCTCTTCATGGACAGCAAAGAAAAAACAGCTCGAAGACGCTACACCGTAGCCTAACTGACGCGAGATACCTCCCCATGCAAAGATTCACCCCAGCGAAACAGTCGTCTTAAGCTGAGGGTAGGGGCCGCTAATGACTAACCCCAGCCGAATAGAGAAGATAGACAGAATTTGTTCTGATCTTCCTGGCACTAGTCTAAAAGTACAACTCCCCTGAAGTGGGATCACGACTGAAAGAACGTCCCCATCCTTCCCTGGAAGCCCCCCTTATCGCATCATGAAGAAAGAAACCTCGAAGGACGAAGAGTACAAGTGAACCAAGTGGATGGCCAAATATATATTTATTATTGTTATATATATATTCTTGATCAGCATCACTAGACGGGTCGATATAGCCATGTCCGCCTGTGCTTCCGTCTGTCCGTCCCTTTCTACACAAACTATTCTCTCAGTTTTAAAGCTATCGTGCTAAACCTTTTCCAAAAGCAGTCCGATAAGTACTTAGCCCCGCCCGTAGGCGTCACTATCGCAAGAGAAATTTACTACCGTGTAGTGTATGCTCGATGACGGCTACTGTCGAAGTTTCATCCGAATCGGACTCATAGTTTTGTTTTGACTGCGTGTGGTATTGGACGTGTCCGCGGATTTAAGAAAAATGGAGAAAGAGCAATATCGGTCTGTAATTCGTTTTTTGTTTTTGGAAGGGAAATCGACCAGCGAAATCAGCTTGGATTCTGTGTTAGGTGACCATTCTCCTTCGATGGCGACCGTCAAAATTGGTTTAACGAGTTTCAACATGGTCGCACGACGGTTTTGATGATCCACGCCCAGGTGCCCCGAAAACGGCTACCACAAAAATCTACGATCTCATGACTTCTTTTTGTTTCAAAACTTGAAAAAGTCACTCGCTGGACAGAAATTTTCGTCGAATGAGGAGGTCTAGGCTGCCACAGATGCCTATTTTGCAGACCTCGTATATAAATCGGAACCTGCCAGTTCTTTTAGCTCCCATAGGAATAATCGGACATTTTTTTAAAATTGGAAATTACATTTTTTAATTAGTTCTGAATTTTGAATTTAAAATAATGAAAATCGGACGACTATAGCTGCCATAGTATTAAAACAAGGAAGAACGTTATAGTCGAGTGCCTTGACTATCAGATAACCGATACTCACCTTAAGAGAGCGAAAAAAAATGGAGATATACAAAGCGATATTGTAAAGCGTCACCTACCCGCTATTTCAGTTTAACATGTGGGCGGTAGATAGATTCAAACGTTTAAACCGTCTGTGACCGTTTCAGAGGGCGTGGCAAAATTTTTTTTAGGTTAATCGATAAGTATTTATGATACAAATAAATTTAAGCAAAAAAAAAAAAACATTTTTGGCACATGTATTTTAGGTCAGTCGATAAGTATTGATGAAACAAATACATTTCAGTTAACATTTTTTCTATCATAAAAACTGTAGACGCTACAGCTAGCTTTTATAGTTTCCGAAATCTCAGCAGTCATACGGACAGACGAACAGAACATGGCTAAAATTATATCTTATATCCTGCGAGCTTTCTTCCGCTGCGATCCAACGGAAATGCAGCGCTAGCATCTGGAGTGAAGCAACACATTGTGCGAAAACCCATTCTCCCTGATTTTATCTAGTTACAAAAAGCTGCATCCTTTGTCCTCTCGTCTTTATTGGTCCGTCTACACTAATGTCATTATGAAGAAAGCTATGACTGTTTCTACTGAAAAGTATATCAGAACCTCATTGGACATGGCTGATAGTATTTTTAGGTTCTCCATGCTAAGTTCATGGACATTTTTCAGCGATAGCTCGTAACCCGTAGTTATTATTTGGGTTAGCACGGCTGGCATTGCCATCAGATGTGTTGACGAATAGCTGCTGTAATTTCGGTCACTGATTAAGACCGTTAAGACCGTTGTCAAACTGGACGATGTTAAAGCCCTTTAGGTGGTGCTTCTTGGCCGGAGTGTAAACATGATGATGAGTTCCACTGTTTCCTGGTTGGTCCTCACGTAGTCGCATTCGGCTTGGCCTGCTTTGAACAGTCTGGGTATGCAACTGTCCTTCTCCAATTTAAATTTGCATACTCTATTTCCGCGGAGGGCGGTATCGGTACTTCCTGTCCACTACTTGGACTTCGCCAAGATGTACAAATAAATAGTCCCACGGCTGTTGACTCGCGTTTATCGTGTTGACTCTTTCGATAACGTCGTTTAGTTTCTGAAGCGATTCGTGCATTGAGTAATAGCTCCTTGTGCGGGCGGTCTCTGGGATCGCTTGGTGGACGGCGCAGTTTGTACGCTGATGTGCTTCTAATGCGCCCGGATTCCGAGTGCGCTCGATGGGCACCGCAGTTGGGCAGGGCAGTTCGGCCGCAAGGATACTCCTGATGGCGCGGATTCCGATGAGTGAGCGTGTGCGCGGCTTTAAAGCGGAGTAGAATGGCGTTTTGAATAAGCGGCGGTACATCCCTACTCTACCTGAACAAACTAAGGTTTTACTTTGTTTCCTCAAGAAAAGCATTGCGGCTCAAAATGGGTCTTTAAAATATGAGGTTGGTAACGAAAAACCCTTTTCCTATAGGATCCTGAATAGGTCACTGTTCGAAACAAGGACTTTTAGTTGCCGTTGGGATTTGTTTAGGACTACTTGGCCTGGGCTTCCAAGTTTACGTAGGTCGGAAACATAACGTGTTTACCCAAAGGAAAAAACTTGCCAGAAGGGGCTGTCCAAAGTCCAACGCGGCACAAAGAGAGCGATTTGGAGGCTCTATGCTAAAACCCGCCTACAAGGATTTTCGCGTCCCGTCTGCCGCGCCCTTTCCTCGCGACATTCAGGCGACCGCATTTCGTAGAGAGTACGGCTCGGAGACGTTTCACGGTAGTTTGGGCTTGGCCGATACGACTTGACTTCCATAAAAGCCGCTAGGCCCGGACGTGAGATAAAAAAAAGATCGGTGGAAGTGATCTTTTTCACCGCTTTTTTCCGCAGTCAGACAGGCGTTCTTATTGTGCACAGAAAACGGCTCGGAGAAGCAACACGATAACTTGACCAACACGAATTAGCGCATTTGGAAATGCAGAAAGGCCCAAGAGTGACAGAGTGAATGTGGGGGACCGAAAATTATCCGTTTCTCAGCGCTCTTCATGGACAGCAAAGAAAAAACAGCTCGAAGACGCTACACCGTAGCCTAACTGACGCGAGATACCACTCAAAGCTCACTGATATATTCCCAAGTGTCGGTGGTTTTCTTTCACTAATCCTTTTTTTATTTCACTTTGCTTTCCTAACCTTTGCACTCAAGTTGGCAATTTCAATAACCTAACATACTTCGGAGATCCTTTACGACTTGCCTTCGCCGTGTCCTTCCGCTTCTTAACGCGGTGGTGCGTCCTTTGCTGCCGCATAAGAATGAGAGCAAACTTCTCTGATCGCTTTTCCACGTGAGTTGGGCTTGCACTTTACAGCACGGAGTTCGCGCTTCACAGCCCGAAGTGTGCAATAGCCGATCTTGCTGACCAATGTGCATGCGGCCCAGATTGATGGCTGAATCTGTTTAAAGTCGCCATTGGTCCTCCAGGCGGTACCTTGTTGTAAGGGGAAAATATGTGAAAATTTGGAGGTATGCCGCCACGTAGATTTTAGACGAGTCTATTTCTATTGTCTATTTCGCTTAATCTTAGTGTTTGTGTTGGTTTTTTTTTGTGTATCCTGTGTACTGTGTATTTCCTTTCCTGAATATTATCTTTGTTTTTGGGTATTTATATTTTTTGGGTATTGTTATTACTCGTGTGTTATTGAAATTTTTGTATCGTTAATTTTTCTATATTATTATTTTTTTTGTATTATTATTTTTTTTGTTCTTTTATTGTTGTGTATTGTTATATTAAAAAATTGATTGCTCCCCGCTTCTGAGTTTTTTTTTCCATTGTAATAAATGTTTATCTTAGATTAGGTTTATCTTAATTATATTAGCTTATGTTTGGTAGTGCTTTGGGGTGGCTATGGTTCATACGCAATTCCCTTTATTGTCTAAATGAATTGTAATATTGTAAGGAGTTCTGTTGCTAGTTTTCCCTACCGAGAAAATAAGAACCAAATTACATTTTTTATTGAAAAAAATTTATTTTTTTAATTAGATTTGTAAAAGATTTTTACCGACCTTGATTTAACAGTGACTCTTCGGTCATCCTGTACCTTTTCTGCCTTGAATCGTTGTTTTTCTTTCGTTTTTATCTGTTTATTGGCGACATACACTGTGTCACCCGGTTCGAATGAAGCTGGGTCGCTTCTTTTTTTATTGCGCCTACTGTTGGTTAATTTTGGCTTATGTTCAATGAGACCTCGAAAGTTTTCAAGAGTTTGTTGTTTAAAGTAGGTATGTATTCTAGAAGTACAGTTGAAAAAATGTAGTTTAGGACAGTTGGGCATAGAAGACCTCTTTCGTTATCAGACACTATCATTCTAGTAATGTCTCGCGAGGATGGACTGCCGATTTTGATTGCGAGGGGAAAAGTTTAGTAAATTTAGAGAATTTGTCTTTGCAACTAAGATATATTTTCTTCTCCAATGTGAAAACGTCGACATGCAGTATTTCACATGGGTAGTTGGGGATAGGGGTTGGTTGCAATGTCTTTGGGTGCCTGTCGTACTTTTGCAATTTGCAAGTGGTGCAGGCTGACAGTTGGAAAAGAGTAATTTTCTAATATTTGAATACGGACTTCTTTTAAATTTCTTTGAGCTCTGCGACGCTCTTTTTCGATAGCTTCGCAAATTTGCTCTTTATCCGTAACATATTCTTCTAACCGCTTTGTTATAAGGATTTTGTACAGTCTAAAGTTCTGGAGCAACAGGCCTGAAGGAGTTGTAGGTAATCGTTGGGGATTTCAAATCCATTGATTACTGAAGTTTTTGATAAATACTTTAGTAAGTTTAGGAAGGTTGAAAGGGTGTGGCCATTAATTGGAATTGAGTTGCTCACATATCCAGCTGTGGGTGCCCACACGAATAATCGGACTAATGTGAATAAAAAATTAAATGATTTCGGTAGGCGTTATTCGGGGCATCAACGTGGGGAATCAAATAAAGCGTCCTGACTCAGTTTCAGAGTCCAGTTGGTTAATATACGTTGTAACTCTTGAAAGGGCATCGGCCACTATATTAGACTTCCCTTGTTATACCCGTGCAGAGTATAATGATTTCAGTCAGAAGTTTGCAACACAGTGAAGGAGACGTTTCAGCCCCATAAAGTAATAATATTTTTGATCAGCGTCACTAGACGAGTCGATCTAGCCATGTCCGTCAGTCCGTCTGTCCGTCCGTCTGTCTGTCCGTTTCTACGCAAACTAGTCGCAAACTTTTTCAAAAGTCTTTTATAAAACTCGGACGACTATATCATATAGCTGCCATAGTAACGATCGGAAAATTAGTCGGAAAATATGAAAAAATTATATATATTTCTAAACATAATCTTCTAGGCTTGGAAATAACATTTTTTAATTAATTCTGAATTTCGAATTAAATTTTATCAAATCGGACAACTATATCATATAGCTGTCATGGGAGCAAACGAAAAATTGGTTGAAAAATAATGTAATGTTCTAAGCTTGAAAACAAAATTTTTTTAATTAGTAATGAATTTTCAATTAAATTTTATCAAAGTCGGACGACTATATTATATAGCTGGTGGAAAATAATATGAAACAAATTATAGCTTTGGGGCTTTTTGGGTATATGGTTTTTTATATATTTAAGAATTTCGAATTCAATTTAATAAAAATCGGACAACTCTAACATATAGATGCCAAAAAAATGATCAGAAAAAAATGAAATAATTTATTTTAGTATCACTGAAGTCAGCAACAATCCTTACAAATTTCACATGGTGTTACTAAAGATGATTATGTCTTATAACTGCAAGGGTACACAAACTTCGGCTTAGCCGATTCCAGCATTTCAGCTTGGCGTTTAAATTTTTATTGCCCAGTGCGAATGTCAATGGCTGGTGATCAGTGTGAATTTTGGTAGATCCAGCACCATACAAATAAGAGCGAATGCCCACACTATCGCGCGCATTTCTTTTTCATTAGTGGCGTAGTTTTCCTGTGTTTGACCCGAAGATCGGGAGATATACGCTATTGGGTGATCTTTGCCAGAATCCACTAGGGAATAAACTGCTTCTATAGCGTAGTTTGTCGCGTCTATGGTTAGGTTGAAAGGTTTGGAAAAATTTGGAAATACCTTTGAAGACGAAAGGTCATTAAGGGCTTTCGAGTTAAATCGAAACTTTTTTCGCATGTCCAGACTTAACCCTATCAAACTCTCCTCGAGTTACATTAGTTAGTGGTTTCGCGACTATTGCGAAGTTTTTAATAAATTTTCTGTAGTTAGATGACATTCCGAAAACTCTATAGTTTCTTTACATTGGTAAGGGGTTTCATTTTTGTGACACCCTTTACCTTTTTTTTGCCTGCTTTAATGCCGTCTGCAGTAACTACATATCCTAAAAATTCAACTTGAGTTGATAGGAAATTAGGTTTTTCTAGGCTAACCTGTAGTTTAGCCTTCTTAGGATTGTCGAATACAGCACGGAGGTTTTGCCAGTGGGTATCATAGTCCTCACTAAAGACTATTAAGTCGTCGATGTACACATAGCAAATCTTGCTAATGTGTTTCCTTAATACTTCGTCGATCATTCTTTGAAATACCTCTGCGTCGTTTTCAAACCCAAACGGAAGGCAAAGAAATTCCTACTTCCCATTCAACGTGCTGTTTTTGGAGTGTCGGTTAAAACCAAGTAAATTTTGATGGAATCCCGAAGTTAAAAAAAGAATGGTAAAATATTTGGCTTTCCCTAGGATTGCCAAGATATAATAAATGTCAGATATTGGGTATAGTAAGTGTCCGCCATTGTGTTAGCATTCAACCGCTTAAAGTCGATGACCATGCGGTATTGTCTTTCTCCGTTTAGTTTGGGTTTCTTTGGGACTACCCAAACCGGGGAGTTATAGGCCCTTTTGATGGGTTTAAAGATTTTTAAATATTCGCTGATAAACGCGCTTAAGGCTAATTCGGGGTGTTTTGCGTCTAATAACAGATGTACAATTACGGATTTTTTCGCAAGAAGAGTTATTTTTATACCGGGTGATATGGTCAAGGGGTCGTTTTTTCTGTCGATCAGCGCTTTTAAAGATAATGCCGTCAAATGATTTCAGTCCGGGAAGAACAGTATTTTAATACTACCCCCCGCGGATTGAACGACAAACGGCGTAGGAAGTCTTGGGGCTTATAAGATTATTGTTAGCACCGGTGTCTATAAGAAACTGTAATTTAGCCCCTATTTTAGTTTCATATTCTATGTATAAAAAGGCGTTGGACGTAAAATTTTGCTCGCCATCACCAATACACCTTACTTCCTCTCTGTTCTCTGAGAAGAGTCCTCCAGTTTCTCTACCTCTTTACTGGACTATCGTTGATAGTATTCATTGGGAACGGGGTTCGATTACGGGGTGGGTTGAATATGGTAAAGCCTTTGTGACGTAAATTAAAATTAATACCCAATACCCATTTAATTTATGTCCAGTCGTCAACCCGTACTATGTAGGCGCTAAGCGCCATGTCGGCGTTGCCCCTAATTTCTTGTCTAATCTAAACAGGGATAGCCCTATATAGAGGTTACCCTTACCCGTTAACAATAAATTGAGCCCTATTAATCCAGGAAACGTACTTTTCAGAGTCACCATCGAAAGTCAAAAGTTCTTTCACGCCATTCGGTATGGCCGAAGATTCTTTGAATTCGTACACTATACGTGTACGCGTTAATGGCAGAGGTACGTCCGCTACTAGGTTACGTTATTTGAAGTCGTTTTGTAAAACATTTACCCTACCCCTAGTTTACTAACCGCTATGGTAGCGTCCAGACGGTTTAATACCTCTTTCACTTCCTTAGTTTATTCTTATTTTTATTCTGGGTCAAGGTGGGAGAAATAATCAACAATTTTCTTGTGGGAACATTTTTCTTTTTTTATTATTCTCTTTTTAATAGAATTATAGAGAAATTACGTAGATTCGTTTCATTCACCCTTAGTATATCCACTTTTACCTCTTTCAGGATTGATCACAAGGATTGTTATTCTGAAATTGTGAATTCGTGTCCGTATTTGTTCGTTTTGACGTTCCCCTACTAAGGTACGGTTGCCAAACAACCCACTGGTCAGCTTTTTTTTTTGAACGCATTCCACATCAACACTCTCTCTCTCTCTTATCGCCGCAGCGGGTTATTGCCTTTTTATTTCAAACAAATCGGAAATCGGACAAATCGGTGAGGCAGGTTTACCGCTTTGTTAAGTAAATCACAATTTTGTTTGTGATAAATTTTGTATTTCCATTTTTGGTATTTTTAAGATCAAGTCGTCTTTTAGGTTTGGGGGTACAATTTGAAGTGAAACTAAAATTATTCTTAGAGTGACTGGTTGGCTTAAACATTTTCTCGAGCATTTAAAATTTCATTCATTGTTTTCCTTTTAGTTTTTATAGTATACTCGAAGCTTAGATCCTAACGACTTTAAAACAAATTTATTTTTCAACGTAAGTTAGCTTTGTTTTAATAGTGGTTCTCTTTCTATAGCTTTACAATTAGTAGTGCTTATGTGAGGACGTAAGCTACATATTTATTTAGATGTGCTTTTTGACCAACGCCCCACGACGTGCTAGACATTGGTTAGGTCGTTTGCTTGGTTCGAGTTCAGAGGGAGGGGGTTTTTCGATAGATTTCTGTTCTGGATGTAGCCAGTTTTATTTTGGAACATTTAAGCTGACTAGAAAGGGAAAGTATGGGCATATTAGCTTACCGGTACCCAGTTGCGTTGTTTTGTTTTTGGGGTTTAAGTATCAAATGAATCTTAACCACAGAGAGACTTGAAGAGCAGAGCAAAGCACTCCCCAGAGTATAAATATTTGATTGTCGACTTATTCCGCGTTTACATCGCTCACCCCGTGAATGATGATGATGAATCAATTGAGGCAGAACTGCACTCCCCAACATCCAGGGGACCCGAGCAGAAGATACTGCTGATACCAACTCGAACGGTTCTGAACCCGACTGAAAGGTTATTGAGATACCAAGAGACTCCGCCTCTGTAACCGGTAATGCAAGACATGCTTAATAGCAAATCAGCAGGCGGATAAATACTCCGGCCCACAGACAATCCCGAGCAAACGAAAGGGAGAAGAGTAACCAACTGCATCCAACTGCATTTCAGGGACCGAGACCAAGAGCAGTCAGATTAGACAGATTAAATCTTAAGTTCGACGGCAGTGGACGCAGCAACACAGTGGAAAGTTTTACTGTATTGTACTCCAACTTAAGGGCAACTCTGAGTATTTTATGCTAAAGACTTGTATGTCGCCTAAACTCCTAGGCGTAAGTCAACGACACCAAAAAACGATAAGCTCAGAGCTGCAGGATTGCACAAATAAATAGAAGTTCCCGATCATTTGATGAGAAGAACACGTCATTAGAACTAGTCAGATTCTGCTATAAAATACAACCAGAGACCGTAATGGTACTAGACACGAAGCATTCTTAAATCGCAAATAACCGAGCTGTCTGAGCTGCCCGCCGGCTTTGGAGGCTCCAAGTGAGGTAAGAGGACCAGGCGTCATATTTGGGACTACTCATCGAGTGGATGAACGGGCTATGCCGGAGCATTCAGCTCGTCACACATAATTACCAAATAAATTTATAAAGTGAAAAGGAATTCAAAACCATGGTGTGCTAGAACTTAAACAAGAGGGGTGTGCAGAACAAAAGAACAATGACATAACTTTCGACGGACGACTTTGTCAAACCTTATATGGCGCGGCCCGCGACGATCCATTGGCACTGGAATGTGTGAAGGATAGGAAATACGGTCGAAACACAGCCCGATCAAGCGAAATCTAAGCTTGTGAGGCAAAAAACTAACGACTGACGAAAATTGCGCACTAATATTATTTTCCAGCACTTTACATATTTATTTTCGTTATGTTATAGTGGAGAGGGGCAACACCAAGATCCCACGACCGAATACGACGTAGCTTATGCCGACAGCTACCGACCATCTCTCACAACCAAGTTGCCGAAATTAAAATTACTTCAACAAATGCAAGACTACGGAAAACTGGCTACAACGGATGCTTGTTGAACCATTCTCAATCGTAGGCTTCAACTTCTAAAATGGCTCTGGAATTACGTACAGCTTAGAAGCCCAAGCACCTACCAGCTTTTGAGGTTAAAAAAAAAGTGGATGTCCTGATTAATATAGAGGAAAGACCGCAGAGGAAAACCAACGCTACTTGACACAGCGTACGCTTAATTCAGTTGAGGGCCCAAAGGAGATTCTTCAGTGTCATTTCCTTACCAGCCTGACGAACTTTATCAATCAATTTTGGAGAATTGAAGAATTTTTTCATAGTCAGCCAATGTACAGCAACGACGAGCAGCTCGGGGAAGTTGTATTTCCAAGAATAAGTAACTTAAACGGAGTCAGTTACTCGTATAGATCAGGTTGCCATTCAATATGTGTCGTGATAGACTTAACCAGCATAGACCAGATTTAAGTCCCCCGAGTGCCATTAGGAATGCGCCACTGAAGGCAGCATATTTTCGGTTTAAAATGTAATGCTAGCCCCAGGGACTAATGTCTGCGGCCAAAATATTATTACGATCAAATGCCAAAAAGCCGAATTGAATGGATTTTTACACTCAAACAAACAAGCTCAGAATGGGGTTTGGGCCAATTTGCAGATTGCAAAGTCTAAGGTCGCACTGGCTAAATTCGTATCAATACCCAATAAGGTACAGCCGTACCCACCAATACAATTAATCCATTTGCCTGCTACCGAATTGAATTTGACTTTCTGGAAAATCGTTTCGAAAATTCAACAAGAAGCATACGTATCCAAAATCTTATCTGTGAAAGAAAACTTGGATTTCCAGCCATGTTTTCAAAGACTCGAGAAATGTTTACAATGTATATTCATCGCGAAACTTACGACCTTGTTACCCAGGACACATCCGTTCACCATTATTTGAAACTTTTACCAATTTTTACGTTTAACCCATGTTTCTGATGTCACTCCGTCCCGAAAAACTTGGGATACTAAATGCTCGCACTGGTTTGAAAAATTGTGGGAAGTTGCATAATGTGCTTCTATTTGGTTTCTCTTCTGTTGAAACAGTTGATTGGAGACCTGCGCGCAAATCGGTTGCCTCTTGCAGGATCGTAAAAAATTGTACTGTGCTAAATTCGTCTGTTTCTGCTTTCCATCAGAAGATTGGCCGCTCGCCGAGGTGTTGCTATAAAATATAAGTATGAAAAGGAAACTAAATATGTCGAAACGTTCCAACAGATTATCTACATCAAAAAGTGCCCTTGGAATATTTGGAATTTGCTTACACACTCTTAATGAGCGTAGGGGCTTCTAAAACATTCAGGACGGTCAATTTGTAATCCTTCATGAAGAAAAAAACTCTGCCTTGCAGTGGATTCTTTGCTTGAGTGGTTGCAGCGAATGCAGGCAAATATTGTAAAATCCGTCTCTCTGATATCAAAACTACTAAATGTTCTTATCGTCGTCCAGTTAATAAATTTGGCTCAGATATATATCAACAGATTTGTAAATTGGAATTGTTTATATTTAAAATTGATATTGGGATATCTCTGATCTACATCGATACAAATTATCACACTGTATAATAGCAATAGCGCTAAAATAAACTTGTAAATTAAAAGGCAGTATTTTGGATATGAAATTGTTGAAAACACTTTGGACTAATTGTTTTCCGATACAATCTCCGTGGACGAGTCTAAGGACCGGAAACAATTGTACCCAGGGGAGCTGCGTTGGAAGATGACGCTGGAGGGCGACGAGCTGCTGCGTCTGGCCTCTGATGCTGGGCTAGAAAGTTTTGTGCTACAGTGCGCAGTGGAGACTTCATGGCGGGGAGATGGGAACCGAGCGGGAGAGCGGTGCACTGGTAAAAATGTGCAGTGGGATAGTGCCAAGGTCCAGATAAGCCGGACAACACCGACTTTTTCTATCACTAAAGCAGTTGGGAGGACGTTGACGCTGTGACGGTGGCGAAGTGCCGCGAGCGACAAAGCTGGTGTCGAGGATGTTAGGCGCTGGGAAGGGGTAAACGTTTGGCAAGTTGGCGGATCTTGCCGGCGCGAACCCTGCATTTCCGGGAAACGCGTTCGTGTATATAGAGCACTGCTTCCGGTAGCACGTTCTGCACCGGTCACCGCTATGACAGCTTAAAGTGGAATGCTCGTGTGCAAGACAGTTTGCGCAGTATTTGTTGATAGGGACTGCCCGCAGCCGCTTCTCTGCGCTAAGCCTTATGAACCTGTGACACCTTCACGGCAGACTCAGCAACGGTAGTATTCAATACCTCTCGTACATCTGCTATCCAATGCCTGAGCTCTACGTCGACGGTGAGCCATTTTTCTGGTGAGGGTGTGGATAATTAAAAAAAAACAAACGTACGAATGTCAACAACGCGAACATTACCATCAGTTCCCGGAAAAACGGAATGTTTTCTTCCAAGCCTAACGACCAAGTCGCCTCATACTTGTTCTCATCCTTTCTTGGGCTCTGGTGTCAACACTAAGAGATTTGTTAGGTCGTCACATATAGGAGATAGCAGTCTGGAATTTAGACAAGCTTAGATTTTCTCGGAGGGTGGACAGCTTTTCAAAGGTGTACTTCCGACAAAGCTGTGGACTTGTAAAACAAGGTATGGAAGCTCTTGACACCAGCTTCCCATAGAACAACATATAAAGTGCCCCAGGGAAATGAATTGTCAGTTGAGCTGCTGATGACTATACGCATCAATCACAAACTCTTTAATGAGAAGCATAAATTTTACCATAAGCCGCAAGAGTGAACATTCGTGCGGTAGAATTAATCATGCCGAATATGTACACGGTGAACTTCTTCACCTGTTGGCAACAAACATTATCTAATGACACTCCGGTTTGTCTAACCATGCTAGCATAATCGTGAAATCGGTCGCACAATGGAGTTTTGAGGTCAGCCTTGGTATGTTAGGATGGATCGCTTCGGCATCTCGGACAACAACAGAACCCAACAAAACACCAGCCAGTGCACCATCGTCGTATGGTCCATCTCTACGCGCACATGGAGAGCAGTTCCGTATTCCTTTTGCGAGAGCTAAGCTGTGCGCTTAGTGTCACTCTCGAGAAAATGATGGTTGGAAGTCCATTTTCTCTATAGAAAGCCACCGGAATCTAGAGAACATTGTAGCATGCAAACAATAAGCGGATTTTACCCTTTTAGGATCACGAAACGAATGGCTTACGTTATCGTCTGTCGTCGAAGAAAATTTTCTTCACAGGTCGTATTGAATGCTTTAGGTACTTTTGCTGATAGATCCTCACCCTCCCCAAAATTTCATAAAAATTAAGTAAGTGATATATTAATTGCCTTTGCCTTATTTCATCGGACTTGGATTTTGGACAAATCGTACAGAAAGTCGAACGAATTTTATTTTCAAGTGGCTGATTGCAGACCGGCAATAAATAAGATGAAAAAGGTTTACTCATCTGGGTTCCAAGTTCCGGATCGAAGAACAAAAATAAACGCAGGGTATCTGCACGCCAATTATCCCTTCTCTAGCTCTTATAGTTTCCGAGATCTCAGCTAGTGATCCTGATCACGAATATATATATTTATGGTGTCAGAAACGCTTCCTTCTACCTGTTACATACTTTCCGACGAATCTAGTGTACCATTTTACTCTACGAGTAACGGGTATAAATTTACCTAAAATTAAAAAAAACGGCCTAAATTTAAGTAAAAAAACTAAACTATCAAAATAATTTGGGCTTGTAATAGTATTTTGCTATGGGAAATCATATGAACTTGGCTCAGTGGACAAATGTTTCGACCCAAAACAATTTTTTTTCGGCGTTCGAAGTTCAGGCCCCAAAACATATTTAATTTACTTTTCTTTTCTAAAAAGTAAACCTGATATACTATTTAATACCATAATATTTTTTTAAATTGATTAGGAAATATGCTATTTTTCCTAAAAACATTTGACTTACTCCGCTCTGGTCCTCTCTAGCGGGTACCCGAACCGGATAACAGAGTCAGTTGCCTTTCCAGTTATGCAATCGCATCATGTTATGCAATCGCATCATGTTATGCATGAGCGTGTATGTTAAAGTCATATGTAAGGCATCGGACATCGTGCAGAAGGCTCTGGTTCAATACCCACAGCGGACAAAATATAAATGATTGTTATTGTTTTTTTTTGTCACAAACAAAATAAACTTATTTCACTTTCAAAAAACAAATAAAATAAAACTTTTTTATATCTATTAAAAAAAGATTTAAAATTGTTTTATTAAGTAAGTTTATGGGTTCAAAAATATACTACATGTAAAAATTATAAAAATCAAATCATTCATCATCATTCACTATAACAATAAAAAATTTTTTTTTGTAAATTCAATCGAGATTGCACTTCTTTATGCACTTTCATACGCTATTGCTATTCAACAAATTATCGTTCTTTAGACTTAAACAGAAACATTTTTTTACCAGTTATTCGTAAAGAGAAAGAAACTCGTATGGAAGCGACTCCAACCCCATAAAGTATGTTGTCATTGTGAACGTTGTAATCCAGGAAAGTATAATTAAACAGTTGAGTTTTTAGATTTTTTCCTCGCTAAGTACCAGTTGCTCCTTGTTGGCTAAATGGAGTGGCCTCGGCAGTGCTGATTAAAAGACTTGCATTTCTCGAAATCTGACCGCTTTTTGTTTGCCGTACAGCAAAAGTTAATTATTAAATTTAAAAATTAAACGAACGAAGTACCGTTTATATTGGTACAACAAGCCGACGTTTGTATACCCTTGCAGTTATAAGAAATAATCAACTTTAGTAAATTTTTAAGAATTAAAGCTGACTTAAGTGATATTAAAAACAATTATTTCATTCTTTTTCTCAGATCATTTTTTTGCCATCTATATGTTAGAGTAAACCGATTTTTATTAAATTTATTGCGAAATTATTAAAAATATAAAAAATTGTATTCCCAATATTATAAGATAAAATGTCAAAAAGCCCCAAAGCTATAATTTATTTATATGCCCTTGCAGAGCTAGTTCTGAATTTTGAATTAAATTTGATCAAAATCGGACGACTACATCTATAGCTGTCATAGGAACGATCGGAAAATTGGTGGAAAAATAATATATATAAAGATATAATTTTCTTATAATTTTTTCCCCTATAGTTCCTAAGGGAGTCATAAGATATTGTTGTCCGATCCGGCTGGTTCCGACTTATATACTACCTGCAATAGAAAGAAGACAATTGGGAAAGTTTCAGCCCGATAGTTTGAAAGTGAGAGACTAGTTTGCGTAGAAACGGACGGACAGACGTCCAGACGGACAGACGGGAATGGCTAGATCGATTCGTCTAGTGACGCTGATCAAGAATATAACTTTATGGGGTCGGAAACGTCTTGTTCACTGCGTTGCAAACTTCTTACTAAAATCACCCTCTGCAAGGATAAAAAAGTATAAGTTTTTTATTTAAACTTGAATTTTTTAACTTTTATTTAATTTATAGTTTTTAGATACTTATCTCGTAGGCTAATTTAACGACTGGCCAAGCTTGGTTTTCTTCTCTTGTTACCTCGGTATCAAAGCCTTAAAAAGGCTTATCCTGGCAATTTACCGAAGTAAATATCGAAGTAAAATTGCTGTGATTAGCAGGGAAAATTTTGAAGCAAATCGAATCCTCTAGCGGATGTTTAGCCTTGAGCTTGTCTTAACTTTGCTGTCTAGCTAGGCTCGCCGTTTGTTTATAAGGTGCGAGTGTGGAAATGTTTATATGATAGGAACTTGTGAGAGCTCGGTAGCAACCCTTCAGTTCCAAAATAAAAGTTTCCCGGGGAAAACCTCCCGGAATTCCGAGGGGACATGTACTGACGCACGGGTGAGTTCCCCGGGACGCCCTATATGAATATTGTATGGGATGTCCGTTTTTTTACAAGGGGAAAATGTACACGACATATTTTGGAAGTCCCCTAGGACTTTCCCTGTTCCTTATACTCATTTTTCCATGCACTTTCCGGTGCGAAGGAAACGTCCCAAGGAGTTTTAACCTTTTCAAATATTGAATTTAAAATACATACATATTAATTAACTTTTCACTGTATTTTATTTAAATTGTATCATTTAAATTTTCCGAGAAGTACAGTTATTATTGGGTAGTCTTTTTTTTTGATCATTTGTTTTTAATATTTAATTTTGCTTTCCGGTCCGGGTCCTGGGAATCCCTGTCCAACGCTCAGGAAAAAAATAAGGGCGTGTGCTAAAAAAAAAGTGTTTTACTTGTATATTTGTATATTTACCTTTTCAAACTGTTTAAAACCCTGTGAGGGATTACATCACGCCACTTTCGGGTAACGGAACTAAAGTTATTTGGGTTATGTTATAAAACCTATAAAAAATGTTAAAACAGGACGTTCTTTAAACGTGGATCAACGCACAACATCTTCAACTTAAGGAAGCCATTACCTGACTTGATTTTTTTTTTCAAAAATATCACTTTAATTAATAAATTTAAATTAAACAGCCGCTGCTTCTCTTTTCATAACTCAGTTGTATTTTCAGATTCTGGAATTTCTATTTTTATACCCTCGCAGAGGGCGTGTATTGTATATGAAGCGGGCTGTCTTGTGGTCTACTTTTGCGTTATTTTGATATCTGTTATTTCTTTTTGTTTGATAAAGGCGGGGCATGATTTGTCTATAGCGTTGTGGTGTTTCATTAGATCATCTTCGTATTTGCAGTTGATGCAGGTTGGGGTATTGGTGCATGGTTCGTTGTCTGTTGTGTGAATTTCTTTGGAGCAGTTGGCGCATGTTTTAGGGCTTTTACAGTGAGAGGAGGGGTGTCCAAATCTGAGACAGTTGAAGCATCTCATTGGAGGAGGAATGTATGGTCGTATGTTAACCACTTCGTATCCTATCCAGAGTTTGTCGGGTAGGGTAATTGTTGCAAAGGTAAGTATGATAAGGCCTGTTTCTGTCGTTTTATTGCTATCGTTTTTGTCTTTTTTTAATATTTTTCGGACGTCAATAACGTTTTGAGGTTTAAGTTCTTCCAAAATTTCATTTTCATCAATATTCCTTAGATCGTTGGAGTATATAATGCCTTTGGTGGAGTTTAGAGTTTTGTGCTCTTCGGAGTGTACCGAGAAGGTGAGGAATAATTGCATTTTAAGTAATTTCTGAGCTTGAATATGGTTTTTTGTTTTGACGAGAAGGGTACCAGATCTAAGTTTTTTGCATGTATCGACTGGTACATTACAGGTGTAGTCTATCACTTTTTTAATAATAAAAGGTGATATTTTTTCAAAATTCCCATTATCAGTTCTGGTAATAATTATGTACTTTGATTCACTTTTTATTGTGTTAATCGTTGTCAGTGGTCGGTCGGGCGGTCGGTCGGGTGGACGAGACATTGTAGTTGTTTTGGGCTCGGGCCCTTGGTGCGTAAGTAAAGCAAGTTCACTTGTTTATAGGTTTCGTTTTTTTTCGGTTAATCGCGAAGAAGTTTTCGAATCGGATGATCGGTTGGTAGATTAAACTGATAAGCTGTACCTTGGAGCGTAGGTTAGTTGCACGTCTTAACTCTTTGAAGCTCGGAGTGAAACTGTGTTTTTGAATTTGTTGTTCTATGTTGTTTACGATTATGCGTGACTTAAATATTGTTAAAAAAGTCATTAATAATACTAACAATATAAGTTCGAAAGATATTTTTGTATATTCGATTTTTAACAAAAAATGAAGTTAACCTCGGCAAGACAAAGTTTGTATACCCTTGCAGTTATAAGAAGTAAGCAAATTTAGTAACACCATGTAAAATTTTTAAGGATTGTTTCTGAATACAGTGATATTAAAAAAATTATTTCATTCTTTTTTTCAGGCCATTTTTTAGACATCTATATGTTAGAGTAGTCCGGTTTTTATTGAATTGAATTCGAAACAAAAATATAAAAAATTATATTCCCAATATTATAAGTAATATGTCAAAAAGCCCCAAATGTTATTTCCAAGTTTAATGGTTATATGTTAAAAAACACCAAAGATATAATTTTTTCATATTTTCCGATTAATTTTTTGATTGTTTTTAGGGCAGCTATATGATAAAGTCGTAGGAGATTGTATGTTAAAAAACACCAAAGATATAATTCTTATTTAATTTTTTCCCCGACTGTTCCTAGGGAGCTAAAAGATATAGTTGTCCGATCCGGCTGGTTCCGACTTATATACTACCTGCAATAGAAAGAAGACATTTGGGAAAGTTTCAGCCCGATAGCTTTGAAATTGAGAGACTATTTTGCGTAGAAACGGAGAGACAGTCGGACTGACAGATAGACTGATAGGCGGACGGACAGGCTAGATCGACTCGTCTAGTGACGCTGATGAAGAATATATATACTTTGTGGGATCGGAAACGTCTCCTTCACTGCGATGCTAACTTCTTACTGAAATCGTTATTCCCTCTTTAGGATATAAAAATGGATTTATGATGTTAACGTAGTCTAAACTTATTTAGGAATCGCTAGAGAAAATGTAATGAAATCATTGATCACATAATTGTTATATTTATATTGTGATACGTAATCTTAAACTTATTGCTTTTTATTAATGTATTTTACGTTATTAATGAAGATCCTTTCGTCTAATAAGATCAAAAATGCGCCATTTAATATTATGTCGTTTACAATGTTTTCTACGGTAAGAATGATGGCGCCATCGTCCATATTTTCGAAGAATTTGTTTTTTTCCTACTTTTTGGGCCGTGTTCTATTCAATAGATTAAAAAAAGGAGCTCTCGTTAAATAATTTACAATAATTGTTGAATTTTTGTGTTCCAAACATCGACTTTTGCTAAAGTGATAATATCAAGTAAATTTTGATTATCAAGTGTAATCAATTTTAGACGATGTTGTCTTACTTTTGTTTCCTTTTTTTTAAATGATTAAATCAAGGGTTTTGGTGAGAAGTTGTACTTTTTGAAATACACCTGAGTTTATTGTGTGTTACCGACAGCCATTTTTATGCTGTTCCCAGTTCATTTATACCCCTTTTATTTCTGGATGGTAATAGTTGGGACATGGGGACTTTTACTTTTTTTAAATTTTGTGCAATGTCTCATTCTATGTCGGAAATCTCACTTTCATTACTAATATTGTTTTCTATTAGAAGTATTTCTTTGTAATTCTCCACACTACTCGACTAAAAAAAGCAAAAAATTACGATGACCGCCGATACACTAAAAAAAAAAGTTTCGTGTCGTTGGAAAGCATTTTTCAATCCCTTTCCACAAAATTCAAATTTCACACCTTCGCGCACAAGCAGTCATGAGTAGGGACTTGAGGGTAGGGGGTGAGTTTCTGGCTCTTGGGTACGCACGTTCACTTTCTTCTGCTCATTCTCGGAAGATAAGGTGCGTCCGTTTAATGCAATTAAGCGGGAGGACTCACCGGGATACCAAACACACTGATTATGGGATATGTATATGCTTGCACTTAAAAAGAAGTCTTACAAAATTAATTTAAAACAAGAAAGGAAGTTAACTTCGGCAAGCTGAAGTTGTATACCCTTGCAATCAATAATTTTATTAAATTGAATTCGAAATTCTTAAGAATATAAAAATGTATATTCCTAATAGTATAAGATAATATGTCAAAAAGCCCCAAAGCTAAAATTTGTTTCACATTATTTCCCACCAATTATCCGATCGTTCCTATGACAGCTATATGATACAGTTGTCCGATATAATAAAATTTAATTCGAAATTCAGAACTAATTAAAAAATGTTATTTTCAAACTTATAAGGTTATATGTTAAAAAACACAAAAGATATAATTTACATTGCATGTTTTCTGACTAATTTTCCGATGGTTTCTATGGCAGCTTTATGATATAGTCGTCCGATTTTGATAAAATTTAATTCGAAATTCAAAACCAAAAAAAAAAATGTTATTTCCAAGCGTAGTAGGTTATAAGTTAAAAAACACCGTAGATATAATTTTTTAATATTATTTTACCACTTTTTTCCGATTGTTCCTATGGGAGCTATATGATATAGTCGTCCGATTTTGATAAAATTTAATTCAAAATTCAGAATTAATTTAAAAATGTTATATCCAATAAAATAAAAATATAAAAATCTTATATCTTTCTTGTTAAAAAACACGAAAGATATAATTTTTTTTTAAATTTTTACCCCGATAGTTCCAATTGGAGCTATAAGATGTAGCTGTCTGATCCGGCTGGTTCTGACTTATATACTACGTGCAATAGAAAGAAGACTTTTGGGAAAGTTTCAGCCCGATAGCTTTAAAACTGAGAGGCTAGTTTGCGTAGAAACGGACAGACAGACGGACAGACGTACGGACAGACGGACATGGATAGATCAAGAATATATATACTTTATGGGGTCGGAAACGTTTCCTTCACTGCGTTGCAAACTTCTGACTGAAATTATTATACCCTCTGCAAGGGTATAAAAACACCGAAAAAAACCTCCGTAATCGCTTTTAATATCTACTTGGGTTGCTCCGCGGCGTCTTATGCCAATGTTGGCCCGACCTTAACTGACTATTTGTTCGTATCTTGCTTACACAGAGATTGTCTTTTCCTAACCTATGTCAAACTTGTATACCTTCGACATTTGCCTACATCATAACCCCCAATCCCTGTACATGTCAACCTGTTAAGTGAACCATGTAAATTTGGGTTAAAGAATAAGTATACAAAAGTTAGGTTCTAGAGCACAACCAATCTTACCCCGATCAAAAGTGGTATGCATATAAATTAAAAGTAAATATTTTATCAACTAATTTTGTCGAATTTGATAGGTCTTCTTAGAGACCTAAAAATGCCGGGAAGTCTGTGTTTGGCTATTCAAAAATTAAAAGTCTATGCATTGCATTTGAGTGTAAGAAAAAAAAGACACCATATGGAACTGAAATAGCTTTGTATTTAACTGGAAGGCATGACAAATATGTTTGGATATTTCTACATAAAAGTTATGTAAACAAATTTTCTACAAATACACCATTTAGGAAATTAAATGAAAATGGAATAAATCATATGGTATATAAAGGAGAAGATCTGAACAGATATAGTTGTGCTAAAATTACATTTTTATCAGTAAATAAGAAAAGTAAATAAAATTATCTTATAAAATTTACGCACAACAGATAGAACAAATAGACGAAAAAATAATCCATTCGATGTTTGGATTCCATTATGAACTGTGTCCTCGGAGAGACTATGATGCCTCATCTGGAACAGGCACATGTTACTGTCATATGCTGCCTGCACTGAAAGAGAAAGCCCTTAGTCTAATGATTAAGTATTATAAGTTAAACAAACGTATTGCTCCAAAACCATATATAAAACGAATTGATTTAAATAAAAAAAATGTGTTTTTTTATTTTTTTAATGGTTCTTAAACATTTTTATTATTAAATAAAACGTAATTTTTCTTGCATTTTCTTAAAAATAGTTTTCTTTTTACTTTTAAAAGGACTGTACAGCATACAATAATGTCCGCAAGTATTAGAAAAGTATCCCTGTATTGTTACTTATTAAAAAATTATATATATAAGAAGTGAGATACGAGCTCCAACAATAAAATGATATAAAAAACTGAAGGTTCCTTCACAACATTTGACAAAACGGCAACGCTACAACGGGCAAAGCAGCACGGTCTAATGTAAGGTGGTAAAAAAAGGAAGAACGGCTATACGGCCACACTTTAAGAAGCATCTGGAAAAAAAGCGGTGAAAGAGCACCAAAAGTGAGAAAAAAAAACTACGGAGAAAAAAAAAACACGGACCACTAGAGTAACTAAAATGGTTCAACTAAGGGTTGCCGATCTGGATATTATTCTATGCAATATTAAATTGACGAGCTGAAGCAGTTGATGATCAGCTTATCTCAGACGATTTAGGCCTTAAGTGTTCAACCAGGAAATGCGACTTCGGGACAAGCTTACATAGGGAGCACTGCAGGTCCACCGGCTGCTTTGGAGAAACAAGAACAATCGCAACAAAGGATCAGAGAAAGCCCAGAACGCACAGCTTATACCAACACCATCATCAAGGATCTGATCGGTGTGTTGCCAGAGTATGATCCAGTTGTCTGGCGTACAGCATAAATTGAGAGGTGTCGCTAATGAATGGTTAGATGGACAGACTGTGTTCCAAACTTGGGAACACTTTAAGACCGCATTTTTACAAGATTTTCCAAGCGTAGTAAACACAATGTTCACAGGGAACTGATGCGACGGAAAAGAAAATCCAACGAATCGTTAAGCGAATACTGCTACATCACGATGGCAATTGGAAGACGAGCTAATATAGATGAGTCATCCATCTATTCTTATATTATTAACGGATTGTACCAAAGGGACTGCCCGAAGGCTTTGTTAGCTATGCATCTTCGGACGTGTTCAGAACTATTCAGGTCTGTGGAAAATATGAAAACACTACAAGCACTACAGCAACAAAGTGCTTCTTCTCAGTCTGTTTACACGAAAGGCCAAGATGTAGCAGGGCAAAAGGGTCACATAGCTGCTAAGTGTCCAGATCTGCAGAAGAAACCACGCTGTTCAATCTGTCAAAGGTTGGGCATGAAGCTAAGGCTTGCAGGGTAAAGGTATCATCATTCGCTCAAGTAGACGCAGCAAATACAAAAGATTATCCACCTAAAATGAAGACTATTGAGCTTGGAGGAAGAGTGTTTTCAGCATTCGTCGATACTGGCAGCGATCACACACTAATAAGAGAGCCGGCTATTCCAGGCTGTTCCAAGTGGATCGATTCAGCAGAAATCTGTAAAAAGTATCATTTGTGGAGACTAAGGAATGTATACTTACCTCGGTGAAAACAGAACGCAGCGAAATTTATATACGCATTCACATTTTACCCGATGACATTCTTCCACACGACGTTTTAATGGACAGAGACTTACTCTGCAGTAAGGACTACGAATAGATTGGAAATTCAGCCTCGATAATGCAAGCAGAGGAATCGGAAATCAACTTTAATATGACTATATGTTGCATAGATATACAGATTGCTTTGCCGAAGACCTTTCCCATATTGGGAGATGCAATACCACTGCAATGGACATCGAGAAAGAAATTTACTGCATTTCTGACTCCCGATGTACTCTACGAGTTCAATGTAATGATAAACCAATAGTATTTCAGAAGGTCATCATGGATTTGCTACGACAGCTAGAACACCAACGCAATATAATAAATTATGTATGTTATTTTATTCTTCCTATCAGCTGGTCTAACTTTACGTTTTTCTTTGAGTTTTTGGGACACTAAGTATCGGCAAACGGAATTCAGCCAGAAACCGTGAAAACCATATGCATCAGCAATTATGGAACGCCACAAAACGATGCTGATATACGCAGATTTCTCGGCATTACTGGATTCTTCTGCAATTTTGTTATAGAATCTAGCATTATGGCAGGTCCTTTGAGTAAGCTTCTGAAGAAAAGTCAAGAGTTCCTGTGGGAAGCAGAACAAGAAACGGCATTCCGAAACTTAAAGAAAGCTATCACTCGCAGCCCGTATTTACTCTTTATGATCCAGCTCGCCGCCACGAAGTACACACGGATGCAAACAGCAAAGGGATTGCAGGCGTTCTACTGCAAGAAGAAGATGAAAAACTCATGCCTGTATTTTATTACAGCAGGCTTTTCTAAGAAGCTGAGAGCCGCTTGGAAAGATTCCGCATTTATCTCATTGGATCTGAGTTTGTAGTGGTGACCGATTGCAACGCTGTAGCAACGCTCAAGGAATCCACTGCTTTTCAACCTCCAATCGCACGCTGGTGGCTACGTCTTCAAGAGTTCGACTTTAAGCGCAAACATCGGCCTTGGGAGAAAATGCCTCATGTAGACGGAATAAGAAGGAATCCGGTACACCAGAGAACAAAACAATAACTGTAGTAGACAACGTCTTAAAGATACTTCCCATCGACGAAGTCTGGATTTACACAATGCAGATGCAGGACTCAGAAATAAAAGACATATTTGACGTTTTTGCCAAGAAAAACGGCAGTAAATGGAGTCATATTAAAACAGACTATGTCATCTGCAAAAGTCGTTTGTATCAAAAAACTGATGATGGCAACAAGTTGGTGGTACCTCATGCAATTAGATGGCGGGTAACCAAGTGCAACCATGATAAAGCAAAACATTTTGGAACCGAAAACACTTTGAATAGGCTAAAGAAATATTTCTGGTTCCCAATGAGGCGCGTATATATCAAGTCTTACAAAAAACGTGCGTAAAATTTAAAGGATTATGAATACAAACATCAATTCTACCACAAAGTCAATGTAAATCGCCAACAAGCAGAACAAAATATTACAGCAGAGCAGCAAGTATGTTGCCAGGCATACAATACGACGATACAATAACGATCCATCGATCACATGAAGCTTGGTGTGCCATACAAAGAGCCAGAAAATTTGGTATTTGTCCAATAACTGCGTAGTCTATCAATAGTGTATTCTTGCCTGGACATATTGTAAATGATTCGACTTTAGCCTTGCTGAAAGGGTACAGAGCATTTTTAGTTTGTAAGATATGATAATGAGCCAATAAAACGCTTGGGCTGTTTTATGGTTCATAACAAGTTGTGTTTCTAGTATCTTTCGATTTGATTCAGTACCAGTTTCCATTAAATAAAAGGCTGTTTTTCAATATTGAAATTAATTCTTAAATCAACATTATTAACCAGCAGTTTGGTTTGATTAAAAATATCTCCATAATTTTTCCGAGCCTAGTTACTTTTTTGGAACATATTTTTAAGGGTCTCATTTGTGTTAAAATTAACATATTTTTCTGCGGTTATTCTTCCAAAATTGGGGAAATAACCTTGGGAGGCCAAGTGACTTTCAGAGGCATCACACCCATAGTTTAAAATTGTTTGCAAATACGCTTTATAGTGATAATTATTATCCCTTTGTGATATCAATATATTATTTAAATAAACATACGAACTTCTAAATATTTAATGTAGAATACTGTTTACAACCCCTACAGCATTTCCTTCACTGCTGGTGTTATCATTTTTTTTTTAACTTGCACTACAAGTCGTAAATAAACACTTGTTAAATCTCGATACGTTTCACCATTTCCTTTAATAACTCTGCATTCGGCAGAGTCCCTACATTTTGGCGACCGTGACGGGACTCTGCATTCGGCAAGTCCCACTATAAACCACTTAGAATCAAATCCTCTGAATTCGGCGGAGAAATAGATTCCAGCAACGCCAATACTTGGTTATTTTGGCAGGCAGTGCAGCTCATCGGAATATTGACAGTGTGTTTGGCATCATCGTTGGATCTCCGGAAGCATCGTTGGATCATTGGAATCATCGCCACTGGATTGTCGTGGATATCTGCATACAGGGTATGCGCATCATAGCCGTCGCAAGTACAGCTTTGGAGAGCTAGGAACAGCGGCACAAACAGGACGAAAAACTGTAAGCTAGACTCGCAAATGCAATCGCAGTTTTGTCATTCCACTCTGAACCAAAGGGTGTGCAAATAAATAAGCCAAAAATTGAGTTACTCTCCCAAGCAACGGAGTGTTTCGTTTTCTCCCTCTGAATCAAAAGGCATTTCCAACATATTCGGATAAGGTATTGCTTTACTCAATAATTGCTCCAAACTTATTGTTTGCTATATAACTCTTTGCAAAAATGACTGATACTCAACTCGTGTCTTTAAGACAACAAAGAAATACAATTTAGCGGAATATAGTCAAACTCAAAACTGCAGAACGACCTTGCTGCAAATTTTGGAATCGTACCGGCAAGAATTAGAGGACGTATTCATAGAAACCAAAGCAATTATTATCACTCGTATTGGGGCGTCAAAGAAGGACCTGCCAGAAGATGCAAGTTTTTTTAATTCAACGGAAAATTGCCCAACTGGGCACCTAATCGTTTGCCTTCGTTAAAGCTGCCTAAGTTCGACGTAAATCGTTGTTGTCGAACAGAAGCAGATGTTATGAACGCAATACTAATTCATCTTGTTTTATCTGAAATTGATGCAGATTCGAAATTATCGTACGATCGGGTTCAAGAATACGAGGTGTTGCCTACTTGGGAGGATTGTTGTCGCAGTTTACGCCGTCATTGTCAAATTTTGCAGAATAGAAGAGCTTTTGTTACAGCATTGGGTTGTTGTAAAAAATGTTCTGCTACTGATCGCTCTATCAGTGCCCTTCATTTGGTTTACTAGACTGGCAGGATAAATTGAATTTCGTCAAGCAATCCGCTATGTGCATAAATTGTTTGCGCACCGGCCATTTGGCGAGCAGATGTCCAAGTAGATCTCGATGACGCGTTTGTCAAGGCTTACATCATACTATTCTGCATAGAACTGCTCATCCGGAGCAACCAACACCAATTGTTTCATACACATCTCAGCAGCAGCGAGAACCCTCACTTGCTGTTTCCATGCCTTCGCGTCATTCGAGGCGCGCTTCAATTCCTACGGCAATAGTATTGATTAGGGATAAGTTCGGAATATTTCAGCCAGCCAGAGCTTTGCTTGACTCAGGCTCTGAAATAAATATCATCTCTGAAGAGTTGGCCAAGCTCCTTCAGCTCAGATTCGAGAGACAGAAGTATGACCTTTCTGGCATAGGCGATGTCAGAACGCATATGAGATTCTCGGTCTCAACAACTATTTGATCACGGTTATTTGTAAATGAATAGCATTTACAAGTCGCTGTAGCCAAGACAATATCGCTTAATCCGCCAGAGCGATTCGTTGACACTTCACAATGCAACATACCCTTAGAGATTGACCTTGCAGATCCAGGCTTATACATGCCTCACAAGAGTTTTTTGATTTACTTTCAAACGGCAAAATTTCTTTGGGTCCAGGCCCTCCTTGCCTGGTCAATACTGCACTTGGTTGGATCGTTGTCGGAAAAGTTTCTGATATTCCGTAATCTCAAGCCGTAACATGCAACATGCCACGTTCTACGGAGCTGCAAGGTGCGTTAAAAAGGTTTTGGCAATCGAGGAGTTTGATTCGCACGATCAAGGTTTCACCGCAGAAGAGCAGGAATGCGAACGGCATTTTGTGGCAAACACAAGGTTTCTTTCATCTGGACGGGTCCAAGATTGCTTGCCATTTAGGAAGAATCCTCACATGTTAGGTAAATCTTTTGAAATTACCAAATCCCGGTTTAGATTTGATTCACATGCACTGGCTTCTGATTTCGACTTTCAAAAGACACATTATGTAATTCCGCATCATAAAGTCCTTAGATCAGAAAGCACGACTACCAAGCTGCGTGTTGTGTTCGATGCATCCTGCAAAGCAAGGTTGAAACTTTCTCTGAATGAGTGGTTGATGATTGGGCCAAGCATCAAGCAGAATCTTATCTTAACCCTTCTTGCCTTTCGCTTACATCGTCATGCACTTGTGATGATGTCTGCAAGATGTATCGCCAGTTTGCAGTATCACCAGACGATCGTATGTATTAACTTGTTCTCTGGAGAGAATCCTCAGCTGCTCCTTTAGAATTGTTTCAGCTCAACACTGTCACGTACAGCTTGTCCTGCGCACCATTTCTAGCAATCAGGAGCTTGAAATATATTGCGGATAGCTTCTCCAATCAGTTTCCCATCTGAGCAGCGTATTTAAAGAAGATATGTATGTCGTTGACCTCCTTACTGGAGCAGACAGTGTCGAAGAGCTTCATCTCAAGGCTGCAGAGGTCACCAGCATACATTCTAAGGGTGGATTAGAGCTTGCAAAGTGGAACACAAGCAAAATAGAAGGCAACGGAGCAGAGTTTCAATTCAAGGTTGATACCAAAGATGTACGAAGACTTTGGGCATGTCGTGGCAACCAAAACTAGATGTGCTTTGTTCATTACCAAGCGGAGCATCGTTTCACTTGTAGCTAACCTGTACAATTTGCTCTAGCTCGAATCACAAGTCGTTATTCGATTTAAAATATTGGTCCAAGAGTTGTGGGTGCAATAATAATATTTTCTCTTGGACAGACTTAAGAATAGTTTTACAGTGGATTACCATGCAATCGTCCAGGCTAAACTGTTCCTTACCAACCGGATTTCTGAGAGGAAATCAACCACGTCAAACATCACTTGCATGCACGTTCCGGGCAAGGACAATCCCGTGTCAAGAGGCTGCGCAGCGTCCGAGCTTATGGAAACTATATGGCTTCGTGGACCATGCTTCTTACGTCATCATCGACGTCTTACGTCATACGGACTCATCGGGATGGCCTCAACCAGTACCAAATTCTTAGGATACCAATGAAGAGTTGGAGCTGCGAAAAGCAACAGTACTCACATGTACTGAAAGTGGTAGCAAGTAAGATATATTCTCATCCTATCGGCGCATTTTGCGAGTCATAGCTTTTGTGTTGCGCGTCTTCAACAGAATCAAGGTCAACAGGAAAATGAACATAGTCGATGTTATTCATACACCAGCAACTGAATTGCAATACCGTTCAAGCACACCGTATCACTTATTCAGCAGAAGACCTTTTTCAACGAAATCCAGCAGCTTAAGGAAAACAAGATTTTAAAACCCGAATTTCAAAAACTAAATCCGTTTCTAGCAGCGACTGGCAGATCAAACGGTTCGATAACACTATTACGTGTAGGAGGCCGCTTAGCCAAGGCGCCCATTTCACTCGATGACAAATTTCCTGTTCTTCTACCAAAGAATCATTGCTTGACATTGAAATTTGTTGAATATCTCCACCAGCAGCACGTTGGACCAAAAGCTCTAATTGGAATCCTGCGACTTCAGACTTGGATTGTAAACGCCGAGAAATCGTTCGAAAGATTTTGCGGCGCTGCACACTGTTACCTTTACAAGCCTCGTTTAATGGGACAAAGAATGGGATCACTCCCAGTTGATCGGTTTCATTCACAACGACCTTTTCTTGTCACTGGAGTCGACCTATGTGGACCATTTTCCACATCATACCGCATTCGAAGCCATATAAAACATACATGGCCGTATTTATATGCTTTTCGTCAAAAGCAATCCACTGTTAAGTCGGAGGGAGGGATGCATTTGACTAACCACACTTAGGCTAATAAGGCCAAAAGAAAATTGCAGTTCGGCAAATTAATACTGTTGCGTTGCCAGAACAACGGCCACGATCGACCTACTGGTAACCATACCCCGGTAGCTGGCAAAGTGCAAAAGCCGGCCGTTAACTCCAAAGAAATTGGATACCGATATATAGTAACCCTAGGTGAAAACACCTAGTTTATCTGCTTCAAACTGGCAGCTCAGAAAAATCTCTAAGATTTTCATGTGTCGGACCATCGCCGCCATTATAATCAAAGAAGGAGGGAATATCAACCACAGGGACGACATTCGACATACTGGGGTGCTTGTAGCCGTAGTACTCGAAATCCTCATACTTCCGAAAATTGTTCAGCTGTGGGAGTGACCCGATCAGAGGCTTAGTGACCGACAGCATTCTTCGAAAAAGTGGTGAAGCCATATTAATGTGTCCATTGAATTAATCTAAGCTAAAGTAAACTTATGCATAACCAAAGGCAAATTGCCGCATATAATACAACAAAAACACAAATGAAACCTAAAAACATTAGAAGCATTAAAAATTGCATTGAAATATTGATTTTAATCAAGAGAATCGGTAGTGCTGATCCTGAAAAACAATTAGGGAAGACGAGTCTCACCACCTAAAGAAATATTTCTGGTTCCCAATGAGGCGCGTATATATCAAGTCTTACAAAAAAACCTGCGTAAAATTTAAAGGATTATGAATACAAACATCAATTCTACCACAAAGTCAATGTAAATCGCCAACAAGCAGAACAAAATATTACAGCAGAGCAGCAAGTATGTTGCCAGGCATACAATACGACGATACAATAACGATCCATCGATCACATGAAGCTTGGTGTGCCATACAAAGAGCCAGAAAATTTGGTATTTGTCCAATAACTGCGTAGTCTATCAATAGTGTATTCTTGCCTGGACATATTGTAAATGATTCGACTTTAGCCTTGCTGAAAGGGTACAGAGCATTTTTAGTTTGTAAGATATGATAATGAGCCAATAAAACGCTTGGGCTGTTTTATGGTTCATAACAAGTTGTGCTTCTAGTATCTTTCGATTTGATTCAGTACCAGTTTCCATTAAATAAAAGGCTTTTTTTCAATATTGAAATTAATTCTTAAATCAACATTATTAACCAGCAGTTTGGTTTGATTAAAAATATCTCCATGAATTTTTCCGAGCCTAGTTACTTTTTTGGAACATATTTTTAAGGGTCTCATTTGTGTTAAAATTAACATATTTTTCTGCGGTTATTCTTCCAAAATTGGGGAAATAACCTTGGGAGGCCAAGTGACTTTCAGAGGCATCACACCCATAGTTTAAAATTGTTTGCAAATACGCTTTATAGTGATAATTATTATCCCTTTGTGATATCAATATATTATTTAAATAAACATACGAACTTCTAAATATTTAATGTAGAATACTGTTTACAACCCCTACAGCATTTCCTTCACTGCTGGTGTTATCATTTTTTTTTTTTAACTTGCACTACAAGTCGTAAATAAACACTTGTTAAATCTCGATACGTTTCACCATTTCCTTTTTTTTTAATAACTCTGCATTCGGCAGAGTCCCTACATTTTGGCGACCGTGACGGGACTCTGCATTCGGCAAGTCCCACTATAAACCACTTAGAATCAAATCCTCTGAATTCGGCGGAGAAATAGATTCCAGCAACGCCAATACTTGGTTATTTTGGCAGGCAGTGCAGCTCATCGGAATATTGACAGTGTGTTTGGCATCATCGTTGGATCTCCGGAAGCATCGTTGGATCATTGGAATCATCGCCACTGGATTGTCGTGGATATCTGCATACAGGGTATGCGCATCATAGCCGTCGCAAGTACAGCTTTGGAGAGCTAGGAACAGCGGCACAAACAGGACGAAAAACTGTAAGCTAGACTCGCAAATGCAATCGCAGTTTTGTCATTCCACTCTGAACCAAAGGGTGTGCAAATAAATAAGCCAAAAATTGAGTTACTCTCCCAAGCAACGGAGTGTTTCGTTTTCTCCCTCTGAATCAAAAGGCATTTCCAACATATTCGGATAAGGTATTGCTTTACTCAATAATTGCTCCAAACTTATTGTTTGCTATATAACTCTTTGCAAAAATGACTGATACTCAACTCGTGTCTTTAAGACAACAAAGAAATACAATTTAGCGGAATATAGTCAAACTCAAAACTGCAGAACGACCTTGCTGCAAATTTTGGAATCGTACCGGCAAGAATTAGAGGACGTATTCATAGAAACCAAAGCAATTATTATCACTCGTATTGGGGCGTCAAAGAAGGACCTGCCAGAAGATGCAAGTTTTTTTAATTCAACGGAAAATTGCCCAACTGGGCACCTAATCGTTTGCCTTCGTTAAAGCTGCCTAAGTTCGACGTAAATCGTTGTTGTCGAACAGAAGCAGATGTTATGAACGCAATACTAATTCATCTTGTTTTATCTGAAATTGATGCAGATTCGAAATCATCGTACGATCGGGTTCAAGAATACGAGGTGTTGCCTACTTGGGAGGATTGTTATCGCAGTTTACGCCGTAATTGTCAAATTTTGCAGAATACAGCATTGGGTTGTTGTAAAAAATGTTCTGCTACTGATCGCTCTATCAGTGCCCTTCATTTGGTTTACTAGACTGGCAGGATAAATTGAATTTCGTCAAGCAATCCGCTATGTGCATAAATTGTTTGCGCACCGGCCATTTGGCGAGCAGATGTCCAAGTAGATCTCGATGACGCGTTTGTCAAGGCTTACATCATACTATTCTGCATAGAACTGCTCATCCGGAGCAACCAACACCAATTGTTTCATACACATCTCAGCAGCAGCGAGAACCCTCACATGCTGTTTCCATGCCTTCGCGTCTTTCGAGGCGCGCTTCAATTCCTACGGCAATAGTATTGATTAGGGATAAGTTCGGAATATTTCAGCCAGCCAGAGCTTTGCTTGACTCAGGCTCTGAAATAAATATCATCTCTGAAGAGTTGGCCAAGCTCCTTCAGCTCAGATTCGAGAGACAAAAGTATGACCTTTCTGGCATAGGCGATGTCAGAACGCATATGAGATTCTCGGTCTCAACAACTGTTTGATCACGGTTATTTGTAAATGAATAGCATTTACAATTCGCTGTAGCCAAGACAATATCGCTTAATCCGCCAGAGCGATTCGTTGACACTTCACAATGGAACATACCCTTAGAGATTGACCTTGCAGATCCAGGCTTATACATGCCTCACAAGAGTTTTTTGATTTACTTTCAAACGGCAAAATTTCTTTGGGTCCAGGCCCTCCTTGCCTGGTCAATACTGCACTTGGTTGGATCGTTGTCGGAAAAGTTTCTGATATTCCGCAATCTCAAGCCGTAACATGCAACATGGCACGTTCTACGGAGCTGCAAGGTGCGTTAAAAAGGTTTTGGTAATCGAGGAGTTTGATTCGCACGATCAAGGTTTCACCGCAAAAGAGCAGGAATGCGAACGGCATTTTGTGGCAAACACAAGGTTTCTTTCATCTGGACGGGTCCAAGATTGCTTCCCATTTAGGAAGAATCCTCACATGTTAGGTAAATCTTTTGAAATTGCCAAATCCCGGTTTTTGCAAAATGAGCGGAGGTTGAGCCGCAACCCGTTGTTAAAGGAGATGTACGTTCAATTCATGAGGGAATACATAGATTTGAATCACATGCACTGGCTTCTGATTTCGACTTTCAAAAGACACATTATGTAATTCCGCATCATAAAGTCCTTAGATCAGAAAGCACGACTACCAAGCTGCGTGTTGTGTTCGATGCATCCTGCAAAGCAAGGTTGAAACTTTCTCTGAATGAGTGGTTGATGATTGGGCCAAGCATCAAGCAGAATCTTATCTTAACCCTTCTTGCCTTTCGCTTACATCGTCATGCACTTGTGATGATGTCTGCAAGATGTATCGCCAGTTTGCAATATCACCAGACGATCGTATGTATTAACTTGTTCTCTGGAGAGAATCCTCAGCTGCTCCTTTAGAATTGTTTCAGCTCAACACTGTCACGTACAGCTTGTCCTGCGCACCATTTCTAGCAATCAGGAGCTTGAAATATATTGCGGATAGCTTCTCCAATCAGTTTCCCATCTGAGCAGCGTATTTAAAGAAGATATGTATGTCGTTGACCTCCTTACTGGAGCAGACAGTGTCGAAGAGCTTCATCTCAAGGCTGCAGAGGTCACCAGCATACATTCTAAGGGTGGATTAGAGCTTGCAAAGTGGAACACAAGCAAAATAGAAGGCAACGGAGCAGAGTTTCAATTCAAGGTTGATACCAAAGATGTACGAAGACTTTGGGCATGTCGTGGCAACCAAAACTAGATGTGCTTTGTTCATTACCAAGCGGAGCATCGTTTCACTTGTAGCTAACCTGTACAATTTGCTCTAGCTCGAATCACAAGTCGTTATTCGATTTAAAATATTGGTCCAAGAGTTGTGGGTGCAATAATAATATTTTCTCTTGGACAGACTTAAGAATAGTTTTACAGTGGATTACCATGCAATCGTCCAGGCTAAACTGTTCCTTACCAACCGGATTTCTGAGAGGAAATCAACCACGTCAAACATCACTTGCATGCACGTTCCGGGCAAGGACAATCCCGTGTCAAGAGGCTGCGCAGCGTCCGAGCTTATGGAAACTATATGGCTTCGTGGACCATGCTTCTTACGTCATCATCGACGTCTTACGTCATACGGACTCATCGGGATGGCCTCAACCAGTACCAAATTCTTAGGATACCAATGAAGAGTTGGAGCTGCGAAAAGCAACAGTACTCACATGTACTGAAAGTGGTAGCAAGTAAGATATATTCTCATCCTATCGGCGCATTTTGCGAGTCATAGCTTTTGTGTTGCGCGTCTTCAACAGAATCAAGGTCAACAGGAAAATGAACATAGTCGATGTTATTCATACACCAGCAACTGAATTGCAATACCGTTCAAGCACACCGTATCACTTATTCAGCAGAAGACCTTTTTCAACGAAATCCAGCAGCTTAAGGAAAACAAGATTTTAAAACCCGAATTTCAAAAACTAAATCCGTTTCTAGCAGCGACTGGCAGATCAAACGGTTCGATAACACTATTACGTGTAGGAGGCCGCTTAGCCAAGGCGCCCATTTCACTCGATGACAAATTTCCTGTTCTTCTACCAAAGAATCATTGCTTGACATTGAAATTTGTTGAATATCTCCACCAGCAGCACGTTGGACCAAAAGCTCTAATTGGAATCCTGCGACTTCAGACTTGGATTGTAAACGCCGAGAAATCGTTCGAAAGATTTTGCGGCGCTGCACACTGTGACCTTTACAAGCCTCGTTTAATGGGACAAAGAATGGGATCACTCCCAGTTGATCGGTTTCATTCACAACGACCTTTTCTTGTCACTGGAGTCGACCTATGTGGACCATTTTCCACATCATACCGCATTTGAAGCCATATAAAACATACATGGCCGTATTTATATGCTTTTCGTCAAAAGCAATCCACTGTTAAGTCGGAGGGAGGGATGCATTTGACTAACCACACTTAGGCTAATAAGGCCAAAAGAAAATTGCAGTTCGGCAAATTAATACTGTTGCGTTGCCAGAACAACGGCCACGATCGACCTACTGGTAACCATACCCCGGTAGCTGGCAAAGTGCAAAAGCCGGCCGTTAACTCCAAAGAAATTGGATACCGATATATAGTAACCCTAGGTGAAAACACCTAGTTTATCTGCTTCAAACTGGCAGCTCAGAAAAATCTCTAAGATTTTCATGTGTCGGACCATCGCCGCCATTATAATCAAAGAAGGAGGGAATATCAACCACAGGGACGACATTCGACATACTGGGGTGCTTGTAGCCGTAGTACTCGAAATCCTCATACTTCCGAAAATTGTTCAGCTGTGGGAGTGACCCGATCAGAGGCTTAGTGACCGACAGCATTCTTCGAAAAAGTGGTGAAGCCATATTAATGTGTCCATTGAATTAATCTAAGCTAAAGTAAACTTATGCATAACCAAAGGCAAATTGCCGCATATAATACAACAAAAACACAAATGAAACCTAAAAACATTAGAAGCATTAAAAATTGCATTGAAATACATTAAAATCAAGAGAATCGGTAGTGCTGATCCTGAAAAACAATTAGGGAAGACGAGTCTCACCACCTAAAGAAATATTTCTGGTTCCCAATGAGGCGCGTATATATCAAGTCTTACAAAAAACCTGCGTAAAATTTAAAGGATTATGAATACAAACATCAATTCTACCACAAAGTCAATGTAAATCGCCAACAAGCAGAACAAAATATTACAGCAGAGCAGCAAGTATGTTGCCAGGCATACAATACGACGATACAATAACGATCCATCGATCACATGAAGCTTGGTGTGCCATACAAAGAGCCAGAAAATTTGGTATTTGTCCAATAACTGCGTAGTCTATCAATAGTGTATTCTTGCCTGGACATATTGTAAATGATTCGACTTTAGCCTTGCTGAAAGGGTACAGAGCATTTTTAGTTTGTAAGATATGATAATGAGCCAATAAAACGCTTGGGCTGTTTTATGGTTCATAACAAGTTGTGCTTCTAGTATCTTTCGATTTGATTCAGTACCAGTTTCCATTAAATAAAAGGCTTTTTTTCAATATTGAAATTAATTCTTAAATCAACATTATTAACCAGCAGTTTGGTTTGATTAAAAATATCTCCATGAATTTTTCCGAGCCTAGTTACTTTTTTGGAACATATTTTTAAGGGTCTCATTTGTGTTAAAATTAACATATTTTTCTGCGGTTATTCTTCCAAAATTGGGGAAATAACCTTGGGAGGCCAAGTGACTTTCAGAGGCATCACACCCATAGTTTAAAATTGTTTGCAAATACGCTTTATAGTGATAATTATTATCCCTTTGTGATATCAATATATTATTTAAATAAACATACGAACTTCTAAATATTTAATGTAGAATACTGTTTACAACCCCTACAGCATTTCCTTCACTGCTGGTGTTATCATTTTTTTTTTTAACTTGCACTACAAGTCGTAAATAAACACTTGTTAAATCTCGATACGTTTCACCATTTCCTTTTTTTTTAATAACTCTGCATTCGGCAGAGTCCCTACATTTTGGCGACCGTGACGGGACTCTGCATTCGGCAAGTCCCACTATAAACCACTTAGAATCAAATCCTCTGAATTCGGCGGAGAAATAGATTCCAGCAACGCCAATACTTGGTTATTTTGGCAGGCAGTGCAGCTCATCGGAATATTGACAGTGTGTTTGGCATCATCGTTGGATCTCCGGAAGCATCGTTGGATCATTGGAATCATCGCCACTGGATTGTCGTGGATATCTGCATACAGGGTATGCGCATCATAGCCGTCGCAAGTACAGCTCTGGAGAGCTAGGAACAGCGGCACAAACAGGACGAAAAACTGTAAGCTAGACTCGCAAATGCAATCGCAGTTTTGTCATTCCACTCTGAACCAAAGGGTGTGCAAATAAATAAGCCAAAAATTGAGTTACTCTCCCAAGCAACGGAGTGTTTCGTTTTCTCCCTCTGAATCAAAAGGCATTTCCAACATATTCGGATAAGGTATTGCTTTACTCAATAATTGCTCCAAACTTATTGTTTGCTATATAACTCTTTGCAAAAATGACTGATACTCAACTCGTGTCTTTAAGACAACAAAGAAATACAATTTAGCGGAATATAGTCAAACTCAAAACTGCAGAACGACCTTGCTGCAAATTTTGGAATCGTACCGGCAAGAATTAGAGGACGTATTCATAGAAACCAAAGCAATTATTATCACTCGTATTGGGGCGTCAAAGAAGGACCTGCCAGAAGATGCAAGTTTTTTTAATTCAACGGAAAATTGCCCAACTGGGCACCTAATCGTTTGCCTTCGTTAAAGCTGCCTAAGTTCGACGTAAATCGTTGTTGTCGAACAGAAGCAGATGTTATGAACGCAATACTAATTCATCTTGTTTTATCTGAAATTGATGCAGATTCGAAATCATCGTACGATCGGGTTCAAGAATACGAGGTGTTGCCTACTTGGGAGGATTGTTATCGCAGTTTACGCCGTAATTGTCAAATTTTGCAGAATACAGCATTGGGTTGTTGTAAAAAATGTTCTGCTACTGATCGCTCTATCAGTGCCCTTCATTTGGTTTACTAGACTGGCAGGATAAATTGAATTTCGTCAAGCAATCCGCTATGTGCATAAATTGTTTGCGCACCGGCCATTTGGCGAGCAGATGTCCAAGTAGATCTCGATGACGCGTTTGTCAAGGCTTACATCATACTATTCTGCATAGAACTGCTCATCCGGAGCAACCAACACCAATTGTTTCATACACATCTCAGCAGCAGCGAGAACCCTCACATGCTGTTTCCATGCCTTCGCGTCTTTCGAGGCGCGCTTCAATTCCTACGGCAATAGTATTGATTAGGGATAAGTTCGGAATATTTCAGCCAGCCAGAGCTTTGCTTGACTCAGGCTCTGAAATAAATATCATCTCTGAAGAGTTGGCCAAGCTCCTTCAGCTCAGATTCGAGAGACAAAAGTATGACCTTTCTGGCATAGGCGATGTCAGAACGCATATGAGATTCTCGGTCTCAACAACTGTTTGATCACGGTTATTTGTAAATGAATAGCATTTACAATTCGCTGTAGCCAAGACAATATCGCTTAATCCGCCAGAGCGATTCGTTGACACTTCACAATGGAACATACCCTTAGAGATTGACCTTGCAGATCCAGGCTTATACATGCCTCACAAGAGTTTTTTGATTTACTTTCAAACGGCAAAATTTCTTTGGGTCCAGGCCCTCCTTGCCTGGTCAATACTGCACTTGGTTGGATCGTTGGCGGAAAAGTTTCTGATATTCCGCAATCTCAAGCCGTAACATGCAACATGGCACGTTCTACGGAGCTGCAAGGTGCGTTAAAAAGGTTTTGGTAATCGAGGAGTTTGATTCGCACGATCAAGGTTTCACCGCAAAAGAGCAGGAATGCGAACGGCATTTTGTGGCAAACACAAGGTTTCTTTCATCTGGACGGGTCCAAGATTGCTTCCCATTTAGGAAGAATCCTCACATGTTAGGTAAATCTTTTGAAATTGCCAAATCCCGGTTTTTGCAAAATGAGCGGAGGTTGAGCCGCAACCCGTTGTTAAAGGAGATGTACGTTCAATTCATGAGGGAATACATAGATTTGAATCACATGCACTGGCTTCTGATTTCGACTTTCAAAAGACACATTATGTAATTCCGCATCATAAAGTCCTTAGATCAGAAAGCACGACTACCAAACTGCGTGTTGTGTTCGATGCATCCTGCAAAGCAAGGTTGAAACTTTCTCTGAATGAGTGGTTGATGATTGGGCCAAGCATCAAGCAGAATCTTATCTTAACCCTTCTTGCCTTTCGCTTACATCGTCATGCACTTGTGATGATGTCTGCAAGATGTATCGCCAGTTTGCAGTATCACCAGACGATCGTATGTATTAACTTGTTCTCTGGAGAGAATCCTCAGCTGCTCCTTTAGAATTGTTTCAGCTCAACACTGTCACGTACAGCTTGTCCTGCGCACCATTTCTAGCAATCAGGAGCTTGAAATATATTGCTTCTCCAATCAGTTTCCCATCAGAGATTATTATTATTATTATTATTAGGGATAAGTTCGGAATATTTCAGCCAGCCAGAGCTTTGCTTGACTCAGGCTCTGAAATAAATATCATCTCTGAAGAGTTGGCCAAGCTCCTTCAGCTCAGATTCGAGAGACAAAAGTATGACCTTTCTGGCATAGGCGATGTCAGAACGCATATGAGATTCTCGGTCTCAACAACTGTTTGATCACGGTTATTTGTAAATGAATAGCATTTACAATTCGCTGTAGCCAAGACAATATCGCTTAATCCGCCAGAGCGATTCGTTGACACTTCACAATGGAACATACCCTTAGAGATTGACCTTGCAGATCCAGGCTTATACATGCCTCACAAGAGTTTTTTGATTTACTTTCAAACGGCAAAATTTCTTTGGGTCCAGGCCCTCCTTGCCTGGTCAATACTGCACTTGGTTGGATCGTTGGCGGAAAAGTTTCTGATATTCCGCAATCTCAAGCCGTAACATGCAACATGGCACGTTCTACGGAGCTGCAAGGTGCGTTAAAAAGGTTTTGGTAATCGAGGAGTTTGATTCGCACGATCAAGGTTTCACCGCAAAAGAGCAGGAATGCGAACGGCATTTTGTGGCAAACACAAGGTTTCTTTCATCTGGACGGGTCCAAGATTGCTTCCCATTTAGGAAGAATCCTCACATGTTAGGTAAATCTTTTGAAATTGCCAAATCCCGGTATTTGCAAAATGAGCGGAGGTTGAGCCGCAACCCGTTGTTAAAGGAGATGTACGTTCAATTCATGAGGGAATACATAGATTTGAATCACATGCACTGGCTTCTGATTTCGACTTTCAAAAGACACATTATGTAATTCCGCATCATAAAGTCCTTAGATCAGAAAGCACGACTACCAAGCTGCGTGTTGTGTTCGATGCATCCTGCAAAGCAAGGTTGAAACTTTCTCTGAATGAGTGGTTGATGATTGGGCCAAGCATCAAGCAGAATCTTATCTTAACCCTTCTTGCCTTTCGCTTACATCGTCATGCACTTGTGATGATGTCTGCAAGATGTATCGCCAGTTTGCAGTATCACCAGACGATCGTATGTATTAACTTGTTCTCTGGAGAGAATCCTCAGCTGCTCCTTTAGAATTGTTTCAGCTCAACACTGTCACGTACAGCTTGTCCTGCGCACCATTTCTAGCAATCAGGAGCTTGAAATATATTGCTTCTCCAATCAGTTTCCCATCAGAGCAGCGTATTTAAAGAAGATATGTATGTCGATGACCTCCTTACTGGAGCAGACAGTGTCGAAGAGCTTCATCTCAAGGCTGCAGAGGTCACCAGCATACATTCTAAGGGTGGATTAGAGCTTGCAAAGTGGAACACAAGCAAAATAGAAGGCAACGGAGCAGAGTTTCAATTCAAGGTTGATACCAAAGATGTACGAAGACTTTGGGCATGTCGTGGCAACCAAAACTAGATGTGCTTTGTTCATTACCAAGCGGAGCATCGTTTCACTTGTAGCTAACCTGTACAATTTGCTCTAGCTCGAATCACAAGTCGTTATTCGATTTAAAATATTGGTCCAAGAGTTGTGGGTGCAATAATAATATTTTCTCTTGGACAGACTTAAGAATAGTTTTACAGTGGATTACCATGCAATCGTCCAGGCTAAACTGTTCCTTACCAACCGGATTTCTGAGAGGAAATCAACCACGTCAAACATCACTTGCATGCACGTTCCGGGCAAGGACAATCCCGTGTCAAGAGGCTGCGCAGCGTCCGAGCTTATGGAAACTATATGGCTTCGTGGACCATGCTTCTTACGTCATCATCGACGTCTTACGTCATACGGACTCATCGGGATGGCCTCAACCAGTACCAAATTCTTAGGATACCAATGAAGAGTTGGAGCTGCGAAAAGCAACAGCACTCACATGTACTGAAAGTGGTAGCAAGGAAGATATATTCTCATCCTATCGGCGCATTTTGCGAGTCATAGCTTTTGTGTTGCGCGTCTTCAACAGAATCAAGGTCAACAGGAAAATGAACATAGTCGATGTTATTCATACACCAGCAACTGAATTGCAATATTCAGCAGAAGACCTTTTTCAACGATATCCAGCAGCTTAAGGAAAACAAGATTTTAAAACCCGAATTTCAAAAACTAAATCCGTTTCTAGCAGCGACTGGCAGATCAAACGGTTCGATAACACTATTACGTGTAGGAGGCCGCTTAGCCAAGGCGCCCATTTCACTCGATGCCAAATTTCCTGTTCTTCTACCAAAGAATCATTGCTTGACATTGAAATTTGTTGAATATCTCCACCAGCAGCACGTTGGACCAAAAGCTCTCATTGGAATCCTGCGACTAACCACACTTGGGCTAATAAAGCCAAAAGAAAATTGCAGTTCGGCAAATTACTACTGTCGCGTTGCCAGAACAACGGCCACGTTCGACCTACTGGTAACCATACCCCGATAGCTGGCAAAGTGCAAAAGCCGGCCGTTAACTCCAAAGAAATTGGATACCGATATATAGTAACCCTAGGTGGGAATACCTAGTTTATCTGCTTCAAGCTGGCAGCTCAGAAAAATCTCTACTAGGGTATAAAAAACCTTACACAATTTGAAAAAAGGGTAGAGTCCATTCTGGTGTCTTGCTGATGGAATCCACCGGCTCCAAGGGAAGGCGACTTTTCCAGGGCAGTCGTCCGCGGAGTCCTCTCCTTCAGGATCGGCCACCAGGGTCCACCAACCCTTAAGGAGGACACCTATAGCTCAAAAGATTTTCATGTGTCGGACCATCGCCGCCATTATAATCAAAGAAGGAGGGAATATCAACCACAGGGACGACATTCGACATACTGGGGTGCTTGTAGCCGCAGTACTCGAAATCCTCATACTTCCGAAAATTGTTCAGCTGTGGGAGTGACCCGATCAGAGGCTTAGTGACCGACAGCATTCTTCGAAAAAGTGGTGGTGCCATGTTAATGTGTCCATTGAATTAATCTAAGCTAAAGTGAACTTATGCATAACCAAAGAAAAATTGCCGCATATAATACAACAAAAAAAATGAAAATCTAAAAACATTAGAAGCATTAAAAATTGCATTGAAATACATTAAAATCAAGAGAATCGGTAGTGCTGATCCTGAAAAACAATTAGGGAAGACGAGTCTCACCACCAGCGTTACGGACGACGCGTGCCTCAGGCATATATAGTAGTTGTAGTTGTATATACAATTTCAAGAACCCTCTGAGCGACGTTTGCAGTCGTGAATGGTCAGCGTTTTGCTGATGTGCGCACCTTTCGGGTGGTAAATTCGATACTCTCCGCTAATAAAAATAATTGTCAAGTGAAGTTATTTCTTATGCATTAGCCAACCAAATAAGCAATATAAGCTTATTACGGCATATGCCGACATACATATATTAACCAATAAACTTATAATGTGAAAACGAATTTGAATCCATGGTGAACTATAATTTTAACATGGGGGGTGTGCTGATATAAGAAGTGGAATAGGTCTTTCGACAACCTTGACAACAGGGGATCGCGACGATCTGTCGGCAGCTGTTTGACGAAGCCAACACATTGAATGTGCAGAAGTTCAGCTGATTCGTGGGATTCGAGTTCAAGTTCATCCCTCCGCGTGCTCCCCACTTTGGCGGCTTGTGGGAGGCCGCAGTAAAGTCCATGAAGAGCCTAATGATGAAAAACTTGGGCAACACTGGGCTAACGTACGAGGAACTTTAAACGATTGTAATCGAGTCGGAGGCAATCTTAAACTCAAGACCAATGGCACCCCTCTCCGAAGACCCAAACGATGGATAGGCGCTTAGCTCAGCGCACTAGCTGATTGGGTCCTCTTTGATGTCCGTACCGGAGCCTTCAATTGACGTGAACAGACCATCCTTTCTAACGCGGTGGCAGCGCGTAACGTACTTGAAGCAACAGTTCTGGGAGCTGTGGAGGCGTGATTATTTACACACGCTTCAGGCGCGCTCCAAATGGCTCAAACCCAATGCCAACATTCAAATTGGCCAAATGGTGATAATTCACGAGGATAATACACCTCCCCAGGAATGGACTAAGAGTGGCCGATATCAAGGTGAAAAATGGAAACATTCGAAGACCCATCTGTAAGATGGCTCCTCTGCCTGAGCAAATTGGTGCTTGAATACTCCTCGAAGACATCTTAAGTCAATATATATTTTCATTTAATTATTATTATTTTTATAAATAACTTTGTGTAAGCTGAATTTTTTGCCAACTTGTTCTACTTAATTATCCCACACTGTAATCATATGTTTATACCTTGAATTCACCTTACGCTCTTTTATACATGCAGCTTAAACATGTACATACATACATATCTCTCTTTCGTAATCTCGAAATCGAACATTAAAGATCAGTGCATATAAGAAACCGAAACAAGTCGAACGTTTTTATTCTAATAACTCTGCATCCGGCAGAGTCCGCACAGAGACGTTTCCGACCCCATAAAGCATATATATTCTTGATCAGCGTCACGAGACGAGTCGATCTAGCCATGTTCGACTGTCCGTCCGTTTCAATGCAAACTAGTCTCTCAGTTTCAAAGCTATCGGGCTAAAAGTTTTCCAAAATTTTTCTTTCTATTGCAGGTAGTATATAAGGAACCAGCCGGATCGGACAACTATATCTTATAGCTCCCATAAGAATAATCGGGGGGGAAAAAATAATATCTTTGGTGTTTTTTAACATACAACCTTCTAAGCTTGGAAAAAACATTTTTTAAGTGGTTTTGAATGCATAATATAGCTGCCATAGAAACGATCGGAAAATTAATCAGAAAATATGAAAATGTACATATATCTTTGGTGTTTCTTTTTACCATATAACCTTCTAAGCTTGGAAATAACATTTTTTACTTAGTTCTGAATTCCAAATTAAATTTTATTAAAATCGGACGACGGCTGTCATGGGAACGATCGGAAAATTTGTGGGAAAATATATATATTATCTTATAATATAATTGTTAATATTTTTAAGAACTTCGAATTCAATTTAATAAAAATCGGACTACTGTAACATATGGATATCAAAAAAATGGTCTGAAAAAAGAATGAACTAATTTTTTACACTGAAGTTAGCAACAATCCTTAAAAATTTCACATGTTGTTTCTAAAGTTGATTATTTCTTAGAACTGCAAGGGTATACAAACATCGGCTTGCCGAAAAACACCTTCCTTTCTTGTTTTATGATGCGTTTTGTTTTACGTTGTATGTTTACGTTGTCGTTTAGATTTATAATGAAGTCGTTTTTTCCTATTACCTAGCTTTTGATTTCCTTTTCCACTTCCACTTTAAAAACCGGTAATTTTATCAATTGCTTTTTATGTAAGATTTTGTAAAGCAATTTTTCTTTCTTCTTGAATTATATTTCTTAAAGGCTTTCTGTCAAATTCATTGGTTACAGCCTTATTAGTCTCAGCAGCCTGATTTTTTACACCCAAAAAAAATCGCACTTAATTCAAGAAATTCGCCTTAAAATTAAGAAAATCGCCTATGATTTTCATCCTACGGCGACTCGCCTTTTTAATTAAGTTAATAATTTTCTTGAATTTATGGAAGCACTATCTGAAAATAACTACAAGTTCTTCTTAAATTCACGGCAAAATGGCTTATAACTGAGAAAATGTTTCTATAATTAAAAAAACTATTCTGAAAAATAAGGTTTATCTGCTTAGGAACCAGTACTGCTTGTTTAATATTTAGGGGCATTTCTTTCGTACAATATGGATTTTTTTCTATAAATTACGGCTTTTTCCGTATTTCAAGAAATTCGATACTTTACTTTAGGTCAAATTTGCTTAAATCGAATACCTTATTTCGCAAATTAAGAAACTTGTTTTTATATTTAAAGGCTTTTTTTGTTATTTTAAATAATAATCTTTATTAAATACTACAGCATTTTTTTCGAAAATCAATTAACCAATTTTCTTTATTTATAGGCCCATTTTCCAATATACAAATACTGTATTTGTTACATATCTAATACATTTCTTAACATTACATTTTAAATATATGTTTTCATTCCTAACATTACATTTTAAATATATGTTTTTAATCTTAAAAATAAAATATCTTTTCCAAACTTATGATATTCAATGGGGGGATACTTTAAATCACTTAATTTAATTAGCTTCATCTTGGGTTTATTCGTTTCAACCTTTTTAAAAAATGTGTTCAGAATATTCTGTTTTTAAAATTATTTTTTTTTTAGTACAACATATAAGTATTTAATCCGTTGATCAACCAACTTAATGGTTATAAAACGTTGAGTTTAACAATAAATAAACAAGGAAACAATTGACATGCATAAATAACAGATTGGTGATTAACAATTTTTTTTTTAAAAATTGGTCAAGAAATAATTTTATAACTTAAGGACTCGAGTGTTATGACGTCCTATTGTCCAGAGATCGCAGGGGTGCCTGCGCTTTAATCTTCTTCTCGTCCTTGGGTTGGCCAAGGCAGCAGCTAGGTGATTAGCGTGCGCTGTGAGGCGTTCGTTGTACCGACTGGAGTGTCGGTTTATTTGCTCCCGGACAGAGGGAACGAGGAGGTCAGTGGCTAGGGCTTCATTCCTAACGTACCATGGCGCATTTGCAGTCCTACGCAGCGCCCGGTTTTGAATTCTTAGTACTTTCATGACGTTCGAGTCAGAAGCCATGCCCCATAATTGGATGCAGTAGGTCATCGAAGCCCCACAATCGATTTGAACAGCAACACTTTGTTGCCAAGGCTCAACTTACTCGTTGGTTTATGTAACTAGTTAAGCTTCCTAAGCTTAGCTCGACATGTAGCAGCTATTTTGGTTGTGTGCTGCTTCCAGGTGAGCCTCTTGTCCAAGATTAGGCCCAGGTATTGCGCTTTTTGTGATTATGGTATGGTGACGCCGTGAAGTTCAACTGTAGGAAGGATCTGTGATCTCAGTGAGAAATTGAAGTGTTGCGACTTTCTCCCGTTTATGGAGATATTCCACCTATTGGTCCATTTGCCGTACGTGTCAAGAAACTCCTGAGTAATTCTTGATGCTTCGGTTTGACATGAGGAGTTTGCAAGGAAGGCAGTGACATCAGCGTAAGTAGCCAGAAGCGTGCCCGGCTCATTGGGACATGGCAGATCATATGTAAATAGCGTGTACAGGACGGGATCTAGAATAATAAAAAAAAAATAATACATAAAATAATACATAAAAAATATACAAAGTCGTTTTGTGCGACAATATCTTTAATTTCGTATGCCCGCTATGCATATATAGCAGTTATGTCCAAAAGAAAAAGTGGTTTTATGTAATGTAAGAGACCGCCAAAAGAATTTCCAATTCCTCGTCCTTGTTGCACTATATGCGGGGATATGTAATGACTTCTGATGTTGCTTAAGACCCCACCAAACTGATTTACATAATAATCCTGATAAGATTTCACCATGATGACTATTTTAGTTCGAAAAAAATAATATTTGGGTATGCACTATTTATAGTCCTGACTTTCTCCTTCTTTTAAAGTGAACAGCAACGAAAATCGGAACAGCTGAAATTTCAAAAAGTATCTTATATCCATTGGAATCAGTAATTAGTATAGATATTTCATTGATCGGATACATTTTTATACCTAAATGTTTCAGCACTTACACGACTTACACATTCGGTTTCTTAAAAACATTTTTTTCTTGGTTTGGTGTATATTTAATTTAATTATTCAAATATACATCTGATATGTAGACTTCTCAATCATCGTTTGGAATGTGGAATGTTTACAATGTTGTAAATGCACACTTTGCGTTATGTGGTGAAAAGCTCATTTAAATAAGCCATATCTAATTTTTTATGGATGTTAATGATACGAAATCTATTTAAATTTATTTTTACCAGTGTGTACTGGATTTTTTGTCCTGACCGATCGGGTTAACCTCTCAGGTCCTGTTACATATTTTAAATCTTGTTAAGGTGAAGTTTCCGCTTTCAATTTTTGTAGTTTGGCTTTTAAATTACGTTGCCTTTCATTAAGCTTCACTTTGAGCACTGGTTTCTCTAATCCTATTTTCTTTTTTTCTCTTTTTCTCTGATTGATTATTTATTGATAAATAAAAAATGTCCGTGAAGTAAGTAAATTTCCGTGAGGTTATATATTCGAAATAGCTCCGGTGTTTTTTTTGGGTAAATTTGTCTTGCATTGAAATTGAAGCTTATCACGAGGTTTTTTAAAAGCAATATTATTTAGTGAAATATCTCTCGTGTGACGATTTGTGAAATATGTTCTGAGTTACCACTATTACTGATAAATTCCTACGGTGTGGTCTTTGTGTGGATTTTGTTAGAATAAATATATACAAGGAAGTATTTATGAAGGGGTACAAACCTAATTGGACCACAAAAGTTATTAAAGTTTTAAAAGTCAAGTTTACATAACCCGTAACATATGAAATACAAGATTATATGGGTATAATCTTGGGGGGAACTTCAAAAAGTGAAAGATAAAAATGCTAATAGAGAAAATACTTAAAAGGAAAAATATTTAAGTACTTGTAAAATGGAGCGGTTTCGATTCCAGCCACAACTAATGGATATATGTAAGTCACCTGCTAAAGAAATAAAACGCGATAATAATAAATTTCATTTTGTAATTATTTCTTTAAATTGTTATTCTTATAAAATAAACATTTATTTAATAATGGGTTTAATTTTCATTATTACTTAATATATTGTCAATTATCTGTAATGAAGACTTATTTTATTCATAATTTCAGTAAAGAGGATGTGCGACTTACTTCGAATAGCTCGCTGTGGTCCATAAAATTAATTTTTTATATTTTATGCATTCTATATAATTGTTATGATTCAGTTTTTTTATAACTGATTTCTTGACTCCTTTAATTTTTTTAAGATTCGTTTTCATTTCCTTTCTTATCAACTAAACAAGAGTATGCCTAAGCCTTAAGTCCTGCAAGTCATAACCCTACCTGCATGTTCATCCTTCATTTTTCCGGCTCCCTATTATTTGCTTGAACTATGTTAAATTGGTTTTCTATTTTGTAATTTGAGTTATCGAATCGTTCGAAATTTTCTTTTACAGTTTTGTAAAAGTCTTCCTCTGAAGATAAAATAAATGAAACTGTATCCATAAACTGTATCGAAAAAGAAACTTTTAAGTGATAGAAAATTGTAATAAAATTCATACATTAACCATTTAGCTTATTCTAAAACAGCAACTTCTAAGTATATTGGTTTATCATACATAATTTTTAATGGCGTCGATTCAATTGCTGCAAGATCTGTTCCCAATATTTAAACGCTTTGAAAATCATGTCTAGCTATGTGGTGCCCAAAGACTGACGAATTTTGTCGGGATTTATAATGCTTTGCTAATACTATCTTTCTTCGCTTTGCGACATTTTCCATTGTTTTGCCGTATACTGCGTTATTCATTATCTTAAAGAATTTTTTTCATCATTTCATTTTTTCATATATCCTACATTTCCCTCAACAGATATATTTTTATAATTGAACGTTCTAATTGATCATTACTCAAAAATGTAAATTCTGAAAGCATTAAAGGTTGACTTAATGCCCAACCGTATAAATTATTTGCATAAATATAGCTCAGAAAGTTATTCGGTTTACTTGAATCGAACTTATTTATGTATTTATTATTACCTATAGAAATTCTTTGGGTACAAGAAGTTAACCCAGCTCGAGCCACCCTTTTTAAAAAATTGTACATGTCTCCGTCGCTAGCATGTTCTAAATGTTACATCCCAAGATGACGGTGCTGTAACATAGTTTATAGGGTCTAACATATACATTTTCTGACAAATTTTTCAAAAATTTTCGAAAACGTTGCCCATAATTAATACGCTACTTTCCAAATAAAGTTTAAAATAAACGTTTATGGTATTACAATTGAACGTTTTCCAAAGTTTTTGAAGAAGAATGTATGCATGTTCTGTAGTTTTCAAGAACATCCTCAATATCGGCATATATTACCACCGGAGGAGATAGTTTTTGTGAAAGCTCTTGAATGAAGTTGTAGTGTTTGGTTCAGGGTAGAAGGAAGCTACGTTTCCGCATTTGAGTTTGTTGTGGGCAGTTATTACAAAAATATCCTCCAGATTTGGCTTTGGAATGCTTACACTTGTAATGTAAGCGAAATGCATACTTTCTTAGCTTAAATTATTTATACCAATATTTATGTGGTTAGTTCGAATACATTTAGTTTTGAACATTTGACCAATAATTTTGTCATCATCCGCATCGACCTCATAAATATTTACACTAAAATCTTTGTTATTTTTCTCGAAATGAATAATTCCTTTACTTGTGATTGGAGCCTCGAATACTGAAAAATTTAATCTAGTTCCGCCACATACAATTATTTCTTTGTTAATATAAATGTGATAAGTTGTGGGCTTTGTCATTTTCTCTCGTGAATATTTATTTTGTTTTGCTGTTGTAAAGGTAGCACTCTCATGACTTTTATTAGCTATAAATGCTAGTATGCACCACTTGAAACAAAATACGTAAGTATTCTGAACGATTATATGTGCTTTTCGGGCTCTTATATTCTTAGGAGCCAGTATGTATCCGCTAGCTGCAATATATTTTCTAAAGTATTTATAGTAACTTCAAAATATTTGAATTTTTTGCATAGCCAGAGTCTTTTTCTTGAAACTCCTTACTAGATGCTAATACGCTATGTACTGCCATATTTAGTTGCTCTATAATGCTTTCATTTTGGTATACAAATTTATATGCAGTCCCAAAATGTTTAGTTGTTTCAACAGTAATTTCTTCGTCTGTTTGTTTACTATAGGTACCATAAACTCTTAGGTTAAATTTAATGGCCCTATATTCTATCATGCAATGATTTATAATTTTAATTATATTTTTTTGGCAAGGCTGATAAAAATCTTTTAAATCAGTGGACTCTACTATTGATTGATTCGATATGATTTTACAGGAAAAACAGTTTGTGAGTTAAGAAGAATTATATTTTCATTATTTTTGACTTCTCTGGCTGAAGCATTTTTATGCTTATCGGTCAAGTGGAACATAAAAGTTATCATTTTAAACCTTTTTTATTTTCGCTTGTCCTAGCCATTTTTTCTTTGTTGAGTACTTCCTTATCCTTATGTATTCGCATCCGTTTAAGAGCATTTGATGATGTTCTAGGATGATCGTCTGGATGATTTTGCCTTTGGCTTTGCGGTTGCCGTTCTTCCACATTCATTAAAATATTAAAAGCATTTTTAGGTCTATCACAATTTTGATACTGCTCATCAAATTCATAATTGTAAGCTAAGTTAGAGATCACACCTTATTTTCGATTTACACATTAAAACCTCGAAGGCATTTCGAGGTTTTGAGCACTGATCATAATGAGCGCCAATCTCACTCATCTCCTCATTTTTGGTGCACAAATCACAAGAAAATGGATGACTCCATTTTTAACTTAATTTTAATTTTTTTATTTAAAAAATATATTCAAATATGTTAATAAAAATTTTCACACACACGTTAAAAACGTAGAGAGAACGACTCGAATGGAACTTAATTTTAATTTTTTTATTTAAAAAATATATTCAAATATGTTGATAAAAATGTTCACACACACGTTAAAAACGTAGAGAGAACGACTCGAATGGAACTTAATTTTAATTTTTTTATTTAAAAAATATATTCAAATATGTTGATAAAAATTTTCACACACACGTTAAAAACGTAGAGAGAACGACTCGAATGGTGCGATTACAAGGATCGAAGCGGATTTAATACGTTTATTAGAATACAGAACTGAGGAATTTGAAGAACTGATCCTAAACAATTTTAGTTTTCTCATTTTTACAGTCTAGAATGTTCACTCAACAGGTTGACATCTACAGGGTGTGCATACCGGCATGTTTTACTCCTAGAACCAATCCGATTGGTTCTCGAATATAGGGAGCAGCCCAATACACGGAAAAAAAAGCGTCAAGATCAATTTGATATGCGCATGGTAAGTTTGTGTTTTTTCGACAAATATAATTTTTACCATGAAATAATGTCAAATTGATACCAAACAAGAAAAGAGTAAACTTCGGCAAGCCGAAGTTTGTATACCCTTGCAGTTATAAGAAACACCAAATTTTTAAGTATTGTTGCTGACTTCAGTGAAATTAAGAAAAAAAAATTAGTTCATCTTTTTTTATACCATTTTTTTGACATCTATATACAAATTTTCAAAATGTTATTTCCAAGCTTATAAGGGTGTAATGATTTCAGTCAGAAGTTTGCAGCGCAGTGAAGGAAACTTTTCCGACCCCATAAAGTATATATATTCTTGATCAGCGTCACTTAACGAGTCGATCTAGCCATGTCCGTCCGTCTGTCCATTTGTCTGTCTGCTTCTACGCAAACTAGTCTCTCAGTTTTGAAGCTATCGGGCTGAAACTTTCCCAAAGTCTTCTTTGCATTGCAGGTATTATATAAGTCGGAAGCAGCCGGATCCGACAAGGATAGAGCATTATGGCGGCGTTAATTACGTGAGTGAAAGCGAAATAGATCTATTCTATGTTGTCTCGCCTGCACATTAATGGTTTTCATGGCTTTTGAACTTAACGCTCGTGGAAAACATTGTGCGATAGACCAGCTGGTAATGTCGTAAGTCAATACATCATTCTCGTCTTTTAGTAGAAATACTCGTTGTTAGTGTAGCCAATCATTTCCGAGTGACCCAAAGTAATTAAAATTGGGATTTTCATCTTCTGCAAAAGATAAAGATATATAGTATATTAATATTATCTTTTTGAATAACTCTTTTTCTATTATTAATTATTACTTTGTTTGGTAAGTTTTTCTGAACGACTTGTTTTTTAAATCTTGGGCCTTGCTCGTATCTTTCTCCTAATCTTTTCTCGTATACTACTTCTCCTACGTTATAATTCTTTTCTAATTTATTTTTATTTTGATAGTCTAACATTTTAGTGTGTGCTATCTGTAGTTTTACTGGTAAGTCACTGTGGTTAGTTTTGTTAAAAAGGATGTCATAAGGCCTTTAATTTGTCACTGAGTGAATTGTTAAATTTTAATTTTTTGCTGCTCTTATAATAATTTCAAAATAATCTAGGAGGTGGTACTCGTCTTTAATACAACGAGCTAACTCTGTTAAGGTTGAATGGACTCTTTCGACTTGCCCACTAGATAAGCTTTGCCTGGGACGTTGCTTGCCACGTTGAAAAAAAAGAGGGAAAAAGTTGATGAAAATCTTTTTTTTTTTCAACGTGGCAAGCAACGTCCTAATCATTTTTGATGCCTTCGCCAAATCAATTTCTTCCTTCTGAAGAACTACGCTAAGCAAATGGGTGAGCGATAGAATGTCGCTGAGACAGAAGAGCCCGACGATAAATTCGAACTTGCACAAAGCCGATAGGAGAATTGTTGCTTTGCCTGCTGTTTCTCTGTTCTTCCACTCACTGATTTTTGACAGAGCTTCGATGATCAACGGTAACTTCGCAACAAATTGAAGGACAGCATCGTGTCTCTCTACCCATCTTGTTTCACACAGCTGGACAATTTTTTCACCAAGTATTTTTGATAATACAGTCACACGTTTTAGAAATGAGTTCTTGAAGAATTTGTCGACTTCTCGTATGGCACTGGCAACGTTTTCGATTAATCGTACTTTCACTGACTTTGAGATACTGTTGGTGAGTTTGTGCGAGAAACACGGAGTCATGACAGCATTTTTTGCTTCTTTCCGAATTTCGTTGACTGCTCCGATATCTGACAGCATGACCGCACATCCATCAGTCCCTATCGAAGCGCATTTCTCCATTCGGAGATTCATTTTCTTCATGTCTCCAAGAACATCCCCCCGATGGCAGATCCAGTTAGAGACAATTCTTCATCGGTTCGTTTATTTTTTCCAGCAGTCCTTTAAGCCATTGATCCATCTTCATCCTCACTTTCTTCTGATTCTGTGCCCTCCGCGAGAGTATTCTTCGAAAGTTGACCGAATGCGTCCAAAAAAGATACAAAGTCTTCTCGTATGCATGCTTCACCAGGAGAAAAATCGACGTTTCTGAAAACAACGCTAATTGTAACGAGAAACATTATTCAGTAAATTTCTGTTTATTTTCTTGGGAACAACCACTATCCGATAGTTCAGACAATAGGCATCCAAATATTCAAATCCTTGATAGTAAATTTAATATGAAATGACATTCACATTTCTTTTAAGTGAAGCTGTTTTCTGAAATTTTGCACCTTATTCGACTTTTTTTTTTCAAAATTCTCATTCTACATATATTGAGATTCCTGAAGTTTGTTACGAAACACTAAGTTGATACACGGGTTCTATATGCAAACCTCAATTTTTATGTAAACACTCGTTTGAATAATGTCAGTGAATTTCACCACGCACAAAAATAAACAGTGAAATCGAAACAACATCGATACTTACCATTTTAGATATTCAAAATTGGGCACTTTATTTTCCACTATAAGGTATAACTTCACAGAAATTGACAGAAAATGAAATGGGTAACTTGGGCAACTTATAGTTACTATATCGATAATTCCGCTCAGCTGGGCATAGTGTGATTCTATTGGACAGTCAAGTTGAGGCGTTTTTGGCGATATAAACGGATTTAAATGAAACGCCACCATGCGTTGAGTGTTTTCATACTTAATAGTGCCAATTGTACAGTATGACTCATACTCATACTCATTATCGTATAGGATAATCATGTAACGGTTGTGAACACTGCCAGATAGTGCTAGGGGTGGTAACTCGAGGAAAAAAAAATGTTCCTAATTTGGGGTTAAAAGTTAAAAAACAATGAAGATATAATTTTTCCATATTATTTTACCATTAATTTTCCGATTGTTCCTATGGGGGCTATATGATATAGTCGTCCGATTTTTATAAAATTTAATTCGAATTTCAGAACTAATTTAAAAATGTTATATCCAAGCTTAAAAAGGTATACGCGGTGTGTGTGTGTGCACTTCCCATTAGCACTTTTCGGTATAGCCTTGAGCTCTTCCAGCGATGCAATCTTTATCCCTTCAATCGTTGCAAATCTCCGTCCATTCATAGGTCTCTTTAGTTTTGGGAACAAGAAAAAGTCACATGGGGCCAAATCCGGTGAATATGGTGGCTGAGGCATTATTGTGATGTTGTTTTTGGCCAAAAAAATCTGTCACAAGCAAAATTGAGTGAGCAGGGTCATTATCGTGATGCAAAGGCCATGAATTGTTTTTCCACAATTCTGGACTTTCTTTCGCATTGCTTCTCGCAAACGGCGCATAACTTCCAGATTATTGACCGTGCGACCATATGATAAGAACTCCTGATGCACCACGCCACAGTGATCAAAACTTTAACATTTGATCGAACTTGGCATGCTTTTTTCCGTCTTGGCTCACCTGGGCTCTTCCATTGTGACGATTGGGCTTTGGTTTCGATACCATAACCATATACTCAGGATTCGTCACCAGTTATGACCCTTTTGAGTAAATCTGGGTCGTCGTTGACGTCATCCAACAGCTCTTGAGCGATGCTCATGCGACGGTTCTTTTGGTCAAAATTCAGCAATTTTGGAAAAAACTTCGCTGACACACGACTCATGACCAAAACGTTTGAAAAAATTTCATGGCACGAGCCAAGCGATATACCGACATCTTCAGCAACTTCTCTGATAGTGATTCGACGATTTTCCAAAACAATTTTCTTCACTGCTTGAACGTTTTCATCAGTTGTTGACGTGCTTGGGCGTCCAGAGCAAGGCTTGTCATTGGCATCTTCCCGGCCATCTTGGAAGAGTTTTTACCACTTGTAAACATTTTTTCATTGAATTCAATTGAAACTTGGTACAGATGTTAGGGAAGAGTGTACCAACATAACAAAACATAAAAATCGATAATCGAATATATGTTGCCCGCGAAATTTGAAAAGTCACCTTACTTTTTGAACATACCTCGTATGTTAAAAAACGCCTAAGATATAATTTTTTTTAATTTTTTCCCCGATAGTTCCTATGGGAGCTATAAGACATAGTTGTCCGATCCGGCTGGTTGCGACCTATATACTACCTGCAATAGAAAGAAGACTTTTGGGCAAGTTTCAGCCTGATAGCTTTAAAACTGAGAGACTAGTTTGCGTTGAAACGGACGGACAGACGGACAAGTCTAGATCGACTCGTCTTGTGACGCTGATCAAGAATATACTCGTATATACTTTATGGGGTCGGAAACTTCTCCTTCACTGCGTTGCAAACTTCTGACTGAAATTATTATACCATTTGCAAGGGTATACAAATTATTTACTAAAGTTGTTTATTTCTATAACTGCAAGGGTTGCAGTCCGGGGTGCAGTAGATTCCTGTGGTAATGTTGGGTTGCAGATAGTTTTTTAGAATTGTTATTGGTTTTTTTGGTTGGTCATATTCAATAATATTCCGTTTGTTTTCATTGATGTGTTCGTGTATTGTAAATTTTATGGGTTTTTTTTTTGTTTCCAAAAGTGTGTTTTTAAAGCTGCTTTCGGCTGAATGTTTAGTCCCAAAATCCGAGGATTTTTCAATTTGATCTTCTGTAATATGATTCATTTCATAAGTAGTACCGGGCTTATATATTATTTTAGGGTGAAAACTTTATATGTAATTAAACCATCTTTTTATTCGACATTTGTGTTTTTATCCAAAATAGCGTAAGAAAGTGGTTGATGGTCCGTACGAATTTCTAGTCCTGATACTCCGTATAAATAATTTCTTACATTCTTTAGTGCCCAAACTATCGCTAAAAGTTCCTATTTGTTGATAGCGTAATTTCTTTCGGTTTTGTCAAGTGTTTTAGATATAAAAGTGATTGGGTTTCCGTTTTGGGAAAGTACTGCTCCTATAGCTATATTAGAGACGTCTGTTGTTAGAGTAAATTTTTTTAAATAATCTGGTTGAACTAGTTTTATGTGACTTAAAAGATTTTCTGTTAGCTCGTAAATGGCCTGGATTGCGGGCTCGTCAAGAATAATTCAGACATTTTTTTACATACTCTTGGAAATTTTCTCATTGGAGCATTCAAAAATATGGTAAGTAGTTAAGCATAATTTTTAAAAAATTTCTATAATATCCAACCTAGCTCCCTGATATTTTTGGGAATTTGATATTTTGATGTTTTGTAATTTTTGAGGGTCGTCTTAATAACGTTTTAGGATACTATATATCCTAGGAATGATGTTTCTAGTTTAAAGAATTGAGATTTTTCTAATGATATTTTCATATTAGCTTGATGAAGAATGCGAACGATCAAGTTGGGATTATTGAAATGCTGTTTGTTCCTATATGTTCTCTGAGTATATCGTCCATTGCTTTCTGGAGAATTCTAGGCTCGTTTGTAACACCAAATGTCATTCTTTTAAATTAGTATTTTCCATTGCTAATGGAAAATGAAGTTTTTTCTATGTCTGATTCATTCATTAATGTTTTGATGAAAGCCTGATTCCAAGTCTATTGTACTGAAATACTTAGCCTTCCCTAGATTAGATAAAATAATTGATAGGTCCTGCATAGGGTATCTGTCTGGAATTGTGTTTAGGTTTACTTTTCTAAAATCTATGCAGAGTCTGTACTTAGGAGTAACGTCTTCATTTGTACCTTTTTTGTACTCTTGCAGAGGGTAGAATGATTTCTGTCAGAAGTTTGCAATGAAATGAAGGAGACGTTTTCGACCCCAAGTTGGGAAAGTTTCCGCCCGATAGCTTCAAAACTGAGACACTGGTTTGCGTAGAAACGGACAGATAGACGGACAGACTAATCTGTCTGTCTGTCTGTCGGAAAATATGAAATTATATGTTAAAAAACATCTAAGATATAATTTTTTCATATAATGTTTTCATAAAATGTTATTTCCAAGCTTTGAAGGTTATATGTCAAAAAGCACCAAAGCTATAATTTGTTTCATGTTATTTTCCCATATTTTAATTCAAAACTTAGAACAAATGAAAAATTGTTACTTCCAAGCGCAGGATATTATACGTTAAAAAAAACTAAAGATAAATTGTTTTTATTCTTGCAGAGGGTATAATGATTTCCGTCAGAAGTTTGCAACTCAGTGAAGGAGACGTTTCCGACCCCATAAAGTATACATGTTCTCGATCAGCGTCACAAGACCAGTCGATCTAGCCATGTCCGTCTGTCCGTCCGTTTCTACGCAAGCTATTCTCTCAGTTTTAAATCTATCGGGCTGAAAATTTCCCAAAAGTCTTTTTTCTATTGCAGATAGTATATAAGTCGGAACCAGCCGGATGGGATAACTATATCTTAAAACTCCCATGGGAACTATAGGGGAAAAAATTTTGAAAACAAGAAAGGAAGTTAACTTCGGCAAGCCGACGTTTGTATACCCTTGCAGTTATAGAAATAAACAACTTTAGTAAATACCGGCAATAGAAAGAAGACAATTGGGAAAGTTTCAGCTCTATAGCTTTAAAACTGAGAGACTAGTACCCTCTGCAAGGGTATAAAAATCGTAAGTGGCAAATGTTTATGTGTATTCAGGGTAAATATAAGTGGATTTATACAATTAATTAGTTTGTTAATCAATACAAAACTTCTTATCACCGAAAAGTTAAAAGTAAGATGTCTGTTCTAAAAAGAGTTTAGTTTAAAATAATATAAAGTTCTTCCAAAACATAACTTTTAAGTAGATAATTTTGTTAGAATAATTAAATAAGTAATTGGACCACAGAATTTTTAAAAGTTTTAAAATTCCAGTCTTCATAACCTGTAACATATACAATACAAGATTATTGGAACTTCAAAAAGTGAAAGACAAAAATTCTTCCCTTGTAGAAAAAATACTAAAAAGGGAAAATAATCAAGTGATTGTAAAGTGGAGCGTTTTAAGTTCCAGCCACAACTCATGGATATCTGTAAATTACCTGCTTAAGTAATAAAACGCAACAATAACAATTTTTATTCTAATATTATAAACATTTCTTTAATTATGAGTTTAATTTTGGTGACTACTTTAAAGAACTTATGTACGGTCTGCTCGCAACGAGATTCGTGCGGCTAGCTCAACACCATGTTTATATAAACGTGACCGCCCAGTAGCTCGGTGTGAAAGCACAGAATTCACGGTTTCGTAGTGGGTTTATTGCGAGGATAATACTACAGGCGGCTTGGTAACTCGGATGACCCTAATATCGCCACTTGTTCGTTCGGTGTCTTCGACGGTTCTGGTTGCCTCGATGTCCGCTCGTCTCGTTGACTTGGTGATTCAGTCCTGTAGCTCCCTAAAGATCCTTGCTCGCTGCTTGTTCTCGACTTGGCGACTGCTCTCCTTTTACTCCTTTTAACACACGACCGCCTGTCCCTTGCTCTGTCCCGGACGGTCCCACTGCGGGTTCTGCTCAGATCGCATGGACAGTCAAGGCAAACGCCAGAAAGCTGCCTCGCGCTTCGAACGTTCCACCCTATCCTCAACTATTCGCTTACTGACCATGACGTTTCGGCGGGGCTCGATCTGTCTTGCATGGCTGTCGTGCTGTGGTGTCTGGTTTACTGATGGCATTGTCTGGGAAATACTCCTGGCTGCGTGGCTAGACGTAGTGTGGCTTCTAGTTCTTTCCGATCAGAGAATTCACGAGTCGAACCCGTAGGCTCTACTGGAAAAGTCCACTGGCGACCGAACCGATCGACCGCTCTCCCTTCTGGCTCGTTATTCTCGGGGTTCGGACACGCCGCTCCAGGAATTCACGAGTCGGAACCGTAGGCTCTCCTGGAAAACTCCTGATCGCATCAGGACCTGCTCCTTTTTCACCTGACGTACTGGGCTTACTCCGGGATACGCCAAAGTAGTGCTTGTGGCGAAGTGTACTGGCCTTAGATAGGCTTCTCCCCGAGCTCACAATTTCTTGTCACCGGCCTTTACTGCTCAAACTCTCACAGATTCTCCAGGCCTTACAAAAGGATTTCGTTGGCAGGAATAAACAGATCGCCTTCACCTAGCCGTGTGTTGCTCTCTTTACCTCAGCTACCTGTGTCTCAATCCCGAATCTTTTGACGTAGCCATGTTGCTCCTTGTAGGCTCGCATGGCGCTGCTTCCGACGATTCGACTTGTTGTTTACTTGGTTGTTTGACTGTTCATTTTATAATAAACTGCTTAAAAATTACGGGAAACACTTTTTTATTCCGATTTATTTAAGTTTTGAAAGTTATTAATAAAAAAAAATGGAACCGTCTACCAGTTCATTTAGCTTATTTAGTGCGTATCGAAACTCTCTTTGAAGGTCCTTCAAATTAGATGATGTTAGAAAGCTTAATATAAGAAACTTTAGTTTCACCACCTTTAACCTTAGCTTGCGTGCTGCTAAAGCTTGAGGAATGTGCTATATATCGTTAGAAAGGTATTTCGAAAGACTGTTTAAGTTTTTCAAACATAATTAGACTAAATACAAAATTTTTTCAGACTTTTTTAATATTTTTTTTACTGCTCACAAACGGCTCTAACGATGTCAAAGTAAATTTTAGTTCTGAAGAAAACTCAACTTTTCCTGTTAAATGTCCCTTTTGAAAATAGCTTTTAAAATCCGTTGCGTAATTCTTTGGCGGTTTTCAATTTATTTTGTTAAAGTTCTTTTTAAGTGCAAACATATACACATCCCATAATCAGGGTGTTTGGAATACCACGCAATCCTCTAGCTTAGTTGCATTTCAAATATTGTGACCCTCCCCTTATCTTCTGAGAATGAGCAGGAGAAAGTAAACGTGCGTACCCACGATCCCAAATATCACCCCCTACTCTCAAGCCCCTACTCATGACTGCTTCTGCGCAAAGTTGTGAAATTTTAATTTTGAGAGTTTTATTTAAAAAGTGCAACTTTTATTTTAGAGCAGAGAAAATTAAAACATTGGAAAGTGCTTGATATTTTCCAATGCCTCCAGGTAAGGACCTGTGTCAAATACCTTCGATATTTACCTACAACCTAACCCCTCCTACATCACGTTCACCTCCGGTAATTTGTTATCAATCATTCAGTTCGTTTTCCTTCCAATAACCATTTGACTGGTGTATTGTGCTACTCCCTATATTCGAGAACCAATCGGATTGGTGCTAGGAGTACAACATGTGTATAATATACATATATACATTCTAGACTTTTTAAATAACAATACTCAAATTGCTCAGGATTAGTTCTTTAAATGCCTCAAAATTGCATACCTGACCTCACCGTAGAGTTTATCGATTCGGAAAACAAGGTTGAGATTGACAACCTGGATTTACCAACTACGCAAGATTCCCATGTTAAAATATTTGAAAACTCGGATTTGGACCTGATGCAGGTTTCCGATTCAAAATATTCTGTTGATTGCCTCCTACTGGATTGGATTCGAGTTTCTTAAGTGTAGTCAGTTTCCATTGGGGACAACTACGCAATATGTTTTGGAATCCCTTTTCACATGCGATAATAGTGAAGATTAATTGATAGAAATTTATAGATTTTGATAAGTATAAAAAACAATGTAATTTTGGGTTAAAGAATAAGTATACAAAAGTTAGGTTCTAGAGCACAACGAATCCAATCTTAGCCCAATCAAAAGAAGTATGCATATAAATTAATAGTATATATTTAATCAACTAATTTTGTTGAATTTGATAGGACTTCTTATAGACCTAAAATGGGGGGAAGTCTGTGATTGGCTATTCAAAAATTAAAAATCTTTGCATTGGGTTTGAGTGTAAGATCACTGGATAAAAAAGACACCATATGGAACTATAATAGCTCTGTATTTAACTGGGAGGGATGACAAAGATGTTTGGAAATTTCTACATAAAAGTTATGTGAAAAAATTTTCTACAAATACACCATTTAGGATATGAAATGAGAATGAAATAACTCATATAATGTATAAAGGAAAAGATCTGAACAGATATAGTTGTGCTAAAATTGAAATTTTATCAGTGAATAAGTAAAGTAAATAAAGACATCGTTTTAAAGTTTAACAAAAGTTTTAAATAAACCTAAAAAAAAAATTAATTTCGATGTTTGAATTCCATTATAAACTATGTCCCTGGAGCGACGATGATGCCCATCTGGACCAGACGCAAGTCGGTGTCATATGCTCCCTGCACTGAAAGAGGAAGCCCTTAGTCTAATGATTAAGTATTATAAGTTAAACAAACGTGTTGCTCCAAAACCATAAATAAAACGAATTGATTTTACATAAAAATCTGTGTTATTTTTATTTTTTATAATGGTTATAATTCTTATTATTAATTAATTAATTAATTTGTCATTAAATAAATAGTCGTTTCTCTTGAAATTTTTTAAAAAATAGTCTAATGTTTTCTTTTTACTTTTAAAAGGACTGTAAAGCATACAATAATGTATATAGTAAAATTGTTTATTAATTTAATGAGTCGAACTAATGTCCTGTCAGTTGACTAAAGACATCGCTAAGAAGAATAAATAAACGAATATTTAGTTTCACGTCTTTATTCAAATGAACTCAGCTTAAGACTAATTTCTTGTGACAAAAATCTTTCTTGTGCTGCCCTTTGTTTTCAAAAGTTTGGAAGCGATTGGGATATGGATTGTACAAAGGTTTGGGAGCGAAGTCGCCCGTTTGGGATATTGATTGTATACAATAATTTGAGAGTAGAGTGCCACTCAGGGTGCGACGTCGCCTGCTCCGGATGTGGATTGCTACATTGATTCAGCGTGGGATCGCCTACGCTGCATATTCTTATTTTTTGGTACATGACTGAATATGTGAATATGTCACTTCCCTCCCCTTTAAAAGGGTTGCCTATGCTTGGGTGGCATTTCAGGGTACAATGCAGGCAACTGGTCTCGTGCCGGTTCTATTTCTTATTGTGGTTCTTAATTATTTTTTTATTTTCTTAATTTTGTATATAAAATGGTGAGTGGATTTAGTGTAAAAAGTTTTGATAGGGAAAGAAAAATAATAAGAACAATAGCTACGATTATTATAATTACGTAAAGTGTAGCGTTATTTTCTTAAATTAGTTTTAAAACGTCATTGTGTTCTACCATTTTTATCTTAGTTACACTAATCGGTGAATACAATGGTGTTAAAACAAATTCTGGTATTTTCGCTTAAAAAACATTTCCAATTTTGACTCTACATTTTTTTATTCTAATAATTTTGTTTCCATTTATTTTTATATCGCCATTTAATTCTTGACAATTTTGTGCGATTGTAGTTCCAGTTAAATTCCATGTAGGTATAATATTTGGCTCAACGTATTGAATTATTTCTTTTGAGAGAGTTGGTATAAATTGACAGTTTGGGTTCTTGCGCTTAATTATGTTTTTAATACATTCATTATTAACTTCTTTATTGTCTTGATTATAAATTTTATTCTCATCTTCAAAATATGATTGTTCGTCTGAATAGTCTAATTGATACCCATTACGGTCGGGATAATGAAATATTTTAATGGTGTAAATGGTTTTGTGATTAATAGGTATATGTGAAAAACGTAGTAATTCGTTATTTTTATGGTCAATCCAAGTTGATGTTTTAATTAAAAGTATATTTTGACTGTCAATGCTTTCTAGTTTATCGTAATTGAGCAACTTTGGGTTAAAAAGTCTAGGACGGGAAAGTTGCATGCCCATTTTTATGTCTTCAATGTACTCAATAAATTGCATGAGTTCATAAACAAGCGTGTCAATACTATTGCGGCTATTTTCGTAGTTAGTAAGTTTCTGTAATTCTTCATTCACAAACCTTATAACATCATTTAATTTATGAAGTTGAATTGAATTTTCTGCAATTAGATCTATTTTTTGTTAATTTGTATTCTATAATTTTCATCAAGTGTGCCAAAAAGAAATTTAAAGGATTAAAGGATTATTATGTCAAATAGTCCACGTTTCTGGCCATTTTGCTGATGAACAGTTATACCATTTAATTCTTTTAGTAGTTTATTGTACAAGTATTTTATTCTGGGCGAGTCTGTGATTTTGTTACCAAAAGAATTTGGTTTTTAGTTAAATTAATTCTTAGACAGTGATGTTCATACACTACCGGTATTTGAATTGGAATGCTTGTGAAGAGTAAATAGCCAAGGCCGGAATCTGGGTTGGTTATTTGAATTTGTTGAGTGTGGCCCTTGGTGAGTAATAGAAACAACATCATTGAACAAAAGGTTCCTGTGGGAGTTTAACGGCATTAGTTATCTTTTGTTTCGTAAATTGTGTTTTTTAGTATTTGGTTGCTCTATTTCGATTAGTAATTTTGTAATGGTGTTCGTCTATTTTTTCTACAATTTTATTTCATTCGAATGGATTTTCTAGTTTACCCTTTTGAAATGTATCTAGTGTCAATGTTAAATTCCTGTCGATCTTCATTTAGTTTATTTTCCTTTCTTTAATATTTTGAGTGTCTAATATTGGATGCCCAGCGTATAAGAATATTTGAGCAGGTGTTTGTCCAGTAGTGTCATGTTTAATTTTATGGTTGTATGTGTAAAGGATTGTTTCTATCTTGCTTAATTTTACTTCTTCATCATCGGATGAATTGATTATTCGGATTTTTTCATTAATTGTTTTATGAAGTCTTGCGACATTTGCTACACCGTTTTTTGCCGTATTGGGTTGTGATTCAATTCCTTCTGCTTCAAGCCATCGCTTAAGAGTCAAGCTGGAGAAAGCTCCGGGTCTGTCTGCCCTTAGTAATTTGGGTTTACCTAACTGATTAAAAATACGCATTAGCGCGTTCCTGCATTCTATGCAGTCCTTTGTTTTAATTTGTTTAAGTGTAGCGAACTTAGAATAAATGTCAATGCAACTGATGTAATGTTTTCCCTCAGATGAATACATATCTACTGCAAATATCCCTCTACAATGTTCAGGGTTGGGTGTGATCTTAAAAGGCATTTTTGTGTTTCTGTGTTCTGTTTTAGCCGGATTGCATATTTTGCATAATAATTGGCTATTGGAAAAGTAGTGATTTTCTTTAAATAATTTCGTCATTTTCTGTATACCAGGATGTAAGAGTTTTTCATGTGATTGAAGTATAATTTCTTTGAATTCGGCATATGAACAAACATTTTTTAAAAGGTAGAGACTGCGAATTACTTTAGTGTAGGTGGTATTAATAATTTCTCTGTTTGCTCTTTGAATAAGTTCAAAATCTACATCGCTCTCAATATAAATGGAAATGTTTTTATGAATAAAATAATCAATTAAAATCTGTCTGGCCTTTTCGAATGTCATTTCATTATATTGAATTGTGGTAATGGAGTTAACAAATATTGTTGAATTCTCTACTTTATTTTTATCAGATTTAATGAAAATTATTTGTTTCTTAAAATAATTTATTGATTTTTCTGTTAACTGAATAAGATTGCTATTGTCTTCGTCTGCACTATGTTGAGTAACTTCACTATGATGATTTTCTTCAATTTTAATTCTTGATAATGCATCAGCAACTGAATTTTCCTTCCCTTTAATATAGTCGATTTTAAATTGGTATTCGCTTAATTTAGCTCTCCATCTCTGTAACTTGGCTTTTTTTTTGTATTTATTGTATTATAGTATGCACATGTATTGAATACCCACATTACCGAAAGTACTTAAAGGGTGCGCACTGTAACACTTTGTTGCAGTGTTTACATATTTCAAAGTCCCGGTCATAAGCCGTAAGTAGCCGAAATATGAAGCGATCGCTATGGCTTAGCCCGCACACAGAAAGTGCTACCGTCGGCATAATTGTAACGAACGGACAGCATATGCATACCCCTCGCGCATCCACTCAAGAGGGCATAGCAACGTATATAAGTACACTCCTTTATACATAAGTATATAGGTACATAGCCGTCTCTCTGCCGCCACCTGCGAGCAGCGCAGCTACGAGACTTAGCCTTACTTAGACTTAAAGAATATGGTAAAAGATCAGAGACACTTCGATCGTGGGAGCGGCACCATTGCTGCTTCAACTAAATAAAATAAACCCGAAATAAAAACTAAAAGGAACTACTAAATTACCATACAACAGTATGCAGAAATCTAAGAGTAAATAATGTTGAAAAATTTTACTGTCCCAAACTATGGCGAGTAACTCCGTTTCGATAGCACTGTAATTTAATTCGTGTTCATTGAGTGTTCTGCTAATAAAGGATATAGGATGGCCATTTTGAGAAAGCACGGCTCCAAGGGCTATATTACTGGCATCTGCGGTTAAAGTGAATTTTTTTTCGAAATCGGGTAATTAAAGAATTGGTTCTCTAATAACTAAAGCTTTAAGTTTTTTGAATCCTTTTATGTAGTCGAGATTTTGTGTATCTATCTATGCTCCTTTTTTTAAACATCTGGTCATGGGCTTGGCTATGTCTGCGTAGTTTGGGATAAATTTACGATAATAGCCGGTTAATCCAAGGAATGCTAGGATCTCTTTTACTTTTGTTGGAATTGGATATGAAACTATGGTTTTAACTTTAAGGGGGTTTGGCTTTATGCCGATATGACCAAAAAAAAAATAGTTTATTTTTTTAAGAATTCACATTTGTCTAACTGCAATTTTAAATTAGCTTCTGCAAGTTTGGAAAAAACTAGTTGTAATGAATTTAAATGTTCGGTAAGGGACGTGGAAAAAATTATAATATAATCTAAATACACTAAACAGTGTTTGTTACGTAAAGGTCGAAGGATATTATTCATGGACCTTTGAAAAGTAGCGGTTGCATTTCTAAGACCAAATGGCATTCGGAGGTGGAAAATGCAGTTTTAGATGTTGATTCTGGGTCCATTTCTATTTGATGAAATCCCTTTGCTAAATCAATAGTTGTAAAATATTGGCATTTTCTTAGTTTACCGAGGATTTCGTCCATATTCGGTGTTGGATATCTGTCGGGGATGGTTATTTCATTGAGTTTTCTAGAATCAATTACTACTATATTAAATTTTGCCAGAAGCATCAGTTTTTTTTGGTACTACCCAGGTAGGACTATTGTATGGTGAATTACTCTCTCTAATTAATCCCTGATTAAGCATTTCTTGCACTTTGTTTTCGACTTCAATTTCGTGTGCTTAGGCAAGTGGGTACTGTTTTTAATAAATTGGGGAATTATGTGTTTAATGGTGTGTGTAAATGTTAGATTGTTTCCTTCTTCACATTGAAGATTTTTGAATTTATTTAATAAACCTTGTAGTTTCCTCCTGATTTAGGTGATCTAATCGAAATAATTAAAAATCGATTTTTTTATTGATTCTTGAGCTGAATTTTTATTTGATTCTGGTGCTTTTTGAATATAAAAATTTTGGTTTTTATCTGATTTTGAAGTAATTATTTTGTATGTTTTATCAAAAAGGCTTACTGTGCTATTTGTATAATTTAAAATTGATTTTGCATTTTTCAACAATTTTCTGCCAATCAGTATATCGTAATAATTAGAAAAACTGTGCACATAAAATGGTTCATTTGTTTTTTTAAAATACTACTGCTGGGTAACATAATCAAGTTGGTTAGCGTAATAGGACCATTTTATGTTAAAACTTTAAATCTAGTATTTTGTATAGGAAGATGAAATATATTTTTATTGATCATATTTATTGTGGATCCTGTGTCTATAAGGCATTTCTATGTGCAACCTTTATATGCTTCGTTTCGTTTGGCGCTGAGCTTGATTTTGATCATTTGTATTTTGGATGGATTGTACTTATTGTTGCCCTTCTTTAATCAACCCATGGTATTGATTGTAATACTGTTGTTCATAATAATTGGGTTGTAATTCGTATTCGTGCACGTCTTGAAATCTCAATTCGTCAATAGACATTTTAGTTTGCTCGCAGTCCGATGGTCTTAGTCGTTTGGTAACTGGTAAGTTAGTGTTTTTAGATGTGAAGGGATGTTGCTGTTGAGGGTATGCATTTCCTTTAAAATTTGCTGTTTGAGGAGTTTGAATTTTATTGGAATGTTGTGGGAAACGATTTTTATGAGTTATTGGTTGTGTGTTCATGTATTGGTTGGGACCGAAATGATTTGGTACGTGCCACATAGCTTGGTTGTAGGGAATCTGTTGTGTATAGGTGGGTCTAAATGTTTGCTTGTATTGGTTATAATTAGGTTGGAATGGTTGGGAATATTGTGGGTAACTTAGTAGATATGGGATTTGGGTATTTGTATTACATTTTTGTGATTTCGAATTCTGAGTAGGGTTTGCATTTTATATTACGGTTTTCTGTATTTTTATTCAATTCAAAATTAATTTGTTCCTCAATTCCCTAATTTTGTGCAATAGTAATTAATGATCTTAAGTCTGCAATATCATGATGAGCCAAAATAGAAAAAGCTAGATACTAGGAAGAACGACGTCATTATAAATCTAAACGACAACATAAACACCCCACGCCCACTCCACGCAAAGTTCTATATTAGGAACTGTAAAAGTCTCATACAATCCAATTGCTTCTTTTGACTGCGCTTCTTCAATCGATTTTTTTGCTTGGGAAATGGTGAAACGTAACGAGATTTTTCAAGTGTTTATTTACAACTTGTAGTGCAACTTAAATAAAATGATAACAACAGTTTTAAAGGAAATGTAATATTCTACATTCAATATTCAAAGGACGATCCTTTATTTAAGTTTATTTAAATAATACATTAGTATCGCAAAGTGATAATAATTATCACTATAGAGCGTATTTACAAAAAATTTTAAAATATGGGAGTGATTCCTCTGAAAGTCACTTGGCCTCCCAAGGTTATTTCCCAAATTTTGGAAGAATAACAGAACATTATGTTTATCCGGACACAAAGGAGACCCTATAAAAATATGTTTCAAAATAGTAATAAGGATAATTTATTTTAAATCGCACCAAACTGCTTCTTAATAATGTTGATTTAAGAATTAATTAATTTGATATTGAAAAAACAGCCTTTTATTTAATGGTACTGGTACTGAATCAAATTAAAAGTTCCTATAAGCACAACTTTTCATGAACCATATAATAGTTAACCCAAAAATTTTATTGGCTCACCATCGCTCATACTAAGAAAACTGAGCCCTACACCCATTTCAACTGGAGCATTTTAAAATTCAATGCTTTAACCTATTGGTTAATGGAGTTCAAGTTCCTCCTCAGGCTCTGGAGTTCGATTACTCGAACGCTGAAAAGGTTCAAAGCTCAAGAGGATGCTTTTGGATAATGTGGAATTCATTATTACGATAGTGGACACGAAATTACTTAGAAAATGATTCAAACAGTTTTATATTAGCCTTTGACTTAACTGTGATCAATTAAATTCAACTGAATGTTCAAATTTAATCTCTCAAGGTATTATAAAAATGGAAGAAAGAATCTTTGAACCACTTGCTGAAGCAGTTACTTGCCTGGTATACTGTGAATACGATTCAATGATTGATATTCATACGCTCTTTTAAAATTTAACATTTGCTTTCTATGTACTCAAGACAAAATCTATTTTGCAACGGAGTTTTCCTCTCAGATAAATTACCAAAAACTATTTTAAAGTATTCCTCACTGATAATTGCAAATATGGACACTGCAGATCAATCTGTAGCTCATTCAATTGTTTTTTTATTTCGATAGTCGTCAGCAGAATTTTTAGATTCATATACTCGTTGACCAAATCCACAGAAAAATTTTTTTTTTTAATTTTTAAAATATAACGCCTATAATTTTTTTAATAAGCGACAACTACAGGGATACTTTTCTAATACCTTCGGACATTATTGTATGCTGTAGAGACTTTTTAAAAGTAAAAAGAAAACATTAGACTATTTAAAAAAAAATTCAAGAGAAACTACTATTTATTTAATGATAAATTAATAACAAGAGTGTTTAAGAACCACAAACACAATTTTTTATGTAAAATCAATTCGTTTTATTTTTAGGTTTTAGAGCAATACGTTCGTTATCTTATAATATTTATCATTAGGCAGTTCCTCTTTCAGTGCTGGCAGCATATGACACTGACATATGTCTGGTCCAGATGACCCACTATCGTCGCTCCAGGGAAAAAGTTAATAATGGAATCCGAACTTCGAATGGATCTACTCTCTTTCCTCTAAGTCCTCCAAAGTAGCTTTTGGGTACTCCATCCTTTGTAGATGTGGCTCGAAAAGCATGCATTTAAATTGCACCAAGAAAAGTTCTATCTGTTGGGCGTACATTTTAAAGGAAAACTTTTTCTTTTCCTAAGACTGTTGTTAGATTTTAAAACACAGCTCTTTATATTTAAGAATTTTATTTACTTTTCTAATTAACTGATAAAAATTCAATTTGAGCACAACTATATCTGTTCAGAACTTTTCCCTTATCTACTACATTCTTATTTATTTCTTCTTATTTATTTCTTCTTATTTATTTTTCTAAATGGTGTCTTAGTAGTAAATTTGTTCACATAACTTTAGGTAGAAATATCCAAACATCTTTGTCGTCCTCATCAGTTAAATACATAGCTATTTTAGTTCCATTTGGTGTCATTTTCAGCTTACATCCAGTGATCTTATTATACTCAAATCCAATAAGTAGATTTTCAATTGTAGCCAATCACATGCTTCACGTCATTTAAGGTCTCTAAGAAGTCCTATCCAATTCAAGAAAATTAGTTGATAAAAGAAGTAGTAGGATAATATGGGTCCTGGCTCACTATGTAATAAATCATGTCTTTGAGCGCTTGTAGACACGGTCCTTGCCATATCGAAAATGCTGCTTAAAAATTTAATTTATGTCCAGATCCGTTCACATGAGAAATTTAATAATAAGTATTTGTCAAAAAAACAGATTTTCTCTTATATTTAAAATAAAAATAAATTTAGACGAATTATTTTTTATAATTAGATGGAAAATCTTTGAATGCTTATTTCACTACAATCGAGCAAGGTAATGTGAAAATATCTTGAAGTAATAGTGCTTCACATAAATTCGCACTCCTCATCGAGTTGAACATTTTAATGTGTTATACAATTTAAAAAATTCCGAAAAACAAAGCAACACACAAATTTAATTCAAAACTGGACTAATCAAAAGAAAATAGCGAAATAAAGTGACGCTAGGTCGAAAAACGTCAGCATAGGTTAGGAGGGAGAGGAATTTTCGGAATAAATAGTTAACGGCAACTATCGTGTCCTCCTTTTTCCCAGTAACTTTGTATCTTAGAAGATACTTCTTCGAAATCGAGACCCTTTTTGTTTTTGTAAAATGTGTCTATCGTTTATCTATCGTCCAGAAGTGTTTCAGAAGGTTTTCTTCACGATCGCGACACTTGTTGTTTTTGTAAAATTTTTGCTATCGTCTATCTATCGTCCAGAAGTGTCTCAGAAGTTACTTCTTCGCGATCGAAATGTGTGCTATCGCATTTCTGTCGATCAGAAAGGAGTTAGAAGTTACTTCTAAGCGATATATGTAAATTTTGTTTTTGTAAAATGTGTACTATCGTCTTTCTATTTTCCAGAAGTGACTTAGAAGTGACTTTTTGACGATAGGCGATAGAATTATCGCCCTTTTGCTTGCAGGGGATCACTCTAAACAACCACAAATTCTACGCATGACAAAACACCCCCCACACACAAGCAATCACAAATTCAAACGCATGACAAAACATCCCTCTCACACACTCTAAACACCCTATTCGGGTAAAGATCACTCTAAACAACCACACAATTTTACGCATGAGAAAACACCCCTCACACACACACCTTTGGGGTGAGAAAAGGGCTAGACAAGACCAGACACGACAAAACACCCCATCCCACTTTCACCGTTTCCTTGGGGTGATCCTCACACCCCTTTCTAACTTAATTAAGTGAACTTTTCATGCTTATTAGGTCATTATAACACCTGTGTGCCACCATGCGTGACTAATTGGGTCACCCACGCCCCTTTTTTTTGATATGATTTATTACATAGTGACCCAGGACCCATATTATCCTACTACTTCTTTTATCAACTAATTTTGTTGAATTGGATAGGACTTCTTAGAGACCTTAAATGAAGTGAAGCATGTGATTGGCTACAATTGAAAATCTACTTATTGGATTTGAGTATAATAAGATCACTGGATGTAAGCTGAAAATGACATCAAATGGAACTAAAATAGCTATGTATTTAACTGATAAGGACGACAAAGATGTTTGGATATTTCTACCTAAAAGTTATGTGAACAAATTTACTACTAAGACACCATTTAGAAAAATAAATAAGAAGAAATAAATAAGAAGAAATAAATAAGAAGAAATAAATAAGAAGAAATAAATAAGAAGAAATAAATAAGAAGAAATAAATAAGAAGAAATAAATAAGAATGTGGTAGATAAGGGAAAAGTTCTGAACAGATATAGTTGTGCTCAAATTGAATTTTTATCAGTTAATTAGAAAAGTAAATAAAATTCTTAAATATAAAGAGCTGTGTTTTAAAATCTAACTTTTCTTGGTGCAATTTAAATGCATGCTTTTCGAGCCACATCTTCAAAGGATGGAGTACCCAAAAGCTACTTTGGAGGACTTAGAGGAAAGAGAGTAGATCCATTCGAAGTTCGGATTCCATTATTAACTTTTTCCCTGGAGCGACGATAGTGGGTCATCTGGACCAGACATATGTCAGTGTCATATGCTGCCAGCACTGAAAGAGGAACTGCCTAATGATATATATTATAAGATAACGAACGTATTGCTCTAAAACCTAAAAATAAAACGAATTGATTTTACATAAAAAATTGTGTTTGTGGTTCTTAAACACTCTTGTTATTAATTTATCATTAAATAAATAGTAGTTTCTCTTGAATTTTTTTTTTTAAATAGTCTAATGTTTTCTTTTTACTTTTAAAAAGACTCTACAGCATACAATAATGTCCGAAGGTATTAGAAAAGTATCCCTGTAGTTGTCGCTTATTAAAAAAATTATAGGCGTTATATTTTAAAAATTAAAAAAAAAAATTTTTCTGTGGATATGGTCAACGAGTATATGAATCTAAAAATTCTGCTGACGACTATCGAAATATAAAAGCAATTGAATGAGCTACAGATTGATCTGCAGTGTCCATATTTGCAATTATCAGTGAGGAATACTTTAAAATAGTTTTTGGTAATTTATCTGAGAGGAAAACTCCGTTGCAAAATAGATTTTGTCTTGAGTACATAGAAAGCAAATGTTAAATTTTAAAAGAGCGTATGAATATCAATCATTGAATCGTATTCACAGTATACCAGGCAAGTAACTGCTTCAGCAAGTGGTTCAAAGATTCTTTCTTCCATTTTTATAATACCTTGAGAGATTAAATTTGAACATTCAGTTGAATTTAATTGATCACAGTTAAGTCAAAGGCTAATATAAAACTGTTTGAATCATTTTCTAAGTAATTTCGTGTCTACTATCGTAATAATGAATTCCACATTATCCAAAAGCATCCTCTTGAGCTTTGAACCTTTTCAGCGTTCGAGTAATCGAACTCCAGAGCCTGAGAAGGAACTTGAACTCCACTAACCAATAGGTTAAAGCATTGAATTTTAAATTGCTCCAGTTGAAATGGGTGTAGGGCTCAGTTTTCTTAGTATGAGCGATGGTGAGCCAATAAAATTTTTGGGTTAACTGTTATATGGTTTATGAAAAGTTGTGCTTATAGGAACTTTTAATTTGATTCAGTACCAGTACCATTAAATAAAAGGATGTTTTTTTAATATTGAAATTAATTCTTAAGTCAACATTATTAAGAAGCAGTTTGGTGCGATTTAAAATAAATTATCCTTATTACTATTTTGAAACATATTTTTATAGGGTCTCCTTTGTGTTCGGATAAACATAATGTTCTGTTATTCTTCCAAAATTTGGGAAATAACCTTGGGAGGCCAAGTGACTTTCAGAGGAATCACTCCCATATTTTAAAATTTTTTGCAAATACGCTCTATAGTGATAATTATTATCACTTTGCGATACTAATGTATTATTTAAATAAACTGACGATCCTTTAAATATTGAATGTAGAATATTGCATTTCCTTTAATACTGTTGTTATCATTTTATTTAAGTTGCACTACAAGTCGTAAATAAACACTTGATAAATCTCGTTACGTTTCACCATTTCCCAAGCAAAAAAATCGATTGAAGAAGCGCAGTCAAAAGAAGCAATTGGATTGTATGAGACTTTTACAGTTCCTAATATAGAACTTAGCGTGGAGTGGGCGTGAGGTGTTTATGTTGTCGTTTAGATTTATAATGAAGTCGTTCTTCCTTGTACCTAGCTTTTTATTTATTTTTCCACTCCCACTTAATTTTATCAAATGCTTGATTTGAAAGATTTTGTAAAGCAATTTTACTTTGTTCTTGAATTATATTTCTCAAAGGCATTTTCTCAATTCCATTGATCACAGCCTTATCAGTCCCAGTAGCCTTTTTTCGTAGCAGTTAGGCTCGAAATAAAAAGTGATTTTATGTAATTAAAAAAACAGAAAAAAAAAAAATTCTGATTCCTCGTCCTTGTTGCACTATATGCGGGGATATGTAATGCCTTCCGATGTTGCTTAAGACCCCACCACACTGATTTGCATAATAATCCTGATAAGATGACCATATGTCTAAAGGATAATAATCAATATTTTTAAATTGAATGCTTTTTTCTTTCCTTTATAATGCAGTACACATAGGCATCGTGGTCTTTTTCTACCTACTGACCTTGGTTTTATTATGTCAATCAAAAAAAAATTTCTATCCATTTTCGTGTATATTCGTTTGATCGGATACATTTTTATACCTAAATTTTTCAGCATTTACAAGACTTACACATACGGTTTTTGCAAAGACATTTTTATCTTGGTTAGGTGTATATTTAATGTAATTTATTAATTGTTCAAATATGCATCGTTCATATCCTCTGGAATGTTTACAATGTTTGTAAATGCACACTTTATGTTATCAGGAAAAACTTTCATTAAGTCATTACTTAGCAATGTGCTAAAAACCTCATTTAAATAAACCATATCTTATTTCAAGTCCTGTTACATATTTAAAATCTTGAAAAGGCGAAGTTTCCGCCTTTCATTTTTGTAGTTTGGCTTTTAATTTATGTTGACGTTCATTAAGCTTCACTTTGAGCTCTGGTTTCTCTAATCCTATTTTCTTTTTATCTGTTTAATAATCTGCAAGGGTATAAAAAAAGGTATAGCTCATTTTTCGTTTATCGGATAAAACATTTTGTATTTTATTTGAATTAAAATCTTCATTATCACTTTCAGGTAGTAAATCGGAAAACTCGAATTATTCCGGACGTGAATGATCGTTCTTTAATGTTGATATTAATATGCTGGTTTTTATATCAGTCCAATTCATTAAGCTTCACTTTGAGCTCTGGTTTCTCTAATCCTATTTTCTTTTTATCTGTTTAATAATCTGCAAGGGTATAAATAAAGGTATCACTCATTTTTCGTTTATCGGATAAAACATTTTGTGCTTTATTTGAATTAAAATCATTTTTATCACTTTCAGGTAGTAATTCGGGGAACACGAATTATTCCGGACGTGAATGATCGTTCTTTAATGTTGATATTAATGTGCTGGGTTTTTAATCAGTCCAATTAGTGATTTGGGACTCACTTTATCTGGTTGTAATAGGGTTCACTTTTGTTCATTTTGAAGATTCCATGATTTGTTACGTTCTTGAGGAAATCTGATTTATTTGTCGGAAAAATTAATTCTATATTCAAAATTGTTAAAAATTTTATTTTTATTAATTAATTTCCTCTATCACTGTTTATCAATTACTGGTAGGTGAAAGGATGAATTATTATTACTTTGCTTAATTCATGTTTACTTCTAATCATTTTTTGTTAATTTCAGAAAACAATGAAGTAATAAGGTTCGGTAGAAATCCCCCTTTTTGAATAGGGACTTTTCTCTTAGAATTTAATGTACGCTTTGGGCACAAATGGTAGCGTTACGATTGTTTTTACCAGGTCATATACAAAAAATATTTGTTTCCTTTCAATTAATTTAGGCATTTTTTGTACAACATTTTCGAGCTAAATCTTAAGAGATCCTTAATTCCCTGAGGGAGATCCATAGGTAAATATCCGTGAGGGTGCTCAGTTTAAGTATTCTCTATGTATTTTGAATAACTCCGTTGGGCTAATCATTGAAATTGAAGCTTATCACGAGGATTTTCAAAAGCAACAATGTATTTGGTATTTAGTGAAATGTCTCTGGTGTGGGAAGATTTATGAAATATGTTCTGAGTTACTACTGTTACTGATAAATTCTTATGGTGTGATGCTTTTGTAAACAGCTCACACACATTTTTATTATAGGCTCTCATTATCAAGTCATCCAACATTAAAAGAATTGGTCTCTCATTTAATTTTCAATTGTTTCAGGGACACCTTTCAAATATTCAACATATTAGAAGTAGGGCTTGGCACTCTTCTCCCCCATAACACCAAATAATTCAATTTATTAAAATATTAAAAATATCATTCTTTTTGGTGATTAGATTTTCTAAATAAGTTGTTTTTCCCGATCCTGAGGTTCCACAAATATGCATTGTGAAAGGATGTATAAATTGTGTAAACATTTTTTATTAAACAAATTTTTTTTATTTGTAATTTCTCTTGATCGCGTTTCTTGGAGCAGTTACTTTCGAAATATGTATCTGATCAGCAATAATTGCAATAAATAAGTGGCGTGTATCCATTTTAGTGGGTGGGATGGCTTTCATTCGTACAGAGTAATCGATCGTGGTCAACTTGGTGGCCGCCAGTGCGATCTCTGTTTTCGAAGGATTGCAAGTTAACACACAGCCTCCTCGTGGCACCTCCTGGGTAGCTATCTTAGCATACGCTAGATAGTGAGCTAATGTGTGCAGCGAGTCACCCGGACGTTAAGCGGTTGAGCGCAGGGTTTGGAACCCGCATCGTAAAAAATGAAGACCAGTGAATGCCAAAGCGAAAGCCTCGGAAAGGATCCCCCCTTATGATGACGACCACCGCAAAACAAAAAAGGACCACGATGACCTCGAAAAATTAAAGGCTGACATTACCGCCATCCAGGAAATGAGATATCTACTACAGCTACCATGCGGAGAGGCGCGAATTAGGATGCGGATTTGTAGTAAGCCGGAGACTTCGCCACCACGTCTCCAATTTCGCCCCAGTGAGTGAACGGCTGGTTACAATTCACGTCAAAGCGAGGTTTTTCAATCTTAGCATACTTTGCCGACGGAGGAGAAGGACGATGCTGTTTAGGATGCATTCTACGCGAGACTCGAGGACACATACGACCGCTGCCCAGATCACGACGTGAAGCTAATCCTCGGGGACTTCAACGCAAAGGTCGGTCGCGAACGCATCTTTGAATCCACCGTCGGTCTATTCAGCCTCAATGAGACCACCTGGAACAACGGTCTCAGGCTGATTGACTTCGTCGCGGCACGAAACATGGTAGTGAGTAGCACCAGATTTCGGCACCTTGACATCCACAAGGCCACATGGCTGTCCCCTGATCAAAAGACGCGCAACCAGATTGATCACGTTGTGATAGATGGAAGGCATGCCTCAAGCGTGATGGACGTGCGTACGTTTCGTGGAGTCAACATTGACTCAGACCACTATCATGTCGCAGCCAAGATACGCATGCGGCTATGCCGAGAGAAAAACATACGCCTCATCACGCAACGAAAGCTTGACGTCACTAGGCTGCGATCACAACTGACAGCAATAGCGTACTCCACTCACCTCTCGGAACTGCTCCACCAACCTAGCAGGCGATGACGGCACAAATCCCGCCATTGAAGGAAGCATACCCGATACCACCAATCGACGACAATGTGATTATACCACTACCTAACCATGACGAGGTCCGAGTCGCTATAACGCGGCTCAAAAACAACAAAGCAGCCGGTGCTGATGGACTGCCTGCAGAGTTGTTGAAAGCCGGCGGCGAAGTGCATGCATCAGCTCTTGTGCAAAATATGACTAGAAGAAAGCATGCCCAACGATTGGAATCTCAGCGTCCTTTGTCCCGTTCTGAAGAAAGGTGATCCGACGATATGCGCCAACTAATGGGGAATCAACCTGATTACCATCTCATACAAGGTCCTATCGAGCGTAATATGTGAACGACTGAAGCCGTATACCAGCGCACTGATCGGACCTTATCAGTGCGGCTTCAGACCTGGTAAGTCCACCATAGACCAGATCTTCACATTACGCCAAATCGTGGAAAAAACGCACGAGAATAACATTGACACACACCATCTCTTTGTCAATTATATAGCTGCATTCGATAGCCCGACGATGGAACGTCTATATGCCACCATGTCTGAGTTCGGTATTCCTGCAAAGCTAATAGGTCTTTGCAGAATGACATTGAGCAGCTCCATCAGCTCTGTCAAGGTAGGAACGAACCTCTCCGAACCTTTTAATACCGTTCGAGGTTTTAGACAAGGCGACCCCCTGTCGTGCGATCTCTTCAATTTCGTGATAGAAGGGGTTCTGCGGAAAGCCGGTGTACATAGATCTGCACTATTTTTTACAAAAGTGTCCAGCTCCTTGCGTATGTCGATGATATTGACATCCCCTTTTTTGTTTAGTTGTGAGAGGCGTAAAGGTAACAAGTTGTTTTGCGTGCTCAGCGATTTTTTGCTATCGAAAAATACGGATCAAAGGATTTGCATCAAATTTTGTGTAAAAAATAAAATGATGTGCTCCGAAACACTTGTAATGTTGACAGTGGCATACAGTAAAACTGTTCTGAATAAAAAAATGTTTACAAGTGGTACAAACTCTTCCAAGATGGCCGGGAAGATGCCAATGACGAGCCTCGCTCTGGACGCCCAAGCACGTCAACAACTGATGAAAACGTTCAAGCAGTGAAGAAAATTGTTATGGAAAATTGTCGAATCACTATCAGAGAAGTTGCTGAAGATGTCGGTATATCGCTTGGCTCGTGCCATGAAATTTTTTCAAACGTTTTGGGCATGAGTCGTGTGTCAGCGAAGTTTGTTCCAAAATTGCTGAATTTTGACCAAAAGAACCATGAGCATCGCTCAACGTCAACGTCGACCCAGATTTACTAAAAAGGGTCATAACTGGTGACGAATCATGGGTATATGGTTATGATATCGAAAGCAAAGCTCAATCGTCACAATGGAAGAGCCCAGGTGAGCCAAGACCATTACCATGGCGTGGTGCATCAGGAGTTCTTATCATATGGTCGTACGGTCAATAAACAGTATTATCTGGAAGTTATGCGCCGTTTGCGAGAAGCAATACGAAAGAAAGTCCAGAATTGTGGAAAAACAATTCATGGCCTTTGCATCACGATAATGACCCTGCTCACTCATTTTTGCTTGTGACAGATTTTTTTGGCCAAAAACAACATCACAATAATGCCTCAGCCACCATATTCACCGGATTTGGCCCCATGTGACTTTTTCTTGTTCCCAAAACTAAAGAGACCTATGAAAGGACGGAGATTGGCAACGATTGAAGAGATAAAGACTGCATCGCTGGAAGAGCTCAAGTCTATACCGAAAAGTGCTTATAAGAAGTGCTTTGAGGATTGGAAAAACCGTTGGCATGGTGTATTGTATCTGAGGGGGATTACTTTGAAGGGGACAACATTAATATTGATAAATAAATTAATAGTTTTTCTTGAAAATACAAAGTCACCTTACTTTTTGAACACACCTCGTATATGCTGTCGACAAGCAGGGAGGCGCGACGCCTAGACTCCCATGTGGTAGCGGACAGCTATACCTTCGAAGTGGTCAAAGAGTTCACGTACTTTGGCACTGCCATTAATGACCGTGAATGACGTCAGCCTGGAGATCAAGCGAAGAATCACACTTGCCAATAGGTGCTACTTTGGTCTGAGTAAGCAAATGTGCAATAAAGACCTCTCTCGCCGAACAAAATTAACACTCTACAAGACATTCATCCTACCTGTGCTATTATATGGCGTAGAAGCATGAGTAATATCACAGACGGATTCAGCAGCGCTTGGAGTGTTCGAGAGAAAAATATTTCCCAAGATCTTTGGACCCGTTCGGATTGGGGACGACTTTCGTATTCGGATAAGCCACGAGCTGTACGAGTTGTACGACGACGTGGACGTGGTCCGGCGCATCACGATACAACGTCTGCGCTGGCTCGGCCACGTTGTGCGTATGGGAAGGTGTTTGAAGCGAGGGTCGACTATGGGCGACGACGAAGGGGACGACGCTCCGATGGAAGGACCAAGTGGAGGAGAACCTGACTGCACTGGGTATTTCCGATTGGAGAAGGCGCGCGAGGAGCAGAGGCGCGTAGAGGGAGACGCTGAGGTCGGCCAAAACCCGAATCGGGTTGTAGTGCCACCAAATAATAAAAAAAAATTATCCATTTTACTGGGGATCATTTCCAAAAAATCTCTTTGAAGAATTCATAATCAGGGAAAACCTGATAGGTCCATGAATTTCCTTTAACTACATATTAAACACGTCTGTGGGCTGTAATGAACATCGATGTGAAAGGTTTTTTTCGGTATTATACCTTTGTTTAACTTCACCAATCAAGAAATTTGTAATACTTATTAAGTGGTGATAGTATTTCTTCAAGACTTGTGTATAGAATATCGCGGAAAATCCTGATCGCGCCAGGACCTGCTTCTTTTTCATTTGACGTTTTGGGCTTACTCCAGGATACGCCAAAGTAGTGCTTGGGGCGAGGTGCACTGGGTTTAGATAGGCTTCTCCCCGAGCTTACAATTTCTTGTCACCGGCCTTCACTGCTCAAACTCTGACAGATTCTCCAGGCCTAACGCCAGGATTTCGTTGACATAAATAAAGAGATCGCTTTCACCTAGCCGTGTGATGCCCTCTTTACCGCAGTCTCAATTCGGAGATTCCTGGTTTACCAATCACGAACGTCTCGACGTAGCGATCGTGCTCGTGATGGTTTGACTCCTTGGGATCGACTGATTGTCCTTTTGCCCTGTGGCTTTAAAAACGGCTTTTGGGAACCAAGATTTCCCTTTGTCGGCCCCCTGAATCTCTCCAATCCGGGTCCAAAGTTCATGGCTCCTGTTTGACCCACTTGTCCTTCATGCGCAGCTTCCAAATAAAGTCCTGCCTGATGCTGCCCAATCTTAATAATGAACTCCAGTATGAAAATCTAATTCAATTTTGGTTCCATACTGATTGATCACAAAAATCCAAAGAAACTATTTTTATTCTGCTGCATCCAAGCTATGGTCAAAAATGTTCGAGTAGTTGAGAAAACGCATTTCAATTTTAAGGTATGAACTACATAATACTCGAATCCAAAAATGACTTCATTGTTTTTTGGCTTTCGAGAAGTTTTATTTCTTTTAGATACACACCTGCCCATCAGGTAAGACTACTTTAAATAAACTGTAAATATGTTTTATTTTTACCGGTATATAAAGGAGAAAGCCCTAGCAAGCACACCCTCAGTTAACTAAAAATCTTAACCAATCATGAACACAGTCGATCGTAATTCAATTCATTATAGTAGATTTTCAATACTTACTTAGAAGCGTTCAAGCCTGCTGAAACTATTATGCTTAATTTTTATACCCGTAGATTAAAAGGATAAACTGGATTCGTCGGAAAGTATATAACGTGCAGGATCACTAGCCGAGTTGATCTTACCATGACAATCTGTCCTGGGATTCCTGCGCAGCGCTAGTTTATTTCAGCGATGATAGAAACTACATTTTACCTGAAATGTAACTGCCAAGACCACTCTAACGCCTATATATCTCTTTTTCCCTGTTTCTCCTTTAAGCTGAGTAACGGGTATATGATAGTCGAGGGACTGGACTTTAGCATTCTCCCTCGTTTTCATTTCAAACAATGGAGCTCTTAAGCAGCAGCGCCAGCAGAACGTAAACGGAATGGATGGTCAACTGGATATATTCCACCACTTTATAGGTATCACAAAATTCTTGTTAGTGGTGAAATTAAAAACATTTTTTTAATCAAGTATGTTGTATCAACAAACATTATCGATTTAGGCATTGGAAGAAGATTAACTCAACTACCTAATTTTTTTACCAACTGTAGAATACACAAGAATAACTTTCACTTCGATGTTCTTTAAATAATTTTTTTAAGCTGTTTGTAATGTAGTAAAAGAAAATTCAAGGAATCCTCAGGTTGTTTTTTTTTATGGATTCTTTTAAGAGATATTGTGGAAATGATACCCGCAAAAATGGATACACGAAACTTATTTATTTTCATTATTGCGGACCTGATACTCCTTTCGAGAACAACTACTCGAAGAAACTCGATAAATAAAACCTAGTGTAACTTAAACGCATCACATAAGCAATTAGAAATAATATAATAAATTAAAATTCATTCCAAATAAAACAAATTTGTTTAGAAAAAAAATGTTTATACATCCTTTTATAATGCTTATTTGTGGAGACAAAGGAACGGAAAAAACAACCTCTTTTGGAAAATCTAATATCCAAAAAGAATGATCTTTTTAATATTTTAATAGATCGACTTATTTGATGTTATGAAGAGGAGAGTGCCAAGCCCAATTTCGAAAATGTGGAATATTTTAAGGAGTTCCTGAAACAATTGAAATTTAATGGAATGAACAATTTCTTATAGTATTGGATGACTTGATGATGGGAGCCTTTAATAAAAATGTGTATGATTTGTTTACAAAAGGATCACACCATAGGAATTTATCAGTAAAAGTGGTAACGCATAGCATATTTCATAAATCTGCACCATCGAGAGATATATTAATAAGCTTCAATTCCAATGTTTACAAAGTTTATTTTACCCAGAAAACCCAACGGAGCTATTTAGAATATATAAAGAAGTAACGGAGCAACCTCACGGCTATTTACTTATTGATTTCATTCAGGGAATTAACGATCTCTTAAGGTTTAGATCGGACATCTTTAGTTCAGAATTTTTACCACTTACGAATATAATGTGCTCAAAAAGGCCGAAGGCAATTATAACCAATAGTAAAACTCACCTGTCAGGGAAGCCATTAAGTTACTAAATCTAGATGGAATAGCTGCTTTAAAAAATATGCTTTCAAAAAGTTTAAAAATGTATCGCGCTACCTTTCGTGCCCAAAGCGTACATTAAACTCTAAGAGAAAAATCCTTATTCAAAAAGGCGATTTCAACCAATTTTAATAACTTCATTGCTTTCTCGAAGCTTTCTGGTACTTTTGTAAAACTTTTAAAAAATGATCAAAAGATCAAATTTTAGCAAAGTTATTTTAAAGCATCCTAATACCTATGAGCAATTGATAAACAAGAATAGAAGGAATGAATTAATAAATAAATTTTGAATAATACAAAAGTAAGTGATTTTGATAAATGGTTTAAAATTCGTCAAGAATTAAGTTACTATCAAAATAAAAGACGTAATAAAACATGGAATCTTCAAAATGAACAGAAAGCCAGCCATCAAAATCAACAATAAAAACGATCATTCACGTCCGGAATAATTTAAGTTTCCCGACTTACCACCTAAGTGAGTGATACCTCTTACGCTACGGTCGACATCATCCTACGAGAAAAACCATTAAGTGACAGCGCACTTATATTAGCGTTAAGTAAAGCTGTGGAAGGTACAGCGGCGCAATGGTTATCGGTTATCTCAAATTTCTTACCCGGGAATAAGTTCCGGCAAATGTTTGAGCAGCGATACTATACTTTAGAGTCGCCAGGCGCCGTCATTTTAAATCTTCTTAATAGTCGTCCAAGCAACGGTGAAATTCTGCCTGTTTTTGCAAGTCGCAGTGTGACGTCACTGTGCACAAAACATCGTAATTTGAATTCTGAACAAATTTCCATCGCGCTTGTTCTTGGGCACATGGCTAATTTCGGCCGGCGTTTGCAGCGAGTGATACACACAACTCATGTTTACAATCGACGTAAACTGAAAGCGGAGCTGCCCCTGCAAGCAAAAGGGCGATAATCCTCTAGCCTATCGTCCAGAAGTCACTTCTGGAAAATAGAAAAACTATAGTACACATTTTACAAAAACAAAATTTACATATATCGCGTAGAAGTAACTTCTAAGTCACTTCTGAGCGATAGAAAGGCGATAGCACACATTTCGATCGCAAAGAAGTAACTTCTCAAACACTTCTGAACGATAGATAGACGATAGCACACATTTTACAAAAAGAAAAAGGGTCGCGATCGCGAAGAAGTAACTTCTTATACACTTCTGAACGATAGTTAGACGATAGCACACATTTTACAAAATAAAAAAGGGTCGCGATTGCGAAGAAGTATCTTCTGAGACACTTCTGAACGTTCGATAGATGATACAAAAACAAAGTTACTGGGAAAAAGGAGGACACGAAATTTGCCGTTACCCTTTTATTCTGAAAATTCCTCTCCCTCCTTACCTATGCTGACGTTTTTCGACCGAGCGTCTCTTTATTTCCCAATTCGCTTGTGAAGTGACTCCAAGAAGTGCCGCCGAAGTGGCACATTTCTTCCCAACGGGAGTGAATTCCGCGATCCGAAAGCGATTTCGCGGACGATAGTTTTCATCTTTTAGAAGTCACTTAGAAGTATCTTCCGCGGTAGAAAATGCTTGCAGGGGCATGTATTCTCAGCGCTAAGGGAGCGCTCATATGCAACGAACTGGGAACCAGAGACGAAGCGAGTTACAAATGCGGAAATCAAATGTTGCCAGTGTGGAAAACTAGGTCACAAAAAGCAAGACTGTAGATCTGGATCTCAGGTTTCGACAGTTGGAAACGAGTGGCGGTCAGCGCAGCCTCGTCATGGAAGGACAAACGTAACGTATTACAAATGTCACGAGCCGGGACACATAGCCACTAATTGTCAAAAAATGTGCAGAGTGCTGGATTGGGAGTTAGAAAGGAAAAAAGAATGGTACTGTTCGCTATGGTAGAGCCTTAATCGAGTATGCTGGTCAATGGTGAGAAGTTTCCAATTACATTTGATTCGGGAGCTGAGTGCTCATTAATTAAGGAAAGCGCTTCTCATAAGTTACCTACCTTATCTACGGTACCGCACAAGTTGAATTAAACATCATGATTGATGGCAACTCCTTGGTTGTTTTGTTTCATATAGTACCAGACTGTATGAAAATTAATATTGTAATCGGCAGAGAAATATTGGCTTAAGGGTTTTTAGTAGAAGTCTCTTATGATAATTTTAAAGTTGTTCAAACCAAAGTTGTAAACATTTGTATAACCTTTCAACCTACTAATTTTGATAAGATTAAAACGGAAATGATCAAAAATGAAAAATAAATTTTAATATCATTGCTAAAGGAACATTGTCTATCTTTTATCAAAGGCACTTCGCAAACATGTGTGCATACTGGGAAAATGCATATTCGTTTGATTGAATCGACTAAGACTGTGCAAAGCGACCATACAGATTTCTTCCAAGCGAATGGGAGTAAGTACGTGCCAAAATTGAAGAAGTGATCGCAAATAAAGTTATCAGACCTAGTAACTCGTCATTTGAGAGTCCTGTATTATTCGTAAAGAAAAAAAAACGGCTCAGCAAGACTTTGCGTTGATTTCAGAGAATCAAATAAAAATACCATAGCTGAAAGGTTTCCATTACCGTTAATATCAAATCAAATAACTAGACTCAGGGGAACTAAATATTTCACTTCTCTTGACATGGCTAGCGGGTATTACCAGATTTCAATGCACCCTGAATCAATCGAATATACTGCTTTTGTTACCCCTGATGGGCAGTACGAATTTCTTGCGATGCCTTTTGGATTAAAAACGCACCTTCAGTGTTCCGGAAAGCTGTATTAAAGGCACTCCGCAGTCTTGCTCATTCGTTTGTAATTGCTTATATGGATGATTTATTAATTGTTTCAGAAACGAAGGAAGAAGGCTATGAACGCTTGAAACTTGTTTTATTGTTTATTTGACGATTTAGTGAAGGCAGGATTCTCTTTTAACATTTCAAAGTGTTTTTTTTGAGAACTACAGTGTGCTACCTGGGCTATGAGATACAAGCGGGGGAGATACGTCCAAGTTCTACCAATATAGAATCTCTAGTGGCGTTGCCTCCACCAAAGTCAGTTGCTTTTTTCAGACAGTTCCTTGGTTATCGTCATATTTTCGTCGGTGGGATTTATCGTTGGTGGGAGTTTTTCCAATGTAAACGTATGGCACACGTTGACTTTTTATTCAGGAGCCCGGTGTGTCAAAAGAATAAGTCAGTACCAAATAAAATAGAAGAAAAACGAATTGACTTAACAGAAATATCGGAGAACATGATACTGGTAGAACAACAAAAAGATCCAGAAATATCCGACATCTTAACTAAATTGAAGAATGATAATTTACCATTGGCATTAGTTGTCACTTATCAAATTAGATCAAATGTTTTTTATAGAAAGATTTAAAGGAATTCAAAAACACGTTGTTTACCTGTAGTTCCTCGTTCTTTTCGCTGGTCAGTTATAAGTCAGGTGCATGAGTCTATCATGCATCTAGGTTGGGAGAAAACTCTGTTAAAGTGTTACTGGTTTTCAGGTATGGCAAAATATGTTCGAAGATAAGTGGAGAACTGCATTACATGAAGAGTTTTTAAGGGTACGTAGGGAAAGCCTCAAATGGAATTACACCCAATTCCAAAAAAAGGATTCCTTGGCACACTGTTCATATAGATATATTCGGAAAATTGAGCGGAAAAGGCGATTGTGAAGAATATATTATTGTATAAATTGACGCTTTTACAAAAAAAGGTTTGTCTATTTCACACCTTTTTCTTGGATGCTAAACGCAATGAAATCTTCGATTGCCATTTTTAGCCATACAGGTTCCGAAAATATAAGAGTCCGAAATGCACTTATAAGCGTACAGAATATTGACGTTTTTGTTTCAGGTGATGCATACTAGCATTCATAACTAATAAAAGTCATGATAGTGCTACCTTTACAACAGCAAAACAAACAAAAAATTCGATTGAAAATGACAAAGGCCAAAACTTAACACATTAAAATTAACAACGAAATAATTGTAACGGTGGTTTTTTTGGAGGTATAAAATTAAACAACGATGGATTGTTCGATTGACAGGAATTTTTTTTATTTGAAAGGTAATCTTGTGGCATTACATTTTATATATGATTTCTGGCATATGACCGCCACGGCTGGCTCGGATGTGCCGTAACATTTTATGTAGCACATAAATATAATACTGATCTAAACCAATTGTGACATTTGAATTTATGTAAAAAACAAACAACAAATGAATTTTTTATAGTAATAATTTATAAATAGTAATAAAAAAAAATAATCCAAATGTTGTATATTTTTATAGGCGCGGACTGTATACTGTAAATCCCTCAAGGAAAATACTATGAGTTTATTTTACATATACTGAATCTATTTCTATAATATAATAAATATAATAAATATAATATAATACATTAAAATTCATTCCAAATAAAACAAATTTGTTTAGAAAAAAAATGTTTATACATCCTTTTATAATGCTTATTTGTGGAGACAAAGGAACGGAAAAAACAACCTCTTTTGGAAAATCTAATATCCAAAAAGAATGATCTTTTTAATATTTTAATAGATCGACTTATTTGATGTTATGAAGAGGAGAGTGCCAAGCCCAATTTCGAAAATGTGGAATATTTTAAGGAGTTCCTGAAACAATTGAAATTTAATGGAATGAACAATTTCTTATAATATTGGATGACTTGATGATGGGAGCCATTAATAAAAATGTGTATGATTTGTTTACAAAAGGATCACACCATAGGAATTTATCAGTAAAAGTGGTAACGCATAGCATATTTCATAAATCTGCACCATCGAGAGATATATTAATAAGCTTCAATTTCAATGTTTACAAAGTTTATTTTACCCAGAAAAAAACGGCTCAGCAAGACTTTGCGTTGATTTCAGAGAATCAAATAAAAATACCATAGCTGAAAGGTTTCCATTACCGTTAATATCAAATCAAATAACTAGACTCAGGGGAACTAAATATTTCACTTCTCTTGACATGGCTAGCGGGTATTACCAGATTTCAATGCACCCTGAATCAATCGAATATACTGCTTTTGTTACCCCTGATGGGCAGTACGAATTTCTTGCGATGCCTTTTGGATTAAAAACGCACCTTCAGTGTTCCGGAAAGCTGTATTAAAGGCACTCCGCAGTCTTGCTCATTCGTTTGTAATTGCTTATATGGATGATTTATTAATTGTTTCAGAAACGAAGGAAGAAGGCTATGAACGCTTGAAACTTGTTTTATTGTTTATTTGACGATTTAGTGAAGGCAGGATTCTCTTTTAACATTTCAAAGTGTTTTTTTTGAGAACTACAGTGTGCTACCTGGGCTATGAGATACAAGCGGGGGAGATACGTCCAAGTTCTACCAATATAGAATCTCTAGTGGCGTTGCCTCCACCAAAGTCAGTTGCTTTTTTCAGACAGTTCCTTGGTTATCGTCATATTTTCGTCGGTGGGATTTATCGTTGGTGGGAGTTTTTCCAATGTAAACGTATGGCACACGTTGACTTTTTATTCAGGAGCCCGGTGTGTCAAAAGAATAAGTCAGTACCAAATAAAATAGAAGAAAAACGAATTGACTTAACAGAAATATCGGAGAACATGATACTGGTAGAACAACAAAAAGATCCAGAAATATCCGACATCTTAACTAAATTGAAGAATGATAATTTACCATTGGCATTAGTTGTCACTTATCAAATTAGATCAAATGTTTTTTATAGAAAGATTTAAAGGAATTCAAAAACACGTTGTTTACCTGTAGTTCCTCGTTCTTTTCGCTGGTCAGTTATAAGTCAGGTGCATGAGTCTATCATGCATCTAGGTTGGGAGAAAACTCTGTTAAAGTGTTACTGGTTTTCAGGTATGGCAAAATATGTTCGAAGATAAGTGGAGAACTGCATTACATGAAGAGTTTTTAAGGGTACGTAGGGAAAGCCTCAAATGGAATTACACCCAATTCCAAAAAAAGGATTCCTTGGCACACTGTTCATATAGATATATTCGGAAAATTGAGCGGAAAAGGCGATTGTGAAGAATATATTATTGTATAAATTGACGCTTTTACAAAAAAAGGTTTGTCTATTTCACACCTTTTTCTTGGATGCTAAACGCAATGAAATCTTCGATTGCCATTTTTAGCCATACAGGTTCCGAAAATATAAGAGTCCGAAATGCACTTATAAGCGTACAGAATATTGACGTTTTTGTTTCAGGTGATGCATACTAGCATTCATAACTAATAAAAGTCATGATAGTGCTACCTTTACAACAGCAAAACAAACAAAAAATTCGATTGAAAATGACAAAGGCCAAAACTTAACACATTAAAATTAACAACGAAATAATTGTAACGGTGGTTTTTTTGGAGGTATAAAATTAAACAACGATGGATTGTTCGATTGACAGGAATTTTTTTTATTTGAAAGGTAATCTTGTGGCATTACATTTTATATATGATTTCTGGCATATGACCGCCACGGCTGGCTCGGATGTGCCGTAACATTTTATGTAGCACATAAATATAATACTGATCTAAACCAATTGTGACATTTGAATTTATGTAAAAAACAAACAACAAATGAATTTTTTATAGTAATAATTTATAAATAGTAATAAAAAAAAATAATCCAAATGTTGTATATTTTTATAGGCGCGGACTGTATACTGTAAATCCCTCAAGGAAAATACTATGAGTTTATTTTACATATACTGAATCTATTTCTATAATATAATAAATATAATAAATATAATATAATACATTAAAATTCATTCCAAATAAAACAAATTTGTTTAGAAAAAAAATGTTTATACATCCTTTTATAATGCTTATTTGTGGAGACAAAGGAACGGAAAAAACAACCTCTTTTGGAAAATCTAATATCCAAAAAGAATGATCTTTTTAATATTTTAATAGATCGACTTATTTGATGTTATGAAGAGGAGAGTGCCAAGCCCAATTTCGAAAATGTGGAATATTTTAAGGAGTTCCTGAAACAATTGAAATTTAATGGAATGAACAATTTCTTATAATATTGGATGACTTGATGATGGGAGCCATTAATAAAAATGTGTATGATTTGTTTACAAAAGGATCACACCATAGGAATTTATCAGTAAAAGTGGTAACGCATAGCATATTTCATAAATCTGCACCATCGAGAGATATATTAATAAGCTTCAATTTCAATGTTTACAAAGTTTATTTTACCCAGAAAAAAACGGCTCAGCAAGACTTTGCGTTGATTTCAGAGAATCAAATAAAAATACCATAGCTGAAAGGTTTCCATTACCGTTAATATCAAATCAAATAACTAGACTCAGGGGAACTAAATATTTCACTTCTCTTGACATGGCTAGCGGGTATTACCAGATTTCAATGCACCCTGAATCAATCGAATATACTGCTTTTGTTACCCCTGATGGGCAGTACGAATTTCTTGCGATGCCTTTTGGATTAAAAACGCACCTTCAGTGTTCCGGAAAGCTGTATTAAAGGCACTCCGCAGTCTTGCTCATTCGTTTGTAATTGCTTATATGGATGATTTATTAATTGTTTCAGAAACGAAGGAAGAAGGCTATGAACGCTTGAAACTTGTTTTATTGTTTATTTGACGATTTAGTGAAGGCAGGATTCTCTTTTAACATTTCAAAGTGTTTTTTTTGAGAACTACAGTGTGCTACCTGGGCTATGAGATACAAGCGGGGGAGATACGTCCAAGTTCTACCAATATAGAATCTCTAGTGGCGTTGCCTCCACCAAAGTCAGTTGCTTTTTTCAGACAGTTCCTTGGTTATCGTCATATTTTCGTCGGTGGAATTTATCGTTGGTGGGAGTTTTTCCAATGTAAACGTATGGCACACGTTGACTTTTTATTCAGGAGCCCGGTGTGTCAAAAGAATAAGTCAGTACCAAATAAAATAGAAGAAAAACGAATTGACTTAACAGAAATATCGGAGAACATGATACTGGTAGAACAACAAAAAGATCCAGAAATATCCGACATCTTAACTAAATTGAAGAATGATAATTTACCATTGGCATTAGTTGTCACTTATCAAATTAGATCAAATGTTTTTTATAGAAAGATTTAAAGGAATTCAAAAACACGTTGTTTACCTGTAGTTCCTCGTTCTTTTCGCTGGTCAGTTATAAGTCAGGTACATGAGTCTATCATGCATCTAGGTTGGGAGAAAACTCTGTTAAAGTGTTACTGGTTTTCAGGTATGGCAAAATATGTTCGAAGATAAGTGGAGAACTGCATTACATGAAGAGTTTTTAAGGGTACGTAGGGAAAGCCTCAAATGGAATTACACCCAATTCCAAAAAAAGGATTCCTTGGCACACTGTTCATATAGATATATTCGGAAAATTGAGCGGAAAAGGCGATTGTGAAGAATATATTATTGTATAAATTGACGCTTTTACAAAAAAAGGTTTGTCTATTTCACACCTTTTTCTTGGATGCTAAACGCAATGAAATCTTCGATTGCCATTTTTAGCCATACAGGTTCCGAAAATATAAGAGTCCGAAATGCACTTATAAGCGTACAGAATATTGACGTTTTTGTTTCAGGTGATGCATACTAGCATTCATAACTAATAAAAGTCATGATAGTGCTACCTTTACAACAGCAAAACAAACAAAAAATTCGATTGAAAATGACAAAGGCCAAAACTTAACACATTAAAATTAACAACGAAATAATTGTAACGGTGGTTTTTTTGGAGGTATAAAATTAAACAACGATGGATTGTTCGATTGACAGGAATTTTTTTTATTTGAAAGGTAATCTTGTGGCATTACATTTTATATATGATTTCTGGCATATGACCGCCACGGCTGGCTCGGATGTGCCGTAACATTTTATGTAGCACATAAATATAATACTGATCTAAACCAATTGTGACATTTGAATTTATGTAAAAAACAAACAACAAATGAATTTTTTATAGTAATAATTTATAAATAGTAATAAAAAAAAATAATCCAAATGTTGTATATTTTTATAGGCGCGGACTGTATACTGTAAATCACTCAAGGAAAATACTATGAGTTTATTTTACATATACTGAATCTATTTATATTTACCCTGTATAAAGCGTTTTCATATAGAAGCCTTGCGGTGGGTATAAGTATGAAATTTATCCATTAATTTTCTATAGTTGACATTCCCTTGATCTGACTGAATATTATTAGGCGTACCTTTTACTCTTTTCAAAAACAGATTTTATTGCCTTGCTACATCCAGGGCAGACTTTGTCTTAACTGCCGTGGCATGTACGTACTTTGAGAACGTGTCAATAAAGTTCAGTAAAAATCTAAAACTTTTATTTTCTTTCCAAAACGGTATCATTTCAATTAAATCAATTTGCCATGTGTCATTTATCCCTTTCTGAACGAACTTTCGCAGAATAAAGATTTTTCGCGTTGCCTTATGAATTTCATAGACAACTAGTTGTTTGCTCATCTTAAGGTGATGATCTATTACTGTTATTTTTTATTTGATGACGATGGTCGCTTACTCAATAATGCTTGCTTATATACGAGAACATATCTTTTTATTCTGCACGCATCTTTTTTAAAATTACAAAACATAATCTTGTTAAATCTGTTTGACCTTTTTTTATAGGTACCTTCTAAATCATATTGTTAAATATCAAACTTTTGTAAATATATACACTTAGGAATAATATTATTATTGTATAGATATATTACTTGCTGACGTAATATGGAGTTTCAACATAAAAATGTAGTAAAAAATGTGCCTAATCATAGTATTGATCTCCAGTGCTCAAACTCAATTTTTTCTCCATATTAATTAATCACAAAATCGTACTGATTATCTGCATTCCTATATCTTAAATTACATATTATGGAATCAAGCACGGTTAACGCTCAGGCAGTGTTATAGGTTGAAAAAGTACTTTTAGCCATTTTGCTGAAAACAATTTTATGTCGGGACTTTTACAACATTCTGTTGCATGTAAAGCATGAAGAAATATCAATGGGTATTCCTTTAAGGCTAAGCTCAAATTTAAAAGAGCAGCTTTTGAGAAATAGGAAAAAAGTTTGGCAAATATCGTAACAGAACACCTTTGGTCATAATCATTGAAAGATAGTATTTCGACAAAACATGTTAGAACACCGCAAAAAGTATTTTTAAATACTTAAATACACCGTCACAAGACGAGTCGATCTAGCCATGTCCGTTTCTACGCAAATTAGTCTGTCAGTTTTAAAGCTACCGTGCTGAAACTTTCCCAAAAGTCTTCTTTCTATTGCAGGTAGTATAAAAGTCGGAACCAGCCGGATCGGACTATATCATTTAGCTTCCATAGGAACTATCGGGGAAAAATTTTAAAAAAATTATATATTTCGTGTTTTTTAGCATATTCCTTTATAAGCTTGAATATAACATTTTTAAATTAGTTCTGAATTTCGAATTAAATTTTGCCAAATCGGACGACTACATCATATAGCTGCCATAGGAACGATCGGAAAATTAGTCGTAAAACATGGAATAAAAATTAAATCTTTGTTGTTTTTAAACATATAACCTTATAAGCTTGAAAATAACATTTTTTAATTAGTTCTGAATTTCAAATTAAATTTTAATAAAATCGGACGACTGTATATAGCTGTCATAGGTACGATCGGATAATTGGTAGGAAATAATGTGAAACAAATTATAGCTTTGGGGCTTTTTGACATATAATCTTATAATATTGGGAATATACATTTTTATATTTTTAAATTTTGAATTCAATTTAACAAAATTATTAATTATTTTTTATAACTGCAAGGGTATACAACTATATGCTATAGTCGTCCAATTTTTTTTTAACTTGAATTAGAAATTCAGAACATATTAAAAAATGTTGTTTTTAAGCTTAGGAGGTTATATGTTAAAAAACACCGAAGGTATATATTACAAAAATTTTTTTCGATTATTTCTATGTAAGCTATAAGATATAATTGTCCGACTTATGTACGACATGCAAAATAAAGAAGGCTTTGGGAAAGTTTTAGCCCGATAGCTTTAAAACAGAGAGACTAGTTTGCGTAGAAGCGGACGGACAGACGGGCGGACAGACGGACATGGCTAGATCGACTCGTCTGATCAAGAATATATATACTTAAGGGATCGGAAACGTCTACGCAAAATTTGGGTCCGATACGACTTTAATATGCATTTTTCTGAAGCACAATGCAAAGCTGAAAAGTATTTATAAAGCAAAGAAAAATTATTCAAAAAATAAGAAAGAATTATAGAGTTTTAATTTAAAAAAAATACTTTTTATTTTAATTTTATTTATGTATTGTGTAATTATAATTAAAAAGGTAAGCATCTAGATCAAATAAAACATCTATACAGAGAGAATTCTGACGTTCTCGTCTGAGTTGAAAATGTTCTTAAAATGAGAACGACATTTTTTGAGCTCAAAATGTTGAATCAAGTTGATTTTGTACTTAAAATTTGGTTAAGTCGAAACTTTTCTTAAAACAAGAACGTGGTTCTTAAATTAAATTTAATTTGTTCATAGGAACCCAATAATCTCAAAATCAAATGAAAGGACTAAAAATAAACCCAAAAAGTTGCATTTCGACTTGAAGTGGTGTGTTGTGGATTTTTTATACCGCGTTAGTACCTTTCGGTTTCGGCCCGCGGAAAACGTTATGCGATAGACCAGCTGGTAAGGTGTCTGTCTCTGATTCTAAAGGTTTCAGGTTCAAGTGTGCATCGAAGCGGAGTACGGCTTAAGTATTACCAATAATATCTAAAAAAATGAAAATAAATTTTTCACCGGGATGACTCAAACCCCTAACCCTCAAGCCTGTGCATACAAAACGAATCTCTAGCCATCTAAACTCCGCATACATTTTTGTTCCCCAGCGCAAAATGCTTGATTGTGACAAAAAAAGCTTTGACAAAAGCTTTATGGATGACGATTTTTTTGGGTGTGAAATGTTTTTGTTTTGATCCTGAATTCAGATAAAATCAATACCAAAAAAAAAAAAAAAACAAAAAAAAGCCCAAAATATGTTCCCAATTCAAGCACAGTGTTCTTGCTTTTTTCTCTCTTTGTAGAAATACTGGTGCCTCGCTTGCGAATGATAAGTGTCGTTAACACCGATGTTACCCTTTCAACATAGATTTTGACAACAAAATAATAAATAATGTTAATTTCTTCAACATTTTGGGCGTAGCCTTCGACTCCAAACTACCTTTTCAACTACATTGTAAGATTCTTAGACAAGAGCTAGAAACTTTATTTAATATAATAAAATTTGTATCTTCAAAGTACTCCTATATACACATAAAGACTGTCATAGAAATTACGCGCGCTCTAATTATCTCTAAAATGGAACACGGCCTGCCAATCTTCGGATAGTGTGATAAGTCTCCATAAAAAACTACAAGCATCATACCACGGAGAAGTGCGTCGTGCCCTTCACTCCATTCCAACAACTTCAGTAGCATGCACATTAGCAGAATCCGGCCTACCGAGCATTCAATCACGCATAGAAGAAACTATGATGACGCTTATCCCAAAGGTATACACAACATCAAACCGCGTTCTCGCTAACGACTTCAAAGACATTTTCTGAAAAAAAGACGGAAATTCAAATGCATATCTACGCTTAGGAGTTACGCTACATACGTTCAGCAGGTTAACCTACATCTATTTAAGCCAAGAAGGTCTTTTAAATCACCTGCCTTTTGGGGCCCCAAAAAGCCAAACTTAAACACTCAAATTTACAACGCTTTTTTGCTTAGATTACCAAAAACATTTTTTAAGTGTACAAGAGGATTTTGAAAATAAAACATTAAAAAACATTAAAATTAAAAAATTCTCGCAGGAGGATCACATTGTCCCAGACACAATTCAGAAATTTTGGATCATTCAAAAATCACAACACTTTGGGTTCCCAGTCACCAAGGAATTCATGGAAACAAAGTTACTGACAAGGCCGCTTAAGAAATGAGACTTATACCATCCATCTTTTCACCCCGTTTAATACAAAGGACATACAAAACCAAATCCGACTCTTAAAGAAAAGAAAATTTCCGAATGGGCACTCTTCATGCACAGATCATGCACAGCATCAACATCAGGCTACCGACCAACGTCGGTAGTCGAGCATGCCGGACGTTCATTCGCCTACGCATCGGGTACACACAATCCACTCACCAAAACCTACTACGCGGTCAACATGCCAACTATGCGTGGACGATCTTATCGTAGACAACCTCTTGGACACCTGCAGCCGATTACAGAGCATTAGATTGTCAATATTTGGTACAAGTCACACAACAGATTTTTAAAAATCCCTCTCCAGAGAATATCTTAAATATTAACATATTTGTAAAATATAAATATCATATAAAGTAATATGATACAATTTTCGAGTCGAAGGCTCTAATAGCTAGCACTCATAAACAAATCCATTAGGTTTAGTTTTGTGTACTAGGTTTAATTTTGTTAAATAAATAAATAAAAAATTCATACACCCTTAACTTCCGAACTACTAATGCTTTAGGCATGTGGTAGAAATGTATTTCGAAATACTTTTTTCTATCAACCAGCATTTCTCTTAATAAAACCGTTTAAAAATTATAGTAAAACCTTTTTTTCCATATTTTTTAAAGCTTTTTTATGGTTGCTTTAAAACGGCCTTAACGATTTCAAATTAAATTTTAAGCTGTCTACTACTAAAAGTTTTTAAACACATTGCTGTGAATACAACTGTTTAAAAATATGGGAACAACTTTTTATACTCCGATTTTTCTAAGCTTTTTTTCTGATTGCTGAAAAACTGCACTTTTAATGTTAATTAAATTTTACGGTGTATAGATCTTGAGATTCCACATTTTTTGAAATACGACACATTGTTGTTGAATGTCCCGTTTTATAAAGTTATTAATAAAAGAAAAGGCCATATTTACCAGCTCAGAACACTGCCTGAGCATTGAACTTATTTTGTGCGTATCCAAAACGCTCTTTGACGGTCCTGGACATTTTGGATGACGTTAGACATCTTAATATAGGAAACTTAAGTTCTACCACTTTTGAAAAAAAATCGCTAATTTAGCGGGAAAACAGCTTTAAATAGATAAATTTCATGAGAGTTCAGCAGAATTCATCCAATTCGTTTATAAAAGTTTCAAGAAAAACTCTGTAACTATTCCCAAAATACCATCAAACAAATTTAATTAACATACTATAAAACTTGATATAAAAAGAATGTTCTTGCGAAATTTTCTCGCGCGTGAAAAAGGAAAAGTTGCACTCGTTGGAAAATTGTTAGTTATTATTATTGGACGTTGAATGTGGACGATCAATTCGCATTGCCAGATGAAGACTATAGGAAAAGTTACGACCATACTACATAATGAAATAGTAAAGCGACAAATACGAAATTTCGACAAGACGAGCAAAGTTGCGCCACCGGAGAGAAGCGGTTAGTAGAGGTGCCATTGAGCCAGTCGAAGTACTCTCAGAGATGCGCTACCAGAGAAGCGCTGCCAGTTAATATGTCAGTTTCCTATATGTCTTGTAATTGTCATTAAGGAATTAATGGTTTTGCAACCATTAATCCTGAACCTCTTAAACACACTGCAGATAATGTTAGAATGTTAAAAATCCAGTGATTTTTTACATGTGTCCTTAGCCAGACTAACGGTCTTTCTGCCTTTATTAATCAGCTAGAGTGCTCTCTTTTGACAAGCCTTCACATCAATCTCTGACATTTCAAAGAATTCATCTCGATGACTGTTGACTGCAATGTATGGGGTTATAATTGCAAACATACTGATTCCATCTTCAGCCAGAAGCGGATCTGTAGATATCCAAAATCTGAGTAGATACCAACAGAAAATTTTCCTTGATGATTTCGTATCTGATCTAACTGATCCTTTAATTGCCTTGGTGACAGCAACATTGGACTTATTGTGTTATGCCGAATATCTGTTAAAACGTTTATGATCTCGGTTTGCATTCTTTGCAAACTAAAGGCTTATAGAGAGAGTTGAGTCGCAAGTGTTACTTTCAGTACCAGTTGTTTCTGAGATATAATTCTCTATTATTTTTAAATGATTGGAATTCGAGATCTCATCCCTCTTAATGACATTAATTGTAGAGTCAATCAAAGATGTTTAATTTTTTAACAACGTAAGCAAATGCTTCTCAATTGCCTTAACCTTTTTTTTGCAACATTTGCAACATTTTATCAGCGTAGGTAGAGTCTAATACGTCGAAGAGACTACTGGCAATATTTCCAACGGCGCTCTTGGCCGACGTGATCTTGGTATCAGCATGTTTTCAGCTTAAAGATCCTCCTCGATTTGTTTAAAAGTGTTTTTTTTTGCATTTAAAGCAATCTCTCTTTGTGCATGTCTTTGACGGGTGATTTTGGCTTAGATATTAAACACATAATTTTTGTTTTTGAACCCAGTTACCACGTTCTGCTGGGGTTTTCTTTAAAACCTCATTGCATTTATATATGCTGTGATTTGGTTTTTTACAAAAGAGACAGTTATATTGTGTCTCAGCTCCAACTGATGCACGTGTATTTTGTTTTCTTCCTTTTTCTGATCCAATGGCTTCAAGCGTGAGAAACCTTTGTTTAAGAAAGTTTAAAAATTGGTTCAAAGGTTGAATTTCCCTTGTATTTTGAACGGATTGTTCATACAACAAGTGGTTTTGTCGATCAAGCTTTTTTGTTAGAAGACAGATTAGAAGTGGATCCCATTTGTCTGTCTCTATGCCGATATTATTGAGAGCAGATAATGTTTCCTTCACACCATTTATCAGTGAACGATACAATAATTTTTGAATTAAGGTATTACTTAACTCTCTTTTATTGTTGAAGCGTTCTTTAAGTGTTTTCCACGCAGTTGAATAATTTGCCTTCGTTATTGATAAATGGCGAATTAGGCGCTCTGCCTCTCCATTAACGTTAGTCTTCAAGTACCACATTTTTTGTATAGTGGGTAATGTTGATTCATGAATCGTTTTTCTGAATATATCATGAAACTGTTGCAATTTTAAATAATCCCCATCATATTTGGGTATGGTTACCTTTGGAAAAGGTAATGCTTCCTCAACTTTCGCCATCCGACACATTGCTGTTAAATGTCTTGTTTGAAAATAATAATAATAATAACACTGCCAAAGCATTGAACTTATTGTATCCAATCTTTTTGACGGTCTTAGAAATTTTAGATGATGTTAGTCAGCTTAATAAAAGAAACTTTAGTTCTACCACATTTGAAAATACATGCTAGTTTTGCGGGAAACCAATTTTAAATAGCTAAAATTCATGCACCTTTAATTTGCGAACTACTAAAGCGTCAGGCATGTGTCGTAATTTGTCGTTAGACAGGTATTTTGAAATACTATTAATGTTTTTCAAACATAATTTGAGTAAATACAAAGTTTAAGACTTATAAGAAATTTTTTTTTTTAGTTTTTTTTCGTTTTTTATGATTTCTCATAAACGGCTCTAACGATTTCAAACTAAATGTTAAGCTGTATAGTTCTTGAGAATTCTCAGCTTTTGACATGCAACAAATTGCTGTGAATACAAATGTTTCAAAAAAATGGTGAGCATTTTTTTTATCAGATTTTTCACAGCTTTTTTCTGATTGCTAACATACGGCTCTTACGATTTCAAATTAAATTTGAAGCTATATAGCTCTGGAGATTCCACAACATTTGCTACAACACATTACTGTTAAATGTTCGGTTTAAAAGTTATTAATAAAAAATGGCATCATTCATCAGTTCAGAACACTGCCTGAGCATTGAACTTATTTTGCGTATCCAAACTCTGTTTGACGGTCCTAGAATAGGAAGAAACTTTAGTTTTACCATTTTAGTAGATAGAAAACGCGGATTCTGGGACAAATATTTATAACAATACCAGATATGTTATTAAATCCATATAAGTCACACACATATTGTTCACCCTAATCATTCATTTATCAAAGTTTTGTAATGGCAAATTTTTAATTTAAAGTATCCAAAGATAGTTCCTTTGGAATTCTTGAATTATTTTTCAGGTAAAGAAATGAGTTTAATAAAAATCTTTCAGACATTTTGAAAAAAATAAATATATATATATATAAATATATATATAATATAATTTATATATATGTACATATAAAGTTTATAATAATATAATAATAAAAATATAATATACGAGGTGTGTTCAAAAAGTAAGGTGACTTTTCAAATTTCGCGGGCAACATATTTTCGATTATCGATTTTTTTGTTTTGTTATGTTGGTACACTCTTCCCTAACATCTATACCAAGTTTCAATTGAATCCCCTTTTTTGTTTAGTTGTGATGTGTAAAGGTAAAAAGTTGTTTTGCGTGCTCAGCGATTTTTTGCTATCGAAAAATACGGATCAAAGGATTTGCATAAAATTTTGTGTAAAAAATAAAATGATGTGCTCCGAAACACTTGTAATGTTGACAGTGGCATACAGTAAAACTGTTCTGAATAAAAAAATGTTTACAAGTGGTACAAACTCTTCCAAGATGGCCGGGAAGATGCCAATGACGAGCCTCGCTCTGGACGCCCAAGCACGTCAACAACTGATGAAAACGTTCAAGCAGTGAAGAAAATTGTTTTGGAAAATCGTCGAATCACTATCAGAGAAGTTGCTGAAGATGTCGGTATATCGCTTGGCTCGTTCCATGAAATTTTTTCAAACGTTTTGGGCATGAGTCGTGTGTCAGCGAAGTTTGTTCCAAAATTGCTGAATTTTGACCAAAAGAACCGTCGCATGAGCATAGCTCAAGAGCTGTTGGATGACGTCAACGACGACCAGATTTACTCAAAAGGGGTCATAACTGGTGACGAATCATGAGTATATGGTTATGATATCGAAACCAAAGCCCAATCGTCACAATGGAAGAGACCAGGTGAGCCAAGACCGAAAAAGGCATGCCAAGTTCGATCAAATGCCAAAGTTTTGATCACTGTATTCATGGCGTGGTGCATCAGGAGTTCTAACCATATGGTCGTACGGTCAATAAACAGTATTATCTGGAAGTTATGCGCCGTTTGCGAGAAGCAATACAAAAGAAACGTCCAGAATTGTGGAAAAACAATTCATGGCTTTTGCATCACGATAATGCCCCTGCTAACCCATCTGAAAGAATTCTCATTCATATCCCAAATGAGAGTGAATTTCTAAGTGTGAAAGTTTCCGTGCAATCTTTATCCATTTTTGTTACATGTTCTTATATTCCACCATACTCTGATCTTGTAATTTATGAGCATCAACTGTCTGCAAAAAAATCTGTTCTATCCCTTTTCCTAACAGAAACCTTTTGATTGTTTTAGATGACTTTAATCTTCCTGATATTTCTTGGTCTCCTCCTACTGACTCATTTGTCGCTCTGCCTTTACCCGCCCATGATTTTGTGGATGGCCTTTTAGAATTATCGCTACAACAGTTAAGCTGTATAAAAAATTCCTGAAGTAGAGAATTAGATCTTGTGTTTGTTTCAGACCCGTCTGAAATCACAGTATGTAGAATTGACGCTCTTTTTGTACCTGAAGACCGAAATCATCCAACTATGGAACTGACAATTTGCCTCCCCTGTTCTGATACCCTGTCTCCTTTAGTTTCTCCAACTAAAATGGGATGTTTTCGTAAATGTTACTATAATAAACTTAACGATATGATTTCTCATTTTAATTGGTCAGAACTGTACAATTGTACAGACATTGATAGTGCCACTGAACTATTCTATACAGTGTTAAATACGTTTTTTAATGTCTTCGTCATGGAAACTATGAAGATCACTTTGCAACAAAATATGATGGAATTTACGTCATGAAAACCACCATGCAAACCCATACACAAGCTACATCGATAAAATTACAGTTGGCCAACTGCAACCTTGCCATTGCCGCTGTTTACTGCCCACCCCGTTTTACAGTCGCCCAAGACCAATTCATGGACTTCTAAAATTCAGTTGGAGAGCAATTCATAGCAGCAGGAGACTACAACGCCAAGCATACACAATGGGAATCCTGCCTTGTGACCCCCAAGAGAAGGCAACTATATAATGCACTCATCAAAACATGCAACAAATTGGACTACTTTTCATTAGGGAGCCCTACATACTGGCCTACAGATCCTATAAAAGTACCTGATTTAATTGATTTTGCTGTGACAAAAAATATTTCTCGCAATATAATATCTGCAAAATAGCTTTTGGATCTATCATCGAACCACTCATCAGTGCTTTTAACTCTTCTCAAACATCAACTGGCTGAAGTTCAAATATACGTAAGATCCCACAGCTCAACATCAAGGAGGATATCGACTGCTAATCCGATGCACTGGAGTCTGTACTCGTCGCAGCAGCCAAAGTCTCTACACCTCAAGGGAGGAGTGGGCACACACACCAACATAAAACTAACCTTGAAATCAAACAGCTTGTTTTGATGAAAAGATATTTTAGGCGTGCTTGGCAAACCAGCCGATCGCCATCCTCAAAAAAAAGTCTTAAGAAAGCTGGTCGCAGACTTACCAGGGCCCTTAGGCTCTCCCATAAGAAACTCTTCAGGCAGCTGGGCTAGAAGCGATAAAGACAGAGCTGTTACTTTTGCTTTACCCTGCAACGAATTCATTCGCACTACCGTTGCCGTCAATTCGTGTTGAAACTGAGACGGAGCCAATTCTGTTTCAATCAACTGAAGCTTAAAAAGTCATGAGCTAGCAATTGAGACCAAAAAAGGCCCCAGGCCTCCCAAAATGGCTAATTGAACTCCCAAAGTGGGCAGTTGAGGTCATCTGTAAACTCTTTAACGGGATTACACGACTTGGCTACTTCCCAAAAAAAAAATGGAAGAAATCGGTAATCATAATGATCCCAAAGCCAGGAAAAGATCACAGCTTCATACAGACCGATAAGTTTACTGTCATGTCTGTCAAAACTGCTCGAAAAATGCCTTTCGATGCACAAAGTTATTCCGGCACATCAATTTGGCTTTCGAGAAAGCCATGAAACAATAGAGCAAGTCAACAGATTAAGAACAGAAATACGGTCTGCATTAGAAATCGGGAATACGGCAGTGAGGTATTCCTTGATGTTGCACAAGCTTTCGATCGAATCTGGATTGATGGCCTTATGCATAAGATCGGAACTATTCTGCCGGAAAACACTCACAGGGTACTTGAATTGCACCTTACGACAGAGGATTCGCGTGAGATGCAACACTACAACATCCGACGATTACACTATAGAGGCTGGAGTTCCCCAAGGTAGCTCCCTTTTTTCAACTCTATTTCTCCTCTACACTGCAGATATTCCCTCGAACGACCGGCTAACTACTTCTACATTCGCAGACGATACCGCGATCATAAGTCGGTCCAAATGCCCAATTCAGGCAACTTCACTTCTAGCTGATCTTCTCGTGGTAGTGGAGAGGTGGTTATCAGACTGGCGTACAAAAATAAATGCGCAAAAGTGTAAACACATAACGTTTACTCTAAACAGACAAACGTGTCCCCCACTAATTCTGAATAACACGCCACTTCCACAAGCATTGGCATTTTACCCGTAAAAGACGAAATATCAAAACATAAAGCGTTCTACCACACCAAGCTAAAGTCTTTTCTACCACACCAAAAGAAAGTCTCTAAAACACAAAAATTAACTAAATAAAGAAAATTTAATTTAAATAACGTATATAGCTCCATTTAACCTAGACTTATGGTGCAAGCTTTGAATTATACATATATTTATCGCTATATATAATATTTATCGCTATATAAATATATATATATTTAAATCTGTAAACATAAACCGATTACTTTCATCTTTTTAAAAATAATAAATCATCATTGCACGAACTGCGGCATACAGTATGCGCTAGAACTACAAAACTTGCTGTTTGTTTAAGTGAAATAAAGTTTTTAAGCATTTATTTCGAGATTATCATTAAACCAGTCACCGCCTCCTATAAAAAAATTGCCAGAAGTGGAATTTATTTGAAAAAAAAAAACACCAGAAAGTGACATACAGATTCTTCAGAGGGGATAACATTATGCATCAAAAAGGAGTTTTACGCGGAGGGAAAGCAGTTTACTGGTACAGCTTTTACACCGTACAGCTTTTACACCAAATGAAAGGAAAAACTTCTAGCTTAATTTCAAGATTGACCTGAAGAGACCAATACCTATTGTCTTGGCACCGCAAAAGGATGGCAAAAAGCTCATCACTTCGATTACAGACGGCGAACGATTTCCAAGGATCATTTTCCCACGCTACTTATAGACAATTTATTCAAAGAACTCGAGAACATTTCTAATTTAGCAGCCGTAGTTTAAAAATACATTCAAATAGTCGTAATGTACATGGATGACTTCATTATTCCCTCTAAGGATGTACATGAAGAAATCGTGAAGATAGAGCGTGTCGTTACTGAGCTTCATAGTTCATTTTGAGAATGATGTGGAATAAATATTGATTACTAAGGAAAGGTTGTCTTTTTGTACGAAGAGCAACTTGTAGATTTCAGTTCCTAAAAGTAGCATTGAAATCTACATTAAGCTCAAGCGGAAATACACACAGACGCTTCTATGCACGGTTTCTGAGGAGTTCTCCTAAAAAAATATCCCTACGATCAACAGTTGCACACTATTTAATACTAAACTGGCTGCAGCCAGTTGAAATCAATGTCCTGAAAAATGGCGTATCTGTTCACTAGGGATAAGATTCGAAATCATTACCGAAGGCAATGCATTTTCTTTAGCAATGAAAAAATGATGCGAAATCCCCTTAAAAGTATCACAGTGGAAATTGGTTCTTTAGGAATAGGATCATACATCGAAGCGGCAGCAAAACTTGGCAGATTGAACCCTAAAGTCGAGTTTCTTAGCGAATGCCAAGGGACACACTCCATTAAAGGTTGCACGTGCCAATTTTAATGCAGCAATAAATCATTCGTCTGGCCCGTTAGCAAGAACATTTCTCTAGACAGGCACAAAGAAATCTTTACATCCATTAAGATACCGTTGGAAACATATCATGTAAGACATAAAGAGCAGACCAGCAAAAACCACAATTAAATTTTAAATTTGTCTGGATCCACCCGATCGTAATTGATCGACTTCGTCTGAAAGCGGCAGTGTTATGAAATCCTAAGCGTCTAATATCAGACACAGGGGCAGCGTTTGCCACACATTTGAACAGCTGAACACGACCTTAAAGCCGCAGCTTTAAAAAAAAAACTAACAAAAAAATTACATTTTAGCGGAAGAATCGTAGATCCCTAAGACGAAGCTTACCTGCAACGAGCTCGTCTTCATAAAGCACACACATTACAGAAACAGCCTGAACTTAAAACCAAATTTTTTAGAACCTTGAATTAGTAGGGCTTTTTCCAATAGATAAAATGACATAAAAAGTTAGTCCATTTCTTGATCATGTCTACGGAAAACAAAGGATATAATTACCCGATCCGGCTTCTTTCGTTTAAAATGTGAGCCTTTTATATTAGATATATAAAATTAAATTAAATTAAAATACAATTCAAATAATTTTACTTTGTTCCTAACACTTTATTGGTGATTGGTCGCTTGCTTGATTTTTTAATGTAAAGTTTTTCTTAAGCGAAATTTTGTGCCAAACGCATAAACTTTTATAATTTGTTAAGCTCTCTATTTATGCCGATGTTTTGCAACACCTTGTGCACCAACAATAGGGAAGGTAAAATTTGATAATAGTTTACAGTTGTGTTGTCCTTACCACACTTTCTCCTACTACCTACAATACAAATAACACTATTTCTCATATATAGAACGGGTTTAAGCATGCATATTTTAGACATTCTGGCGCTGCGCAAGTTTAGTTCAGCTTGTAAGTTAACCTTATGTAAATACAAACTAAACCAATTTAATTATGTTTTAAACAGTTAAATAAATTTAAATAAAACAAATTAAAGCGATCGATATGGGCTTAGATATGAACTAATTAACGTTAGTAAACCTTGTTAAAATCAAATAAAATTAAAAACAAAAATTATTTTATTATTTCTCTGACCATTTCTTCGACAGCTATATGTTGGAATCGTCCGATTTGTATTAAATTTAATTCGAAATTCCTTAAAACATAAGAAGTTATTTTTTCAATATATTAGGATATTATGTCAAAAAACACTGAAGCTATAATTTGTTTACTATTTTTTTCACCAATATATAGCTATATTTTGATCAAATCAAATTCCAAATTCAAAACTAATCAAAAAAGCGTAGAAGTTCCAATGTTAAAAATTACCAGAGATTACCGTATGGCAGCTTCAGCTCGAAATTCATAAAAATTATTATTTTTTTAAGCTAAAAGATATAGTTGTCCGATCGGGTTGGTTCCGATTGATATACTACCTGCAAAAGAAAGAAGACTTTTAGAAAATTTCAGCCCGAATGTTTTAAAACTGAAAGACTAGTTTGCGTGTAAACGGTAGAGCAGACGGATGGACAGATGGAAATAGCTAGATCGACTCGTCTAGTGATGCTGCTCAAGAAACTTCTCTTCACTGCGTTGCAAACTTAATAAAATGAAATATGAGATTACGCGTTTTAATACTAATAAAGGGGCATCCGGTTTAAACAGTGAGGTGTTATTTGATGCTTATTTTAAGTGAAAATACATCTAGGTTAATAGTCAGGGGTATTTATCCCTAGCTGGGTTTTCTCCTTAACCAATTTATTTTTTCAAGTACTTGGAATGCAATACTTTTTTTCTGTTAAGTTTTATAGTAAATATAAACGCGAAAAGCTATAATAATGGAAGATATACACATTTGATCTCCACTACAATTATAAACAAATCAATCGATTTATTATTGGACGAATTAATTTACAAAAGTATAAGAATTGCACAAACGTGCTAATTAACTTTACACTACGCTAAAGCATATTGGTAACCATTTGTTACTTTTAATGTAATATTTTTCTAATGCAAAATAAACTTTTATACTTTTTTATGCTCTTTATTCTTTTCTGATATTTTGCAACAACACGAAGAATTTTGAAGGTAACATTTAATAATACTTGACTTTGTTGAAATAAACCAATAGTTTTATTGAGCAACTGGTCGTAACAGCTGTGTTTTCCTTACCCCAATCTCTCCTTTACCTACAATAAAAATAATACTATTGAGAGACTAGTTTACGTGGAAACGGATAGCACTCCAAAACTTTCGTGCCTTCTTTCTTGCTCCTTACCTTTACTTATTATTTATATATACTGTGCAGGATACAGCTTTTAATGCCGTCTTTCCCTCCATCTTGGTTAGTTAACGCTTTCTAATAGCCGCAAACCTTAACTAGTTATACCCGTTACTCGTAGAGTAAAAGGGTAATCTAGATTCATCGGAAAGTATGTAAAAGGTAGAAGGAAGAGTTTCCCACCATATAAATTATAATTATTCTTGATCATGATCACTAACCGAGTCGATTTAGCCATATCCGTCTGTCCGTATGAGCGCTGAGATCTCGGAAACTATAAAAGCTAGAACCGTCAGATTTAGCTTGCAGATTCTTAGGGCTTCTGCGCAGCGCAAATTTGTTTCAGCGAGGTGCCGTGAGGTGTAATCCCCTACAGTTTTTATGACAGAACAACAATTTTAACTTAATCTATTTGTCTCATCAATACCTATTGACTGACGAACCACGAACCCCCCAAAACTGTGGTGGCCACAGTTGTCATGCTAGAAATTTTTTTTCAATATTTGCCACGCCCACTCTAACGCCCCCAAAGCGCAAAAACGCTTAAAACTGTTTAGGTGGCGCTTTAGAGTATTTTTTTTTTTTTGCAGCTTATATATCTCCATTTTTATTTTTATTCCTCAAGCTGAGTAACGGGTATCTGATAGTCGAGGCCTCGATTCTTTATTAATTTCTTTTTTCGTGCCACATCCTTTTGTTACTTTGGCTAAAGCCACCCTTTGCCGCTTCAGATTGTAATCAATTTTGCCATGTAAATGGTTAATAATAATGTAACATAATTTTATTTAAAGGATTTCAAAATATTCAAAACTTTGGGAGCTAGACAGGTTTTAGTGCTATTGGTCGTTTGAAAGCGTTGGAGGGGAATCTCAGAATTAAATAAATTAAATTTTATAGCAACTAAATTATGCGCATATGCGACTTATGTATCGATTCTGATCGCAAACCCAGGTTTCAAAGTATCAATCTTGCTATTTGTAGGGTTACCACAGCTCAGCTGCCGTCTTGTTATTTTACTGCTAGATGGATGCTGATTGAATTAATTCCTGTCAACAAAGTCCTGGCGTTACGCATGAAGAGTCTGTCAGAGTTTTAGCGGTAGAGGCCGGCGGCAAGAGATCGTGAGCTCGGGGGTAAGCCTGTCTAAGCCCAGTGTACCTCGTCCTTAGCGCTTCGTCAAGTACAATTGAGCAGCGGTCTGTATTTATACCCACAATAACCCCCAACAAACCCTTGAATTCTGTGCTTTTTCACTAAGCAACTGGGCGGCCACAACTGGTCGACATCTGGGCCGAGCTGAAAGCTGAGTACCACGACAGAGCCGGTCCGAGCATCACGCTAAGGAATGCTGAAAGGACAAACTAGGGGCAAGCCTGAGCGTCGACAACTTGCACGGGAAGGCGAGTCATTCAGGTTAAACGGGGCGGAGAAACCGTTCGAGTTCCTGGAAAAAGTTGAATTGACCGCCAACACCTACGGCTTGGATTTAGATACGATCCCCCGAGCGATGCCAGAATTTCTTAAAGAAAGGAAAGTTGAAATAGTTAATCGCCAACAACAAGCAATGGAAAACCTGGGCAGAGTTCATTGAGAGTTTGCATTCATACTTTCTGCCAAGAGACTTCTTCAGCAGGCTTGCGGATCAGTTCAGGCAACGGAAGCTGGGCGAGTCGTTTCTCGATGGCGACGACAACTTGGCAGGCGCATTGTCAAGACAGCCACTACCAGAAACGCTTCGAGGGATCAAGAAGACTTCGTCGTGACCATGCAAGCTGGAATCAGGACAAGCTCGGAAAGAGAAGGGCCAGCACAAAAGTACCCGGTCTACGTGTTTGAGGGAGACACCTTGTGCAGGAACATACCACATAGAGCAGGCAGTGAGGATGTCGCGAGATGAAAGATGTGCGTCCCGAAAACTCTACGGCAAACAGTGCTGAAAGAGAACAACCAAAGGACAATAGCACTCCTGGCAGCCCGGCGTTTATTACTCAAGGCAGAGAACCGAGACTACCCAGCGCCTTATACGACTAAGAGACCTTGGGAACCAGGCGACCCACTGAGATCCGAGGGAAGGCCAACAAACTCGGATAAGGGAAGTAACGGTACCCGAAGGTCCTAAATAAAGCCGCAGGGCGCTGGCAGCTGGGATGCAGTCGATCACGAGGAGTCAAACCATTAAGATCAAATACCATACTAAACAGTCAAATAACGAAGTAAACTACAAAGGAGCCACAACGAGTCCAGTCGTCGGAAGTAGCCTACAAGAAGCTAGATGGCTACGTCGAGACGTCGGGATCGGAATTAGAAGGAATCTCCGAATTGAGGCACAGGTACCTCAGCTCCAGAGGGCATCACCCGGCTAGGTCAAGGCGATCTGTTTATTCCTGTTAACAAAGTCCCGGCGTTACGCCTGGAGAGTCTGTCAGGCAACAGGCCTGTCTAAACCCAGTGTACCTCGCCCCAAGCATTACTTTGGCGTGAGCCCCGTACGTCAAGGGGAAAAGGAGCAAATTCTGGCGCGATCAGCGAGCAGGAAGAGCAGGCGATCGCTACGGTCTCGAGTAAAGTTTTTTAGGAGAGCCTACGGTTCCTACTCGTGGAGTCCCGGATCGGCGTATACCCGAATTCCTGAGAGCAGTGCGAGGCAGCTTCGTATCATTTGTTTGGTAGTCCGCGGGATTTGAGCAGAAACCGCATACGAGCTACCAGACAACCAGAACCATCGGAGACACCGAGGGCAAGAAAATTATAAAGCCGACTGTAGTTATACCCGCAATAAACCCACAACGATCGAGTAAATTCTGTGCTTTCTCACTTAACTACTGCGCGGTCTCGTTTATATAAATTTGGTGGGCTTAACACACACAATCTATTGAGCTTGCCGCACAAATCTCGAAGCGAGCAGAAAGTTAACAAAATCAGTTCTTTACATCTGGCGCCCAAAACGTTTTTGTCCCAGCAGTGAAAGCAACATGAACATAATGGGAATGAGGTGGATCTACCGCCTTAAGAAAAAGGATTTCGCCCATGTCGCCCTAGACGGCAGATTAGAAGTATTACTACGAAACAGAGAATGACCCACAACTCGTCGAAATGTGGGCTGAGCTGAAAGCTCCACGACAGAGCCGAACCAAGCATCAAAATAACGACCGCTGACGGCAAAAACCGAGTGGCAAGCCTGAGTATCGCCAAAGTGCAAAGGGAGGCCCAGAGCAGAGAGGCAAGCCAACACAAGAATACGACAGCGCCGACCTCGAGACCCAGTCAGACAGATTATGCAGTCAGGTTCGACAGGGCAGATTGACCGTTAAAGTTCCTGGAGCAAGTAAAATGGCCGCCAACACATACGGCTTGAATTTAGACATGATCCCCAGAGCGATGCCAGAATTCCTTAAAGGAAGGGCTTTAAAATGGTTTATCGCCAACAACAAGATACTTCTTTACCAGGCTGGCGGATCGGCTCAAGCATGGGGCCATTGAAATATTCTCCGAAATACGCCCTAAAGATCGTGAAGGAGAACTTCACCCCAAGTTTTAGGATATTCCTAAGAGCGTACTATTTGTTGGACCTGGATACACTTATGATATAAGCCGATGAGTACAAAGAACTAAAAAAGGAACAGGAAGTGTTCGCACTGGAAAAAAAGTTCCCGAAGACCAAGTCAGAATCACCAACGCAAGTCACCAGGAGACACGGGAAATGACCAATGGTCACCGCACAACGAGTCCCATTGCAGCAGGCAACAGGAGCACCACGAGGAGGCCAATGGACAACACTGTTTTGAGGCCATCAAGAACAACACAGAGAAACGATACTTATCACAGACCCCCAGGAGGCCTGCCGAAAGAGCGGAGGCCAGGGACACTGGGCGCTTGGATGTCGACACCAAGCCTGTTGTTCTGCTGGGTGGTCAGGAGAGTAGGTGTGAATGAATGAGCCTGAAACCGACACAATGGATGGCTTGAGGAGAAGATTTTGGTGGTAGTCGTGCAGCAGGAAACCGAAGATGACGACACAGCGAAATTCCTGGGGCAGAGCTATCAAGTTTCAAAACCGTGACGGAACGTCGAACGTCGGAATAAACCAATAAAGCAGCGATACTACCGCCAATAGCTTCGGACTCCGTTCGGCGTCTGCGAACATAAAGAGGGTGCTGGACTGTGTGATCGGTCCCGAAATGTCACCGCACGCATTTGCTTACCAAGACGTTATCATAGTGATCGGGCGCACGCTAAAAGAAGAAGACCAATCCGATAGAGGTGTTCCGGAGTCTGAATGAAGCAAGTCTGAGGCTGAGCTCGGAAAAATGCCAATTTTTCAAGAAGGAGCTTTTGTATCTGGGTCGTCGAGTAAGTAGTGACGGAATAGGCTCGGAATCGGAAAAGGTACCGGCCATCGGCAAACTAGAACCAACGTCAACAATTAAAGAGCTCGCACACTACCTATGCGTAGCATCCTTGTATCATCGATTTGTACCCGACTTCGTAAAAATAGTCAAACCTATCAACGATCTGCTACGCACATGCAACAAGTGGGTGTGGTCGCAGGTACATCCGATGCCATTCGAAAGTGCATGGCAATCGTCTGAGCGACCCGGAAACTTAAGCCGTATCTGGAAGGTTACCACTTCAACGCACTTAACACGTAACAGCATTGAGAGCCCTTTATGAAGGGTCGCCAGGTGGGCCCTGGAGTTGCACCAATAGCACTTTGAAATAGCATACAGGAAAGGACAACTCAACGCGGTGGCAGATCCATTGTCAAGGCAGCCACTTCCAGAAGCGCTTCTAGGAATCAAGAAGACAGGCGGAAGCTTCCACAGCATGCAGCAGGATTCAGCACATGTGCTAACTATACCCAATACAGGAATATACATCACAGAGCAGGCAGCGTGGATGTCGCAACATGGAAGATGTCCGTCCCGAAAGCTCTACGGGGAATCTGTGCTGATGGGGAACCACGCCTGACCGGCAGCTGGCCACGTAGGAAGCCGAACGATAATAGCCATCTGGAAACTCGGTACTACCGACCAGGAAAGCACAGAGACGTCCGAGCCCACGTGAGAGGATGCGAGACATGCATGAGATTCAAGCCGACTCAGATGCAGTCCCGGATCGGCATTTGCCCGAGACCCTGCTGTGCCGGAAGCCACACTACGTCCAGCGACGCAGCCAGAGCAGTTCGCAAGACACCGAAAGCTATAAACGGATTAAGGTTGGGACTAAGCATTAACAGCAGGGCGTCACGACTAATGTAGCGATAAGTACCTAAGCATAAATACTTTCAGTGTTAGATAATTAAAATTGTTGGCTTGTAAGTTAACAATATGCTTACACAATTTTTTTTAGAAATAAACATCATCCTAAGCCCATTTTGTAATTATTGAATAGAAATCGACGAAAGGCCATGGACCATATACACCTTTCTATACGAGTGCGTAAGCCTTCAAGGGATCTTTCGTGATTTTACTGGGCAGACATACTTCCTTATATTCTACTTCAAATTTTACGAGCCTTCTTCTTTGCTCGTCACCCTTATTTATTATATATATTTCTCATGAAATATTTCTAGGAAATATTTCAATGCCGTCTTTCCCTCCGTCTTGGATAGGTTGCAAACCTCAACTAGTTTTTGGAAGCTACCACTTGATTATTATTATTATGTATTTTTTGGTATCCTTTGAATGTTCTTTCTGTTCCCTTAGATGACTCTGGCGTATGCCAGCGTATGGCGTAGAATCCGTTTGCCTTAAAGAAGTGACGCAGACTCTCGACCGTATATTTGTTAATTTCCTTTTGCGTGCCATATCTTTTTGTGACTTTGGCTCATGCCACCCCTTGAGGCTTCCGATTGCAATGAATTTTGGATTGTACGTAGTTATTAATATAATAACGTAATTTTATTGAAAGCTACTCAAAATATTAAAAATGTGGGCGCTCGACAAGCTTAATGTTATTGGTCGTTTGAGCGCGTTCGAGTGGAAGCTCAGTAGCTACATGCCGTATTCCTAATTACCCAATAGTTTTAGAGATCTGTACTCTAAAATGGTTAAAGCCGAACTATTAGATAAGCTTTTATGACCTTACGCCCGTATCTAGCAAGAAAATGGCCAGTAGATAAAAGAGTCAAAAATAAATTAAATTTTAGAGCAACTAGATTACGCCATTTCTTTAATATATTATCTTGTCCTCCCGTTGAAGATTGTGATTTTGTGTTTTCTCGATTAGATCAGCACCTTTCGATCCCCACTCGCCTCTCTACTAATTAGAGCGCTGGCCACTTCCCACACCATGGGAGCAATAAGTACTCCTGATATCAACAGCCAATTTTTATGTTGGCATCCTAGGGCCATGTCACTGCTTACGCCACATTTACTAATGTTCGGTAAGTTTAACGCTCCTTTTCTTTTTTATTCGTCGCCCAGGATTACTAGCATTGTATGCTCTGAGGGAAATTCTCAAGTACGGGATAAAGATAAAGATAGAGAACCCGCGGAATGCTGTAGAGCACGACATCTGCTTAGAAATGAAAAAACGATTGTGTTTTATGACTGTATAGGTATTTTTTCTTGCTAGTTTCGAAACCTATTTGATACTAAGTTGTATTTTACAAAAGGAATGCCGTCGTAGCTGCATTGCCAAGAGCGAAAAAGAAATATGTATATAGATTAATGGCGGTTTTTTTTACATTGACTGAGTATAAAGAAGAGTGATGGCATTACGCGCCTAAAGATGGATGTTATTAGAGACTGCAATAGTTCACAAGTACCATCTATAATTCGAATTCCGAGAAAATCCCCACTATCACTCACTATCGACCCTAATTCCATAAAAACTCACGCTTAAGCATCAAAACCAACTCAGCACCATAATCTTTAAAATTTGACTGGAGCTTCTACTCTACACTATTCTTCTCCCCCTTAGCGCTTACTCACCAGGTGATGGTAGGAGATACCATTTTTTGACGTATAGAAGAAAACTGTTTTTATATAATAAAAATTTTCGTTATTTGGTTTCAAAATCCAAACTCATAAGCCATCGAGATAAGCTCAGTAAGACTCAGCAGACTTCAGACTTTTTCGCCAGGCTTAGGCAGCCAACTAAAGTCAGCGCCTTTACCTTTCTAAATTGACTCTAGTTTTTGCTGTAAACTCTTCTCCTCCCACACAGAAGGAATCTGACCATTAGCGCATACTTACCAGCTGATGCTATGATGAGTTTCCATTTATTTGCATATAGAAAACAACTGCATTTATATTATATAAACATTCTTTATTTTGTTTCATAAGTAAATAGTATGAAACTCCTTATATTTTAATATAATAAATTTGTATATGTAGTGGTTTATTGTCATGTATTTCATTTCTGAGTATTAAAAATTAGTTTGTAAATGTATTATACAATTTTTATTGTTTAACTTTTAAAATTTTGATTCCAGTCAATTATAAAAATTCAGGGAGAGTATTCACCGCTGTTTCATATTTGATAAGATCCACATATTTTTAAATTGATAATTTTTAATAGATCTCTTTTTAGAACGTCACAATTGACCATTAGAAAGAAAAATTATTGTCTTTCTCGATTTTTAAATCTTAATTAATTACTTTTTAATACAATATTATTATTATTATTTATGCTCCCTGATGTATTCTCTATTATGTATGTTTATTACCCGCTTATTAATATTATCCTTATTCTAAACATTTGAAAAATATGATTTTGTAAAAGATTCCCAACTGAGATTGCTATTAGTCGAATTTATGGGTAGACCAACGAAATTGGGTTTTAAATAAACTAATGCAATAATCAACATATGAGGATTAAGAGTTGTTATTTTTAGAATTCAAAGAATATTTACCTATTCAAATGTATCTATTCTTATAAGCTGGTCCCAATGCTCTTTGTAATTGAAACATACTTTAAAAGCATACAAATAATACAGAGTTTTCTATTGTAGATGTCAAGGTTTTGTTTTTAAGCCCTTGCAGAGGGTATAATCATTTCAGTCAGAAGTTTGCAACGCAGTGAAGGAGTCGTTTCCGACCCCATAAAGTATATATATTCTTGATCAGCGTCACTAGACGAGTCAATCTAGCCATGTCCGTCTGTCCATCTGTCTGTCCGTTTCTAGGCAAAATAAACCCTCAGTTTTAAAGCTCGGGCTAAAACTTTTCCAAAAGTCTTCTTTCTATTGCAGGTAGTATATAAGTCGGAACCAGCCGGATCGGAAAACTATATCTTATAGCTCCTATAGGAACTCTCGAGGGAACAATTTAAAAAAAAAATTATTTCTTCACTGTTTTTAAACTTAGTATGTTTCTAAGCTTAGTACTAACATTTTTATTTTTTATATTTTTATGAATTTCGAATTTAATTTAATAAAAATCGGACTACTCTAACATATAGATATAAAAAAATGGTCTAAAAATAAGAATGAAATAATTTTTTTTTAATATCACTGAAGTCAGCAACAATCCTTAAAAATCTTACATGGTGTTACTAAAGTTGATTATTTCTTATAACTGCAAGGGTATACAAACTTCGGCTTGCCGAAGTTAACTTCCTTTCTTGTTTTGCATACATTTTGATAAGGAACTAATTATAACTTTAGTTAGATGTCATAATTGAGAGACACTCATTTTCTTTTAAATTTGTGGTAAGCACTTGCTTAATTGGAAACAAGTAGTGCAAATAGCTAAAACAACTTTGCCCAAGAACAATATAATTATCACTGTGGACGGCAGTCCACTTAGCACACCAGGTAGTTGTGCGAATGCAACTACTATATATACGCGAAGAAGTGTTAATCTATAGTAATCGTCTAATTGTTCCGAGTGATACTTAAAACAAAAGATTTCATACCAAAACCTTAAGATAATCAATTGGTTACAGAGAAAGAGCGGTGAAAGTGTAAAAGCAAAAAATTAGAAAATAGCGGTAGGGATAAATACCCCCGCTATTTACCTAGTTCACCAACGATGGTAAACAGCTCAATATTAGAAACATTAGTTCTACAACTCTTGAAATAAAAAGGCTAGTTTGACGAGGAAACCCAGGAACACGCCGTTAGAAAGGTATTCCGAATTACTATGCACGCCTTTTAAGCTCCATTTGTCTAAATACCACCTTTTAAAAATTATTGGCTAAAGTTTTTTTATTTAAATTTTGTTTAGCCTTTTTCTAATTTCTCAAAAACGGATCTAACGATTTCAAATTAAATTTTGAGATTAGAGATCTTGAGATGAAAGATATTGAAATAAGATCTTAAGACTCCGCAAATTTTGACAGACGATCGACTTGCTCGTAAAGCGGCAGTGTTTGGTAGTCCTATATATATATATATATATGTCGGAACGAGCCGGATTGGGCAATTATTATATTATATTCTTTGTTTTCCGTGGAAATGATCAAGAAATGGAGTAACTTTCTATATCTATATAACTACATATATATATATATATATATATCGTTATAAGTTCATTTTTAAAGTTCATGCAGAGTTTATTCGCTAAACGGCTCGTTTAAAATGTGCATTCTCCTACTACCTACAATACAAATAACACTATTGAGAGTCTAGTTTACGTGAAAACGTACAGATGATCAGACAGACGGACAGACTGGGGTGCAAACTCTTGACAGAAGTCATAACCTTCTGGAAGAGTATAAAAAGTTAATCTTTAAAAGTGCCGATTTTGGTCCAATTTGGCAAAAAAAAAATTTTTGGGCCGTGTATTAGCTAATATTATAGAATCCAATTATAAAGTAAACTTATTTCCTAGGACATATACAATTTTGCGGCATTCTTGAATTATTTTTGTAATAGATTTGTATACCACTTTCTCATATATAGAACGGGTTTAAGCATGCATATTTTAGACATTCTGGCGCTGCGCAAGTTTAGTTCAGCTTGTAAGTTAACCTTATGTAAATACAAATTAAGTACAAATATAAATAAACACCAAGCTAAACCAATTTTATTAAGTTTTAAACAATTAAATAAATTTAAATAAAACAAATAAAAGCGATCGATATGGGCTTAGATCTTAACTAATGAACGTTAGTAAACCGTGTTAATTTTCTCAATATATTAGGATATTATGTCAAAAACCACTGAAGCTATAATTTGTTTTCTATTTTTTTTTCACCAATATATAGCTATATTTTGATCAAATCAAATTCCAAATTCAAAACTAATCAAAAAAGGGTAGAAGATTCAATGTTAAAAATTTATATAATTTGTTTTACTTTATTTTTCGTTATTATTAATTATATTATTAATTTTTCGTTCGTCCGTATGTCAGGTAAATAATATAATCGTCCGATTTTGATAAAATTTAGTTCCAAATTCTGAACTAATTAAAAATTATTATTTTAAATTTGTTTAAGCTAAAAGATATAGTTGTCCGATCGGGTTGGTTCCGATTGATATACTTCCTGCAAAAGAAAGAAGATTTTAAGAAAATTTCAGCTCGAAAGTTTTAAAACTGAAAGACTAGTTTGCGTGTAAACGGTAGAACAGACGGACGGACAGACGGACATAGCTAGATCGACTCGTCTAGTGATGCTGTTCAAGAAACATCTCTTCACTGCGTTGCAAACTTCTGAATGAAATCATTATACAAGGGTATACAAACCAACCTCACAAAATCACAAATAAATAATTAAATAATTTGTAATCTGTTTTTAAACATTAATAAAAAAATAATATCCAATATATTATTTGATATATTTTAAAGTTGAAACCAGATGCTACAAGGAAACCAAAATTAATAAAATGAAATATGAGATTACGCGTTTTAATACTACTAAAGGGGCATCCGGTTTGAACAGTGAGGTGTTATTTGATGCTTATTTTAAGTGAAAATACATCTAGGTTAATAGTCAGGGGTATTTATCCCTAGCTGGGTTTTCTCCTTAACCAATTTATTTTTTCAAGTACTTGGAATGCAATACTTTTTTTCTGTTAAGTTTTATAGTAAATATAAACGCGAAAAGCTATAATAATGGAAGATATACACATTTGATCTCCACTACAATTATAAACAAATCAATCGATTTATTATTGGACGAATTAATTTACAAAAGTATAAGAATTGCACAAACGTGCTAATTAACTTTACACTACGCTAAAGCATATTGGTAACCATTTGTTACTTTTAATGTAATATTTTCTAATGCAAAATAAACTTTTATACTTTTTTATGCTCTTTATTCTTTTCTGATATTTTGCAACAACACGAAGAATTTTGAAGGTAACATTTAATAATACTTGACTTTGTTGAAATAAACCAATAGTTTTATTGAGCAACTGGTCGTAACAGCTGTGTTTTCCTTACCCCAATCTCACCTTTACCTACAATAAAAATAATACTATTGAGAGACTAGTTTACGTGGAAACGGATAGCACTCCAAAACTTCCGTGCCTTCTTTCTTGCTCCTTACCTTTACTTATTATTTATATATACTGTGCAGGATACAGCTTTCAATGTCGTCTTTCCCTCCATCTTGGTTAGATAACGCTTTCTAATAGCCGCAAACCTTAACTAGTTATACCCGTTACTCGTAGAGTAAAAGGGTAATCTAGATTCATCGGAAAGTATGTAAAAGGTAGAAGGAAGAGTTTCCCACCATATAAATTATAATTATTCTTGATCATGATCACTAACCGAGTCGATTTAGCCATGTCCGTCTGTCCGTATGAGCGCTGAGATCTCGGAAACTATAAAAGCTAGAACCGTCAGATTTAGCTTGCAGATTCTTAGGGCTTCTGCGCAGCGCAAATTTGTTTCAGCGAGGTGCCGTGAGGTGTAATCCCCTACAGTTTTTATGACAGAACAACAATTTTAACTTAATCTATTTGTCTCATCAATACCTATTGACTGACGAACCACGAACCGCCCAAAACTGTGGCCACAGTTGTCATGCTAGAAATTTTTTTTCAATATTTGCCACGCCCACTCTAACGCCCCCAAAGCGCAAAAACGCTTAAAACTGTTTAGGTGGCGCTTTAGAGTATTTTTTTTTTTTTGCAGCTTATATATCTCCATTTTTATTTTTATTCCTCAAGCTGAGTAACGGGTATCTGATAGTCGAGGCCTCGATTCTTTATTAATTTCTTTTTTCGTGCCACATCCTTTTGTTACTTTGGCTAAAGCCACCCTTTGCCGCTTCAGATTGTAATCAATTTTGCCATGTAAATGGTTATTAATAATATAACATAATTTTATTTAAAGCTTTTCAAAATATTCAAAACTTTGGGAGCTAGACAGGTTTTAGTGCTATTGGTCGTTTGAAAGCGTTGGAGGGGAATCTCAGAATTAAATAAATTAAATTTTATAGCAACTAAATTATGCGCATATGCGACTTATGTATCGATTCTGATCCCAAACCCAGGTTTCAAAGTATCAATCTTGCTATTTGTAGGGTTACCACAGCTCAGCTGCCGTCTTGTTATTTTACTGCTAGATGGATGCTGATTGAATTAATTCCTGTCAACAAAGTCCTGGCGTTACGCATGAAGAGTATGTCAGAGTTTTAGCGGTAGAGGCCGGCGGCAAGAGATCGTGAGCTCGGGGGTAAGCCTGTCTAAGCCCAGTGTACCTCGTCCTTAGCGCTTCGTCAAGTACAAATGAGCAGCGGTCTGTATTTATACCCACAATAACCCCCAACAAACCCTTGAATTCTGTGCTTTTTCACTAAGCAACTGGGCGGCCACAACTGGTCGACATCTGGGCCGAGCTGAAAGCTGAGTACCACGACAGAGCCGGTCCGAGCATCACGCTAAGGAATGCTGAAAGGACAAACTAGGGGCAAGCCTGAGCGTCGACAACTTGCACGGGAAGGCGAGTCATTCAGGTTAAACGGGGCGGAGAAACCGTTCGAGTTCCTGGAAAAAGTTGAATTGACCGCCAACACCTACGGCTTGGATTTAGATACGATCCCCCGAGCGATGCCAGAATTTCTTAAAGAAAGGAAAGTTGAAATAGTTAATCGCCAACAACAAGCAATGGAAAACCTGGGCAGAGTTCATTGAGAGTTTGCATTCATACTTTCTGCCAAGAGACTTCTTCAGCAGGCTTGCGGATCAGTTCAGGCAACGGAAGCTGGGCGAGTCGTTTCTCGATGGCGACGACAACTTGGCAGGCGCATTGTCAAGACAGCCACTACCAGAAACGCTTCGAGGGATCAAGAAGACTTCGTCGTGACCATGCAAGCTGGAATCAGGACAAGCTCGGAAAGAGAAGGGCCAGCACAAAAGTACCCGGTCTACGTGTTTGAGGGAGACACCTTGTGCAGGAACATACCACATAGAGCAGGCAGTGAGGATGTCGCGAGATGAAAGATGTGCGTCCCGAAAACTCTACGGCAAACAGTGCTGAAAGAGAACAACCAAAGGACAATAGCACTCCTGGCAGCCCGGCGTTTATTACTCAAGGCAGAGAACCGAGACTACCCAGCGCCTTATACGACTAAGAGACCTTGGGAACCAGGCGACCCACTGAGATCCGAGGGAAGGCCAACAAACTCGGATAAGGGAAGTAACGGTACCCGAAGGTCCTAAATAAAGCCGCAGGGCGCTGGCAGCTGGGATGCAGTCGATCACGAGGAGTCAAACCATTAAGATCAAATACCATACTAAACAGTCAAATAACGAAGTAAACTACAAAGGAGCCACAACGAGTCCAGTCGTCGGAAGTAGCCTACAAGAAGCTAGATGGCTACGTCGAGACGTCGGGATCGGAATTAGAAGGAATCTCCGAATTGAGGCACAGGTACCTCAGCTCCAGAGGGCATCACCCGGCTAGGTCAAGGCGATCTGTTTATTCCTGTTAACAAAGTCCCGGCGTTACGCCTGGAGAGTCTGTCAGGCAACAGGCCTGTCTAAACCCAGTGTACCTCGCCCCAAGCATTACTTTGGCGTGAGCCCCGTACGTCAAGGGGAAAAGGAGCAAATTCTGGCGCGATCAGCGAGCAGGAAGAGCAGGCGATCGCTACGGTCTCGAGTAAAGTTTTTTAGGAGAGCCTACGGTTCCTACTCGTGGAGTCCCGGATCGGCGTATACCCGAAATCCTGAGAGCAGTGCGAGGCAGCTTCGTATCATTTGTTTGGTAGTCCGCGGGATTTGAGCAGAAACCGCATACGAGCTACCAGACAACCAGAACCATCGGAGACACCGAGGGCAAGAAAATTATAAAGCCGACTGTAGTTATACCCGCAATAAACCCACAACGATCGCGTAAATTCTGTGCTTTCTCACTTAACTACTGCGCGGTCTCGTTTATATAAATTTGGTGGGCTTAACACACACAATCTATTGAGCTTGCCGCACAAATCTCGAAGCGAGCAGAAAGTTAACAAAATCAGTTCTTTACATCTGGCGCCCAAAACGTTTTTGTCCCAGCAGTGAAAGCAACATGAACATAATGGGAATGAGGTGGATCTACCGCCTTAAGAAAAAGGATTTCGCCCATGTCGCCCTAGACGGCAGATTAGAAGTATTACTACGAAACAGAGAATGACCCACAACTCGTCGAAATGTGGGCTGAGCTGAAAGCTCCACGACAGAGCCGAACCAAGCATCAAAATAACGACCGCTGACGGCAAAAACCGAGTGGCAAGCCTGAGTATCGCCAAAGTGCAAAGGGAGGCCCAGAGCAGAGAGGCAAGCCAACACAAGAATACGACAGCGCCGACCTCGAGACCCAGTCAGACAGATTATGCAGTCAGGTTCGACAGGGCAGATTGACCGTTAAAGTTCCTGGAGCAAGTAAAATGGCCGCCAACACATACGGCTTGAATTTAGACATGATCCCCAGAGCGATGCCAGAATTCCTTAAAGGAAGGGCTTTAAAATGGTTTATCGCCAACAACAAGATACTTCTTTACCAGGCTGGCGGATCGGCTCAAGCATGAGCCATTGAAATATTCTCCGAAATACACCCTATAGATCGTGAAGGAGAACTTCACCCCAAGTTTTAGGATATTCCTAAGAGCGTACTATTTGTTGGACCTGGATACACTTATGATATAAGCCGATGAGTACAAAGAACTAAAAAAGGAACAGGAAGTGTTCGCACTGGAAAAAAAGTTCCCGAAGACCAAGTCAGAATCACCAACGCAAGTCACCAGGAGACACGGGAAATGACCAATGGTCACCGCACAACGAGTCCCATTGCAGCAGGCAACAGGAGCACCACGAGGAGGCCAATGGACAACACTGTTTTGAGGCCATCAAGAACAACACAGAGAAACCATACTTATCACAGACCCCCAGGAGGCCTGTCGAAAGAGCGGAGGCCAGGGACACTGGGCGCTTGGATGTCGATACCAAGCCTGTTGTTCTGCTGGGTGGTCAGGAGAGTAGGCGTGAATGAATGAGCCTGAAACCGACACAATGGATGGCTTGAGGAGAAGATTTTGGTGGTAGTCGTGCAGCAGGAAACCGAAGATGACGACACAGCGAAATTCCTGGGGCAGAGCTATCAAGTTTCAAAACCGTGACGGAACGTCGAACGTCGGAATAAACCAATAAAGCAGCGATACTACCGCCAATAGCTTCGGACTCCGTTCGGCGTCTGCGAACATAAAGAGGGTGCTGGACTGTGTGATCGGTCCCGAAATGTCACCGCACGCATTTGCTTACCAAGACGATATCATAGTGATCGGGCGCACGCTAAAAGAAGAAGGCCAATCCGATAGAGGTGTTCCGGAGTCTGAATGAAGCAAGTCTGAGGCTGAGCTCGGAAAAATGCCAATTTTTCAAGAAGGAGCTTTTGTATCTGGGTCGTCGAGTAAGTAGTGACGGAATAGGCTCGGAATCGGAAAAGGTACCGGCCATCGGCAAACTAGAACCAACGTCAACAATTAAAGAGCTCGCACACTACCTATGCGTAGCAGCCTTGTATCATCGATTTGTACCCGACTTCGTAAAAATAGTCAAACCTATCAACGATGTGCTACGCACATGCAACAAATGGGTGTGGTCGCAGGTACATCCGATGCCATTCGAAAGTGCATGGCAATCGTCTGAGCGACCCGGAAACTTAAGCCGTATCTGGAAGGTTACCACTTCAACGCACTTAACACGTAACAGCATTGAGAGCCCTTTATGAAGGGTCGCCAGGTGGGCCCTGGAGTTGCACCAATAGCACTTTGAAATAGCATACAGGAAAGGACAACTCAACGCGGTGGCAGATCCATTGTCAAGGCAGCCACTTCCAGAAGCGCTTCTAGGAATCAAGAAGACAGGCGGAAGCTTCCACAGCATGCAGCAGGATTCAGCACATGTGCTAACTATACCCAATACAGGAATATACATCACAGAGCAGGCAGCGTGGATGTCGCAACATGGAAGATGTCCGTCCCGAAAGCTCTACGGGGAATCTGTGCTGATGGGGAACCACGCCTGACCGGCAGCTGGCCACGTAGGAAGCCGAACGATAATAGCCATCTGGAAACTCGGTACTACCGACCAGGAAAGCACAGAGACGTCCGAGCCCACGTGAGAGGATGCGAGACATGCATGAGATTCAAGCCGACTCAGATGCAGTCCCGGATCGGCATTTGCCCGAGACCCTGCTGTGCCGGAAGCCACACTACGTCCAGCGACGCAGCCAGAGCAGTTCGCAAGACACCGAAAGCTATAAACGGATTAAGGTTGGGACTAAGCATTAACAGCAGGGCGTCACGACTAATGTAGCGATAAGTACCTAAGCATAAATACTTTCAGTGTTAGATAATTAAAATTGTTGGCTTGTAAGTTAACAATATGCTTACACAATTTTTTTTAGAAATAAACATCATCCTAAGCCCATTTTGTAATTATTGAATAGAAATCGACGAAAGGCCATGGACCATATACACCTTTCTATACGAGTGCGTAAGCCTTCAAGGGATCTTTCGTGATTTTACTGGGCAGACATACTTCCTTATATTCTACTTCAAATTTTACGAGCCTTCTTCTTTGCTCGTCACCCTTATTTATTATATATATTTCTCATGAAATATTTCTAGGAAATATTTCAATGCCGTCTTTCCCTCCGTCTTGGATAGGTTGCAAACCTCAACTAGTTTTTGGAAGCTACCACTTGATTATTATTATTATGTATTTTTTGGTATCCTTTGAATGTTCTTTCTGTTCCCTTAGATGACTCTGGCGTATGCCAGCGTATGGCGTAGAATCCGTTTGCCTTAAAGAAGTGACGCAGACTCTCGACCGTATATTTGTTAATTTCCTTTTGCGTGCCATATCTTTTTGTGACTTTGGCTCATGCCACCCCTTGAGGCTTCCGATTGCAATGAATTTTGGATTGTACGTAGTTATTAATATAATAACGTAATTTTATTGAAAGCTACTCAAAATATTAAAAATGTGGGCGCTCGACAAGCTTAATGTTATTGGTCGTTTGAGCGCGTTCGAGTGGAAGCTCAGTAGCTACATGCCGTATTCCTAATTACCCAATAGTTTTAGAGATCTGTACTCTAAAATGGTTAAAGCCGAACTATTAGATAAGCTTTTATGACCTTACGCCCGTATCTAGCAAGAAAATGGCCAGTAGATAAAAGAGTCAAAAATAAATTAAATTTTAGAGCAACTAGATTACGCCATTTCTTTAATATATTATCTTGTCCTCCCGTTGAAGATTGTGATTTTGTGTTTTCTCGATTAGATCAGCACCTTTCGATCCCCACTCGCCTCTCTACTAATTAGAGCGCTGGCCACTTCCCACACCATGGGAGCAATAAGTACTCCTGATATCAACAGCCAATTTTTATGTTGGCATCCTAGGGCCATGTCACTGCTTACGCCACATTTACTAATGTTCGGTAAGTTTAACGCTTCTTTTCTTTTTTATTCGTCGCCCAGGATTACTAGCATTGTATGCTCTGAGGGAAATTCTCAAGTACGGGATAAAGATAAAGATAGAGAACCCGCGGAATGCTGTAGAGCACGACATCTGCTTAGAAATGAAAAAACGATTGTGTTTTATGACTGTATAGGTATTTTTTCTTGCTAGTTTCGAAACCTATTTGATACTAAGTTGTATTTTACAAAAGGAATGCCGTCGTAGCTGCATTGCCAAGAGCGAAAAAGAAATATGTATATAGATTAATGGCGGTTTTTTTTACATTGACTGAGTATAAAGAAGAGTGATGGCATTACGCGCCTAAAGATGGATGTTATTAGAGACTGCAATAGTTCACAAGCGCCATCTATAGTTCGAATTCCGAGAAAATCCCCACTATCACTCACTATCGACCCTAATTCCATAAAAACTCACGCTTAAGCATCAAAACCAACTCAGCACCATAATCTTTAAAATTTGACTGGAGCTTCTACTCTACACTATTCTTCTCCCCCTTAGCGCTTACTCACCAGGTGATGGTAGGAGATACCATTTTTTGACGTATAGAAGAAAACTGTTTTTATATAATAAAAATTTTCGTTATTTGGTTTCAAAATCCAAACTCATAAACCATCGAGATTAGCTCAGTAAGACTCAGCAGACTTCAGACTTTTTCGCCAGGCTTAGGCAGCCAACTAAAGTCAGCGCCTTTACCTTTCTAAATTGACTCTAGTTTTTGCTGTAAACTCTTCTCCTCCCACACAGAAGGAATCTGACCATTAGCGCATACTTACCAGCTGATGCTATGATGAGTTTCCATTTATTTGCATATAGAAAACAACTGCATTTATATTATATAAACATTCTTTATTTTGTTTCATAAGTAAATAGTATGAAACTCCTTATATTTTAATATAATAAATTTGTATATGTAGTGGTTTATTGTCATGTATTTCATTTCTGAGTATTAAAAATTAGTTTGTAAATGTATTATACAATTTTTATTGTTTAACTTTTAAAATTTTGATTCCAGTCAATTATAAAAATTCAGGGAGAGTATTCACCGCTGTTTCATATTTGATAAGATCCACATATTTTTAAATTGATAATTTTTAATAGATCTCTTTTTAGAACGTCACAATTGACCATTAGAAAGAAAAATTATTGTCTTTCTCGATTTTTAAATCTTAATTAATTACTTTTTAATACAATATTATTATTATTATTTATGCTCCCTGATGTATTCTCTATTATGTATGTTTATTACCCGCTTATTAATATTATTATTATTCTAAACATTTGAAAAATATGATTTTGTAAAAGATTCCCAACTGAGATTGCTATTAGTCGAATTTATGGGTAGACCAACGAAATTGGGTTTTAAATAAACTAATGCAATAATCAACATATGAGGATTAAGAGTTGTTATTTTTAGAATTCAAAGAATATTTACCTATTCAAATGTATCTATTCTTATAAGCTGGTCCCAATGCTCTTTGTAATTGAAACATACTTTAAAAGCATACAAATAATACAGAGTTTTCTATTGTAGATGTCAAGGTTTTGTTTTTAAGCCCTTGCAGAGGGTATAATCATTTCAGTCAGAAGTTTGCAACGCAGTGAAGGAGACGTTTCCGACCCCATAAAGTATATATATTCTTGATCAGCGTCACTAGACGAGTCAATCTAGCCATGTCCGTCTGTCCATCTGTCTGTCCGTTTCTAGGCAAAATAGTCCCTCAGTTTTAAAGCTCGGGCTGAAACTTTTCCAAAAGTCTTCTTTCTATTGCAGGTAGTATATAAGTCGGAACCAGCCGGATCGGAAAACTATATCTTATAGCTCCTATAGGAACTCTCGAGGGAACAATTTAAAAAAAAATTATTTCTTCACTGTTTTTAAACTTAGTATGTTTCTAAGCTTAGTACTAACATTTTTATTTTTTATATTTTTATGAATTTCGAATTTAATTTAATAAAAATCGGACTACTCTAACATATAGATATAAAAAATGGTCTAAAAATAAGAATGAAATAATTTTTTTTTAATATCACTGAAGTCAGCAACAATCCTTAAAAATCTTACATGGTGTTACTAAAGTTGATTATTTCTTATAACTGCAAGGGTATACAAACTTCGGCTTGCCGAAGTTAACTTCCTTTCTTGTTTTGCATACATTTTGATAAGGAACTAATTATAACTTTAGTTAGATGTCATAATTGAGAGACACTCATTTTCTTTTAAATTTGTGGTAAGCACTTGCTTAATTGGAAACAAGTAGTGCAAATAGCTAAAACAACTTTGCCCAAGAACAATATAATTATCACTGTGGACGGCAGTCCACTTAGCATACCAGGTAGTTGTGCGAATGCAACTACTATATATACGCGAAGAAGTGTTAATCTATAGTAATCGTCTAATTGTTCCGAGTGATACTTAAAACAAAAGATTTCATACCAAAACCTTAAGATAATCAATTGGTTACAGAGAAAGAGCGGTGAAAGTGTAAAAGCAAAAAATTAGAAAATAGCGGTAGGGATAAATACCCCCGCTATTTACCTAGTTCACCAACGATGGTAAACAGCTCAATATTAGAAAAATTAGTTCTACAACTCTTGAAATAAAAAGGCTAGTTTGACGAGGAAACCCAGGAACACGCCGTTAGAAAGGTATTCCGAATTACTATGCACGCCTTTTAAGCTCCATTTGTCTAAATACCACCTTTTAAAAATTATTGGCTAAAATTTTTTTATTTAAATTTTGTTTAGCCTTTTTCTAATTTCTCAAAAACGGATCTAACGATTTCAAATTAAATTTTGAGATTAGAGATCTTGAGATGAAAGATATTGAAATAAGATCTTAAGACTCCGCAAATTTTGACAGACGATCGACTTGCTCGTAAAGCGGCAGTGTTTGGTAGTCCTATATATATATATATATGTCGGAACGAGCCGGATTGGGCAATTATTATATTATATTCTTTGTTTTCCGTGGAAATGATCAAGAAATGGAGTAACTTTCTATATCTATATAACTACATATATATGTATATATATATATATATCGTTATAAGTTCATTTTTAAAGTTCATGCAGAGTTTATTCGCTAAACGGCTCGTTTAAAATGTGCATTCTCCTACTACCTACAATACAAATAACACTATTGAGAGTCTAGTTTACGTGAAAACGTACAGATGATCAGACAGACGGACAGACTGGGGTGCAAACTCTTGACAGAAGTCATAACCTTCTGGAAGAGTATAAAAAGTTAATCTTTAAAAGTGCCGATTTTGGTCCAATTTGGCAAAAAAAATTTTTTGGGCCGTGTATTAGCTAATATTATAGAATCCAATTATAAAGTAAACTTATTTCCTAGGAGATATACAATTTTGCGGCATTCTTGAATTATTTTTGTAATAGATTTGTATACCACTTTCTCATATATAGAACGGGTTTAAGCATGCATATTTTAGACATTCTGGCGCTGCGCAAGTTTAGTTCAGCTTGTAAGTTAACCTTATGTAAATACAAATTAAATACAAATATAAATAAACACCAAGCTAAACCAATTTTATTAAGTTTTAAACAATTAAATAAATTTAAATAAAACAAATAAAAGCGATCGATATGGGCTTAGATCTGAACTAATGAACGTTAGTAAACCGTGTTAATTTTCTCAATATATTAGGATATTATGTCAAAAACCACTGAAGCTATAATTTGTTTTCTATTTTTTTTTCACCAATATATAGCTATATTTTGATCAAATCAAATTCCAAATTCAAAACTAATCAAAAAAGGGTAGAAGATTCAATGTTAAAAATTTATATAATTTGTTTTACTTTATTTTTCGTTATTATTAATTATATTATTAATTTTTCGTTCTTCCGTATGTCAGGTAAATAATATAATCGTCCGATTTTGATAAAATTTAGTTCCAAATTCTGAACTAATTAAAAATTATTATTTTAAATTTGTTTAAGCTAAAAGATATAGTTGTCCGATCGGGTTGGTTCCGATTGATATACTTCCTGCAAAAGAAAGAAGATTTTAAGAAAATTTCAGCTCGAAAGTTTTAAAACTGAAAGACTAGTTTGCGTGTAAACGGTAGAACAGACGGACCGACAGACGGACATAGCTAGATCGACTCGTCTAGTGATGCTGTTCAAGAAACATCTCTTCACTGCGTTGCAAACTTCTGAATGAAATCATTATACAAGGGTATACAAATCCCAACCTCACAAAATCACAAATAAATAATTAAATAATTTGTAATCTGTTTTTAAACTTTAATAAAAAAATAATATCCAATATATTATTTGATATATTTTAAAGTTGGAACCAGATGCTACAAGGAAACCAAAATTAATAAAATGAAATATGAGATTACGCGTTTTAATACTACTAAAGGGGCATCCGGTTTAAACAGTGAGGTGTTATTTGATGCTTATTTTAAGTGAAAATACATCTAGGTTAATAGTCAGGGGAATTTATCCCTACCTGGGTTCTCTTCTTAACCAATTGATTTTTTCAAGTACTTCGAATACAATACTTTTTTATTTGCTGTTAAATATTTATTTTTAAGCAAATATAAACGCGAAAAGCTCTTATAATGGAAGATATACACATTTGATCTCCACTACAATTATAAACAAATCAGTAGATTTATTATTAAGCAAATTAATTTACAAAAGTTAAAGAATTTCACATACGTGCTAATTAACTTTACACTACTCAGAAGCACATTGGACATTTTCAGAATCCGACCGTTACATAGAAGAAGTATTTAATCTAACAGACTATTGTAAAATTGTTATAAGAGAAGCTGAGGAGCAAAATCCGAGCAATTATTCCAAAACGAACCAAAAAGCATGTGACAATCTTTTTAATAAAATAGACCACAATAATTGTTGAACTATTTAAAAAATTCAAGAAATTAGTTAGAACTAGATACACATAAGCAAAACAAAAAAGAATACAATGTAGGACAAGTTGTATATGAAAAAAATATGGAAAGAAAGAAACTTAAACAAATATATATAAATCAAATAGTTAGGGAAATTATGCCAAACAAAATAAAAAACAAGAAAGGAAGTTAACATCGGCAAGCCGAAGTTTGTATACCCTAGCAGTTATAAAAAAAAATCAACTTTAGTAACACCATGTGAAATTTTTAAGGACATGTGGTGGCTTCAGTGATATGAAAAAAAATTATTTCATTCGTTTTTTAGACCATTTTTTGACATCTATATGTTAGAGTAATTAAATTCGAAATTCTTTAAAAATATACAAATTTATTTAATTTAATTTTATTTATTCCCAGTATTATGAGATAATATGTCAAAAAGCCCCAAAACTATATTTTTTTTATATATATTATTTTCCCACCAGTTTTCCGTTCGTTCCTATGACAGCTATATGATATAGTCGGCCGATTTTGATCAAATTTAATTCGAAATTCAGAACTGATTTTAAAATGTTATTTCCAAGCTTAGAAAATTATATGTTAAAAAACACCAAAGATATAATTTTTTATATTATCTTACCATTAATTTTCCGATCGTTCCTATGGCAGTTATATGATATAGACAATGTGTAAAATTTTTAGCTCTTTTACTTTTAACTCGAGTTTTGATAATCAAAGACTCATTTTAGAAGGTAACTTTAACTTTCTATGCATTGAGTATTGCAAAAGTAGGCCAAATCCTTGGAGTAGTCTATTATAAAAAGTAAGTGAGATAAATACAATGTACAAACCTAATTATTTTTTATACAGAGAATATATTTTAGTTGCAATGTTACGCATGTTCCTTGGATCAATTTTTGCTCAGGCAATACAATTTTCCTAAGTACGAGTAAGCTAGAAGTATGCTAGCTCTAATAAACGATCAATTAAAAATATCGCAAAAGACGGTAGGCATTTTTGTTGGCATATACGGTACTACGTGGACCTTTTAAAATAGCAAATAGCAAAAAGTTGATCCAAATTGCAGGGCTTGCGATTGGAGAGATTTCCAAAGAATGCCTTAATAAATGTGAAAAGTACAGAATACCAAACAAATTTAGTCCATAAAGAATGATGGAAAATAAGAAACTATTCAATATGTTGGCTTTATCTTCTTAACCTCTTACTTTTTTATTGCGGCACAAAAATTAAAAAAAAAAATATTAACAATTCTAACTGTAATTAACTGGGACCTATTTTTTAAACATTTCTTCTATCTCAATTAAAAAAAAACTGTTTCACTACTAGGAATAATCGGTAAAAAAAAATAAGTAAAATATTTTAGATTCGGTGTTTTGACACATTATTTGACACATAGTTTTCGAAATGACATCTTTTAAATATTTCAGAACTACGAATTAATTTGCTTTTCAAAATGAAGTAAAAACAATCAGTTTAATCCAAAATCATGTAAATGGGATAATGTATACGGGGAAAAGTATGTAAAAATTAAGAGAAAGCCCTTTTTCTATATATATATTTTTAATTAAACAAAAACACATTTAAGCGAAATAAAAATATTGTGACGATTCCACCTTCAACAAACAAAAGCATTGATGTCAACTGCATGCGAATCGCTTCTGAATCGCAACAAAATTAACTGGTTTTTTGAAACGTTACCACCATGGTGACTTGCGATGAAAAGTGGTTCACTTACGAGAACGTTAGACGCAAACGGTCGTGGTCAAAAAGCGGTGGACCGTCGCAGACGGTGGCGAAGCCTGGATTAACGACCAGGAAAGTTCTCCTGTGTTTGGTGGAATTGGCAGGGAATCATTCATTATGAGCTGTACTGCATTCAGGGGACGTCTTTGATCAACAGAGGCCGAATTGCCTTCCTTCTGGACAACGCCAGGCCACACACATCTTTGGTGACGCGCCAGAAGCTCGAATGGGAGGTTCTCTTGCATCCGCTATAGTCTGTATAGGATCTCGCACCAAGTCATTACCACCTGTTTCTGTCCATGGGGAACGCGCTTGGAAATCTGAAGTTAGCTTCAAGAGAGTCCTTTGAAAATTGGGTCTCCGAGTTTTTGCCAATAGGAGTTTTAATAAGAGGGGCAATATGAAATTGGCATGTCATTGGGAATGTATCATCAAACAAAACGGCGCATATATGACTTGAATCGCATTATTGTACCCTTTTTTTTCTAAATAATTAAAAATTCAATCAAAATACCGCATGACTTTTTAGATAAGTTAATATGTAATCCATATACTTTCCCTAAAGTCGAAAAATTTATATTTCTTATGCAAAACTTTTTATAACAATTTAAATGATAGTTTTAAATCGTTAGAGCAGCTTTTCAAAAGTCGGAAAAAAGATTATGAAGTCGGAATACAAAAACGTTTTTCCATCATTTTAAACGGTACTAGACAAAATATGTAAAGAACACGTTTAAAGTATTTCAAAATACCTTTCTAACGAAATATAGGTCAAGGTCTGTAACTTTGAATTATTAAAGTTATAACCTTGAGCTATATTTCGTTACAAAGGCACAAAATGTAGCTATTTATTACTGTTTCTCGCCCAGCTCGCTAGTTTTTCCAAAAGTTATTAAACTGAAGTTTTTTATATTGAGCTGTTCAACATCGTTTAGCATTTTCAGTACCCTAAAATAGTGTTTTGACACAAACTGACAAGCAAAATAAAATTTTAATTTTGTCCACCTAAATCTTGTTTTGCTATTTATTTTGTACGGAGAAACGGTTTTTTAAGTTTGAAGTGTAATTCGACGCAATTTTTAAGTGACTATATAGCTACACATGGTAAGCGCATTGTAAGTTAGTGTCATTTTTACCATTAAATTTGTCGATTTCAGTTTGTTTTTTAGATTGCGGCTTTACTTTCGCAAGACGACAATGACGTGCTCAATATCGCTTCTATCGGGATCCGAATAAAATTTTAGTAAATAAATTTTAATAAGTAGATAAATATAAACCAACGGTAATTATATAAACAAAGCTGTAAATATGAAATAATATGTGTAAATGGACAATAAAAAATTAACAAATTTAATGTTTTGTTTTTTGTATTTTAATTGTTAATTTTGTATTTAATTGTTATGTATCACTTGAATCAATCGGACGATTATTGTAGATTTTCATTTTTTCTTGCACATTTAGCGCCCTTCGTCACTACGTGGACGGCCGCCCACAGTGATCATTGAAACCCGAGTTGACCATGGCCGTGATCTTAGAAACTATAAGAGCTAGGGCGTAGAGATTTTAGATAGATAGCTTTAGATTTCAATAGCTTCATACGCAGCGACGGTTTGTTAAGCAAATACAATTTTAAGACTAAAAACAAAGTAAAGAAAAGAAATATATGAAAATGTTTGCCGCGCTCAATGTAGTGCCCACAGTCTTCAATAAATCGTCCATATCAACTTTGATATCTATACAAGGAAGATCCTTTAATCGAGTGCTTCGATTACCAGATCCCCGTTATTCAGCTCAAAAGAGGACAAGAAATGTGGAGATATATAATCAGCAAAGCCATATTGCAAAGCGCCACCTCCCTGCTATATTAATATATGGTAATGTGAGCGACAGACAGCTTAAAAAGGTTGGCCATTTGTGGGCGTTAGAGTGCGCAAACTTTTTTGTGGTCAATTTGTTAGTATGAAAACTGTGGCCCGCACTGCTTTGGGCGGTTGGTGGGCGTGGCAAAACGTTTTTTGTTTCTAGCATTAAAGATGTGGGCGCTACAGTCATTCGGGAATTGTGGGAGATCTCAGTGTTCATACGGACGGACGGACGGTCGGACAGAGGGCCATGGCTAGATCAGCTCGGCTAGTGATCCCGATCAAGAATATATATATATACTTTATAAATATATACTTTGTTTTTTTCCTCCCAGAATTTAAATGAATTAATTGATTTTTAACTAATTTGCGGGTTTTCCTTAAATCACGGTATTTGTTTTTCCTTTTTTTGAAATCTTTCTGAAATCCGCTCGAATTTGGCTATAACGAAATAGGGCTGTCATGGTACGCATAAAAATGGAATTTTGTTGAGAGGGGATCTCAACATTTTCCATTTTGTCGTTATATTTTGTTAAGAAATAATAATAATATAAATAATATGAAGAAGGATCCGAGCCTATTAGGATCCAGTCGATCTGTCATTAGGGTCATTTCAGCAGAGTTCTAAATACACAGCCAGCTCAAGACTGTGGTGATGATAGATAAAGATAATAAATTTACACAAGCAGCAAGGCGAGATTCTAAATCGGCGCTTTAAATATATGGTTATGTGAGTAGCAGACATTTTTAAGCGTTATGGGCGTTACAATGGTTGTGTCAAACTTAGGTCTATCGATTGGTATTGACGAGACAAATAAATTATAGTTAAATTTTATTACAAGTATTGGGCTTAATTGATATGTTTTTCTTTGTCAATACCTAAATACAAATCTTTTACTACCAAATAATTTATTTCAGTAAGTCAGCAAGCAGCAATCTGCCGACACAAACTTTAACCAAAAAAGTAATTATTTCTGCTGCTTTGATTTCTCCCCTGTGCTTTGTTCATTGGTAATAGTTTTCCTAAAAATGACTCTTTCGATACATTTATATTTGCAAAGCGCTATATTTGCAAAGGGCTTTATAATAAAAACTTTATAAAGTAAACATTTATCTTTGTTTCCAAAGATAATAAAAATCAAGAAATCAAGTTAACTTCGGCAAGCCGACTCGGATTGTGATGCTAATCAATATATATACATCAAGGGGTCGAAAACGTCTCCTTCACTGCGTTGCACTCTTTTGATTGACATTTATTATACCCTCTGCAAGGGTATACAAATCATTTAAATACAATCAGATTCTGAGCTTATAAGTTTCTTTTTTTATTTATTAATACAAAAATTTAGCGTTAGGAAAACGTAATTCAGGCTTAAATTGTTATATTTCAACATGTTTATGTTTATACTTAACGATAATCATAAAATATTTGCATTTTATCGGAAGACATTTATGCATTGCATTAGTATTTGATTACTGTAGAATATATAATATGAGCGAACAAGCTCCAAATTTTAATATATGTTATGGTTCTTAATGTGTATAGAATAATTTTATTTATGCTTAAAAGTAATACCAATCAACTTGACACCTTAATTTTTCATTTGTGATGTGTCCCTAAAAAAATATTTGTGATAATATTTTCTTAGTAAATAGCACAACAGTATTATTCTTCAGGCCTTAGACTTCAGCTTATCTATAAAAAAGTAATTACCAAACATTTTGTGCTACATGCTTTCGTTTTTTAAATGAAGGAAAAACGTGTAGAATTGTAGTTTGATAAAAGCCCTGCAAAAAAATTCTAGTTTTCGTTTTTTCGACCACAAAACTGCAAAATAGAAATCTATTAAAAATTAAAATCATAGAGGGCATATACCAAAATAATGATGATTGATTTCTTTCGTTGCCCTTGATGAAAGCATAACTTTATGCACATTGGTGTCGGAGATTTTATACCCGTTGCATAAGGAAACTTATTCTTACTAGAAAACCAAAGTGGCATTTGTAAAGCATTTTGGAAGTGTTATTGTGATGATAAAAATAATATTTTTTAATACTTCTGTATATACATAAGCGGATTTATTTTCAAACCGTTCAGAAATTGGTTTAAATATATTAAGTCCAAAACTAAAATATGAATTCAATATATAACATTAATATAAATGCTTCCAGCATGTGTCCTTGAGAGCCCTGTGGATAAAAAGTAACAGTAATTAATAACTTAACAAGAAAGTAAGCCAATTTCGGCTAGCCGAAGTTTCTAAGCACTTTCACGTCATTCACGTGGGGGCTTTGTATAATCCTTTTTTAGAAATCTAAAAAGTTTTTGCGAAAATATTTTAACTCACAATTAAATATTGGACAATCTATATTAACCCGGTCACCAACATTTTGTATACCCGTTACTCGTATAGTAAAAGTGTATACTAGTATCGACGAAGTATGTTACAAGGAGAAGAAAGCGTTTAAGTATATATATTCTTGAACAGGATCACTAGTCGAGTCAATCTAGTTATGTTTTTCCGTATGAACGCTAAGATATTTTGACAAAACAAAAATTAAAAATATTTTCATAACTTGAACTTACTTCTTGTAAACTTTGGCATCAATCGGAAGAATTTTGGAATGATACATTACTTTTCTTAACCTATTTAGTACTTATTGAAAAGAAAAAATTTGTGTGAAAATAGACTTTTTGAAAAGTTTTCCTCGCTCTGAAAACTTAAATTTTTTGATTCAAAAAGTTTTTTTTAAACAAAAATAGTAGTAACTGGAAAAAGAATCTTTTAAAATTCATTTTGTTAATATTTTTTTCATTTTTTGAAAATGTTTAAAAAAATTTATTTGACCCATATTTATTTATTTATTATTATTATTTTTTTGATAGAAATTTTTTTCGACATTGTAATCTTTAAAAAATCATAATTTACAAAAATTAAAATTATTAGCGGGGTGCCACACCTCTGCGCAGTTGCGCCTTAAGATCAGAGCTCAACGTGTCCAAAATGTATTTTTTTAAATAGCAAACACAAGATAGGATTTTCAAGAATCAGAAGCAAGCAGATTTATGTTTATATGGCCGGCTACGAGATAAATAATTGATTTCTATTTAGGCATAAACATTCCCTGCAAAATATAAATTGAACGGCCAATTCAAGAAAAGAGACACCTGCGACTTGCTTGACAATCAGACTCGCTGTCATCAAAAAAACGTCTTAAGAAAGCCACTAGATCACTAAACCGAGCTCTAAAGCAGGAAGCAGAAAATAAACAAATGCGGTACATTGAAAATATTTCGCAAGACACTACACAACATCCTATGTGGAGGGCTCTCTCAAATCTGAGCTGTGCAATCGAAACGGATACTCCGATTATAAATTCATCAGGCAGCGAAGAAGATATAGCCGAAATCTTTGCTTCACATCTCCGAAACTTCTTCCAACCAAACCCTGCCACTGGTTTATTAATCCTACTACAAATCGAATCTGAAACTATTTCCCCATCAAAATTGTTCCAGCCATAGAGATCTCAAAAGTCATTGGGCCAAATTGACCAAATAACCCCAAAAAGTTTAATCGCACTTCCCAACTCTGCCATTAAGTTTATTTGTGAGCTCATCAATGGGATCATAAGTCTCGGCTACTATCCGAAAAAATGTAAATAATCTTTTATCATTATGACACCTAAGTCTGGAAAAGACCACATAATTCCGTCATCCTACAGACCAATTAGTTTATTATCGTATCTCTCTAAGTTGTTCGAAAAATGCCTTCTAACTCGCACAATACCATACCTAAGGAGCACACAATGTTATCCCTGCTCATCAATTTGGCTTTCGTCAAAACCATCGAACAATCAAACAAGGTAACAGAATACCAACAGAAATACGCACAGGCTTTGAGCATCGAGAATACTGCAGCGCAATATTCATCGATGTATCTCAAGCCCTTAATCGAGTATGGCTAGATGGCCTCATGCGTAAAATCAAAACACACTTGCCTGATTACATTCAAAATCTTCTTGAGTCGTATACTCGTATATACAACAGAACCTTTGCCGTAAAGTTATCGAAGCTAGAGTCCCGCAAGGAAGCATACTACGGACTAGATGAAATAGACAAACAACAAGAAAGGAAGTTAGCTTCCGCAAGCCGAAGTTTGTATTCCCTTGCAGTTATAAGAAATAATCAACTTTAGTAACACCATGTGAAATTTTTTATTCCCAATATTATAAGATAGTATGTCAAAATTTCCGATCGTTTCTATGAGACCTAATTGCTATAGACGTCCGATTTTGATAAAGTTTTATTCAAAATTATCGTTTCTATGAGACCTAATTGCCATAGACGTCCGATTTTGATAAAGTTATATGTTAAAAAGCACCAAAGCTATAATTTATTTCATATTATTTTCCCACAAATTTTCCGATCGTTCCTATGGCAGCTATTTGATAAAGTCGTCCAATTTGGATAAATTTAAATTCGAAATTCCGAACTAATAAAAAAATGTTATTTCCAAACTTAGAAGGTTATATTTTAAAAAACACCAAAGATATGTATGATATACTCGTCTGATTTTGATAAAATTTTATTCGAAATTCAAAACTAATTAAAACATGTTATTGCCAAGCGTAGGAGGATATATGTTAAAAAAAAATACCAAAGATATTATTTTTTTAAATTTTTTATAGGATATAGTTGCCCGATCCGGCTGGTTCCGACTTATATACTACCTGCAATAGAAATGAGACTTTTGGTAAAGTTTCAGGCAGATAGCTTTAAAACTGAAAGACTAATTTGCGTAGAAACGGACGGACAGACGGACGGACAAACGGACATGGCTAGATCGTCTCGTCTAGTGATGCTGATCAAGAATATATATACTCATATATATACATATACATATATTTACTTTATGTGGTCGGAAACGTCTCCTTCACTGCGTTGCAAACTTCTGACTGAAATCATTATAAATCGGTACGCCACAGTCCATACTCACGGGTAAAAGGCCGCAGTTTAAATCAGGTTATTTTAGAGCGTTCTTAACGAAATTTGGAGTCGAATAAATGTGCACAGGGATTTATTCACCACAAGCTTACGCAAGTGATCGAGCAAAAAGATCGATACTGGCCGCAATTTGAGCTTATATCGGTGCTGACCATACTAATTGGGATGTAAACATCGATGCGATAGGCGCAGCTTTGAGATCTAGCATACACCGTATTACAGGATTTTCTCCGTATTTTCTCTTTTCGCCAACGGACGGGATAACGAGTTGCTTAGAAATTTTAATTTGTTAACCTACGATGTTGAACTGAAAACGCTTTATATGTTGCAAGTAGCACGCCAGCAAGCTAAAAAGAAGATTTCAGAATCACATGCAGCAAATGCTAGAGTATATAACTTCTATGCTAGATGCTAGAGTATAACTTCTGTAGTCGAACGGTTCACTTGAAAGCTGGAGACACCGTATTCGCTCGTAGTTTTGCTCAAAGTAATGCTGGGAAACAGTTCGTTAGCAAACTTGCGCCAGTTTTCATCAAAGTATCTGTGACGAAAAAGACCAGTCTAACATAATACGAGTAAGCGAACGAAGCAAATAAGTCCTTTGGCGTATACCACTTGAAAGATAACAGAACCTGAAGTGTCGAAAACATGGAGTTTACTGACTCTGTTTTTTTTGCAGTTAACCCCTCTGCAAGTTCAATCTCTTGCCGACTGGGGGCCAGCCTTAAACGATATTATAATTTGAAGTGGGAAATCTAAGCAAAGTCCTTTTGCATATAAGTTTGCATACGCCTAACAGCTATTCGAATTTCTAAAAATATAAAAAATTATATTCCCAATATTATAAGATAATATGTCAAAAATCCCCAAAGCTATAATTTGTTTCATATTATTTTACCACTAATTTTTCGATCGTTCATATGGAAGCTATATGATATAGTCGTCTGATTTGGATAAATTTTAATTCGAAATTCTGAACTAATAAAAAATGTTATTTCCAAGCTTAGAAGGTTATATGTTAAAAAACACTGAAGATATCATTTTTTTTTTTAAATTTTTTGCCCGATAGTTGTTATGAGAGCTATAAGATATACACTGCCTTGCAAACATCTGACTTAAATCATTATACCCTCTGCAAGGGTATGAAAAGAGTCTTACAATGAAAAACTCTCTATGCACCCCAATTGTTTCGCAAGAGGCTTGACTTGGGTTTCAAACAAAAAAAATTTACTCGGTTGTCGATGGATTGAAGGATTTAAGCACGATGCAAACCTTTGTGGTGTTACTGTCTGGCCTAAAAATTGCGTGGTATGTTAGACTAGGTGATACACTAGGTGCATATGACCTTAATCTGAATACTTCTGAATGACTGAGTCATACTGCTCTTTCAAAGGGGGCGTTTTTACTGCTCCTTACTTCTTTTTTTAGGAATGTAAGGATGTACGATTATATTGCTAAGCTCTTTAAATAACAAAAAAACAACATTTATTTTTTCTTCATTTCTTGTAGTGGTTTGCTGAAAGTTATTTTGAGAAGAAAATATTTATTCGTTATGCCTACTTTAGCTATTTTCAGGGCTGGATTGCGCTAGGTACTTTAAGGAATTGCCACACATATGGGAAATAGTAAGACGATTAAATACGAGCTTTTGACGAGCCTTCGAATTTTTTTACAACTAGGCTGCAGATTTTCCCTAGCGAGTTCAAACCCTTGCCTAACTGATCTTTCTTGAGTTAAGGTGGTATAACTTTCAAAAGCCCAACAGCAAGGGTTTTAGACAAAAATTTTGGAAAACATTTTTTAAATGCCGGCCAATGAACATAGTCGACACTGAAAACTTCATAATTTCCCGGCATCCACTAGCGCACAAGTTTGGAAAGACTAGGAATCGGTTAATCGCTAGCTCTTCCAAATATTTCGTTTAAGCTCATCGTTCACAAACAGAGCACTCATAATTGGATTCCAAGACTGTTTACTATTTATTACAGAAAGAGCATTAGAGCATCTCTTGTACTCTTTCTCCGCATTGTCCCAGAAAGCCTGTATCTGCTGAAGTCGAGGACGGGTTTAGATCTACTGTAGTGTTGACTCTGGCATCGATTAGACTAACACTATCGGTTACAGTCACAAATTTCAATTGATCTCGTGATTTGCATGGATAAAACAGGCTTTCAGGATTTTAATGGGGCAGTCAGGTATTTTTCCTTTTGCAAATTATTTTTTTCCCCAAAAAAAAATTGTATTATACTTGAAGAAACGTTCCGAAAATATTTTTATTTTTAACGCCTGTTGAGTTCCGAAGAAGAAATGGTGCATTCTAAAATACATTGCAAATTCTAAGCGCCATGGTTTCTCCAGTTGCTAATGCCAACTGAACTGAAACACACAAACCAAATTTATTATTTAAATACTCATGAATGTCTATCGCTCTTACCACTATTATAAATAAATATTTGAAAATAAACATATAGCTCCGCTTTCCTTTTCGTCATTTTTTCCCCTGTTTATCAAAAATAATTATTATACAACATTCCTTTCTGTGTTCCGGTGTTTTTGTTTTAATAAGTGCTTTATTTTGTTAAATTGCACGAAATATGCCAATAGTCTTGTGGGCTTCTAAAAATCCGAACATATTTGCCGATCACAATACATCTACAATATATTTTTTATATTTTTCATACAAAATAGAACTCAATTTGGTGGAACTGCATTGAACGTGCCGATTGTGGCGCGCAAATTATGCTTCCGATTGGAAAGAACAAGAACATTTCTATTTATATATCTTTGCACAAAATGGAGGGTTTATCGGTGGAACGGCAGGTGTCTGGAAAATATATATAATTTATTGCAAGTGCAACAACTTTGGAATTACTTAACTTGTAGAAAACGATAAAAAGAAATGCGTCTCAAGTACCAAATTTAGGAGTGGGTCCGTTTCACATTTTTTTCAAAGAAATCACAAAAGGGAGTACGCTTTTTTTCTGTATATAGGAAAAAGGATAGAGAGGTTTTTAACCGGCTCGGAAAATCAAACTATGATGCCAACACAAGGATTAAGAAAAGGTATAGGCAGGTTAAATATTCCGGGCCCTTTGTGTTGTTACCCTACGGATAATAAACAAACATAAAATACCACAAAATACCATAAGTCAATACCTTTTCTTCATTTTCGTTAGGGCCATTTAATAGTAATTTCGGGGCGAACCGCCGCATTGTTTCACAGAGGAAGATTAAAGTCAACAACCAGTTTCGAAAGCAAATGGGTTCATTAGTCGATACTCGTAAATTAAGCCGTCAGAGTAATTGGTATAAGTCTTGACCTTATTAAACGTTGAACGTTAAAACGTTAAAAATAGTTGATTAAATCTATTCAAAAACAAAATTTCATTGCTTGTTAATGCTTTATGTATGTATGTATATGTGAAAACACAGTATTAAAGTTAACTAAAATATATTTTTAATTGTATAAACAAAAAAAAAATTAAATTTTTTTTAAGGTTTTTTAAAAAAACATCTATCTAAAAGTGTCAAAATTTTATAAAAAAAACCTACAGCATTTCTAAATTTAGAAACATTGATTTGCATTTTATTCATTATTGCCCTCCAGATTGGCAGAATCCGCAACTGTGCGTCCGTATGAATGCTAGGATTTCGGAAAGTATAAAAGCTAGGATTTTGGTACCGCGGGCTACAACGCAACATAAACCTTGCAACAAAATCTTAGAGGTAGTCGCATCGTTTAGGTAGCGTACAGTATGGTGTTAATACATTTAATGAAAAATAATAAATAATAAAAAATAAGAAAATATTTGTAATCTATTCCATAGAAAGATAATTACATTCATTCAATATTAATATATAGTAATTTATATGTTAAAAGTGTTAATTTAAATGAAAGTTTTTAAAACAATTATTTCTTTTATTAAAACATAAAAATACCCCACATTTACCAAAACCAATTTGTTCGGCATTGTTTGTGAAGGTTCCAATTTAGTCAAAGCTTCTGCTATCTGCAGACGAAAATCTCCATAATTGAGCAACTTTTCAGTTGACGCCTTAGCTTTGTGAACACCTTTGTAGAAAAACCACGCATTGCTCACAGTCAAGTCTAGAAGATAGTAAAATATTCTAACTTGCCACCTTTGACTTCTAATAGAAATCTTATACCTTCCTATAATGCTTATGCTTTCACGATCAAATCGACGGGAAGAATTCTTCGGAACAATTCCAGCATAATTTTACGCCAATGTTACGATTTTATTGTTCATCCATTATGTCAATGATATCTCAACTCCATCATTATTTGTGATATTTTGAAGATGTGCTTCGTAATATTTTCTTTCCTTTTGAAAAATCTGCCATCTTGGAATTCGGAAATCGGTTCTTTCGAATTGTTCCTAATACCAAGAGTTTCAAGAAGGGCAAGGATGTAAAGTAGTTATCGAAATATAGACTACAGTTTTGGTGCCTTGGTACTTTTCTGACCAATCTCACAACGCAATTGGATGCAGCACCAAGGTCAGATTCCTGTGGCAATGTGATGTTCTCCTTGCCCGTATCAAATTCAAATTTGTAACAAAAACCTGGAGCAGATTTGCTCTTCAACGCACAGGAACTTGTCGTTCGGTATTTTACCGAAACTTGTGTTCCGTTTCTCCACAATTGGCCTTATTTAAAAGAATCGATGAAGTCGAAAATCGTTAGATGGAATAAGGTTGTCGTTATTGTTAACATGAATATGATTTCTGATTTCTTCGAACCGTTTTTACGACATAATATTATGGCCCACTCCAACGCCCACAATCCGCAAAAACTGTAGAACCTAGAAGTTTTTCATAGAAAACAAAATTTAACTGAAATGTATTTCTCTCATCAATACCTACCGATTGGCCTAAACAAATTTGTGCCACGCCTACTCTAACGCTCAAAAACAGCCAAAACGTTTAAATCCGTCTGCCGACCACATAATATAAACTGAAATAGCGGCGCTTTACAATATCGCTTTTCTGCTTATACATACATATATCTAAATTTCCCTTTTGCTCCCAAAAGCTTAGTAACGGGTATCTGATAATCGAGGCACTCGACTTTTGCGTTCTTCGTAGTTTTTATATAATGATGTAGTATTGTGATGACAATAAAAACTCTTTTGGAGACCTTTCCGAAACAAGAAAGGAAGTTGAATTCGGCAAGCCGAAGCTTGTATATCTTTGCAGTTATAAGAAATAATCAACTTTAGTAACACCATGTACAATTTTTATGGATTGTTGCTAGCTTCAGTGATATTAAAAGAAATTATTTCATTCTTTTTTTAACATTTTTTTTTACATCTATATATTAGAGGAATCCGATTTTCATTAAATTGAATTCAAAATTCTTGAAAATATAAAAACATTATATTCATAATAATATAATATAATATGTCAAAAAGCCCCAAAGTTATAATATTTTTTTCATATTATTTTTTTTACCAATTTTCCGATCGTTTCTATGACTGCTATATGATATAGTCGTCCGATTTTGATCAACTTTAATTCGAAATTCAGAACTTATTAAAAAATGTTATTTCCAAGCTTAGAAGGTTATATGTTAAGAAACACCGAAAATATAATTTTTTAAAAATTGTATCCCTGATGTTCCGGCTAGTTCCGACTTTTATACTATCTGCAATAGAAAGAAGACTTTTGGGAATGTTTTAATCCGATAGCTTTAAAACTGAGACTAATTTGCGTAGAAACGGACAGACAGACGGACGAAGAGACGGAGGGACAGACGGACATGGCTAGATCGACTCGTCTAGTGACGCTGACAAAGAATATATATACTTTATGGTATCGGAAACGTCTCCTTCACTGCGTTGCAAACTTCTGACTGAAATCATTATACCCTCTGCAAGGGAATAAAAAGAAATGCAAACTTCCAATATTATGAAACTGTAGCATAACTCCTATCCGAGCGATTAACCACATTTTACTTGTCAGTTTCTTAATAATAAGTTTATTTAATACTACTTTTTTGGTTCCAACTTTAAAGTTTTCGGTCAAAAGAGTTCCTAAATACCGCTTAAAAACGCTTTTTCTAAGCACAACAGTGTGACCGAAAATTTTCCCGCAGTTAAATTTGTTTTCAAATTCCATTTTATTTTAACAATTATAGGCTTTAATATTCATAATCCTGAAATTCGTCTATTCATAAATTCAAAAGTCCTATTAATAATGGTATCCCGCAAAATCCCACTATCTGAGCCACTGTGTAGGCCACACGAAATCAGGTGTCTCCACGTCAACTTTATCTTCCTGTAAAATCCGTCGCTATCATTTAAATTCCTTGTGGTAAAAGGCACTTTAGATATGCTCCGATTGCGTTGTGGCGGCAGGCGACAGCGCCGCAAGCACTGAATCTATACTTAGACGAATTATATTCGGCAAAAAAAAAAAGTTATTAGGAATAATCAACGTCCGGTATGCTGATTGCCGTTACCTCTAGCCTAACATCTAAAAGCTTTCTTGTTCATATCCCGAAAGAAATTGAATTTCTACGTGTAAAAGTTTCCTTGCACTCTTTATCTGTCTTTGTTACTTGTTATTATATTCCATCTGGCTCTAATCTAGGAATTAGGGAGCACCATCTGTCTGCAATAAAATCTGTTCTATCCCTTCTTTCTAACAGATACCTTTTGATTGTTTTAGGTGACTTTAATCTATCTGATATTTCTTGGTCTCCTTCTACTGACTCATTTGTCGCTATCCGCCCATGATTTTGTGAATGGCGTTTTAGAATTATCGTTACAGCAAGTAAGCTTTAGACCCGTCTCAAATCACAATTGACGCCCTTGTTGTACCTGAAGATTGATATTATCCAACTATAGACAATTTGCCTCCCCTGCTCTGATACCCTCTCTCCTTTAGTTTCTCCAACTAAAATGAGATGTTTTCGTAAATGTGAATATAATAAACTTAACGATATGATTTCTCATTATAAATGGACAGACTTGTACAATTGTATAAACATTGAAAGTGCCATAGGTTTCTTTCAAATCTAAACAAGCCTCCTTGATTTACCAATGCGCTTCAAAGACTTAAAAACCCTAAATCTACCACTTATATAAAAGTATAAAAAATCGGGTAGGCCAGCAGGTTTTACGAAATATGTTGTGACTCGAACAGATTTTAATGTTCTCAACAGTCATTGCAATTCTATGTATCTAAATCTATGTAAATTTGAATTTTTAAACGATCCCAAACAGTTTTACATTTTTGTTAATGCCAAGCGTAAGTCATCGGCATTTCCTTCATCGGTAAGTCTAAACTTAATGGAGGCATCGACGGATTCTGATTTTTTCCAAACTAATTATAGTTCGACAGCTTGGTTTAAATTCTAATTACCCTAATCCCATAAAAAGGGCAAATTGTATTTTTTCCCCTGAAATCAACGAAAGCTCTTTCTTAAGAGATTTAACAACAACAACGCCAACTTGTTCTCCCGGTTCAGATGGACTTCCTGGATGTGTGCTTAAGTGTTGTGCGTCAGCCATTTGTAAACCGATTCTTAAATTTTTTAATTTGTCTATTTCATCATCCGTTTTTCCTTCTATCTGGAAGGACTCTTTTATTATTCCACTCCATAAAAATGCGCAAAATTATAAAGGTATTTCTAAATTATCGGCAATTCCTAAAGCATTTGAACGTATTATCACTTCTCATTTGCAACATTTATGTTCCTCGCTAGGATCACCGTGTCAGCATGGTTTTGTTAAGCGAAGATCGACCACCATCAACCTTCTTGAATTGTCATCTATTGTAATAAATGTGTTATAGAAAAAAATGCAGACTGACATTGTATAAACAGATTTAAGTAAGGCCTTTGACTCCGTTAACCACTCACTTCTTTTATTTAAATTCGATCAGCTTGGGTTTCCTGGTAATCAATTATCTTGGATTTCATGTTACTTGAATGGTAAACCTCAGAGGGTTATATTCAAGAATGCTGTTTCCAAATTGATCTACGTGACATCTGGAGTGCTTCAGGGTAGTCATTTGGGCCCTTTGCTCTCTACTTTGTTTATTAACGATCTTCCCTCAATCATAACACATTCTCGTGCACTAATGTATGCTGATGATGTTAAGCTTTGTTTATCATATAATGATATAGCGTCGGGATTTAACTTACAGTCGGATACTGATTGTTTTCATGGATGGTGTGAGTACAACCTTTTAAATTTGAACTGCCTTAAATGTAACGTTATGACTTTTTATAGGGGTACTCCTACGTTTATCAGTTACTTTCTTAAAAATACGCAACTTGACCGTATATATACAGTTAACGATTTAGGTGTTCTTCTTGACCCTAAACTTAAATTTGACTGCCACATTATGTTCACTGTTAACAAAGCCAGGAGTGTTCTTGGGCTTATAAAGCGTTGAACAAATGAATTTGATGACCCTTATACGACCAAATTATTATTTACCTCCCTTGTCCGTCCTATTTTAGAATATTGTTCGTCGGCTTGGAGTCCACAATATCAAGTGCACATCGACCGTATTTCTCTTAAAAATTTCTCTTAGTCCTTTGCTCAGTCGTACACTTTTTGACCATTTTAACTATTAAGAATAAGATGTGTTTTAATAGAGCTGCCACCTTATCGAAATAAAAACAGACTTTTACAGCTAATAGCTTAACAGTGGTGCAGACAGTTAAACTTTTTTGTTAGTAACATTGGAGTTTTATGACGAGATCTATCGTTTTGGGTAGCAGCTCGGCCAGAAAAAAAAAACAACAACAACCCCATCTTTCGGTCGCTCGGGCTGTGTTGTTGAAAACTCGAGATCGCGGCGATATAATTGCTACCTACGCCAAAAGTCAGTGTCTTTGTTTTTGTAAATCTTCACGGTTCGCTGATTACGAGCACCGAACATCTGGCACGACTTCCTGGCGCCTCCGAAAAAGATAACGGTTCGAGCAATGTGAGCAAATTGAGCCACGGCGTGCTCTTCTCTGGATCTGATCATCAAAATCAATTTCAAACCACTTTTGAAAAATGGGTTTTGGCCGAATAGCTCCATTATCAGCCTAGAGACCGGACCGAAGACTTTTATCGACCCTAGCACCCTGACGAGCAGCATCGCAGGTCCGCGCCATACCCAAATACTATTGAGTTATTTTTTTCGCGATCGACGAGTTCTCTATTTTCAGCCAGCACAGCGAGCCTCCTCTAGCTGACTTCAGCAAGAACTGACTCCCAGTGTCAGTGATTCTCTTCTTTCCACTAACGGCACAGTGTGCACGTTCTGCCGACAGCTATAGTCAGCCTAAGGACTGCAAAAGAATGGCAGCGAGTTGGACTCGCAGGCATTGAAGCCCCGGCACCCAGTCGGCAAGTAAAGTGGCTATCAGGATCGCCGCTCTAGAGAAGAATTTGGAGCACGCTCGCAGCCTTAATACGGTAGACGCGTGAGCTTTAAGGTAATCTGCCACCTGAAAACTCTTTTTAATCCAGGCATCCAAAACATTGCTTAACATCCTTACAATTTTCTGGCATTTATATTAAAAATTGAGACCATATCCAGGTGTATATGTGCTCGACAAAACTACCAAAGATCACGCTCTCAGCATGGGAACAGTTCATCCTAAATAAATCAAAAATTCCCATCATAATTCTAACTGAGCGTCATCAAACTCTACAGGCAGTCAATGGTACCCGATTTGTTAGTTTGATCCAACTTCATTCCAAACATACTAACGAGAAGAATACAAGGGAAGTTCTGATACCCAAAGGTACCGATCTGTGTTAAAGGAAGAACGTATGTATCCAAGCGTCCTAAATTTTGTGTTATTAAAACTTACTTAATCAACCGTTAATGGACGCTCTTTTGAAGGCGAAGGAAGTAATGGTCTTTCATAAACATGACCGTAAAAAAGGTTTTTTTAACCGTTGAAATCCGCACACTTTGACTATCGCTCAAAAAAAGGATCATATGTACTTTATGTACTTAGAAAAAAAAATCTCTGTGCTTCAAAAACATTCACTAATAATTGTGCACCATGGCAATGCAAGCTTTAACACAACAGCTCCTTTTTGATGGGACAAAACGTCGAATTCATCCTCCGTACATCCCTAATTAGATCGGATTCACAAAACAGATCAAACCAGCTCCTTTTTGATAGGACAAAACGCTGAATTTGTCCGCCGTACATCCCTGATTTATCATATCAAAAGAAAAAATCGTGGTTAACGATTTTCGTCGCCAGGAGATGCTGTTGAAGCATTCAAAAACGATGTTTTAAAGGTGTCTCAAAGAGTATAGTGGGAAAAGCCATGTAAAAGCTATCTAGTTTCTCTAAAAGTGATAGAATAATGTTTCTTATTGTTCATGCCAAAAGGGCGCCTAATTCCTGGAGGCAGTGTAGAGCAGCAGTTTCTCCAGATATTTTAATCTACCTAGATCGCACTGCACTCTGTTCTCCCTTTCCATCTCTTTCCTAAGTCTCCGCTTCGCTCTGGAACGCCTAAGTTAAGCTAGGCTTAAGAAGTTCATATTTTCAAGTATACAAACACTAACGCACGTCGCGCAACAACCCGAAAAGTACGCCGTGTTCTTCGTACCCTTTTTTCCAGGGATGTTCTATTTTTTTAGCGACCAAGCCACTGCGCCACAACATTTTGGTCCGTCGATCCGAATTTGATAATCTTTGGATTCCCTCTTTTGGAATTTATAATTATTATTTGCCGGTCATGCAGCCATTTTTTCGAAACCTATTTCGACTAAGTTTTTATATGGTGTCTAAATCCAAAAGTAATTAATCCGACGCAACGGCATTTAATATATGTATATCACTTCCGTTTTTTGTGAGATATGATCTGGAATATAAATTCTATCTACTCATCCCATATATTCCCAAAATATATTTATACATGTTACTTGTAGGGTTCGCACCCAAGTGTGCTCAACATCACCAGTACCCAACAAATCAGTACCAGGCACTCAGTATCACTCAATGGTTATAAAATAGGCTAAAATTTAAAAGATTTTTACTATAATAATAACTTATATACTTCTTTTTATTCATAAGTTAGAAAACTTAAAAATTATCCTATGCTTTAAAAAGTCGTTATAAGCCATTATCGTTTGCCTTCTGATGCTAAAATCGAGAACATTAAAACCCAGCGGGTTGGCACTTCTTGAATCAGGCTATATGGATTATCACCTTGAGCCGTCTTTAATTTGGCATAAGCTACTTTTAAAATACGTCAAAATTGCTTTGCACTTACTAAAGTGCCGACTTAACAAGCGATGAGGATAAAACATCTTGTACAACAAGATTTAGGGTATGAGCGAAACATCCCAAATGGCGCTTCTTAAGAAGTTTGCACGCATTTAACATCGTAGGTGCGTTGTCCGTGACTAAGGCAACCACTTTGCTAAAAATATGTCATTTATTCAACGTGAGCTCCAAAGCGTGTGCAATATTTTACCCGGTGTGATTATGTTCATTGACACTAGGCATGGTTGACAACACAGACTTCAGCTCAAAATCACTAATGAAGTGGCAAGATATTGTCAAATAATTAATGTTCGCTTTTGATGTCCATCCGTCAGACGTGATTGCACAATATTCTATATTGCATAAGATGTCTTGAAGTTTTGCGATCATACTCAAATGTATGTTTTTTAGATAGATATCGCGAATCTGGTACCGACTTGGTACTTTGTATTTGAGATCAACAATTTTGAGGAGGTTGATAAAACACTCGTTTTCAACAATTAAATAAGCTGAACGTCCATGGCTATCATTTTTGCCACTGCCATATCGATGCTATGTTTACTTTTTGATGCGTCCTCATACGTCTTGGCGCTCTCAAAGTACGCAGGTTTTTAGGTACGGGAATTTCTAAAGATTTGTGCTCCGGGGGCTTCCTCGTCAGATGGTCTTTCAGATTAGACGTATTTCCGCTGGTACGATACGTCTTTGAACATATATTGGACCTAGCAGTCCCACCTGTACCAAGTGTGAAGAACGTCCACACCTCGGACACCAATGGTTTCTTTGGCTTAGTCGTTGTACTTACGTCGTTGTTTTTGTCATCTATTAAACAAAACACACAAGACGTACATACATACGAGTATACGTATACGTATACGTATATACGTATACTAATGAATTATATTGATTTACCTATTTTTGTTGCCAAAAATTTGTCCATTTTTCACTTTTCATAAATTTTTTGTTTTTTCTGGAACGACGCTTCTGCAACTAGTGATGTTAAATAAACGCGATACATCGATGGTGGAAAAAAAAATCGTGGTATCGCGCAGCCCAGCCAATATCAATAATATCGATAGTACTATCGATGCTTTTACAGCAAGTACCAACATAAGAATAAATCAGTTATCAACGCACTAACTCCTCTGTTCTACTTCCCACTTCTGGGAATAGGCCTCGTAACACATCTCAACTAGCAGCCAACCTCCGGTGGCTGAAACCTCAGCGTAGTGCCCCTCGTCGTGACGCGATCGACCTGCCGTGCTAGCGAAAAAGATGCTCACAACGGGGTGTCCCGCGGATGTTGGGCACAAACATCGGCTTCACAGGATACGCAGCTTACTTCAGCTGCACAGGATACCATAGCTTATCCGGCTTCACAGGATACACAGCTTACTCCAGCTTCACAGGATACGCAGCTTTATCCAGCTTCACAGGATACCATAGCCCATTCAACTTCACAGGATACCAAGCATCGTATTACACCAGTATTACAGGACTCACACTCACACGACTGTTAACTTCACGCCCTATGTAATCTTCATTCATTGAGGAAACAAGTCAGTAAAGAATTGAGTTACAAAAACGACTACTGGACAACCAAATGATCTACAACAGATCAAACTGCTCATAAAGAACTGCCGAACTACGGTTATTATTCTAGCAAGCTATACCAATTAAGCGATCTTTGGCAGCAGTTCTGTGACCTAGATGAAGAAGTCCAGCAAGCAGCATTACCCACTGGAGATGAGTGAACCTCAAGAGTCACAGCATTAAAGGAGTTGGTAGCGAAATATCAGAAAGTGTTCAAAGAGAATATGGCGTCAGCAAGCGGACCTCAAAAGGTACCTCGGCGGATCCAGAACAACCCAAGCCAATCAAGAGTAACTGATCGATCGACGTGGTTATTCGACAGCTACACAGACGATGCAACGAGGGGTTGCACGCTTCGCAGATTTTCACTCATTAAGAAATCGTTTGTAATTTTGTTATTGTTTGCTTTAAGATTTCTACATCTTTGAAGAGAATTGGTAAATGAAAGGGGTGGTTTAGCTTTGTATGAAGATTCTTAAGATTGCATTCAATAAAAAGATTGTGTCTGTAACAAAATTTGGACAAATTAAAAAAGACGAATTTGCGGTGCCAGAAGAAATAACAAAAAAGAACACTATAGCTGGGTGCCTCAACTATCAGATACTAGTAATTTAGACTAAGGGAGCAGAACGGAAATGGAGATATATAAGCAGGAAAGTAATATTGTAAAGCGCCACCTAACGGCTGTTTCGGTATATGTTATGTGGGCGGCAGAAAGTTTTAAGCGTTTTAGTTGTTTGGGAACGTCATAGTGGGCGTGTCAAATTTTTTTAGGTTAATCGAAAGGTTTTTACAAGGGCAATTCACATAAGCAAAAAAAAGTTTTTCCAGCACGAAAACTGTAACCACCACTGTTTTAGTCGGTTTGTGGGTGTTGGGGTGGGCGTGGCAAAACATTTCCTGGACCATCAAATATAATATGAATTCACACAACTGTAAATGTGAAATCGGTTGAGCCGTTTTTGAGAAATCAGAGAAGGCAGAACAAATCGTGTTTAACAGGCTTACATACTACTTCATAATACCTTTCTTACGACATAAAGCATAAATCTGTTGCTTTAGTACTTCACAAGTTATTACATGTCTGTACAGCTTGGTGGTCAAATCGAAAAAGAATGAAGGTAGAATATGGCAGGTATAGCTTGCCAAGATCCGGAAGCTGTAACCTTTTTTGGATAGTTCAAACTTTTCCAATATTGATCCCGCCCTTTACCCTTCCCGATACTGCTGAACGACCTTTAAACAAAATACTATATCCGAAACGTATTTTTTACGACGATGTTAATAAGTTTCTCTGATTTTTGTCATTTTTATATTATTTTACATTAATATTTACATATCAGCATTGACTTAAATTTTCTTCTTATACTGCTACGAAAACTGCATGAAGGCCAGTTAACTATTGTACGCGGTGGCTTATTGCATACTTCTTGGCTGTAATATACATATATGAAATACAATCGCAATTACAAATTCCTTCCCGAATAAACGTACACTTGGTTATGACAACAAGTGTGAGACGCGCTTGTACTGGGCTACTGTTTAAGATCCTTTACATGGTATGTCCCTATAATTAGCCCTTGCAACTCTTCAATGTCATAAAAGCATTCCCCTTCTCGGTTGCGAAGGAGACAATTTTTCACGAAATTACTCTGCTGAAAATTCCCCTTTTAAAATTCTTGACCAGTGTACTTCGCGACTACGCAAGTTGTATGCTCTCTCGTTACGCTCTTGTTGTAGTTCAATGCCCTCCTTGGCTCCGTGGCAAATGAGGTCAAAAGTCAAATCTTGTTCCCATCAACAATCATCTTTTCATCAAATTCAACTTAATGGCAAAGTGCACACTTCCTCTAAGGGCACAGGTTATGTAGCTGAGCTTCTCAGTCCATTTAGTTTGATCGGTTTCTAGGTAAGACTTTATGGTGGGCGCCTTTTAGAAGCGTTAGATTGTGGTGAATATACAACCGAAAGCGTATGTTTTACTACATATCTCTGAAGCAATGACTTAATTAAATGAGACTTAAATTGTACCCTATTATCGAACAGTATTGCCTCTGGTACGCCAAAGCAGTAGAACCGTTTTTTTTTTTTCAAATATTGAATTACGATTTCTGCTGTGAAATGCTTGACGAATTTTAGGAACGGAACTTCCACATAGAGTTTCTGAAAGAACCTCTATGCTCCACTGACTCTTCCCATAGAAGGACGTGATACACATAAATACACTACAGTTTTTAATATAATCTTTAAATTCTACCCGAGACCCGAGACAACGCATCAAGCTAGATTTTATGACATATAAGCGATTGATACGTAACTGTCTTCCTCATCTTTTTGCATCAGTATGCTACCAATACATGTGTGACTCGCGTCACAATGAATAGCAAAAGCCATCTTAAAATCAGGGCTGTGCAATACTGGAGCTTTAATCATTTTTTAAGGCTTTGAAGAGAGGAATGTGCTTCACCAGTCCAGACAAATTTACGCTTTTGCTTTAGAGTATTTGGTACCGATGCCACTTTGCCACAATATTTGTGTATTAATTTGTGATACCAGCCTGCTAAGCCGGGAAACCCACTTGTTTAACTGAGCGAGGTATTGGGAATCTCATGATAGCTAAAGTCTAATAATTATCTGGATCAGTTTTTATGGTTCCATAATCAACATCGTGTCCTAGTTATTATACTTCTTTGTGACAGAATTAACATTTACAGTTAGTCCTGCCTCATAAAGTCGCTTAGCTAAGGCAGCTATGCGTGTACATATGTTTAGCGTGCTTAGCATCTAGGTAAAAGAAAAATTTGTTTTGAAGATCTGGCAGAATTACGTTGTCCATAAGTTTGGACATGGTCTGGGGTGCATTAGATTAGAACTGGTAAATAACTTATCCTGTAAATGCTGTCTTATCACGAGCGCTGGCTCAATCATGGGCTTTGGGTACGCGTTCTCGACAGTAGCCTCGTTAACTTTATGGCTATCGATACATACTCGAATTTTCCTGGTTTGATACTAGTACTCCCGTCGAAGACCAGGCAAAGAAGAATGTTATTTGCTTTGTTTCGCCTCGAAATTTTACAGAAGTGGTTATTCGCCCAATGATTGACTGGTATTAGTTTTACGTTAGTGACAGCGAGTTTTTACCGATATAATTAATGGTTGCTCCATAAGTCGACTTATTGATTTTCCTAATAACGTGATCTCGGCGAAAGGTCGATAATCCTTTGAAATATTAATTACTGACGCTAAAATTTCGTTGGTAAAAAAATTTAATTTCAATTGCAAAGGCATATCTTATTACTAAACAAGCAGGGTTTATAATTTAAATATGGGTAGGATTAAATGAGGTAAACATGGTTTTAAACGCACATAATAAAGATTTAAAATTATTATTATTTTTTTTTTACAATTCAAGAAGCTAGAATAAAAAAATAAAACATTAAAACAATTAAACAATCAAGAAGAGAGCTAGACACTTAATAGCACTTGCGTTCGGTGTGATTATATATTCTTTTCCTTTTTTCCTTTATACCGCCTTTCCTTTTCTTGACGCGTTCTACCGGGCGGGGTCACAAAACTGATATAGGGCTTTTCAGATTAATTTCTTCCCCCTTTATAATTTTTTAGCTGAAGGTCACTTCTGTCACCTTAAGCCGCTCTGCTCGCAAAACTGTCTTTAATCCTTGCCAAGTCACTTCCTTAACCTTATAGCGATGAAACGTGTTTTTACAAGAAGTTTTATGCAGTGTGGAGCAAAATTTTAGCGATTGCGCTATTTGGCTGCTAGTACTCTCACATTTTCAGAACTATGTTGTAAAGACATTGTAACTAATTAATAAAAATAATTAATTTTCGAAGAAAAAAAATTTAAAATATATTTGATTTGTTCTACTGAATTGTATTTATTTTGTTACAGGGAGTTTTATACTTTATACGCTAATTGGCTGCTGGTACTCTCAGATCTATGTTGTCAAGACATTGTAACTAATTAATAAAAATGATTAATTTTCGAAGAAAAAATTTGTTCTACTGAATTGTATTTACTTTGTTTTTGAAATAATAATATAAAAAATATGTCTTTAAATTTATTTCGCTTTGTTTTTGTTATTTTATTTTATTTTGTTATATTTTGTATTGATTTTTTATAGATTTTAATTTATTGTTGCTGTACATTTTTTCTAACGGAAACTGTTTCTAAATAATTGTCTGAAATCAAGAATTATCTAATAAACTGGGAGCCATTCCTTTTCCTTCGTAGCCCGATGCTGTCACGAGAAAATAACAAAAATATATATATATATAAGTACGAAAAAAGAAAGTGGTGTTGCGAAACTTCAGCATTACGTTTTGACTTGTAAAGCCATAGGCCACTTAACAACCTGTGTCAATAGCATACGTTGCTACTGAAAGTTCGCCTTTATATAATGGTTTGGTTAATGGCGTACAAATTTTCTTCTATATCCCTTAATCACAGACTTAGCAGTAAGCATCTTAAATCCAGCTACTATACTCCTATCCGGATCCTTGGGTGGCTGTCCATATATAACTTAATAATGTTTTTGGTGATTTTTGACCACCTCCCGCCCTTCTAGTGATCAAAAGTAATATTTTAATAAATCTTATATCGACTTAATTACAGGGTTGTATTTGATACTTATTACCACAATAATTCGAGGGATATACATTTTTGAACAAAATTTTAAATAAAAAAATACATATAAAATGATTAGGTAATCATTATGCACGACCCGCCCCCTCCCCATGTAAACAAACATAATCATTTCAATGATTATATTTCAGCAAAATGTTCGCGCAAGCGATTAGGTATGCTTAACTTATTTTCAGCCCTTGACTATTAGTATTTGATTATGTAAGCGCATGATTATGTAATTTGCTTATGATTTTGATGATTTGATTATGAGTCACATGCACTTTTTTGTTTTTTTTTTTTTTACTTTGGAGCCAACAATATGATTATTATCTTCACTGAATTTAACTTTGATTTTGCACATTTTTCACCACTTTGGCAGCCATTTAGTTTTTCTTTGCCTCAATGCCGTTTTTCAAAATAAAAAAAATATATATATATATAGCTTTCCTAGATCCGGAATCTGTAACCTTTTTTTGACAATTTAAATTTTTCTAATATTAATATCGACCTAACACTTCCCGATTCTTTTGAACGACCCAAAAAAAATAATACTAAATCAGAAAGGTATTTTTTGTAAACCGCTTATGACGACGTTAATAAATCTCTCTGATTTTTGTAATTTTTATATTATTTTCCATTAATATTTATACTTAAATTGTCTAAATAAAAACACTTTCTAAATTTTTTACACGCCGCACGCTCCAAATCAATATGCCATTGTTGTTGCTAAGTTGTTCGATTTTAAGAAAGTGTGCCGAATGTAAAAAATGAAGAAAGTGTATTTCCTACTGAGATCGTATATTTCATTTTCGTCAGAGAAGTCAATATCAGAAATTTTGTTCGTTGAAGGTGAGATCGTCACTATATTTTTACCTCGTTAAGAGGTGTTTTTGTTTGATCGCTTTATATCTTCAAAATCGTATTTTCTATGACAAAAAGTGTTATGTGAAAAGTTGAATAATCTCAAGGGCTATAAGATTTAAAATTTAAAAAAAAATCGTACGTTTTAATTTCGAAAAAATAGTCAAATAATAGTTTTTAAAAAAAACTTTTTGTCATAAATCTAAATTTATTATATTCAGGCAGCTTCACTATAGGAAAAGTATTTAGCAAATTAAATTATCTTTTTAGAGACATATGGCAAGTTTCCGTAACATTAGTGGTTTATTATTTTTATTATTAGCACTTTAAATATAGTTTTTTTTATTTTCCCAAAATTAGTGGGTTTTTTCAAAAGTCATAGAATAAACGTTTTCTATCTTGAGCTACTTTATAGAATGATTGGGATCCTAAAACCCTAAACCTAAGATGGAATGCATACAAACCCACAAACAAAGGGAAAAACAATTTCATTTTGGGAAGAAGAAGAAAATCTTGTGTGAGGAGTTGAATAACTCCACACAAATCCCAGCATCAGATGGGCTTGGTGACCAGGAGAGTGTGGAGACCAGGAATGGAGAAAGCAGTAGAGTAAGAGTGCCGTGTGCAAAAGGGAGAAACGGGACGCCGCCGGACTTCGGACGCGGCCGTGAACTTAAGACCGAGAGAGAAGGTGCCACATCTTGGCAGCGGAGCGGCACACAGGCATGCCATATGCATCACTGGAATCAGCGGGACGGCAGCATCAGGCTGTATGTCGGCGGGAAGCAGCGCGGGAAGGACAAGAGGGTCAAACAAGAGCCATGGACCCGGTCTCCGAACTGAGACACAGGTGGGTGAGGTCTAAAGCGGCACCACACGGCTAAGTCAAGACGGCCTGCTTATTCCTACCAACGAAGTCCTGGCGTTACGCCTGGAGGGTCTACCAGACTTGGAGCAGTGAAGGTCGGCGACCTGAAATCGTGAGCTCGGGGGTAAGCCTATCAAACCCCAGTGTACCTCGCCCCAAGCACTACTTTGGCGTGTCCCGGCGTGAGCCCCAGAAGAGAGAGAAGTCCCGGAGTGGCGCGACCGAACCCCGAGAGTAACGAGCCAGAAGGGAGAGAAGTCCCGGATCGGCGTATGCCAACGCACCCAGTCAGCAGCAGTTCGCAGGACGCCGGCACCAGCAAGCAGAACACCATACCGCAACAGGCACGCAAGGAGAATCAAGCCCCCAGGACCGGCACGGACAGTACGCGAAAGGGTGAGGCTAGGGTGGAACGTTCGTTTACACGAGGCGTAGAAGCGAAGTGAAGAGCAAGGCAGCTTCCTGGCGTTTCGCCTTGACTGTCCGCACGATCTGAGCGAAAACCCCGTGGGACCATCCGGGACAGAGCAAGGGACAGGCGGTCGTGTGTCGCGAGGAGTGATCTTGGAGAACTCGTCAGTCTGTTCACCCTAGTCTGAGAACGGTGACGTGACGCTTCCCCAAGCCCGCACGGCTGACCCCATAGCGAGTCTGAATCGTGGCCGAGCAGTCACCGAGCCAGCGCGTCCGGAATAAGCAGCGGACAAGGATCTTCAGGGAGCTACAAAACTGGAACACCGTGTCAACGAGGCGAGAGAGCATCGCGACACCCCGTACCGTCGGAGACAGCAAGACAAGCAAATTATAAAGCCAACTGCAGTTATACCCGCAATAAACCCACTACAAGCCCGAGAATTCTGTGCTTTCTCACTGAACTATTGAACGGTCACGTTTATATAAATTTGGTGGGACGAACACACATAATTTACTGAGCTAGCCGCACAAATCTCGTAGAGAGCAGAAAGTAAATAAAATCAGTTCGTTACATCTGGCACCCAACGTGATTGTCCCAGCGGTGAAAGCAACATAAACAGAATGGGAATGAAGTGGATCTACCGCCTTAAGAAGGAGGACTGCCCCCATGTCAAACAAAGGCTTAATGTCGCCCTGGACGGCAGATTAGAGGACATGAGGAAGACATTGTCGGAGTATTACTCCGAGACAGAGAACGACCCACAACTTGCCGACATCTGGGCTGAACTGGAAGCTAGGTATTACGACAGAGCCGGCCCGAGCATCACGTTAACGAACGCTGAAGGGGATAACATAGTAGCAAGCTTGAGCGTCGACTACTTGCAAAGGGAGGCTCACAGGAGAGAGTAAATCCAGGACAGGAAGACAAAGGTGCTGACCTCTAGACCCAGCCAGTCGGATTATGCAAGGGTCGCTTAACAAGTCCGCCAGTGGTCATTCAGGTTCGACGGCGGAGAAACCGTTCGAGTTCCTGGAACAAGTTAAATGGTCCGCCAACACCTACGGCTTAGGAGGAGACAGATAGCCAGGAGACACGGAAAAATGACCAATTTTCACCGCCGCAGCGAGTCCCACGATAGCAGGCACCAGGAGCACCACGAGGAGGCCAATGGACGCCACCATAGCAGTAATAGATGCATCCAGCGAGCACTGTGTGGAGACCGCCAAACACAACATAGAGGCCGCGGAGGACGACACACATTGCAAATCTCCATGAGGCCTGCCGAAGGTGCGGCGGCCACGGACACTGGACACGAGGATGTCAACTCTAACGCCTGTTGTTCTGCTGGGTATACGGGAGGGTAGGAGTCAGGAGCGTCGAGTGCTGCAAGCAGGTGGAAAATGCCCAGCGACGTCAGCCGCAGAGAGGCGAGCGGGGGTTGCAAAATGCTACCTCTCCAAGCTAACGGGCGAGCTTATCGAGGAGGAGCAGCAGTTGTCCGCAGCGGTGACGATTGGGGGAGGCACGTACAAGTCCACGATCGACACCGGGGCAACAGCGAGCTTTATAAGCAAGGAACTGGCGGACAACCATGCTACCCTCGGGAGGATTACGAGGACACGGCGGCAAGATAGGTTGGCAAAGGGAAGGCGCGGCGGGATCGATGAGCAGCTAGAGGTGGAAATCGCATTCGGGAACAAGCGACTGACCATGAGCCTGCTGATACTACCAGGGGTAGTGGATTCATGGTGTTGGGATGGAACTTTCTAACTCAAGTCGAAACCGAGATAAGGTGCGCTGGACACGAGGTGATAATACCGGCCAGGAACCGACACAATGGGTGGCTCGAGGAAAGGCTATCGGAAGCAGTCACACAACAGGGAACCGAATATGACGACGAAGCGAAGTTCCTGGAGGCAGAGCTATCCAGTTTCAAAACCATGACATGAACGTCGAACAAAACAATAAAGCAGCGATACTACCCCAAGAAAGTTTAAGGGGAGATCAATGCGAAGGTGGACGAGCTACTCCAGATAGGATGCATAGAGCACTCAAAAAGACGGGCAAGTGGAGGCTGTGCGTCGACTTCAGGCAGATCAACGCCAAATCGATAAAGGATGCCTACCCGATGCCTCGAATAAATTATATCCTCGACCAGCTGAGAGAGGCACGGTACATAAGCAGCTTGGACCTGAAGGATGGCTACTGGCAAATCCCGCTGAAAGAAAGCAGCAGGCAGTACACTGCGTTTACAGCACCGGGAAAGGTCTTATTCCAGTGGAGAGTAAAGCCGTTTGGACTCCATTCGTCATCTGCGACCTTCAAGCGGGTGTTGGACCGTGTGATTGGAACCGAGATTTCGTCGCATGCATTTGCGTACCAGGACGATATTATAGTAATCGGACGCACGCTAGAAGAGCACAAGACAAACTTGAAAGAGGTATTCCGCCGGCTGAAAGACGCAAATCTGAGGTTGAACCCGGAAAAATGCCAGTTTTTCTAGAACGAGCTGCTATATCTGGGTCATAGGGTGATTAGCGACGGGATAGGCACGGATCCGGAAAAGGTAGCAGCCATTGCCGAACTAGAACCGCCGTCAACAGTTAGAGAGCTCCGACAGTACCTGGGAGTAGCATCAGGGTATCGGCGATTTGTACTTGACTTCGGAAAAATAGTTAAACCTCTCAACGATCTGCTGCGAAAGGGCAACAAGTGGGTGTGGTCACAAGAACATCAGTTGGCATTGGAAGAAGTAAAGGCAAGACTGGTGGCAGACCCCGTACTGGCGTTCTCGCATTTTGAAAAACTATTTGTCCTGCAAACGGACGCAAGTGATTACGGTGTTGGGGCAAATCTGACCCAGGAAACTGAATGTGTGAATGTGTGTTACTCAAGCCGAACGCTCAACGGGGCTGACAAAAACTACTCCACGACCGAGGAGGAGTGTTTGGCAATAGTCTGGGCGATCGGAAAACTTAAGCCATATCTAGAAGGGTACCACTTCAAGGTGGTAACCGACCACATGGCACTGAAATGGCTCAACAGCATCGAGAGCCCTTCAGGAAGGATCGCCTTATAGGCCCTGGAGTTGCAGCAGTATGACTTTAAAATTGCGTACAGAAAGGGACAACTCAATGTGGTGGCAGACGCATTGTCAAGGCAGCCATCACTGATCACAGATCACTGCGAGGGATCAAAGAAACATCGGCGGCGGAAGCTTCCGCAGCATGCAGCTGGATTCAGGACAGGAACATTCCACACAGAGCAGGTAGTGAGGATGTCGCGACGTGGAAGATGTGCGTCCCGAAAGCTCTACGAGAAACGGTGCTGAAAGAGAACTACGACTCACTGGAAGCTGGCCACATAGGAAGCCGAAGTACAATAGCACGTCTGGCAGCCCGGTACTACTGGCCAGGCATACACCGAGATGCTCGAGCCCACGTAAGAGGGTGCGATACATGTATCAGACTCAAGCCGAATGAGATGCAGGCGGCTGGAAAAATGCTAACGCAGGTGCCAGAGGAACCATGGGCTACAGTATGCGCAGACTTCGTCGGACCCCTGCCGCGTTCAAAACACGGCAACCAAATGCTGTTGATGCTGATAGACCGGTTCTCCAAGTGGACTGAATTGGTACCGCTGCGGAGCGCGACGGCCGCGTCCCTAAAAAAGCGTTCAGGGAGCGCATCATCGCAAGGTTTGGGGTCCCGAAGATAGTCAACAGCAAAATCTTTAAGAGTTTTCTGGCCGAGATGGGAGCAAAGCAACAGTTCACGGCTGCATATATCCCGCAAGAGAACCCGACAGAGAAAGCAAATAGGACCGCGAAGACAATGATAGCGCAGTTCACAGGGCTGGATCAAAGAAACTGGGACGGGAAATGGCCTGAGATCATGCTGGCAGTAAATACGAGTGTTTCGGAATCCACAGAATACACGCCGGCGCCCTATACGACAGAGAGACCTTGGAAACAGGGCGACTCATTGAGAGCCCAGGGGAGAAGGCCAATAATCTCGGAGAAATCTTCGAGATTGTAAGGCGAAATCTGGAGAGAGGCTCCCAGGCTCAGGCTAGGCATTATAACCTAAGGAGGAGACAAAAAACACCAGCGGTGGGGGACGATAATGTGGGCCAAGGAACATCATTTGTCAAAGGCGGCCGAGGGATTCGCAGCGTTACCAGTAATCCGCAAAATACGGCATGTGAACACAAAAAAGGAGAGGACCATCCACGTGAGCGAGCTGAAACAACAACAAACACAGAACACAAGCGATCAGCTACAAGCAGATACGTTAGACAAAAGGCAACAGTAAAGTTTCAAAGAGTCTCAAAGTATACTACGAAAAGAGTCCGAGGATAACTTCAAGGATCTTCAAAGGACACGGCGGAAAAGAACCTGAGGATAGCTCCAAGGATACCCAAAGGACACGAGGAAAAAGGTCCAAGGATAGCTCCAAGGATACCCAAAGGACACGAGGAAAAGAGTCCAAGGATAATTCCAAGGATGCCCAAAGGATACGAGGAAAAGAACCCGATGATAATTCCAAGGATTCTCAGGGCTACGAAGCAAGGAACTCAAGGATAGCTCCAAGGACTTTCAAGGGACACAGATAAAAGAGTCGAATGATAACTCCAAGAATGCTCTAGGAAACGAAGGAGAGAATACAAGGATATCTCAATGGAAAACAGGAAGAACAACTGGAGGACGACAAGGACACAACAATCAGACCGGAACGTCCAAACGATCGGAGATGACTGGGAAAATTTCCAGCGGTAGTCCGCCGAAGAAGGGGGAAAGACGGCACAGATGTACCGTAAAAGTGGAAAGTAAAAGAAGGGAGGCTGAAAGAAATGGCGGGACCGAGCGAAGAGGAAGGCTTAGAACCGAGGTGTCGAGGAAAGAACGGTCGGCGGCAGACAGTCATTAAGCGAGAATACCACACGATGACCACCATAGTGACAAGGAGCGAGGCGCGTACGGCAATGGCTGCCCGCCAGCCGACCAACCCGAACCTCGGGGCAGATCTCGACCGCAGAAATCGCGGATGTACCGGCGGTGCGCGAGGCTCTCGACCTGGTCAGGAGCGGCAGGCGCACGTATCGCGTAAGGTTGGGGTTCGCGGGCATAAGGGTCTTTGTGGAGCAGACCGAGGTAAAATGTTGAAAATAAAATGTTGTAAATGAAAACACCGAAGTTAAGAACCGGAAGGGGGCGGGGACGCGGCTGAAAGCATAAACAAGAAAGGGGTCATACATGGTGGCAGCAACCTGAAACGAAGGAAAAGGGAAAAGAAACAAAAGTCCAGCTTACTTACCCGCTGCAAAGCGAATGCTAAGTCCTCTCCGCTCCCGGTCTCGAAGGGGTCCGCATGCTGCCGGGTCAGCCAGCTGAGGGCGAATGAAGGACAAGAGTAGAGGAAAGTCGAAGAAAGGATGAGAGCAAAATGGGAAAAGGAAATTGAAAACTCACCAAGAAAAGTCGCAAATTTTGCAGAATCACAAGATAACAGGGAAGGGGGCGCCTCGATAGGCGGTCGATTGGCACTGGACAATAGTGCGATCGATGGGCACAAGAAAAATAGAAATATCGGGGATAATGAACATCGCGGCGAGCAAGTGGCAACGCCGCACCTGCGATATCGATATCGTGAGCAGGCCCTCTGGGTATCGATAGCCGATTAGTGGTACCCAGTGGAAACAGATGGAGGATCGTCGCGGGAGATTTAAAGTTGCTATGCAGAGGACAATCAGCGCTGTGAAAACGTAACAAGGTTGAAAGCGTCGAGGGAACGCCGAGGGAGCAACGAGGGAGCGCCGAAGGAATCGGAACGAGATGCGCCATGACTCAAGTGCTAGGATACACAAGAGAACGCCGGAAAGTGGGAGCGCAGATTTTTCTTAAATCTTTCCCGAAGTAAGGGGGAATGTGAAGAGTTGAATAGCTCCACACAAATCCCAGCAGCAGATGACAGGACGCTCACCAGGTACGCGGCGAGTTCGCGTAGTGACGGCGCAGCGAAAAGCGGTTGCAGAACGTAAGAGTTTGGAGATCAAGAACGGATAACGTGAGAGTTTGGAGAACGTGAGAGTTTGGAGATCAAGAGAGTTCTGAGAGCAATTGAGTTTGGAGATAAAGGAGTTTGGAGAGCAAGAGAGTTTGGAGAGCAAGAGGGTTTGAAGACCAAGAGAGTGTGGAGACCGCTGGACTTCGGACGCGGCCGTGAACTTTGGACCGAGACAGAAGGTGCCACATCTTGGCAGCGGAACGGCACACAAGCATGCCATATGCATCACTGGAATCAGCGGGACGGCAGCATCAGGCTGTATGTCGGCGGGAAGCAGTGCGGGAAGGACAAGAGGGTCAAACAAGAGCCATGGACCCGGTGTGGAGAGTTTCGGCGGGCCGTGCGCAAAAGGAGAAAAACGGTTCCCGGAGGCCCTATATAAGCCCGCATGGCGCTGGCAGCCGGATCAGTCGATGACGGTTAGTCGATTACGATCAGTCGATTGCGGTCAGTCGAGGGGAAGAGTCGAAGAGTTAAGAAAAGCAGTCGATCAAATACCGAGTGAACAGAAAACCAACCAAGTAAACTACGAGGGAGCCACAACAAGGCGAGTCGTCGAAAGCAGCGCCGTGGGAGCCTACAAGGAGCAAGATTGTCACGTTACAAGGAATCTCCGAACTGAGACACAGGTGGCTGAGGTCTAAAGAGGTCAGGAGCAGTTCGCAGGACGTCGCCACCAGCAAGCAGGACACCACACCGCAACAGGCACGCAAGGAGAACCGAGACCCCAGGAACGGCACGAACAGTACGCGAAAGGGTGAGGCTAGGGTGGAACGTTTGTTTACACGAGGCGTAGAAGCGAAGTGAAGTCCGACTTCTGAGCAGAAACCCCCGTGGGACCATCCGGGACAGAGCATTGGACAGGCGGTCGTGTGTCGCGAGGAGTGATCTTGGAGAACTCGTCAGTCTGTTCATCCTAGTTTGAGAACGGTGACGTGACGCTTCCCCAAGCCCGCACGGCTGACCCCATAGCGAGTCTGAATCGTGGCCGAGCAGTCACCGAGCCAGCGCGTCAGGAACAAGCAGCGGACAAAGATCTTCAGGGAGCTACAAAACTGGAACACCGTGTTAACGAGGCGAGAGCGCAGAGAGCAATTATAAAGCCGAACGCAGTTTTACCCGCAATAAACCCACTACGAACCCGAGAATTCTGTGCTTTCTCACTGAACTACTGGGCGGTCACGTTTATATAAATTTGGTGGGACGAACACACACAATCTACTGAGCAAATCAATACTTTTGAAGGGGACATCGGATTTCAACAAATGAGGTGTCATTCGACGCGTATAGTCGGGGGCAATTATCCCCTCCGTATCCAACAGATTTAGTTTTGTAGATTTTCACTTTTACATTTTTACCGCTTTTTCTCCTAAACAAATAGATATTAAAGCCTTGGCTTGCAATTATCTTAGTTTTTGTGATACCTTTTGATTGGTGTATTACTCGTTACGCTCGGACCATAATGCCAGATTTTCAATTCTGCGGCTATATATGTTGTCTTCGCACGCTACTTGTACTGCCGTCCAGAGTCATAATCTCTACACTTATTTTCAGTGGGTAATATTTCCCAGTAATCTATGAACATAAGTAACATGTACATTATGCTAATGTAACTACTAAAATGTACCAAGAATTGAGAATTGAGATAATAAATATTAAATTCTATAAAGACTATAATAATCCGGCAAGTTAAATTTCGGCGTAACTTAATTCTAATAAAAATCTGAATAGCAAAGTTTTTAATAAAAAGTTTTATCGCTTCCAATAACCCATTTTAATAGCAAAAGTTTTGAATCTCAAGGCAGTATAATTTCAAATTCCGAGAGAAATCTGTCTTTTCTTACATTTCGCGAACAAGCGGGTTTTTCCAAAGTTGTAGAACAATTATATTAAGTTTCCTTTCTCGATTAGCTTGATGCAAGTAAAGGACCTTAAAATCATTACAGATTTCCCAATCAAAAAAATCTAATAAGAACGTTTCTTTAAAAATTTGTTTTTTTCTGGTTCATTCCAAAAAATATTTCGTATACGGAGCTGAAACGACTTTATCTTTTTATTGCTTAATAGGAGACAAATTTGAGGAATCTCAAGGGATATATAATTTGAAATTTAAGAAGATATCTTACAAAAAATAGGGTTCCCAAGACCCACAAACAATGCGACAAACATTTTCATTTTAAGAAGAAGGAGAAAATCTTGTTTTTGAAATTACTATTGAACGGGACATCAGATTTCAACAACCGGCCACAACAGACCACATTTTCTAAATTTTAAATTTTACACTTTTACCAGTCTTTCTCCCAAACCAATTTATTTTTTTAAGTACTTGGTTCTTTTATTTTTGCAATACTTTTCGATTGATGCATTACTGATAACCATTAGACCACTGCATATAGCAGTCGCCTTCGCACACCGTCCTGGTGGATTGCCGTCCACAGTGATTAAACATTTAGGTGTCATTCATTGCTGAATAAAATTCAAAGATTTTCCCTTCTTACACTAACTGTTGCACCTTTACACCTCTATCTTATGTATTGTAGGTAGCATCCTTGATTTAAGCTCTACGGTAGGGCTAGCAATAGGTGACTTGCCTAATGAGATCCAAATTATGGCTGACAAGCTTATGAGTAAAAGTCGCATACATCTTTTTATAAAGGATAGAATGGGTCATTTATGTGTGTGTAAGTACATCTGTTTTGGTGATAGAATCACTGTGGACGGCAGTCCACGTAGTCACGAAGCGCACCAGAAGGGTGTGCGATGCAACTACTATATATTCACGAAGAAATCAAAATATATAGTAATCGTCCGATCATCAATCGAAAGGTATTGCAAAAAACTAAAAAAATTGCATACCAAGATTCTTAAAAAATCAATTGGCTTGGGAGATAATGTGGTGAAAGTGCAAAGGTAAAATATAGAAATTTTTATCTGTTGTGCCGGTGCCCAGGTGTATTTTCACTTAAAATACGCGTCGAATGACACCTCAACTGTTAAAATCGGATGTTCCTTTCAGAAGTAATACGCAAAAGAAGATTCTCGGGGTCCTCTCAAAATGAAAATTTTGTTTTGTTTGCCAGTTAATCTTAAAAAGTTAGAGTCCAGAAAACTCAAGACGATGATAAATATCTCAATATAAAAAACATTAGTGGAACCACTTTTGGAAAAACTAACTAGTTTGTCGAGAAAAAAGCATAGAAAATAGCTCCATTTTGCATACCAGTAATTTATGAACTACTGAAGCTATATGTTGTAGGAAAATCTGTACGTCTTTCTAACATGATTTGTTTAAATATAAAACAAAAACTGCTGATATCATACAAAAACGCAACATAAACTTCTGTGACGAAAATGTAATAGACATATTTTACATTCCGCACGCTGCAACTCAATATTTTAATGAAGCGTGTTATAACAATTTTTTGGTATGACAATCACCCTACAAAATGTTTTATCGCTTTCTAATCTTTAAAGTAAAATTCTATTAAGTTCTGGATAGAGCAGTAGCGACGAATTTTCGGACCCTACTTCAACTTTTTTGTACCACTAAAACATTTCATAATTTTATGAGGTTTTTAAATCAGTTTTGTTAAACTGTAAATATAAACTAGTATTGATACTAAAAATAAAGCAAGTATATATGTTTGAAGAAAACACAAATGACAAAACTCTTTAATTGAACTATATAACTATATACAATATATAAAAAAATATCAATATACCGAAAGCAATATTTTTCTGTGATGATATGACGACAAAACGCAAGAAATGAACGCAAGAAAATAGTTGACTAAGCTTGCAATAAACTTTGCAATATGCACGTTGTTTTGTATATAATAGAAACTAGGGGTAACCCATCCAACCTAACATTTCGCTAAAAAAAACAAGGAAAAAGGCTATAGTGTCTCAACTATAGATACCCGTTACTCAGCTTGAAGAAGCTAAAGGGAAATGGAGATATAGAAGCAGAAAATCGATAAAACGCAACCTACCGGATATTTTAGTATATGTTATGTGGGCGTTAGAGTGGGCGTGTTCAAATTTTATTTAGGTCGATAGATATGTATTAATAAGACAAATAAAAACTGTTTTGGTGTTGAAAAAATTTTTTGGGTGAATCGATATGTATTAATGGGACACAGTTAAAATTTTGTTTCTGTCATAAAAATCTAGTATACCCTTTAACTCTACAAGTAACTGGTATAAGAAACAACGTTTTTATGGCAAAAATCGTGATTATTGCATAAAAATATATAAAGAATAAGCTTTCATTTTAGAATTTTTGTATTTAATAAAACATGTGAAATTGATTCGAAAAAATGTTTTGATTTTTTAAATTTATTTAATATTAACATTTTTAAGCGTACTGTGCGCTGAGAATTTTTTATGAGCAGCGTGTAATGTTCTCTCCCATTAAATTTTAAATATTTAAAAAATATATAAAATATTTTTTTTTTGAAACCAAATATATAGTGGTGTAAGCCCACAGTTCGCATTCCGGAGCTATACTAGGCGCTACAGTGGGCCTGGCACATTATTTGTTAAGTCAATCGAAAGGTATTGACGAGACAAATACATGTTAGTTAAAATTTTGTTTTAGCATAAAAACTGTGGAACACATTACTAAGGGGCTCTTGCCCAATTTATAAACAACTCTGAGCCAAGAGATTTTTTCTATTCTTTAAACAAAGCCTCCAATCGATTCGCACTTAGATCAGTTTCTCACTCTCCACTTCAAACGGATTCTGTAAACATCCAAGCCGATATTGTAAACACCAGAGCCCCAAAATGGAGCCCCAAGTCCGCTAGCGTAAACTTCGATTTCCGGCAGAATTTCAATTCTGCAAAATTGCAATTTCAAATTTAATTGACAATTTTCATCATCCTATTTTTCGACTCTCTTGGATGATTCTCTTAATGAGATTTTTGTGATAAATCTCTTAAAGTCAGGCAGTCCATGTTTGAATCCAAAGTGATCGGTTTAGTTCGGTTCTAATAAAAATTGTGTAAACTAGTAAAAAAGAATTATCAATACAACATTTTTTTTTTTTAAATTCACTAAGCAGTGATTTAATTGGCGCCCAACGTGGGTCGGTGCTATTTAAAAAAATTCCAGAAATAAGTTTTAAAACAAAAAAGTTTTCGAAAACAAAAAGAAAATTTGCGCCGCTCAAAAACATAACCTAACTAACTAATAAAAAGTGTTTACATCGTGAAAATAGCTAGAGGAGAAAACCAATAAATGCAAAAATCCCCCTTTATTTAGTGACAACGCAACGAAAAACACACTGCTCAAAAAACTATTACTCTCAAAAACAAATATTAAACAAAAATAAAGATAACAAACAGATATTTTAAATTCTAATTAAAAATCAAATACAAATTCAACAAAAGAAGGAAGAGCTAAGTGCCATCCTTCGCTACACGGAAATAACTTGAAGGAAGAGCTGAGTGCCATCCCTCGGTATATTCTAACCATGACTCCAGCCTTACCTGCAGTGGCTTCAAATAGTTAATAATGAATTGAGTCCTTTAAAGAATGAAATCGGAAGTTTAAAGACACAATTAAATCACAATATAAAGAAGGTTGAGGAATTCAAGGTGGAAGCTGTTGATCCAAACGTAATGTGCGATACTTCTTATGAAATCATTAGGTCGGTTCGAGAATATAGAGGCGAAGAAGATAGTTATGTTAGCTGGAGAGAATCGGCGGAAATAGCAATGGGACAATACAAAAGGGGAAGTGAAAAATAGTTTTCGGCACTATCTATTCTTCGAAATAAAATTACAGGCATTGCCAATGATGCTTTAACTCATAATGGCAAGACTAGATTTTGCTTTTAGTGACAAGCGACTTCTGCATATTTTAGAACAGGACTTAAGTGAATTAAGTCAGGGGAAATTATCGATATTGGAATTTTATAATTTGGTAAATAAAAAACTAACTCTCTTGATTAAAAAAACCATTATGACACATGGGAGGAATAAGCCAATTACATCTGAACTTAATGAAAAACATAGAAAGACAGAACTACGAGTGTTCATAACTGGCCTTAACCGCTATATCTCAGATGTAATATTTTCAATGAATCCACCCGATTTACCGAACGCAATGGAAATAGTACAAGAACTTGATAGCAACAATTTGAGGGCCCAATTCATGAACAATTTTATATTATCACAACGCCAGACTAATGAGTCAAACTTATATGAGCAACCAAACTCAAATAACAAACCCAGACAATATAACAATAATAATAATCATCAAAAAAATACTAATAACTTAAGGTTTAATCAAGCAAATAATCAAAACAGAAATAATTATAACAATTTTAGTCAAAAGAGAAACAATACCTGGAATCAGGGAGGATTTAATAATGACCAACAAAATCAGTGGAACTTTTTTGGACAACAAAGTATGCCAGAGCCAATGGATGTTGATAAATCAATTCAGATGCCAAATAGACCCCATAACAGTAATAATCAGGGATATAATAATTATGGAAATAAATGAAATTAAACTTAAAGAATCGAAACACAAAACGCACAACAGGAGCAACCTCAAAATAAAAGAGTACAAACAGGAACTGTTAACCAACCGGCTTACAAGACTATGAGGTTGAACAACATTGAAGAGGACCATATATTAGGGCAAACTCTGGAGTAGGCCTACCCTACATATTAAGACAGGATAAGAAAATAAATAAAAAATTAAAGATATTAATTGATACAGGGGCAACTTTTTGTTGTAACAACAAAAATGAACTACCAATATGTAAAAGAATATCCACAGTAAATGGATATTCAATAATTAAGTTTTATCAAATGATAACTATTTTCGATACGCGGTATACTTTTTATAAAATAGATGAGCTAGACTCAGATTTACTTGTTGGCTACAACCTTTTGAAAAAAATCCGAGCTGTAATTGATACAGCAAAAGTAATAATGGAAAGGAGGAAAATTTAAATTACGATAACGGTAATATTTTAAACCAATATTCTTTGACAGAAGAAAACACCATTCAAACTAAGGAAGTTGCACAATCTGCAATCAGAACAAATATAACAGACATCCAGTGCAAATTTCTATCGGTCAAGCACCTATTCCGGATAGAGAATGTGAAAGTTTGCAAATTGACATTTATTAGGCCCAAAATCATACATTCATCACTTCTATAGATTCATATTCAAAATTTTTAGTCGTAACAGAAATCCCAAATAAATTAAATATAGAAAACAAAGTTTCAAAGATTCTACAACAATTCCCATTAGCCAAAACCTTGATGATAGATAACGAACCAAGTTCTTCTTCATCCCAATTTAAATCTCTTGCACAAAGAAACGGGATATCTTTATTTTATGCAGATCCTCGACATAGTACTTCCAACGGACAAATTGAAAAGGCACACTCTATTTTATCAGAAATTGCACGTTGCATTAACTCAACTCAGTTGATTATTCCGAAAAAGTAATAAGAGCAGCACAGAAATACAACTTATCAATTCACTCTATAACCAATCAACGACCCTACGATATAATATTTAATAAAATCAAACACGATAAAATTCCCCAATTGTTAAAGCAAGCACATGATAACATTTTTATAATATATTATTACATTATTTATATATTATTATATTTTCATAATAAAGACAGAAAAGAAAAAGAATATCACGTAGGATCAGTAATTTACGAAAAAAAACACGGGGAAAGAAATAAGCTTAACTCTAGATATAAAAATCAAGCAAGCACATGATAACATTTTTATAATATATTATTACATTATTTATATATTATTATATTTTCATAATAAAGACAGAAAAGAAAAAGAATATCACGTAGGATCAGTAATTTACGAAAAAAAACACGGGGAAAGAAATAAGCTTAACTCTAGATATAAAAATCAGGTAGTTAAGGAAAATCATCCTAATAAAGTTATTATTAATAACAGAAACCATAAGATTCATAAAGATAATATTAAATTTTAAACAAATTTACTTATCCTAAATTCCAGATAATGAATTCAATAATAAACTTATTATTGCTGGTAGCTTCAACCAAATCCGAAATTATGGATTACACAAACCATGATTTCTTTCTTTACAAAGATACCAAAGAAGTCCTCATTTATGAATCATACGCGGATTTATTTCATATAACTAACTTAAGTTTTTATTAAGATATTATTACTCTTGAAACAGAATTTTTAAACAGCCATAACGTTCAGAATTCACAATGAGAAATATCAAACGATTTAAAAATTATTAAAATACTTATTTCTAAAATGATACCCACTAGGTCAAAAAGAGGCATTAATGAATTAGGCACAATCTGGAAATGGATAGCAGGAACACCAGACCATGATGATTTTATAACAGTTCAAAATAAAATTGAATTAAAGATCAAGAAATTCCACTCAGAAAATACCGCCTTCCTTTGCTGACTTACGATCTTATGAATTTAGTGGACACAATTACATTAGCAAAAATAGATGTTTTCAACACAAAAATTCTAAACAATGATGACATACAGAAAATATATAAACATGAACAAAAACCTGTTATTATTACTGATCTATTGAATTTAAAATCGCTTTGCACGAAGATCTTATTATTATAAAAAAATAAAAATGTAGATGTAATTAAAGAAGGATCCATTTTTATAAACGGAGTTAATACAGTTTATGACACTTATTTAGATGGTTCTTATTTAATAACCTTTACTGGCACCACTAAAATTAATAATAAATATTACACTAATGTAGACAATAAGATATTGGAATACATCACTGCACGAAAATATACTGACTTCTTAATCTCCGAATATATTATATCCAATCATTCGGAACTCTCATTTGATAATATTAACGTATTAAATCCTTTTATTCAAATTAAACAAACTCAAATACCAATTAGACTAACATTGATCATAATCTCATTTTTACATTTAATTACCATGCTTTCAATTAAATACAGAAAATTGTTAATATTCAAACCACGGCAAATTCACATTGAAGTACAACCAGAAACTAATATCCCCGACAATGAAAATACTGTAGAGGAAAATATCATTGTCGAATTGACTAATCAGCTACATTCATCAGTTCCAATTAATCGGGACGATTCAATTTAGAATAGGGGGAGTTATATGACACAATACTTAGGGGCCCTTACCCAAATTATAAACAACTTTGAGCCGAGAGATTTTTTCCATTCTTTAAACAAAGGCACCAATCGATTCCCACCCAGATCAGTTTCTCAGTCTCCGCTTCAAACGGATTCTGTAAACATCCAAGCCGATATTGTAAACACCAGAGCCCCAAAAAGGGAGCCCCAAGTCCGCTGACGTAAGCTTCGATTTCCGGCAGAATTTCAATTCTGCAAAATTGCAATTTCAAATTTAATTGACAATTTTCACCATCCTATCTTTCGACTCTCTTGGATGATTCTCTTAATCGGATATGAGAAATATCAAACGATGTGATAAATCTCTTAAGCCGAGGCTTGATTATGGATTATTGAACCAAAGTCAGGCAGTCCGTTTTTGAATCCGAATTGATCGGTCGACAACTTGAATATCGCGAGCAGTGAAAATTAAGTTCGTTACTAATAAAAATTGTGAATTATAAATTGTGAAAAATAAGAATTATCAATAAAAAAAATATTGTTTAAAAAAATTCAGGGAGCAATAATTTAATTTGGACGCATTTTGGGCGTCGCACATTTTTTAAATTCAAATACATTTTAGTTAAAATTTTGTTTCTGATAAATCTGTTAAGCCGAGGTTTGATTATGGATTATTGAACCAAAGTCAGGCAGTCCGTTTTTGAATCCGAATTGATCGGTCGACAACTTGAATATCGCGAGCAGTGAAAATTAAGTTCGTTACTAATAAAAATTATGAATTATAAATTGTGAAAAATAAGAATTATCAACAAAAAAAATATTGTTTAAAAAAATTCAGTGAGCAATAATTTAATTTGGACGCATTTTGGGCGTCGCACATTTTTTAAATTCAAATACATTTTAGTTAAAATTTTGTTTCTAGCATAAAAACTGCAGATGCTTAGGTTTTTAGCAGATCGTGGTTATTGAAGTGGGCGAGGCAACCTGTTGAAAAAAACCTGCACTGCGCAAGAAGCTTAGGAATTTACATGCCCAATTTGAACTTTTAAGATTTTGTAGTTTTCGAGACTTCAGCGTTCATACGGTTTTACAGGCGGACATGGCTAGATCGCCTCGGCTAGTGAACCTGATCAAGAATATTTATACTTCATGGGGTCGGAAACGCTTCCTTCTAACTGATTCATTGCTTAGTCTACAAGTAACGGATATAGAAATAAATGGATATGAAAAAATTATATCTATGGTGTTTTTTAACATATAACCTTCTACGCTGGGAAATAACATTTTTTAATTGGTTTTGAATTTCGAATTAAACTATAAAAATCGGTCGACTATATCTTATAGCTGCCATAGAAACGATCGGAAAATTATTCGGAAAATATGAAAAAATTATGTCTTTAATGTTTTTTAACATATAACCTTCTAAGCTTGGAAATAACATAACATAATTAGTTCTTAATTTCGAATTAAATTTTATCGCAATCGAACGACTATATCGCTGTAGCTTTAATAGGAACGATTAGAAAATTGGTGGGAAAATAATATGAAACAAATTTTAGCTTTGGTGCCTTTTGACATATTATCTTATAATATAATTTTTATATTTTTAAGATTAATTAAAATTTTAAATTTGTCAAAAATCTACTGTAACATATACATGTCAAAAAATGCTCTGAAAAAAGAAAGAAATATATTTTTTTTAATATCACTGAAGTCAGCAAAAATCCTTAAAAATTTCAAATGGTGTTACTAAAGTTGATTATTTCTTATAACTGCAAGGGTATATAAACATCGGCTTGCCGAAGTTAACTTCTTTTCTTGTTCCAACAATTTTTGGATTGTTCATATGGCAGCTATTTGATATAGTCGTCCTATTACGATCAAATTAAATTCAAAATTCAGAACCAATTTAAAAATGCTATTTCCAAACGTATGAGGTTATACGTTAAAAATAAAACCAACAATACAATTTTTATTTGTGTGTTAATGATGTACAGCTGTGATGGAAATGTGCGAGCACAACAAAGGAAGAGGAGAGCTTAGCTGCTATTTATCTTTCTAAAGTCTTAAAACTTACGATTTTTCTGGTCTATCGACAAAAGCTTTTCATTCATTTCATTTTTGAAACCACACCGTGTGCGTTTGTATTCTTGAATTACAAAAATATTTGACCTACGATTACTTTTTTTTTCACTGAAAAAAAAGATATTCATAAATACAATTTTCATTTGGGTCGGTTAAGGTTGTGTTTTCACCTCCCTTATTTTGACCGCACAATTAATGATGGGCGTAACCCCAGCTTGGCTGGGTCACTTTTGCAAGCTGTTCTGGACTTCTGCGTTTGACTTCACCACTGCCTTGCCCACGAAGTGATATAGGGTATGTTGCACCGCTACTTATGGGGGTGTTAACAATGCTTGGCGCTTTATAAGTCTTTTGTAGGTATTTAAAAATATGACATTTATTCACCGGGGCCTAAAATTCGTATTATACCCGTTACTCGTGGATTATAAGGCAAACTATAATAGGTAGAGCCGATTTCTGAAGTTCCTGCGGAGCGCAAGTTTGTTTCAACGGGGTGCACCGCCCACTCTAACGCCCACAATTTGCGAAAATCTGTAGCATCTACAGTTTTTATGATAGAAAAAAAATGAACTAAAATGTATTTGTCTCAACAATACCCATCGATTGACCAAAAAAAATGTGCCACGCCCACTCTGACGCCCACCAACCGCCCAAAACTGTGGTGGCCACAATTGTCATGCTAGTACATTATTTTTGCTAAAACGTACTTGTCCCATCAATATGTATCGATTAACCCAAAAAAGGTCGCATAAAACTTTGGTGGCCACAGTTGTCATGCCAGAAATTTTTTTTTCGAAATATATTTGTCTCGTTAAAACTTTTTGATTGACCTAATTGATTGACCTGTTTGCCACGCCGACTCTAACGCCCCAAATAGCTCAAACGTTTAAGCTATCTGCCGCCCACATTACATATACAAAAATCGGCGGTAGGTGGTGCTTTTGAATATTTTTTTGCTGCTGGTGTATCTCTATTTTTATTTTTCTGCCTCAAGCTGAATAACAGGTATCTGATAGTCGAGGCACTCGAAAATTTAAGATTTAAGAAGCGGCTCCAAATAACCTGTAAAAGCTAGAACAGTTTGTCTTTTGCCTTGCCCACTCTAACGCCCATAAACGGTTTAAACGCTTAAACCTGCCTGCCGCCCACATACCATATATTGAAATAACAACTAGGTGAAGTTTTCCAATATCGCTTTGCTGCTTATATACCTCCATTTTCCTTTTGCTCCTTTAAGTTGAGTAAACGGTATTTGATTGTCGAGTCGCTGGACTATGTGTTCTTCCTTTTTTAATATTCTTAGGGGAGCTGAGCAGTCCGACACGTTTTGACTTATATACTATCTGCAATATACAAAATTCGTTGGGAAAAGTTTCATCCCAATAGATTTAAAACTAAAAGACGTGTCTTGATCGACTTATGTAGTTATACTGACCAAGAAACATTTACTCTGCGTTGCACATTTGTCATTTGACAATTTAATTCTTAAATTAAATCTATAGTGTATCACTAGGGAATCATCTGACATGTGAATAACGAATGACATGCTAGTTTGGGCGATTGAAAAACAAGTGACACTCCATATTGACAATTGTATGGGTTGTGTGCTGTTTTACATGTATAAATTCTATTGAAAACTTTTCGAAGTCACTCCGGATTTCACTTGTTCTTTATATTCATTTGTTGTATGGCCAATGAGTTTTTACACACGTCCTTAGGTAAATCACTTTGGAAATTCTAAATAATTAAATAAATTTGAATAAAGATAAAATTTTGGTTTGGTATATTAATACCATTGACAATTGACAGACAGACAGACGGACGGACATGGCTAGATCGACTCGCCTAGGGACGCTGATCAAGATATTTTAGGGCGCCACCTACCGTCTATTTTAGTATATGTTATTTGGGCGACAGACAGATTTAGGGTATGTGGGCATTTGTGGGCGTAAGAGTGGGCGTGGCGTCATTTTCTTTGGTGAGTCGATAGGTACTGATGAGACACATTTCAGTTAAAAGTTGGCTTTTATCATTAAAACTGTAGGAGCTAAAGATTTTCGCGGATTGTGAGCGTTAGAGTGGGCGTGGCACACCGCTGACTTGCGTTGTGTAGGAAACCCAGGAATCTGCATGCCAAGTATGAATTTTATAGCTCTTATAGTTTCCGAGATCGCAGTGTTCATACGAACGGTCGGACATGGCTAGATCGACTCGGCTAGTGACGCAGATCAAAAATATATATACTTTATGGGGTCGGAAACGTCTCCTTTACTGCGTTGCAACCTTCTGACTGAAATCATTATACACTCTGCAAGGGCATAAAAAGTGTATGGTAATATTACTCAGGAGCACATAAGTATTATACTAACATTATAGATATGGTTTGTGAATATTTTATAAAAATAAATTAAAATTAATAAATTAATAATTTAAAAAAATTTTTAACAAAATATTAATCAAAAATTTGTAAATTCAATCGATTCTGCAGCAAATCAGCCGTTTTTCGTAATCCCCAGACTCTAGTGAAAAAGGCCGATTTACTGAAAGCATGTCTCCGTCCCTCTCGCACTTTATTTAGCGGAGTAACGGTTATCTATAAATAATAGTAATGTTCTATACTTACATGTGGTTAATTTAGATTAGTTTTTAAACTTGTATGTTAGCATTGGCGTCGCTTCTAGATTTAAATCCTTCAAAAACAAATACAAAACTGAACCGTTGCTTCGCATGCTGATTTGTAGCTTCGATGTGCTCTACTTGAAACTTTTTAAATACTTTGAGAGCTAATTGGGTCCAAACTTTTAAAATGTTGTTTTTGTATCCAAGAATAATTTCCATAAAAATATCACTAACGCCACTGACGCGATCGTAGACAAAGCATGCAGCCGTGAGCCTGCATTTCTAATTATTTGAGGGGTATGAGGCGATGGTATGGGTCCAGGCGGCCTGTAAGTTATTTGATATACGTTACGCAGGGGTAAATCCGTATGTACTGAAATGAGTAATTTGTTAAAAGTTTGTTAGGTTTCTTATAAATATATTTGCCATCACACGCAAGTATCAGAATTGAGCTAAAAATATGTATTTACATAGGTTTTGTAGATATGTACCGGCAAAGCATCTGATTGGCTGGTAAGCTAAAATACTGTGAAATGTTGGCACTTGATTAGAAATTAGTTCTGTGAAAATGCTGAAATCATTCAAGTTATTTGAATTACTGGAATGACTTAAATGGACGATACTCAGTAGCTATTAAAAGCGGTTGCAGAGGTGGTTTCGGCAGTTTTAAATGTATTTTATAAGAGTTCTTATTAAGTGGAAGCATATACTCGTACGAGTACACATCCCATGGTCACTGCACAGAAAACAAATACGTCAAGATCAATTTGATGTGCGCATGGTAAGTTTGTGTTTTTTCGACAAATATCAATTTTACCATGAAATAATGTCAAATTGACACCGAAAAATTTAATTTTCTCGAATTCTCTCTTTTCGAATATTTCTTAACATCGAAAAAGAGAGGATAGAGCAATATGGCGGCGGTAAATACGTGAGTAGAACCGAAATAGACCTATTCGAAATTCGACTTGCCTTACTTCAAACATGTTGTCTCGCTTGCACTGACATGGTTTCCATGTCTTTTGAACTTAACGCCCGCGGAAAACGTTGTGCGATAGATCAGCTGGTAAGGTGTCTGTTTCTGATGCTAAAGGTCCCAGGTTCAAGTACGCTCCAAGGCAGAGTAAGCTTTAAGTATTTAAGAATAATATCTAAAATGTCCTTATAATTGTTATAACAAAGCTGCATTTAAATGATTTCAGATTTCAATAAAAAAAATACAAATAAATTGCCCAGGGGAGGACTCGAACCACTAACCCTCAGGCCTGTATATCAAAAACGAAGCGCTAGCCCTCTGAGCCAAAAATGCGTTGGTTCAGAGAGCTATCGCTTCGTCTTTGATACACAGGCCTGAGGGTTAGTGGTTCGAGTCCTCCCCGCGACAAATTTATTTTTATTTTTGTTATTGAAATCTGAAATCATTTATAACAATTCTAAGGACATTTCAGATATTATTCTTAAAGAATTAAAGCATACTCTACCTTGGGCCTTCAGCATCAGGAACAGACACCTTAGCAGCTGGTCTATCGCACAACGTTTTCCGCGGGAGCTAGGTTCAAAAGCCATGAAACCCATTTTAGTGCAAAGGCGACAACATGTTTGAAGTTAGCAAAGTCGAATTTCGAATAGGTCTATTTCGGTTCCACTCACGTATTTAACGCCGCCATATTGCTCTATCCTCTCTTTTTCGATGTCAAGAAATATTCGAAAAAAGAGAATTGAAAATTACATTTTTTGGTATAAATTTGACATTATTTCATGGTTGAAAAAACACAAACTTACCATACGCATATAAAATTGATCTTGACGCATTTTTTTTCTGTGCATGTAGGTGCAAGGGGCGGACTGCCACTTTGGTCATCTATTTTCCCTCTTTTGATTTGCACCTTTGAGTCGCTTGAGCCATTTAGTTTAGCTTATTTCACGGTCGCCATGTAATATATTTGTTGCCTCTTTATATATATAAGTCCATTTAAATTTATTCAGTTTCGTTTTGTTCATTGAAATCACTTTTGGTTGTTTTTTTGTTGGAGCCGAAGCGACTTTATCGCCCGCTCCCAACTTGATTATTTAAAATATTTTCTTTGTTATATATATATGGACGTTGATGCACTTCGAACAGTACAAACAAGTGGCCCAACGACACCAAGCACGTGCTTTTTACGCGCGGGGCCCTTTTATCAATTTGGACAAAAAATGCAAGTTCGCGAGGAAGATACATACATAAAACAAATAGAGACGGGACAAAAATGGAAATAAAAGCACAACTAAGATTGAAGCAAATGAGTTAAAATATTAGTTTTTAACACCGGGATAGAAGTTGAAATGCAAATTAATTATTAGTGTAGACAACAATTTGATGAACATCTGACAAAAATCGATGTAATTTCGTGTAAGTCTAACAGGAACGTTGAATGTTAGGTGGCTTAAAAGGTCTGCAGAACCGATGTCACCTGTTATAAGATTTTGTATAAAAATAATACCAAGCATAGTTCTACGATTTACAAGTGGAGGTAAATTAAGGAATTGTAATCTACTTTGGTGGGAAGGTAGCCTTACGTTTTGATCCCAGTTCACACTACGCAGGGCAAATAAGAGAAATTCTTTTGTTCAACGCTTTATAAGCCCAAGAACACTCATGGCTTTGTTAACAGTGAACATAATGTGGCAGTCAAATTTAAGTTTAGGGTCAAGAAGAACACCTAAATCGTTAACTGAATATATACGGTCAAGTGGCGTATTTTTAAGAAAGTAACTAATAAACGTTATAGTACTGCGATAAAAAGTCATAACGTTACATTTAAGGCAGTTCAAATTAAAAAGGTTGTACTCACACCATCCATGAAATCAATCATAATCCGACTGTAAGTTAAATCCCGACGCTATATCATTATATGATAAGCAAAGCTTAACATCATCAGCATACATTAGTACACGAGAATGTGTGAATGATTGAGGGAAGATCGTTAATAAACAAAGTAGAGAGCAAAGGGCCCAAATGACTACCCTGAAGCACTCCAGATGTCACGTAGATCAATTTTGAAACAGTATTCTTGAATATAACCCTCTGAGTCCTACCATTCAAGTAACATGAAATCCAAGATAATTGATTACCAGGAAATCCAAGCTGATCGAATTTAAATAAAAGAAGTGAGTGGTTAACGGAGTCAAAGGCCTTACTAAAATCTGTTTAAGCAATGTCAGTCTGCATTTTTTTCTATAACCCATTTATTACAAAAGAAGACAATTCAAGAAGGTTGATGGTGGTCGATCTTCGCTTAACAAAACCATGCTGACACGGTGATCTTAGCGAGGAACATAAATGTTGCAAATGAGAAGTGATAATACGTTCAAATGCTTTAGGAATTGCCGACAATTTAGAAATACCTCTATAATTTTGGGCATCTGCCTTCGCACCTTTTTTATGGAGTGGAATAATAAAAGCGTCCTTCCAGATAGAAGGAAAAACTTATGATGAAATAGACAAATTAAAAAGTTTAAGAATCGGTTTACAAATGGTTGACGCTCAAAACTTAAGCACTCATCCAGGAAGTCCATCTGGACCGGGAGAACAAGTTGGCGTTGTCGTTACTAAATCTCTTACAAGAGAGATTTCGATGATTACAGGGGAAACAATACAATTTGATTTAAGGGATTGGGGTAGTTCGAATTTGACCAAGCTGTCGAACTACATATAAGTAGTTTGGAAAAACTCAGGAAATAAATCAGCAATTTCGGAATCCGTCGAAGCCTCCATTGAGTTCCACAAAATCATGGGCGGATAACGGTATAGCGACAAATGAGTCAGTAGGGGGAGACCAAAAAATATCAGGTGGATTAAAGTCACATAAAACAATCAAAAGGTCTCTGTTAGGAAAAAGGGATTAACAGATTTTATTGCAGACAGATGGTGCTCATAAATTACTAGGTCAGAGCCAGATGGAATATAAGAACATGTAACAAATACAGATAAAGATTGCTAAGACACTTTCACACTTAGAAATTCAATGTCATTGGGAATATGATTGATATCTCTTTCAGATGTTAGGTTAAAGGCAACGGCAATCAGGACATTGGGAATCGTATCCCTCCGAACTTATTTAACGTGGCGTGTTCCACACTAAAGGGATTACAACCACGGCACTCACATATGCTCTTTTTCGAGCATATAGTGCAGCGGGTCTAGGTTAAGCGCCAGACCAACGCCCCGGACTAGAAGCTATAGCTATGTACATAGCAACCACCCCAATAGCAGTTTAAGTATTTGCTTGTCGGGCAAGCACTCTCCCTTGCGTAGGGGCGAGATCTATCTAAAATCTCTACTGTTCTTTGGGTCGCAGCACCCGAGGTGTACAAACGTAACATCCACGTCGAACCCGGAGACTCTACCGGCGATATAGGTGTCAACCACAGGCACCACGAAACTCCCACAAGCGTGGAAACGGACGGACAGACGGCCTGACGGACAGACGCACAGACGGACATGACTAGAACAACTCGTCTATAGATGCTGATTAAGAATATATATACATTATGGGGTCGGAAACGTCTCCTTCACTGCGTTGCAAACTTCTGACTGAAATTGCAAGGGTTAAAAAAATATATAAAACAAGAAGGGAAGCTAACTTCGGCAAGCCGAAGTTCGTATACCCTTGCAGTTATAAGAAATAATCAACTTTAGTAACACCATGTGCAATTTTTGTTGCTGACAAAAGTTTCAGCACGATAGTTTTAAAACTGAGTGACTAGTTTGCATAGAAACGGACTGACAGACGGACATGGCTAGATCGACTCGTCTAGTGACGCTGACCAAGAATATATATACTTCATGGGGTCGGGAACGTTTCCTTCACTGCGTTGCAAACTTCTGACTAAAATCATTATACCCTCTGCAAGGGTATAAGAATTGTAACCAGTTTAAGAATAAGAATTAAATAATGTTTTTTGTTTTGAACTTAAACTTATGATGCAAGAATTTAATTGGCGGAGTCGGTAGGATCCCAAAAGTCCTTTAAAAGTCACTGGTACTGATCAAAAAAAGATAATACTATACGACTAGTTTATCCTGATCAGCGTAAATTCCGTGAAGAAACAAACACAATAAAAAAAAGAGATCCGCAAAAGAATCTATTTGTAAATTATTTACAAGCAGAACTTGAAAAAAATCCAAATCGGTCAATATAAAAAATATATATATAATACAAAAAAATGTAAAGTGCCTATATTGAAAACAGAAAACAAAAATCCAAATCGGTCAATACGCGCTTAAAGATTAAAATTAAAAGTGCCTTTATTGAAAACAGAAGTAAACGACAAAATGGCTAATCCATCAAGGGATCGGGAAAATCAAGGAATTGCCATACTTTGATGGAAATCCAGCAGTTCTAAGCCGGTATATCGCCAAGGTTAAATACCTCCTAGAACTATTCCCCACTCAAGATGCCAGACAAACTCACATTATATATGGAGCCATCGAAAGAACCATTGTCGACTCAGCACAATCAGTCAAGAAGAAAAATCTAACGCTTGGGTTACTACAAAAGCAGCTCTAATCAAGGCCTTCAAGGATCACAGGCCTTATGAAGACATCATCAACCGGGACACCCCATACCAAGGAAGCATTCGTAAGTTCGTAAATGATCTTAAGCTAAGATCTTCAAAAGTACATAATAAATTAGAATTAGAGTCAGACCCAACAGAAAGATTACTTTATTCGTATAAAGTTCATTAAATAAAACTATTAAGGATTATTATTATTATTATTATTAACTTCCTGACATTATACAATCAATTGTTTATCCAAAAAAGATATTACAACTCTTGCTAACTTGAAAGAAGCAGCAATGATTCTAGGCCATTGGGATGCAGACCCATTGGATAGCTATAAATTTAGACGTCATGATAATCGAAGGTATTCGATAGATTCACATTAAAATTATAATTATCAAAAATTTAATTCTCAATCACAAAATTATGCAAAGTATAATAAGAACAATTCAAAAGATAATAATAATTCAAATAATTCATCAAACTCTCAAAATTCACAAAATAAATATCAAATTCCCACTTGGAACCAAGGTAACTATCACGAGTTTAAGAGATACCTAGATCAAGGTAGGGCACAAAACCCTTTAAATTTGCAGGCATCTATTTCAAGTAATGCACCTGTTTATGTTAAGAGACAAAGGGAAACGACAGTGCACAGAATAGGATGGACGTAAATTTTCAGCAAACTGCCTCGGATACAGAAAGTGTTGCCCATATGTTAGAGTAATGATTAAGGGAAAACTCCGTAGAGCTATGATAGATACAGGGTCATCCATCAATTTAATGACAAAGAAGAAAATAAAGCAGAGGAAGAAAAATTAAAAGTGTATACAATAAGTGGATCAATGGAATTGAATAAAAGTGTAACATTAGATCCTTGCAAAACTGTCCTACTAAACAGAAATCTTATTTACATAAATTTTCTGGCCATTGCGATACTTTGATAGGCAGAGATTCTTTAAAAGAAAGTAAGGCAAACATAAATTATGAGGAGGAAAAAGTGATGTTAGGAGACACGTTATTTTATATAAAGTATGGAGAAAATGATAAGATCGCAGTAAAATGCCTAAATCCACCATCATTTAAAAAAAAATTGAAAAGATAAAACCATATTAGAATGCTTTAATCCACCCTTGTCAATTGACCAATCATTTAATTTTGTCATAAACCATGAATTAAAAGAATGTAGTGAATACAGGTTGGAACACTTAAATAAAGAAGAAAAAGAAAATTTAAAAAAGGTTTTATTTGAATTTAATGTTAACATTTGACTTTTACAAGTACTATTAAACATTCAATACAAACCAAGAATAAAGATCCAGTGTATAGGAAACCATATAAATACCCTCAAACTTTTGATGAAGAAGTTAACTAACAAATAAATGAAATGATTGAACAAGGAATAATTCGTAAATCGAAATCTCCATATTCTTCACAAATTTGGATAGTTCCAAAAAAGAGCGAATGGATGAAATGTTAAACAAATTAGGAAGATGTCAATATTTCACAACCATGGATTTAGCCAAAGGATTCTATCAAATTCAAGTGGAACCAGAATCAATAGCTAAAACAGCATTCTTAACAAAACATGGTCATTACGAATATACTCGAATGCCATTTAGCCTTAAAAATGTCCCCGCTACTTTCCAAAGATGTAAGAACAATTTATTATAAGATTAAGTCTATAAAGATTGTTTAGTATATCTAGATGATATTATAATTTCCACTTCATTGGAAGAACACATTCTATCATTGAGAAAAGTATTTCAAAACTGACGAGATGCCAATTTAAAATTACAATTAGATAAATGTGAATTTATGAAAAAGGAAACCAAATTACTACAGGTATAAAACTAAATCCGAAGAAAATAAGTGCCATTATAAATTTCTCCATACCAAAGACCTCATAAGGAATTTCGCAAATATTGTAAAACCAATGACTATTAAATTAAAAAAGGGTGCAACAATTAATATTAAAGACAAAACCTTACGTAGAAGCATTTGAAAAAATTAAAGTCCTAATTACATCCGACCCGATTTTAATTTACCCCGACTTTAGCAAAACATGGCGATAGAAGCAGTACTATCACAAAATCATAAACCAGTTTATTATGCTAGAAGAACCCTTAACGGACATGAAATAAATAGAGAAGAACTTTTAGGAATCGTATGGGCTAATAAATACTTAAGATCATATTTATTCGGCAGGTCTTTCGAAATATTAAGTGACCACAAACCCTTAGTTTGGTTAAACAATATCAAAGAATATGAAAATACAAAGATGGAAGATAATATTAAACGAATTTGACTATCAGATTAAATTTTACCAGGAAAGGAGAATTACGTAGCCGAGATAGAAGAAACCATGTTTGCAGACAATGATGAAGGAGACATATAAGAAGAATCAAATAGTAACGCAGACGGAAAAGTGCACAGTGCACAAGAGGACAATCAAAATTATATTTCTATCACTGAAAAACCATTTAATTATTTTTCTCAACAAATTGGATTGATTAAAGAACGAAGATACGTCTGAAGTGACACACTATTTTCATAAATTAAAAATTTTAATTATTTATAAAGAATATTTATGTACCAAAAAGATTGCAATTTATTTATTTTTTTTATAATATTTAGATGTACAACAAGACTCGAAGTTATTCTGACGTACACAGATTTCAAAGAAAAAATTCTAAAACGACATAAGAAACTTCTACACCCAGGAATTGAAAAAACTTCCAAATGGTTCAGGGATAATATAAGGGACAAATTTGTTATGGATTTTTATATGGTAGGCAACCAACAGTTTTTATCATGCATAGACGTATACTTATTGGAAGTAACAGGTAGAGATTGGTTAGAAGCCAAAAGAGCAATTATGAAAGTATTCAATGAAATGGGAAAACCCCAAGAAATTAAAGCAGACAAAGATTCAGCATTTATGTGCGTAGGTTTACATAATTGGTTAAACTCAGAAGGAGTTCAAATTCAACTAACAATTAGTAAAAATGGTATTTCAGATATAAAAAGATTCCACAAAACAGTTAATTAAAAGTTAAGAATCATAGGAAGTGAATCAGATATTGAGAATAGATATACCAATTTCGAACCAATTCTTTATATTTACAATCATAAAACCAACAAAATGCTACAAATCAGACACCAGCTGATATTTCTATGTATGCAGGAACACCAGATAACGACACACAAAAAAAAGTAACTGAATTGAAAAATTAAATGAAAAACGCCATGATTATGAGATAGACCTAAAATATAAACAAGCACCATTAGTGAAGTCTAAGACTACAAACCCATTTAAAACAAGAAAGGAAGTTAACTTCAGCAAGCCGAAGTTTGTATACCCTTGCAGTTATAAAAAATAATCAATAATTTTATTAAATTGAATTCGAAATTCTTAAAAATATAAAAATTTATATTCCCCATATAATAAGACAATATGTCAAAAAGCCCCAAAGCTATAATTTGTTTCACATTATTTCCCATTAATTATCCGATCGTTCCTATGACAGCTATATGATATAGTCGTCCGATTTTGATAAAATTTAACTCAAAATTAAAAACCAAATAAAAAATGTTATTACCAAGCGTAGGAGATTATAAGTTAAAAAACACCGAAGATATAATTTTTCAATATAATTTTACCACTTATTTTCCGATTGTTCCTATGGGAGCTGTATGATATAGTCGTCCGATTTTGATAAAATTTAATTCGAAATTCGGAACTAATTTAAAAATGTTATATCCAAGCTAAGAAGGTTATATGTTAAAAAACACCGAAGGTATAATTTTTTTTTAAATTTGTTCCCCGATAGTTCCTATGGGAGCTATAAGATATAGTTGTCCGATCCGGCTGCTTCCGACTCATCTTATGACGTTGATATAGAATATATATATATAAAACTACAAACTTCTGACTGAAATCATTATACCCTCTGCAAGGGTATAAAAACATGTACTTTAAAGAAAGTTGACGAAAAACATTTTGAAGAAGCTAACAGGGGAAAAAAAATAATACATTATAAAACAAAATTTAAAAAGAAAAAGAAAATTAATAAAAGCAAATATGCTAATAATTCCAGCCCAACGGAAGGAAATCAACGGACCAACAACCAACCAATAATTTTCTCTATTATATTAGCAGCTGTAATTCAATTGAATGGATACCTCATATTTAAAACAGGATCAGTAGAAATCCCAACTAATTACGAATACCATTATTTAAGCGTAAATATATATATTTGAAAACCTTTTGAAACAAGCCGAAGAATTCAATGATGTCATTCAAATCCGATATTAAGTAGAGAAACTTAGAAGAGAAATTAATGGAATTACAATAGCTAAACGCAGTAAAGGAGATGAAATGGAAAAAAATTTACAATTTAATAGGTTGGCTGACGTGAGATGTAGAGTGCCAGCCAACCGGGATTTGAATTTGCTCTGCTCGCACTTCTGATCCCGTGCGCCGCGATTGCCAGAGTCCCCTGCGCGAGTTACCCTCTCTACCCTATTCGTAGAGATGGAGAGTCTGCGACGAACTCGAAGAGGCACGATCCAACTGGACATAATCGGGAACTACCGTTATAAACAGACAAGAGAAGACAGAATCGCGAAGTGGCGATTCTGCTCGGCCGAGTGAGTCGAGTGTGAACATCGTTACTGAACAGACGTTACAAAAATAAATGAAAACAAGAATAAATAATAAAAGTGTATTTATTGAATAACTAACCCTGGGAAATATCTACACCAATATTGTTATCAACAATATTCGTAACTGGCGCAGTCGTACTCTTACCTATTATTCCATATTAAGCCGGACACAACATTATATATATGTATGTATGCATGTATGTATTTGATTTATTAATTCCGAGTGAAAACACACAGCATAATGGTGAAATTTAATAAAATAAATGGAAAGAAAAACATACATATATGTATGTATGTATATATCAGTGAAGCAAAGTAAATTTGCTTATTGTAATTCCGTTATTCTGTGTTTTTGTACGAATATGTTGGAACAATGCGTGAAGCATACACAGATAACGGGATCGTTCGATTCAGTACGAACAGTCGTCGAAACATTTTTTTGCCTGAGTACAGTTGTGTGTATACGTATGTATACAACAAAAAATCAATGCATAGAGACGCGCAAAACAACAATATGTGCTCAAGACGTTTGAGACAGTTGCAGTTAGTTCCGTGTTTCAGTGCGACTCACGGACTAAGAGCAACAATATGTGCTCAAGCCAATCAAACGTGTCGTGAGGATGTTTGAGATAGTTGCAGTTAGTTCTGTGTTTCAGTGCGACTCACAGACTAGGGGCAAATATACGTTTTCAAACCTTTTAACGTGCAGTTGATACATGTTCGAATGATATTAGTATATATTTAGGTGCAACCTAAGTACCAAATGCAACAATATATTAATATACGTATTTGGTTTGTTACACGTAAAACTGAAAAATAAAATACATATTTTATATTAACAGATAGGAACTACCATGAGAGGAGCAAAAAACCATACTCCAAATACCAGGAGTCAAACTGGAATCAACACCATCGTATCCGAGAATACAGAGGCCATCGTAACAAGACAAGACGATCAATCATCCACTACTTCTTCATCAGAATACGTCCCTTCGAATCAAGGAGAGCAAAATGCTAATCCACTTGATATCCTATCAACACTAAAAATACCTGACGCAATTCGTTTTTTACCTGTATACGACGGTGATCCAAAAACTTTACATAAATTTATAATTAATGTGGAGGAAATTCTAGCACTGATTAGCGGCACTAGTAAAACGCCATATGGTCAGCTGCTTCTAAGATCGATTCGAAATAAAATCGAAGGAAAGGCCAGCGAAGGCATCATCGAAGCAGGAGCCAGTCTTGATTGGGAAGAGAAAGAAGCCCTCATCTTGCATTGCGCGGACAAGAGAGATGAACCCACTCTTATGTTCGAGCTCCACAATACTGTGCAGGAAGGTCTTTCCTTACGACAACTATATAACAAAGTCTGTGAGATTAAATTAGCATTATTTAGAATAGCGGAAACCACAAAATAAGAGCAGATTGTGGTTAAGACAAAAAAAACATTGTTTGCTAACATATGTCTCAACTCATTTTTAGCAGGCATTAGAGGCCCATTAGGAGCTACAATAAGATCCATGAAACCGACCAATCTCCGAGAGGCCTTCGAATGGGCATTGAAAGAAAGAGAAACTTTTTTCGCTCAAAAGAATATAAAAATACCGGATCAAAAACAGGAATATGGATCTCAACAATATTATAATAGAAGTATAGAATATAATAGAGGAAATGACGACAGACGTAGCTATAAGCGTTATCGAAACGATTATGACAATATTGATAATAATTACAAAAGAAATAATATGTTAGCAATTATGACAAAAGATAATAACTATAACAATAACAATCAACAGAAACAATCCAATAGACAAACCACCAACTATCAGTACAGAAATTCGAATAGTAATGCTAATCAACACGCACAAATGCACAATTTTAATGAGGCGGCAAATTTTCCAAAAGAAGCCTCAGACAACAGACCGGATACCTGATAAATAAAGACAAGTCAAAACTACCATATATTATGGTAAACAAGATTTTCGATAAAACTCTCAAGTTCCTTATAGATACTGGTGCTACCTTTTCTTTTATTAACCCTAATTATATTGAAAAAGAAAACCAAATTAAACTACATACACCAATAGCCATTAAGACAGTACTAAATCAATTCCAATTATATAACAAGACTATGATTCCATTGTTTAGTGAATTCTCCGATGTGTCAGAATACTCATTTCTTTTATTTGATTTTCATCCATATTTTAATGGACTTATCGGGATAGATATATTGCAAGAAATAAAAGCTATTGTAAACATTCCGTTAAAAATACTTGAAACAAAAACTTCAAAAATAAATATTGAGCTAGAAGAGAAATCAAATTCTGATATATATACAATAGAAGAAGAATCAAAAAAGATGTTCTTGCTTGAAACCACAACTATTTCCGAAGACATTGTCATATCAGGTGGACTTTATACTGCCGAAAATAATCTTAGTTATATGGAAGTTAATAATTTTTCAAGACAGGACAAAAAATTCTGCTTAGATACATACTTAGAAGTACAAAACTGTAGAGAACAAGATTATTTTGAAGTGAACTTAATTCAAAAAGAAAATAACGAAACGACATTCGATAATCAAGATTTCAATACTTATATACGAACTCAGCATCTTAATAATGAGGAAATTACCCAACTTAAAAAACTCTGCTTAGAATTTCCGATGCTGTTTTTCAAAGACGGAAATACCTTACCTTTCACTAACTTAATAAAGCACAGAATTAGAACCACAGACGAAATTCCCATTCACACTAGACCCTTTCGTTATAGTCAAAAAGAAAGACAAGAAATGAGGAAACAAATCGATAACCTGCTGGAACAAAAAATAATTAGGCATAGTTATTCTCCATGGAGTGCTCCAACGTTTCTGGTATCAAAGAAAATGGACGCCTCAAATACAAAAAAATGGCGATTAGTAGTGGATTATCGCAAATTAAATGAAAAAACTATCAAAAACAAATATCCTATGCCCAACATCAATGATGTGTTAGATAGAATTGGCAGGGCTAAATACTTCACAGCATTAGATTTAGCTAGCGGGTATCACCAAATCGAGATGCATCCGAAAGATATAAACAAGACGGCATTTTCCACAGAAGGAGGACACTTTGAATTTGTAAGAATGCCATTTTGACTTACAAATGCCCCAGCCACCTTCCAAAGGGTTATGGATAACGTTTTAGCCGACCTAAATGGCAAATGTTGTCTTATATATCTAGATGATATAATAATATTCTCTGCATCTCTACAGGAACATATTAATGATTTAAAAGCAGTCTTTAAAAAATTAAATAATGCTAACCTTAAATTGCAACCTGCAAAGTCTGAATTTATGAGAAAGGAAATTGAGTATTTAGGTCACGTGGTTACGGACAGAGGAATAAAACCAAATCCAAAAAAGATTAGTGCTATAAAATCATTTCCACTTCCAAAGACCAGAAAACAAATAAAATCATTTTTAGGTCTGCTCGGTTACTATAGAAAATTCATTAAAGATTTTGCTACGATCACCAAACCCTTAACACAACAATTAAAAGGTAAAGATTCAGTCAAAATTGGCAAAGAGTTCTTAAACGCATTTGAAAATTGTAAAGACCTATTAAGTAATGATCCATTGTTAAAATATCCGGACTTTTCAAAACCTTTCACTCTTACGACAGACGCAAGTAATGTGGCAATAGGAGCAGTCCTTTCTCAAGGCACATCGAACAATGAAAAACCAGTATCATTTGCTAGTCGCACACTTACAGACTCAGAATTAAAGTATTCAACCATCGAAAAAGAAATGTTAGCCATTATATGGGCTACTAAATATTTCCGTCCTTATCTATATGGCCAAAAGTTTAAAATTAACACCGATCACAGACCACTAACGTGGCTAATGAATTTTAAAGAGCCTAATTCTAAATTGGTTCGGTGGAAACTGCAACTTTTAGAATATGATTATGAAATCTCATATAAAAAAGGTTCTGAAAATGTAGTAGCAGATTCACTTAGTCGCATTTCAGCGGAAGTACACACCAACAGTTCTATAAAAAATACCCTTAATAAAAAGACAAACACAATTTTAAACGTAAATAAACCAATTAACGAATACAACATGCAGATTATATTTAGAATTCATACAGACTCTCAAATAATAACCTCAACTCTTTTAAAAAAAAAAATAAGGAGAGTAGTCACGGATAGTTCATTTGATAATAACAGAAACATTTAAAACAATATTAAAACCAAATAAAGTATACGCTATTTTTGCTGCAAATGACATTTTCACCATCATTCAAGATGTATTAAAAGAATATTTCTTACCCACAAATCTTTATAAAATTGTAAGAACTACTACAATACTGAAAGATGTTGAAAGTATTGCAGAATTAATCACAGAAATACAAAATTATCATATAAACAACAATCACAGAGGCGTAGACGAAACGGTAGCTCATTTAAAGAGACAAATATATTCTCCACAACTTAAAAATCAAACGTCCCGATTAATTAATAGCTATGATATTTGTCAAACTTTAAAATATGATAGACAACCACAAAAACTATCTTATCAAGAAACAGAAATTCCAGATTTTCCTATGCAAATATTACACATCGACTTGTACAGCATCAATTGCAAAATAATTTTAACAATTATAGATAAATTTTCAAAATTTGCAGCTGGATATACTATTCCAGCAAGGGATAGTCTGAATATAGTTAAAGCTATGAGAAATTTCTTTGTACTCTTCGGTACTCCAAAAAAACTTGTCTGCGATCAAGGCGCTGAATTTGCAGGAAAAATATTTAAAGACTTCTGCCAACAATATAATATTCATTTACATTTCACGTCTTTCCAGGTTACATTCCTCCTTAACAGAAATACATCGCATCATATTAAATAAAAAAAAGGAGAAAAAATTGGATTGTGATCATGATGATATTCTTACTGAAACGTTTACTACATATAATAACGCTATCCATTCTACCACTAAATACACTCCATATGAGATTTTTTACGTTAGACCACATTTATTTAACAAAGAGACGACCTTCAGCAACGAACATGATTATATACAAAAACTTAATGATTTTCAGAGAGTAATATATCCCGAGATTAAAGATAAAGTTGAAAAAAAGATGAAAATTAGAATCAATAAGTTGAATAACGATAGGCAAGACCCGGAACGACTAGAAAATAATGATATAATATTTAGAAAAGAAAATAGACGAAATAAGCTTACCCCTAGATTCACTAAGCATCAAGTATTACGAGATAAAGGTCCAACCCTATCACATCCAAAAATCAAAAGATTCATAAATCAAAAATTAAAAAAAGAATAAAGAAACAGGAAACTCAGTCCATTTAAATTCTAATCCTTAAAAAAAAAAAAAAAAATGAAGTTTGTTACAAAAGTAAGATATATAAATATATATAATATAAATAATGAAAGTTAATGAACAAAATAATGAAGCCTTAATATTTTTATAAGTTGATCATTTTTTGAGAAAAACATATAAAATAGTTATATTATATAAGCTATATATATGTATAGAATAGGCGATGAACGCAATAAAAAATGTACTTATGTCACAATATATCTAATAAGGCAAAGTAACAATATTTCAATAACCACATACTTATTCATGTTATATTAATCGAATAAACTACTAACCATGCTTAATCTAAGACTAGAGCAGGGTCTCGTTTTAAGGAAGACACCTTCGTTCGTGCCGTCAGATGTGTCTCCATTCCGGACCTCACTCAGCACTTGGGGGGGGAGGAGTTACCCTCTCTACCCTATTCGTAGAGATGGAGAGTCTGCGACGAACTCGAAGAGGCACGATCCAACTGGACATAATCGGGAACTACCGTTATAAACAGACAAGAGAAGACAGAATCGCGAAGTGGCGATTCTGCTCGGCCGAGTGAGTCGAGTGTGAACATCGTTACTGAACAGACGTTACAAAAATAAATGAAAACAAGAATAAATAATAAAAGTGTATTTATTGAATAACTAACCCTGGGAGATATCTACACCAATATTGTTATCAACAATATTGGTAGCTCGCGCACTTCTGATTCCGTCCGCCGCCTTTGCAAGAGTCCCGCTTTCGCACTTCTGATTCCGTGCGACGCGTGTCTAAGAATGAAGCTTTGTCCCCGCGTTTTGTCGCGTGTTAATTTTCGGGGGTTGTTTTCCTGCTTGGTCGCATGTCCTCTCTCGCTTGCTCCTGTGCGGCGCTGCTCACGCGAGCACTTTTCGTGGTGAATATTTTGTTGCTCTCCTGGTGTGTGTGTGTGTGTGGCTACTGCTGATGCGAGAGCGGAGGGGGAAAGCTTAGCTAAGATAATTCTTGTGTACTAATATAACTACAAATCTTAAAATTATTGGTTCAGCTTACATATTAAGTGAACTGTACAAAGTTTTTACAAAGTTATGCGCGAGGGTTTTGTTGTTAGCTGCTGTTGTTGTTGGGGCTGGCGATGTTGTAGCTGCTGGCTGCTGTTGTTGTTGGCGACGCCTTTGGGCGTTACGGCTGGCGATGTTGTAGTTACTGGCTGCCAATGTTGTTGGCGATGCTGGCTGCTGATGTTGTTGCCGGCGCTGGCTGCCGATGTTGCTGGCGCTATTTGTGAGGAGCCAAACGACTTCTCACTCACTCTTTCAAACTCAATGTTAGACTGCACATAAAGCGTTTATATAGGTAATAAGATAACCATTGGAACCATTGTCATATATTCAAACAAAAGAAATATATGAATAACATAGAAAATATTATAATGTATTTCAAACAATTACTTTAACAACTTTTGTAATTATTATTAAAAGCATTTTATTGTATTTATGATATAAATTTAAGATTAATGCAATTTTGATTTAGCAATGTTTTAGGCATGTTCCATGTCAATTAAATATTGGGTTCAACATAATTAATTTGGAAATTTAAACTTATGGTTTTAATTATACACTTTATGGGGTTGGAAACGCGTCCTTCCTTTGCGTTGCAAACTTCTGACTGAAATTATTATACCCTCTGTAATGGTATAAAAATCAGAACACGAAAAAAAGAAGTATGATTAACGATATTGTGATACGATCATGGTTACGATTTTCTTTGACTGCATCCAACGGATTTACCATTCGATTTTAACCGCTTGCAATTTCCAGTACGTCTAGCCTTTGCGATGACAATAAATAAGTCGCAAGGACAGTCTCTAGAAATTTTGCGTAATCAACTTGGAGTTTCACTGATTCGCGCATGGACAATTATACGTCTCGTGGACAATTAAAGTCGTGTCGTAACCAAATCTTGCTTATTGAAGGACCAAGATAACAATTATAAAAGGAAGATCTAGATTTCTGATTGGTGATGTTGTGTATCTTGAAGGTATGCTCTTTGAGGCCGTTGCGAGTAGTAAAGAATTTTGTTTCTAAGCACAACTCACAAAAATACTTCACCATTTTGATCTTTTTAAAAATAAACTTACTTTTCTATAAAAAATGTATCTTTTATAGCATCTGAGGGACAATTATTAAGACAATTTTTTTACCGCTGTTGAAAAATGTTTATAAATATAAAAAGAGTCAAACATACTGAAATGTATTTCTGACTTTATTCTCAAGTATAACATAGTTTGAATAAATAAGACACATATAATGAAGACATGTTGTTATCTCATTTACTCTTCATAAATTGATAGAGACAGGATTTTTGGCTCAGGAGTATGATGGAAGTGAAGATCGGTTGTCCGTATGTAGAAGAGAACACAGATCGCAACCTTTGGGTATCGAAACTACCCCTGTGTTAAATGAAAATGTTTTTGGAAATTCAGCAAAGACACAATGGAGTTGTCTTTGGACTGGATGAGGAGGGAAATCGAAAGATCGGAAGCTTTCGTCGGCCTCTAGAGTTCGATAACGTTCCGTCAAAAAGGAATGAAACTCTAGCCACGTAGGGATTTTAGCTTTATTTTGGATGGATTGCATCCATAATAATAGAGTGAGCTTTGGTAGTTTTGTTGTTGTGGGAAAATAAGGAATAAAATAATAAAGAAAATTGATCGAAATTGGGTTAAAAAACTGGCTATATGAGCGACGAATAGTTATCATAAGTGTAACGGATCGAGACATCGCTGATGCTGGGAAAAATTGTTTCTTCGTAAACTTGTAAATATGAACTACTTAACCGTACCTTAACTTATTGGTAAAGCTAAGTATTTAACAGATAAGGACGACAAAAATGTTTGGATATTTCTACCTTAAGGTTATGTGAACAAATTTTCTACAAAGACACAATTTAAGAAATTTATTGAGAGTGGTATAGCTTATATGGTATATAAGGGAAAAAATCAGAACAGATATAGTTGTGATCAAATTGAAATTTTATCAGTAAGTAAACAGTCTTAAATCAGCCTGAAAAAGAAATAGTTTTCCTTAAACAACAGATTTTTTTCTTGATTTTCGAACAACATCTGCAAAGGGTGCCTAAAAACTACTTTGGAGGATTTAAAGGAAAAAGAGTTGATTCTTTCGAAGTTTGGACACCATTATAAACAATGTCCCTGGAGCGAAGATGGTGTCTTATCTGGAGTAGACACATACCAGTGAAATATGCTGTCTGTACTAAAAGAGGAAGCCCTTAAATATTATAAGTTAAGCAAACGTATTGCTCCAATACCATAAATATTCTTATTATTAACTTATCATTAAATGATTAGTCGGGTTTCTTGAATTTTGTAAATTAATAGTCTTGTGTTTTCTTTTTACTTTTAAAAAGACTGTACAGCATAGAATAATGTGAGTTTACCTAAAGATTTCTTAGTTGTTAGTTATTTAAAAAAAAAAATATTGTAAGAGTTAGATTTTAAAAGAATGTTGTGGACATTGCCCATATAAATCTAAAAATTTTGCTGACATACGACTATGAAAAAATCTTCCTTTGATTCTCATAATACCTTGAGAGATAAAATTTAAATATATAGTCAATTTGATTGTTCAAGGCTAATAACCCCTGTTACAATCAAACATTTTCTTGGTAATTTGCAGTCAACGATAGAAATGCTTAATTCCACATGATCTGAAAAGCATATTACATCCTTTTGAACTTTTGAACCTTTTCAGCGTTCGAGTAATCGAGTAACCGTTAAGTTAAAGCGTTGAATTTTAAAATGTTCAAATTTCAGTTCATGGATATGACAGGTTAACACACAAAAAGCCTGAAAAATTGGTATTTGTCCAATAACTGCGTTGTCTATCGATAGTGTATTGTTTCCCGGATTTGTTGTAAATGATTTGACTTCAACCTTGCTGAATGGGTACAGAGCATTTTTAGGTTATAAAACATGATGATGAGTGCAGGGCGCTTGGCGAAGAAATTTTAAAAACTCAACATATTCAATATAATTTAAATTTTCCGTCAGAATTTAAAATTTCCACCAGAGTTCAAAATTGTCGACAAGGCTTAAGCTTGCCGCCAGGAATTCAAATGGCCGAACAAAATGCAAGTATATTTCCACTTTACATTACTGAAAAAATGCATTCGATAAAGTTACATGGGCAACACTGGTCCCACCATTTTAGATAAAATAGCCCTCATTCCTGAAGCATGCCGAGTATCTATTCTTTCCGTTTTGAACCTGGCACGGCTAGGATCGTTCTCTCCTAGACAAATTGTCTTCAGTAAAAAACTTAAACTCAGTTACCTACCCAAACTAAATCTGAGAAATATCTGTCATCACGGCTTGTGCTTTTCAACAAACATCCAAGTCTTCAATTTACAAACAAAACCTTAAAAAAGGCATGTAAAGCAGTGAAATCAATCAATGTGGATACTTTGTCTTCCACGCCGAAAAATTTAATTCTTGTGAAATTCACATTGAAACCCATGACGCATTTACACACACGCAACACTGCGTATACCCTGTCATACATACATTCAAGATACAGTGCACCCGTTGTTAAAAGTGGGCAGGCCCAAGCCTGCACCAACCGGTTTAAATTTGTGATTGCGAGAGAAGCAACACAAAAAACTTCCTATTTTATTAAAATCTTATCATCAATATCAATTTATCTGATTTAAAATAAATTTCTATCAGTTAAATAATTAATATAAATAATTAAAACAAGAATTTAAAGTAAAGTTATCAAAATGTTAGTGTAAAACCATTATGCCATAAGCAAATTGTCATGCAAGTATTTTCCCTGACCCATAGTCAATTAATATGTATTTTCTTGATCTATAAACCAAATACAGCAATAAAATTAAATATTCTAAATTAATGTTTAAATTCTAATTTTTAATTTGCTTTGATTGAAATATACTGCCTCCAATATGAATTTAAAGTAAACTTAAAATTTTTTTTGGAAGCTTGCATCAAGAAGGATTTTTAGGAGTTAGGAGTGTGTCGAAGGGATCACCAACCTGTTTCAGGTTATGCGTCTTCAGTCATCATGGTAGGGTGGGCAATGTCAGCGGCAAATAACATCCTCGCTGCTGACAGCGACACGCACACATCAGTTGGTGCCTTTTCATCTAGGCAGCACCCTTTTTTTCAGGTATTGAAAGGGGTTCCTGTAATAAGGAAAACAACCTGCACGTTCGAGTTCTGTTTAAAAACTGATTTTATTTTTCTAAATCTTCGCTTACGTAACTAACCTAAAATTCTAATGATTTACTTATCTATGGTCTACGACCTCATCTGTTTGCCTGAGCGGGAGCCTTGTCAACGGCCTCCCGCAAGGCGACCTTTGTGCAGTGTGAGATTACAAGATTAAGATTACAATTGTTCGGCACTGCACCTTGTAGATCTAAAGTTACAGATCATTATTTACGGCTCTAGATAGATTTACATATTGACATTGACAGAGCTCGTAAAATCTTAAATTTATGACAATTAGTGTTCTTCTTGAACATTCTGCCAAGGGGCGGTAAGGTGAGGTGTACAGGATATTAATTTGTAAATTCCTTTTGTTAACAATGCAAACATAAAATTAGTGGACTGTATTTTTTTTTAATTCGATATATTTATTTATTTGCTTTTAACTCATTATAAGACACCTTGCAACGGTCCGGCGAAAGTAATGGCTTGGAATCGTTGCCTTGTAGCATATTTTTTTTTATTAATTCGAGCCCTTATGAAGTATGTCCGGAAATATGATGAAAATGTAAATCTTTTTATTTAATATGATTCTTCTTTATATATTTAATTTCTTTATTTTGGCGTGCAATCTCAACAGTATGTTTAGCAGAGTTCAATTTCAATGGATCCCAAACAACCATTGGAACTCGACTAATATCTCCTACATACGATGATGATAATACTTCTTCACTTTCAGATTGGATATTATGATGGGCAATCAAAATTCTATCATCCGTTCTAGCTGTACAATTTGTAGCAATACTTAGAATTCCTTGCGTTGGCAAATCAAGTAACTGAATTTCTGTATTCGTACACTGTACTCTTATCTTGGAATTGAAAGGAACCTTAAACAGTCAACTACTTTTCTTTTCTAGCTCTAAAGATGAAGAATCTATTGATTTGTACATATATACAGTTCAAAACTCTATTTGGCTTAAGTGGTTGTACTTCACAAGAAGTGTCATTCGCAGAATTCCAAGGCCAACTTCCCTGGCAAATTCTCTTATTTTGCTGCCATCTCTGACATTGACTTAAAGTTGATTCGGACATCATAAGAATCGATTTCAAAATTATAAATTAAATATTCCGAAGTGAAAGGAACCATAATAACCATAACCAAAGGAATAATTTTAAACAATTTAGATGGATGTCTACAAAACAGAGGAATTTTAGCATTTATAATTAATTTATTTTCGATAAATAATAAATGCGTATAGACTTTCTTAAGCTCAATACCTGTCCTTTTTCCTGGAAGAACTAATGTTTCGGAAAGACTACTTTGAATTTTAGATTTCCTTTTGCAATAAATTTGGCTTAAGGAAGTTTGGGTTTAATCTACTATGTCAATTAACAGACTAATGATTGCTGCTTGCACCCTTTTATCCTCTTAAATCAATAAGTTAGGTCAAAATATTATCCCCAATTACCCGTTTTAAATGATTTTTAACGGATTTAGCACCAGCTTCCCAAATACATCTGTATTAAGGAAGGGATATGAAGCATTTACTCTGTAAGTTGGTAAATTATCCATTTATTGTTTATCTGTACAATGTTGATATCTCGCACATTCTCGTAACATTTTCTTGAGGGAGTCTCTGAACCTAAATAACCAATATACCCTTTGTACTTGGTTTCTCATTAGGTTATTTCCACCGTGTAAGGTCTCTGCGCTAGCCCTTTTAATTATTAAATCAGATAGGTGGCATTTATCTAATATTATTGGGTGCTTGACATCAAATCGCATATTGCTATTTTGCAGCCTTCCACCCACTCTAAGAACTCCATCTAAGTCTAAGATGGGTGCAACCACAATATCTTGCTCTTGGATTCGATTTCTTTACTGTCTCTCAAGCAAACTATTTCTGACATAAATTGACGCTCCTGTTGTTTTTTAATAATCAGTATTCTAGCTCATTTCAATTCATCAACTGTCAGAGAATTTGGATATAAAGCCTTTTTAGCTTTAATACCAATAAATCTTAATACCAAAGCTACAATCCGCTCTAATCTTTAAAACATTGAGTATATTTCAAGTAATTTAGATATGTTGTTTTCTGTACTCGTGACTACGGTACTAACAAATACTTCTTCATTACCTCTGGAGGCAATCTCTTTCTTAACAGATGGGCTGCGCAAAGCTCTAAATTAGGAATAGTCTTTCTGTTTTTCTTAGGACTTACTTTACTTTTAGTAGCTATAAACGTGACTGATTCTTCTACCTTTGCATATACAACTGCCACGTCCGCTTTTTGAGAAGCATCTCAAAATTTTAATATCTTCCAAAAATTTTAAATTTTCTTCATTCAACATCCACTTGTTTAAATCATGCACATCTAGTTCTTGATTCCAATTTACTTCTTCTAACCAAAGTCTTTGCATAAATAATTTCCCAACAATAGTAACTGGTGATAACCATCCTAATAGATCGTATATTTTTGCTAGGTTCGACAATACCAGCTTTTTAATCATTTTTACTGAAAGTAAATTTAAGGCAAAACTTAAACGTTACGGACTCATTCCCTTCAATGTTTAACGTTTTGTTTTCTCCAGCATTTTTGACATTATCAATAATCTCATAATGATTTGAAATCCTTTTCCTCAAATTCATCCCTACTTTTTCTAGCTCCAATGAGACCTGTTTAACGATTTCTTTGGATTCTTTAATGCTGTCTGACCCTGTCATATAGAAATCGTTTTTTATAATTCCACTGATTAGTGGATTTTTACCTTTATCTCCTATATCCGCTAGTACTCTTTTAGCTAAATATGGAACTGAAGCAGTACCATAGGTAACTGTAGTTAATTTATAGTCGTTTATTTTATGTTTTAAAATGACATCGAAAATATCTTTTTGAACTCTAGGTCCAATCCACAAAATATCATTTATACATTTATTATTAGTTGTTTTTGCCGACGCATCAAAAACAACCCTTACTTTTGTGGTTATACTCGCATCTCTAATTACGGATTGATGTGGTAAATAATATTTACCTTCAGAGTTTGCCTCAACCATATGCCCTAAAGACATGTATTCTGCCATAAACTTGCAGTACTGTTCATAAAGGTTTAGATTTTTTATTAGTTCTTTCTCCAAGTTCAAAAATCTTGCCATGGCTTGGCCTTTAGATTCCCCTAAGCTTCTTACTTCCTCAACTAAACCAAAAGTTTTAGCTCCCCAAAATTGCATTTTTATACCCTTGATTTCAGTCAGAAGTTTGCAACGCAGTGAAGGAGACGTTTCTGACCCCATAATGTATATATATTCTTGATCAGCGTCACTAGACGAGTCGATCGTGTCCGTCCGTTTCTACGCAAACTAGCCTCTATGCTTTTAAGCTATAGGGCTGAAACATTCCCAAAAGTCTTCATTCTATTGCAGGTAGTATAAAAGTCGAATCCAGCCGGATCAGACATCTATATCTTATAGCTCCCATAGGAACTATCAGGCAAAAAATTTTTAAGGAATTATATCTTCGGTGTTTTTATACCCTTGCAGAGGGTATATTGATTTCAGTCAGAAGTTTGCAACGCAGTGAAGATCCCATAAAGTATATATATTCTTGATCAGCGTCACAAGACGAGTCGATCTAGCCATGTCTGTCCTTCCGTCTGTCTGTCCGTTTCTACGCAAACTAGTCTCTCAGTTTTAAAGCTACCATTATGCCATAAGCAAATTGTCATGCAAGTATTTTCCCTGACCCATAGTCAATTAATATGTATTTTCTTGATCTATAAACCAAATACAGCAATAAAATTAAATATTCTAAATTAATGTTTAAATTCTAATTTTTAATTTGCTTTGATTGAAATATACTGCCTCCAATATGAATTTAAAGTAAACTTAAAATTTTTTTTGGAAGCTTGCATCAAGAAGGATTTTTAGGAGTTAGGAGTGTGTCGAAGGGATCACCAACCTGTTTCAGGTTATGCGTCTTCAGTCATCATGGTAGGGTGGGCAATGTCAGCGGCAAATAACATCCTCGCTGCTGACAGCGACACGCACACATCAGTTGGTGCCTTTTCATCTAGGCAGCACCCTTTTTTTCAGGTATTGAAAGGGGTTCCTGTAATAAGGAAAACAACCTGCACGTTCGAGTTCTGTTTAAAAACTGATTTTATTTTTCTAAATCTTCGCTTACGTAACTAACCTAAAATTCTAATGATTTACTTATCTATGGTCTACGACCTCATCTGTTTGCCTGAGCGGGAGCCTTGTCAACGGCCTCCCGCAAGGCGACCTTTGTGCAGTGTGAGATTACAAGATTAAGATTACAATTGTTCGGCTCTGCACCTTGTAGATCTAAAGTTACAGATCATTATTTACGGCTCTAGATAGATTTACATATTGACATTGACAGAGCTCGTAAAATCTTAAATTTATGACAATTAGTGTTCTTCTTGAACATTCTGCCAAGGGGCGGCAAGGTGAGGTGTACAGGATATTAATTTGTAAATTCCTTTTGTTAACAATGCAAACATAAAATTAGTGGACTGTATTTTTTTTTAATTCGATATATTTATTTATTTGCTTTTAACTCATTATAAGACACCTTGCAACGGTCCGGCGAAAGTAATGGCTTGGAATCGTTGCCTTGTAGCATATTTTTTTTTATTAATTCGAGCCCTTATGAAGCATGTCCGGAAATATGATGAAAATGTAAATCTTTTTATTTAATATGATTCTTCTTTATATATTTAATTTCTTTATTTAGGCGTGCAATCTCAACAGTATGTTTAGCAGAGTTCAATTTCAATGGATCCCAAACAACCATTGGAACTCGACTAATATCTCCTACATATGATGATGATAATACTTCTTCACTTTCAGATTGGATATTATGATGGGCAATCAAAATTCTATCATCCGTTCTAGCTGTACAATTTGTAGCAATACTTAGAATTCCTTGCGTTGGCAAATCAAGTAACTGAATTTCTGTATTCGTACACTGTACTCTTATCTTGGAATTGAAAGGAACCTTAAACAGTCAACTACTTTTCTTTTCTAGCTCTAAAGATGAAGAATCTATTGATTTGTATATACAGTTCAAAACTCTATTTGGCTTAAGTGGTTGTACTTCACAAGAAGTGTCATTCGCAGAATTCCAAGGCCAACTTCCCTGGCAAATTCTCTTATTTTGCTGCCATCTCTGACATTGACTTAAAGTTGATTCGGACATCATAAGAATCGATTTCAAAATTATAAATTAAATATTCCGAAGTGAAAGGAACCATAATAACCATAACCAAAGGAATAATTCTAAACAATTTAGATGGATGTCTACAAAACAGAGGAATTTTAGCATTTATAATTAATTTATTTTCGATAAATAATAAATGCGTATAGACTTTCTTAAGCTCAATACCTGTCCTTTTTCCTGGAAGAACTAATGTTTCGGAAAGACTACTTTGAATTTTAGATTTCCTTTTGCAATAAATTTGGCTTAAGGAAGTTTGGGTTTAATCTACTATGATTAATGTCAATTAACAGACTAATGATTGCTGCTTGCACCCTTTCATCTTCTTCAATCAATAAGTTAGGTCAAAATATTATCCCCAATTACCCGTTTTAAATGATTTTTAACGGATTTAGCACCAGCTTCCCAAATACCTCTGAAGTGAGGTTCTGCCGGCGGTATAAAATACCAATGAATTTTATCATTTTTAATTTCTGAAGCTACTCCAGTAATATGTTCAATGGCCTCTAGAATTTCTTCATCCAACTTCCGAGCAGCACCTTCGAAATTAGTACCAATATCCGAATAAATATTAGTACATTTCCTAGATATAAATCGTTTTAATCCTACTAAAAATGCATCGGACGTTCAGTCACTAATAGCTTCTAAGTGAATGGCTTTAGTAGCCATACACACAAATACTGAAATATAATATTTAAAAGTCTTTTGCCCGCGATTTTTGGAGCATTTTATGTGATATGGTCCCGCAAAGTATATTCTTGTATTAAGGAAGGGATATGAAGCATTTACTCTGTAAGTTGGTAAATTATCCATTTATTGTTTATCTGTACAATGTCGATATCTCGCACATTCTCGTAACATTTTCTTGAGGGAGTCTCTGAACCTAAATAACCAATATACCCTTTGTACTTGGTTTCTCATTAGGTTATTTCCACCGTGTAAGGTCTCTGCGCTAGCCCTTTTAATTATTAAATCAGATAGGTGGCATTTATCTAATATTATTGGGTGCTTGACATCAAATCGCATATTGCTATTTTGCAGCCTTCCACCCACTCTAAGAACTCCATCTAAGTCTAAGATGGGTGCAACCACAATATCTTGCTCTTGGATTCGATTTCTTTACTGTCTCTCAAGCAAACTATTTCTGACATAAATTGACGCTCCTGTTGTTTTTTAATAATCAGTATTCTAGCTCATTTCAATTCATCAACTGTCAGAGAATTTGGATATAAAGCCTTTTTAGCTTTAATACCAATAAATCTTAATACCAAAGCTACAATCCGCTCTAATCTTTAAAACATTGAGTATATTTCAAGTAATTTAGATATGTTGTTTTCTGTACTCGTGACTACGGTACTAACAAATACTTCTTCATTACCTCTGGAGGCAATCTCTTTCTTAACAGATGGGCTGCGCAAAGCTCTAAATTAGGAATAGTCTTTCTGTTTTTCTTAGGACTTACTTTACTTTTAGTAGCTATAAACGTGACTGATTCTTCTACCTTTGCATATACAACTGCCACGTCCGCTTTTTGAGAAGCATCTCAAAATTTTAATATCTTCCAAAAATTTTAAATTTTCTTCATTCAACATCCACTTGTTTAAATCATGCACATCTAGTTCTTGATTCCAATTTACTTCTTCTAACCAAAGTCTTTGCATAAATAATTTCCCAACAATAGTAACTGGTGATAACCATCCTAATAGATCGTATATTTTTGCTAGGTTCGACAATACCAGCTTTTTAATCATTTTTACTGAAAGTAAATTTAAGGCAAAACTTAAACGTTACGGACTCATTCCCTTCAATGTTTAACGTTTTGTTTTCTCCAGCATTTTTGACATTATCAATAATCTCATAATGATTTGAAATCCTTTTCCTCAAATTCATCCCTACTTTTTCTAGCTCCAATGAGACCTGTTTAACGATTTCTTTGGATTCTTTAATGCTGTCTGACCCTGTCATATAGAAATCGTTTTTTATAATTCCACTGATTAGTGGATTTTTACCTTTATCTCCTATATCCGCTAGTACTCTTTTAGCTAAATATGGAACTGAAGCAGTACCATAGGTAACTGTAGTTAATTTATAGTCGTTTATTTTATGTTTTAAAATGACATCGAAAATATCTTTTTGAACTCTAGGTCCAATCCACAAAATATCATTTATACATTTATTATTAGTTGTTTTTGCCGACGCATCAAAAACAACCCTTACTTTTGTAGTTATACTCGCATCTCTAATTACGGATTGATGTGGTAAATAATATTTACCTTCAGAGTTTGCCTCAACCATATGCCCTAAAGACATGTATTCTGCCATAAACTTGCAGTACTGTTCATAAAGGTTTAGATTTTTTATTAGTTCTTTCTCCAAGTTCAAAAATCTTGCCATGGCTTGGCCTTTAGATTCCCCTAAGCTTCTTACTTCCTCAACTAAACCAAAAGTTTTAGCTCCCCAAAATTGCATTTTTATACCCTTGATTTCAGTCAGAAGTTTGCAACGCAGTGAAGGAGACGTTTCTGACCCCATAATGTATATATATCCTTGATCAGCGTCACTAGACGAGTCGATCCTGTCCGTCCGTTTCTACGCAAACTAGCCTCTATGCTTTTAAGCTATAGGGCTGAAACATTCCCAAAAGTCTTCATTCTATTGCAGGTAGTATAAAAGTCGAATCCAGCCGGATCAGACATCTATATCTTATAGCTACCATAGGAACTATCAGGCAAAAAATTTTTAAGGAATTATATCTTCGGTGTTTTTATACCCTTGCAGAGGGTATATTGATTTCAGTCAGAAGTTTGCAACGCAGTGAAGATCCCATAAAGTATATATATTCTTGATCAGCGTCACAAGACGAGTCGATCTAGCCATGTCTGTCCTTCCGTCTGTCTGTCCGTTTCTACGCAAACTAGTCTCTCAGTTTTAAAGCTATCGGGTTGAAACTTTCCCAAAAGTCTTCTTTCTATTGCAGGTAGTATATGAGTCGGAACCAGCCGGATCGGACAACTATATCTTATGGCTCCCATATCCCATATACCATGACTATCGGTGAAAAAATTTAAAAAAATTATATCTTTCGTGTTTTTTAACATATACCTTTCTAGTTCTAAATTTCGAATTAAATTTTATTAAAATCGGACGACTATATCATATAGCTCCCATAGGAACAATCGGAAAATTAGTTGTAAAATAATATTGAAAAAGTATATCTTCGGTGTTTTTTAACATATAACCTTCTACGATTAGAAATAATCTTTTTTTATTTGGTTTTGAATTTTGAATTAAATTTTATCAAAATCGGACGATTATATCATATAGCTGTCATAGGAACGATCCGAAAATTGGTGGGAAATAATATGAAACAAATTATAGCTTTGGGGCTTTTTGAGATATTATCTTATAATATTGGGAATATACATTTTTATATTTTTAAGAATTTCGAATTCAATTTAATAAAATTATTGATTATTTTTTAAACTGCAAGGGTATACAAACTTCGGCTTGCCGAAGTTAACTTCCAATCTTGAAAAAAGTCGCTATTTAAATTATTAAAGGATTCATCTAAATAATTCCTTAACTGCCAAGCATTTGCATAAAAGTCTTCCTTTAATATAGTAGCCCTCGAAACTAGTTTCATTTATCCTTTTTCTGCCACTTTTTGATATCCGCTTCCTGCTGCCCTACTCGAGTCCTTTTCAAACTGTAACTTCAGTTTTTCTAGTACCATCATCATCGCATCATAATGTTTTAATGTAAAGTACTCATGGTCAACTGGACCTTTCTTTAATAAATTACTATGATTACCAATAAAAGCCTTTTGTAGATCCAAAGATTTTTGAAACTCTGGTAGCGATAAGTGCACTTTTAACTCTTATTTGTTTAGTTAGCTCGGATAACATTTTTGTAATTAATATACTTTTTTTATTTAAGATTAAGTTAAGTAAATTTAGGAATAATTTATTTCTAACTAATCTGAATTTTTCTAGACGCTGTTATGCCGCTGTAGAAGTCGATGGGGTGAGCGGTACTTGGTGTCGAAGATGTTGGTTCCTTGCTGCTTGAAGTCAGTGATGCTGGCGATGCTTGTGATGCTTGCTGCTGAAGTCGTCTTTCTGGGATTGTGGGTCCTATTTTCTTCTTTTTAGAGTTGATTTCGTTTTTGTTGTTGTTTTTCAATTTTTTGTTGTTGTTTTGTTCTTGTAATTTTCAATGTTTTCTCAGCATTGTATGCACTATATTTCGCTTAGCTCTTTGGCTTTTAGAATTTGTAGGCACTTTTTCTGTATTGATCCAACTTATTGGAAATTTTAAAAATTTTTTATTTCACTTGCGTCTATTCTTTCTTGTTTTTAACAAGTGTTAGTTTCTTGTCACTTTTCGAAAATTTATGTTTTTTGTCTGATGTTGGCCTCAAACACGCCTTAAAAACAACAAATTGTATTTTTAGTTTATAAAAAAACACACTTTTTTTACTTTTCCGATGTTATGGCCTCGGAATTGCTTAATAGGTAGCGACCTGTAGCTGTCTTTAAAAAACAGAATCTTTAAGGTGGTTTAAAAAATATATCTTTATGCTTTTTTTTGTTCAACACTTTGGTCTCTTACTCTTGGTGGGGGAAAACAATCGTGTGAATCTGTTTGCAACCTGTAGCTACATGTGTCTAGCACTTGACAGAATCTTTAAGGGGCAGAATATCTCTGAGTCTCTTACCACTGGTGGGGGAAAACTGCAATTGTTTCCCAAGGAATCAAAGGCTTGAATGACCAAAATGAAAGGGTTTCCTGTAATACGCAAAACAACCTTCACGTTTGAGTTCTGTTTAAAAACTGATTTTATTTTTCTAAATCTTCGCTTACCTAACTAACCTGAAACTCTTTTGATATACTTATCTATGGTCTACTCAGAGACCATATCTGTTTGCCTGAGCGGGAGTCTTATCAACATCCTCCCGCAAGGCGACCCTTTGTTCAGTGAGAACTATATTCATGGTCAGGCTCAAGTGGCCTGTACTTAATATTACAATTGTTCGGCACTGCGCCCTTGTAGGTTTAACGTATACAGATCATCATGTACGGATCTATATAGATTTATATATTGACATTAACAGAGCTCGTAAAATCTTAAACTTATGACCATTAGTGTTGTTTTTGAACAGGTTTTCTCTCCCTCTTTATCCCTATCTTAGTTCTGTCCTCCAACAATTAACCTCAAAGTCAGTTTGCACGCTAATTTAAATTGGACTATTGTGTATACATATGCGAACAAATCTCACTCCCTTTACCCACGAAACAAGAGCTATAACCAGCGCGTGCCGCACTTAAAGCTACAATTACCATCTTTCGTTGCTCTTAAAACCATTCGTGATATGCTAAAAAGGCCAATAAAATGCTTGGGTTACCGGTTATACGGTTTATGAAAAATTTTGGTTTTAGAATCTTTAAATTATCCAGTACCAGCTTCCTTAAAATAAAACGCTGCATTTTCAATATTGAAATTAATTCTTAAATGAAAATTGTTAACAAGCACTTTTGTTTGATTAAAAGTATCTCCGTGAATTTTGCCGAATAACTCAACCTTGTTACTATTTTGAAACATATTTTTAAGGGTCTCATTCGTGTCCGGATAAACATATTTTCCTGCTTTTATTCTTTCAACATTTTTTTGGAATCATAGTATTTTTCATTTCCATTATAATGGAATACGTGAAGGCGTCATGGTCTTTTACTACCTAGTGAATCTACCTACTCAATCCATTATCAGGTATATTCGTTTAAACGGAAACATTTTTATACCTAAATTTTTTAGCAATGTTTAATGTAATTATTATTCTGTAACACCGATGATTGCATCGGTATCAGGAAAAACATTAATTGGGTCATTAGTTTTCAATATGATAAAAATCTCATTTCAATAACCCATATTTTATTTTGTATGGATATTAATTATTCGAAATCCTGTTTAAATTATTTTTACCAGTTCGTACAGCATTTTTTTATCCGAACGGATTAACCTTTCACAGTCTTCCGATTTTTACTAATTTTAATTCGAAATTCTTAAAAATATAAAGAACTATATTCCCAATACAAGGTGAGTTCCAAAGTAAACAGAAGTAAAAACAGAAGAAATAGTTTTTTCGGCAAAATCAATTTATTTTATTCATTCTGCTTTAATAAAGCGTTTTGCACGGTCCGAAAGCATGTCGAACGAGTGTTTTAGCTCGATGCCCGGTATGCCGGTGTAAGCCTTTTGAATGGCCTCCACGTCTGCATAACGCTTTCCTTTCATTGGCAAATGCATTTTTCCGAAAAGGTAGAAGTCGCACGGTGCCATATCAGGTCAATACGGGGAGTGTTTGATGTTTAAAATGTGATTTTTGGTCAAATAGTCGGACACAAGCGTCGATCGATGAGACGGCTCATTATGGTGCAACAAACGCCAACTCCCATCTTTGCGATATTCTGGCCGAACACGTCGAATACGGCGCACCAAACGCTTCAAAACTCCAAGGTAGAATACCGTATTAACGTTTTGGCCGGGTGGAACAAATTCTTTGTGGACAATACCCTTGGAATCATAAAAACAAATAAGCATTGTCTTCACTTTTGACTCTTCCAGGCTCGATTTCTTATGAATTCACGCACAGTTTCGACGGATTTTGGTTGGCCCACATGTTCATCGTCATTTATGACCTCACGACCACTTTGAAAACGTTGAAATCACTCGTGCACTCTGCTACGGGATAGGCAATCATCGCCATAAACTTGTTTCATCAATTGAAAAGTTTCGGTAAAAGTTTTACCAATTTTAAAACCAAATTTAATGTTAGCTCTTTGTTCGAAGCTCATTGACACCGATGACAAAACCATACTGACACTTAAAACACAATAACTTCACTTCCAATAATATCGATAAACGATAGCAAATTTTAACGCACCAGTTGACATATAAATGGCGCCACTAAAGGGCGCTATTAAAAAATCCTGTTTACTTTGGAACTCACCTTGTATTTCAATTCCGTTGCTCAAATTGGAGTCTTAATTTTCCGATAGGTTATTTTTTGATCTATTGTAAAAGAGGTATTTAAAATTGTTGTTATGGATATATTTAAATTATTCCTTTCTTTGATACTTATTAAATAACCTTTTTTTGGTTTATTGTCTTGTAATTTTTAAAATTTTTATATTATGTAATCATAACATTGGGTTTTTTGCCTATTTCCGAGAATTTTAAATTTCTCACAGTAGACAGTAGTATTGCCTTCTGAGTGCTGTTGCAATGGATAAGTGGGAAAAAAAGGTAAATTTTACCTATCTATACATTCATATTCAAACTCGGAAAATGTTAGAGGTTCTTTTAAGTTCCTGATTATACTAAATGACCTATTTTCGAAATCTGGTTTCTTATCTAACGTAATTCTTAAGCACTCTTGTCTGTTCATTTTTGCTTTATTTATGTATTCAAATTTTTAAAAATTTCTTTAAAAATATATCATATTCAATTTATTTTTATACCTTTGGAGAGGGTGTTATGATGTCAGTCAGAAGTTTGCATGGCAGTGAAGGAGACCTTTCCGACCTTATAAAGTACATATATTCTTGATTATGTTCTTGAGACGAGCCGATCTAGTCTGCCCGTTAGTCTGTTCGTCCTTTTCTACGCAAACTAGACTAGTTTTTAAGCTATCGGGCTGAAACGTCCCCAAAAGTCTTAATTATTTTATTTTATTAAAGTTGGGCAATTTTATCATACAGCTGCCATAGGAACGATTGGAAAATTAGAAAATAATACGAAACAAAATTTAGCTTGGGCGTTTTTTGACTTATTGTCTTATACTATGACGAATATAATTTTTTGGTATTTTTATGAATTTCGAATTAAATTGAATATGACTTGGACGATTCTTATACGGTCAAAGAAATAATTAATTAATTAATTAAAAAAAAAATTTTTCCATATTACTGAAGCTAACAATAATCCTTAAAATTGGGCATTTTTGACATATTACCTTATAATATTGGGGATATAATTTTTTATATTTCTAAGAATTTCGAATTCAGTTTTATAAAAATCAGACTACTATAATATTTAGATGTCAAGAAAATGGTCTGAAAAAAGAACGAAATAATTGTTTTAATATCAATGAAATCAGCAACAATTCTCAAATATTTCAAATGGTGTTACTAAAGTTGATTATTTCTTCTATCTGCAAGGGTATACAAACTTCGGCTTGCCAAAGTTAACTTCCTTTCTTGGAATTCTTGGATTATTTTCGATCTCTGAAAAAACAGTAAGCATTGGGAAAGAGTGTGGTAAGGATAATACAGGCACAGGGGAGTTTTATATAAATACCGTTCATAATGAAGGTATCTAGAGGGTTAAACTAAAAATGTTAATTTTTTTGGCTTGGTTTACCTTACAGAGCCCTTACAATTTTAGAATTTTTTTTAAGACTTCGAATGAATTCTTTAAGTAATAGTGGTAACTCTAAATATTTTTCAAAAATCTTTACACGCGAAAGATATTTTACTAAATACCAAATACATTGTTGCTTTTAAAAATCCTCGTGGTAAGCCTAAATTTATATGTTTAGCAAGACAAATTCACCCGGAAACCCCAACGGAGCTATTTAAAATATATAAAGAACTAACGGAGCACCCTCACGGATATACTTATTGATCTCACTTAGGGCATTTATGATCTCTTTAGATTTAGATCGAACATTTTAAATTCTATGTGTTCAATAAAAATGGATTATATAAAAGCCTAAGTCGCTTAAAAACGAACAAACATTTAGTGTACGTGCTAAGTCCGAAAATAGACTACGTAAGGAAATAATAACCAATGAAATAGTGCCCCAATAAAAAAATAAAAGAGATTGTATTCAACACAATACAGGGACACCATAAAGTTACTTAATGTCATGGAAATGCTCTAAAAAAGTATAAAAACGAATTGCGCTATCTTTCGTGCCGAAGCGTACATTAAAGTCAAATGGATACATGGCTCAAAATCCGTGAAAAATTAAGTTATAATAAGGGTAATAAAAATGAAGGTAATAATGGAATTGGACCCGAGAAGTGTATATATTCTTGATCAGTATCACTAGACGAGTCGGTCTAGTTCGTCCGTCCGTTTGTACGCAAACTAGTCTCTCAGTTTTATAGCTGAAACTTTCCCAAAAGTCTTCTTTCTATTGCAGGTAGTATATAAGTAGTACGTTGGGTGCCAGATGTAACGAACTGATTTTATTTACTTTCTGCTCTCTACGAGATTTGTGCGGCTAGCTCAGTAGATTATGTGTGTTCGTCCCACCAAATTTATATAAACGTGACCGTTCAATAGTTCAGTGAGAAAGCACAGAATTCTCGGGCTTGTAGTGGGTTTATTGCGGGTATAACTGCAGTTGGCTTTATAATTTGCTTGTCTTGCTGTCTCCGACGGTACGGGGTGTCGCGATGCTCTCTTGCCTCGTTGACACGGTGTTCCAGTTTTGTAACTCCCTGAAGATCCTTGTCCGATGCTTGTTCCGGACGCGCTGGCTCGGTGACTGCTCGGCCACGATTCAGACTCGCTATGTGGTCAGCCGTGCGGGCTTGGGGAAGCGTCACCGTTCTCAGACTAGGGTGAACAGACTGACGAGCTCTCTAAAATCACTCCTCTCGATACCCGACCGCCTGTCCCTTGCTCTGACCCGGATGGTCCCACGGGGCATCCGCTCAGATCGTGCGGACAGTCAAGGCGGAACTCCAGGAAGCTGCTCGCTCTTCACTTCGCTTCTGCGCCTCGTGTAAACGAAGGTTCCACCCTAGCCTTACCCTTTCGCGTACTGTCCGTGCAGTTCCGGCGGGCTCGATTCTCCTTGCGTGGCTGTTGCGGTGTGGTATCCTGCTTGCTGGTGGCGGTGTCCTGCGAACTGCTCCTGACAGGGTGGCTGTACGTCGTAACTTCTGTGCTGGGTTCATGGGCATATGCCGATCCGGGACTTCTCTCCCTTCTGGCTCGTTACTCTCGGAATTCTGTCGCGCCGCTCTGGGACTTCTTTCCCTTCTGGTCGCGCCAGGACCTACTCGACTCCACTTGGCGCACTGGGCTCACGCCGGGATACGCCAAAGTAGTGCTTGGGGCGACAGGCTTACCGACGAGCTCACGATTTCAAGTCGCCGGCTTTCACTGCTCTCAGTCTGGTAGACCCTCCAGGCGAAACGCCAGGACTTCGTTGGCAGGAATGAACAGACCGCCTTGACTTAGCCGTGTGGTGCCTCCTTAGACCTCAGCTGTCTGTTTCTCAGTCCAGAGATTCCTTGTAATTCCCAATCCCGAACGTCTCGACGTGACAATCTTGCTCCTTGTAGGCTCTCACGGCGCTGCTTCCGACGACTCGCCTTGTTGTGGCTCCCTCGTAGTTTGCTTGGTTGGTATTTGTTCAAATGCTTCTCTTGATCTCGACTGATTAATTTCCACTGACTGACTGCTCGTACTCGACTGATGCTCTCGACTGACTGCCCCCGCTGCCTGCGCCCTGCGGGTTTATATAGGGCCTCTGGGAACCGTTACTTCCCTTTTGCAGACGGCCCGCCGAAACTCTCCACACCGGGTCCAAAGTCTATAGCTCCCGTTTGACCTTCTTGTCCTTCACGCACTGCTTCCCGCCGCCGTCCAGCCTGATGCTGCCGTCCCGCTGATTCCGGTGATGCATATGGCATGCTTGTGTGCCGCACCGCTGCCGAGATGTGGCACCTTCTCTCTCGGTCCAAAGTTCACGGCCACGTACAAAGTCCGGCGGCGTCCCGTTACTCCCTCTTGCACACGGCACTCTCGCTTCGCCCGCCAAGTCTCTGCTCTCTTTTTCTCCATTCGTGTTCTCCAAACTCTCTTGGTCTCCGAACCCTATTTCTCTCCAAACTCTCTCATTCTCCAAACTCTCACTTTCTCCAAACTCGTTCTCCAACTCTCACGTTCTCTCACTCCAAACTCTCTCGTTCTCCAATCGCTCTTCGCCGCGCCGCCACTAAGCGAATTCGCTGCGTACCTGGTGAGCGGCCGGCCGTCTCTGCTGAGATTTGTGTAGAGTTATTCAACTCCTCACAATGGCATTACGATTAGTCCGTATAAAATAGGCACAAGTATTTTACCTAAAAACTATACTTTATTTGAAGATCCATAAGTGCAGCTTATGTTAATCCAGTTTGTGATTACAGATAATAGGCTCAGATCCCCATCAAAAGTAAATACAAACAAGAAAGGAATTTAACTCCGGCAGGCCTATGTTTGTATACCCTTGCAGTTATAAAATATATATATATATATATATATATATATGGACGTTGATGCACTTCGAACAGTACAAACAAGTGGCCCAACGACACCAAACACGTGCTTGTTACGCGCGGGGCCCTTTTATCAATTTGGGCAAAAATGAGAGTTCGCGAGGAAGATACATACATAAAACAAATAGAGACGGGACACAAATGAAAAGGGCATAACTAAGAATTAAGCAAATGAGTTAGAATATTAGTTTTTAATACCGGGATAGATGTTGAAATGCAAATTAAATCATAAAGTTTATTAAAGTTATAACATAGAACGCGAAAGGGATCGTGCAGAAACAAATTTGACGTACATCGTGGCAAATTTAGAGGATAATAATTTCGTGTTAGTCTAACGGAAACGTTGAATGTTAGGCGGTTTAAAAGTTCTGCAGAATCGTTGTCACCTCTTATAGGATTTTGTATAAAAATAGTACCAAGCATTGTTCTACGATTTACAAGTGTAGGTAAATTAAGCAATTGTAGTCTACTCTCGTAGGAAGGAAGCCTTACGTTTTGATCCCAGTTCAAACTACGCAGGGAAAATAAAAGAAATTTTTTTTTTACCGACTCAATACGGTCGACGTGCACTTGATATTGTGGACTCCAAACCGACGAACAATATTCAAAAATAGGACAGACAAGGGAGATAAATAATAATTTGGTCGAATAAGGGTCATCAAATTCTTTTGACCAACACTTTATAAGCCCAAGAACACTCATGGCTTTGTTAACAGTGGACATAATGTGGCAGTAAAATTTAAGATTAGGGTCAAGAAGAACACCTAAATCGTTAACTGAATATATACGGTCAAGTGGCGTATTTTAAGAAAGTAACTGATAAACGTAGGAGTACCCCTATAAGAAGTCATTACGTTGCATTTAAGGCAGTTCAAATTTAAAAGGTTGTACTCACACCATCCATGAAAACAATCAATATCCGACTGTAAGTTAAATCCTGACACTATATCATTATATGACAAGCAAAGCTTAACATCATCAGCATACATTAGTACACGAGAATGTGTGGATGATTGAGAGAAGATCGTTAATAAACAAAGTGAACAGCAAAGGGCTCAAATGACTACCCTGAGGCACTCTAGATGTCACGTAGATCAATTTTGAAACAGCATTCTTGAGTATAACGCTCTGAGTCCTACCATAAGTAACATGAAATCCAAGATAATAGATTACCAGGAAACCCAAGCTGATCTAATTTAAATAAAAGAAGTGAGTGGTTAACGGAGTCAAAGGCCTTACTAAAATCTGTATATACAATGTCAGTATGCATTTTTTTCTTAAACCCATTTATTACAATAGTTGACAATTCAAGAAGGTTGGTGGTGGTCGATCTTCGCTTAAGAAAACCATGCTGACACGGTGATCTTAGCGAGGAACATAAATGTTGCAAATGAGAAGTGATAATACGTTCAAATGGTTTAGGAATTGCCGATAATTTAGAAATACTTTTATAATTTTGCGCATCTGCTTTCGCACCTTTTTTATGGAGTGGAATAATAAAAGAGTCCTTCCAGATAGAACGAAAAACTAATGATGAATTAGACAAATTAAAAATTTAAAGAATCGGTTTACAAATGGTTGACGCACAACACTTAAACACACATCCAGGAAGTCCATCGAGACCGGGAGAAAATATTGGCGTTGTTGTTGCTAAATCTCTTACGAGAGCTTTCGGTGATTACAGGGGAGAAAATACAATTTGCCCTATTTAAGGGATTAGATTAGTTAGAATTTGACCAAGCGGTCGAACTATAAGTAGTTTGGAAAAACTCAGCAAATAAATCAGCTATTTCAGAATCCGTCGATGCCTCCATTGAGTTTAGACGTACCGATGAAGGCAATGCCGATGCCTTACGCTTGGCATTAACAAAATTGTAAAACTGTTTCGGATCGTTTGAAAATTCAAATTTACATCGACTTAGATACATAGAGTAGCAATGACTGTTGAGAACATTAAAATCTGTTCGAGCCACAGCTCATTTCGAAAAATCTGCTGGTCTACCCGATTTGTTACACTTTTTATAAGTGTTAGATTTAAGGTTTTTAAGACTTTTAAGCGCATTGGTAAACCAAGGAGGTCTGTTTAGGTTTGAAAGAAACCCATCAGGAAGAAATTATATCGTAAAGTTTATTATAGTTTCATTTACGAAAACATCTCATTTTAGTTGGAGAAACTAAAGGAGGCAGGGTATCAGAGCAGGGGAGGCAAATTGTCAGTTCCATAGTTGGATGATATGGGTCTTCAGGTACAACAAGAGCGTAAATTCTACATACTGTGATTTCAGACGGGTCTGAAACAAACACAAGATCTAATTGTCTTCTTAAGGAATTTTGTATAATGCTTTCTTGCTGTAACGATAATTCTAAAAGGCCATCTACAAAATCATGGGCGGATAACGGCATAGCGACAAATGAGTCAGTAGGAGGAGACCAAGAAATATTAGGTAGGTTAAAATAATCAATAATTTTATTGAATTGACTCCGAAATTCTTAAAAATATAAAAATGTATATTCATAATATTATAAGATAATATGTTATAAAGCCCCAAAGCTACAATTTTTTCACATTATTTACCACCAATTATCGGATCGTTCCTATGACAGCTGTATGATATAGTCGTCCGATTTTGATAAAATTTGATTCGAAATTCAGAACTAAGTTAAAAATGTTATATCCAAGCTTATAAAGGTATATGTTAAAAAGAAAGATATAATTTTTTTTTAACTTTTTCCCCGATAGTTCCTATGGAAAGTTACAGCCCACTAGCTTTAAAACTGAGAGACTAGTTTGCGTAGAAACGGACGGACAAACGGACAAAAGGACGGACAGACTTAGTTTTTTAACATATACCCTTATTAACTTGGATATAACATTTTAAAATTAGTTCTGAATTTCGAATCAAATTTTATCAAAATCGGACGACTATATCATTAGCTCCCATAGGAACAATCGGAAAATTAGTGGTAAAATAATATGGACAAATTATATCTTCGGTGTTTATTAACGTATAACCCCCTCGCTGGGAAATAACATTTTTTATCTGGTTTTGAATTTTGAATTAAATTTTATCAAAATCGGACGACTATATCATATAGCTGTCATAGGAACGATCCGAAAATTGGTGGGAAATAATATGAAACAAATTATAGCTTTGGGGCTTTTTGACATATTATCTTATACTATTGGGAATATACAGTTTTATGTTTTTAGGAATTCCGAATTCAATTTAATACAATTATTGATTTTTTATAACTGTAAGGGTAAATAACAATTTATCTGTCATAGGAACAATCGGGAAATTAGTGGGAAAATTATTATAAAAGAATTATTTACTAAAGTTGATTATTTCTGATACTGCAAGGATATAAAAACTTCGGCTTGCTGAAGTTAACGTCCTTTCTTTTTAAATAATGTTGTAAAGAACTATACAAGTGCTTGTAAAATGGAGCGTGTTTGATTCCAGCTACATTTCATGGATATCAGAAAATGACCTGTTAAAGTAATTAAACGCAACAATAATAAATTTCTTTTTGTATCTAATTATTTACATATTTTCATTCTTATAATAATGGGTTTAACTTTAGTTAATACTTAATATATATCAATATTATAATGACCATGAGCCAATCTATTACAATTATCTAGTAAAATACATCTCTCACCATTATTAAAATTAAGACTTATTTTATTTATAATATCAGTAAAGAGGATGTGCGACCTACTTTCTATATTTCATGCATTCTATATAATCTTTATGTTTCAGTTTTTTAACTCTTAACTCCTTTAATTTTGTTATACATTCGTTTTCATTTCCTTCCTTATTAACTTAACAAGAGTATGCTTTAGCTTAAAGTTCCGCAAAATAAGTCATAACCCTACCTTCTACCAGGCTTTCTATTATTAGCTTGAACTATATTAAATTGGTTTTCTAGTTTGTATTTTGTGGTATCGAATTGTTCGGATTTTTCTGTTCTAGTTTTGTAAAAGTCATATAAATTATTTTCGAAGAAGGACTTTTAAGTACCATTTAGATAATTCTAAAACAGCAACTCTATGTATATTGGTTTATAATACATGGTTTTTGATGGCGTCGATTCAATTGCTGTAAGATGTGTTCCGAATATCTTAACGCGGAAATAATGTCTAGCTATGCGTCGCCTAAAGCCTGGCGATTTTTTTGTGATTTATAATGCCTACTAATACTATATTTCTTCGCTCGGCGACATTTTCCATTGTTTTGCCGTATACTGCGTCATTCATAAACTTTTTTTTTTTTGTTGATTTAAGTTACCACGACATTTGTAAATGAAGTGCAATTATTTGGCCGACGTGAACGTGGAAATTGCCAGTATTTGTTTTGATTAAGGTTTTAGGGCTGCATATTATATGTTAACATCTATTTCTTCGAGGAAATTAATTATGTGTTGGTAAGCGTTTATGTTTTCGTGTTTGCAGAACTGGTATGTGTCTTGGTATTTTTCCAAGGCTGGAAGCGATGTCTGGCAACGTTGTATTTGGAACAGCTGAATATAATATGCGATGCATTTTCAAAGTCGTTACAATTGTCACATCTGTTGTTGTTTACTAAATACATTTTATTAAGTGTATAATTGTCGAAAGCGTTGCCGCTGAGTAGTCTGTTTATTATTTTAGTGCCGGTGGGAGTTAATTTGCAATTTTGGTTATTAAACCATGGCTTTTTCATTGTTGTCGGGAAGAGGTCACTGTAACCCCGTTGCTTTTCTGCAACAAAGTTGGCGTAATCCCTCTCCCGGTCTTCTTGGATTAGCCGGTGAATTTCAGCATAGGCATTTTTTTTCTGCTCCATCCCAATACTATAAAAGTACTATGTAATGGGGCATTTTTGGCAGCCTGGTCCACGAGATCATTTTGGGGTATTCCGGTGTGACTGGGATGTGGTGAATTTCTAAGGCTATCAGTCTTGGGTTATTACCTATTTTTTTTTTTATATTGTTAAGTAGTTGTCATGAGTGGTTTTTTATGTATTGCTATGGCGTTATTTTTGCTATCCGTTAGAAGGATATGCCTACCGAGATGATATGGTCAACGGCTTTGTCATCGCTAGGAGTTCGGCGGACAAGGAGGACAGCGTCTTGTTAGTGTAATAGCTTTCTATATGCTTTGAACTGTTAACCATATATGCTGCGCTTGAATGGTTTGAAGTGACTGATCCATCTGTAAAAATATCTTTAAAGTTCTTGTTTTTTAGTTTTATTATTTTTTCTTTAAACATTAACTTAATACTTCCTATGTCTAAATCACTTTTCTTTTTGGCTGTTCCCTTGAAGAAGTCGAAGTCTACACCTATCTTGTTGTTGCGAATGGGCTCCGGATCACAGCTTTTAACTTGATCTATTATATTTTTAAAGTTAATTTCTATATTTGTTCTTAAAGTTTCTTTGGCAGGTAACTCGTGTGCAAAGATTTTAATTAGTTCCTTTGCAGTTTGGAATCTTATTCTGTACGCAGGTGGAAGTTCAGCCGCCATGTGGTAGGCGATTGGGATTGGTGTACATTTAATGAGGCCTAGGACTCTTCTGAGATTCAGGTTTATATGAGTTTTGAATTTGTCTATGGCTGTCTGTGATAGTTTACTAAATGATGAGCATGCATACTCAAGTTTACTTCTGACAAATGCAGTTATGATTCTTCCAAGATATTTTATTAGAGCTATGTCTTTAATTGCTGTACCCTTGTGTATCACTTCAATAGGATGTCTGCGTAAGTTGAAGTGCACTACACTGGACTTGGCCTGGTTGAAGGATAGGTTAAGGACGTTACATTCAATTTCAAACTCCGAGATTTTCTCCAAGAGTGTTTCCCTTGCCCCCATAAATCTTTTTTCAAAGCAAACTAAAAAGAAGTCGTCAGCATACTGGAAAAGTTCGCAGTTTTTGTCATTTAAGGCGTGCAGGTTTGCTGTGTAAAGATTAAATAAGGTTGGGCTGAGGCAGCTGCCTTGGGAGACCCCTCTGTTCATCTCTAGCCGACAACTCCCTTTGACTAGAACTCGCCTTTTGAGAAAATGAATAATCCATGCCACTTGGTGAAGGTCGAAACCAAAATTTATAGGCTTGTTTTCTAGTAACCCTATGTCTAGACAATCGAAAGGCTTTTGAAGGTCTAGGCATGCTGTCACTACTTGGTACCCTTCCGCCTTTAAGGTTTGGACTTTGTTTATAAGATCGTTTATACAAAGTGTTGTGGACCTATGTTTTCGGAAAGCATAGGATCTGTTGGCTAGTAGATTATTTTTTGTGATGTGTTGGTCAATTTTAAGTTTTATAAGCGCTTCTAATATTTTCAATAGTACGCTTAGTAAACAAATCGGTCTGTAGTTGGCTAGGTTGGTTAAATCTGCGTTTAAACTACGTTTATTTCCCTCCAGCTTTCTGGATAGTGTTTGTATCATTCGGTATGAAATATTATCCTGGCCTCTTGCTGAGTCTGGTTTTCTAGAAGCTAAAAATATAAAAAATCCAAGGATTCGAAAGAGTTACTGTTATGGAATCCTGATATATCAGGATCTCTGAGGGGACCGGTTGTCACTGCTCTGGTGGACGGAGTGTTTTCTATTATTTGTAGAAATTGTTCGTTATCTTTTTCGGACCATGAGTTACCCGTTCTTTTGATTTCTTGTATTTTTTTAAATATTTTTTATGCTTTTCCAGACACATGGACTCTCTGAGATTTCTTCAACAAGGGCCTTGAAGTTTGACCTTCTTTTGTTTGTACTTTTGGAATGTTTTTTCAGCAGCAAGCGTATGTGGGCGTCTTTGAACTTTTTGGTAAGGTAAAATTTCTGCCTGGCAGCGTTTCGGAGCCGAAATAATTTTTCCGTTTCCGGACACCACCATTTTTTCGGTTTGTAGTTGTTTCTTTCTATAATTTTAACTGTGTTTGTCTGTACAATAACTTTAAGTGATTGGTTGATAGTGTCTAGGCTAGTAAAATTGGCTTTTTCAAAGGCAGTGGCTACTTTATTGTGGAGTATTTTGTAAGAGATTGTATTTGTATTTACATTATTAATAATAATTTCTATCGGAAAATGGTTGCTGTTAGTTATTTTCGTTTTGGAGGTACTTTAAGAAATGTTCAGGTCCCTCGTGTTACAGAATTGTGCTGGGCAAAGAGAAACAGTTTGGAAACCGTCGTTGAGGCATACAAACCCTGTATCAAGAGCTGTTCGTTCGATTACATGATCCTTTTGGTCGCTGCTTAGGCTTCCCCATGTTGTTGATTTTGAATTGAAGTCCCCCCCAATTAAGCTTGGTTTAGATAAAGATGAAGCGTAGTTAAAGAGATTTTTGGGGCCCTGTTTTAAGTGTTGTACTGTGGTGGACGGAGAGATATAAACACTAGAAATGTTTATGTTTTTTTTAAGGTTTAAGGTTTGCAAGGTTTTCTATGAGATCAACTGATTTTAATATTATGAACTTTATATTACATCTGATAAACACCCCAACGCCTCCATAGCCGTCCTCTCTAGGCTTTCCAAATAAATGATAGTCTGGGTTGCTACAGTCACTATTATCTTTAACCCATATTTCTGAGAGAACCGCTATATCAACATCGTTGTTTACCAAATACATATTTAGAAGGTGTTTAGGTTGTTCAGGCTTTGAAAGTTTATCTGTAAGATTTTCAATGTGATGTTATCGGTTGAGAGAGAGTTTCAATGGCTCTCGAAACCTGATATGCATCTAGATCTGCGTTGCTTTGGTTGATGTAATCTAATCGCATCTAGAAAGTTTAGCAACGTTAAGTGTGGTGTTGAGTTGTTATTATTGACTGAAAAAAATTCAGTGAATTCAGTGAATTTTTTTCCTAGAGTATTCAGTCTGAAGCCAAGGTGGCATGGGCTTGTGAAGGGCTGTTTTGATTTGGGGCTCTCTTTGCTATTTTAGCATAGGAGTTAATGGAGTGGATTGATTTGGCTGATTCAACCGAGCTATTTAGTGTACTGTTTGCTCGTTGACTAGACCAAGACGGAGACGTGACTGCAATATTATTGTCTCTCAACAGAGTAGGAGAATACACCGCACCGGTCAGTAGTTTGTGTATAAAATTTTACAAAATCTGCGGTGTTTTAAGGTGTTTAGGTCAATCACTTTTAGCCTGGACAAATAAGGTGGTAAGTGCCGGTCAGAATCCCAATTAAGGTTGCGCAAAGCAAATAACAAAAATTGTTTTTGAACCGATTCTATTAAGTTCTATTGGTAAACATATTGTGGATTCCATACCTCAGAACAGTACTCCATAATTGGGTGAACTGGGCGTACGTATAACGAAATAGTTGAATACGGATCATTGAACTCTTTTGCCCAATGCTTAATAAAGGCTAAGATGCCGGTAGCTTTATTAACTATAACTGAGATATGGCTATTGAAACAAAGTTTTTGATCGAACAACGCACCAAGATCATTAATTTTCACCACGCGTTCCAATAAGAAGTTTCCAATGGTTTACGAGGTTGTGTGAAAAGTAGTACGGGAGAACGACATTGTTTTGCATTTTGAATAATTTATGTGATTATTAATTTGCTGAAATCGGTGAATATGACATCTGTTGGCTTCTTCTAGAGAAAACTACAATGAATTAGACGCGAAAATTCGAGAAGATTCGTAGAAGTAGAACGTTTCTTAACAAATCGGTGTTGGGAGGTTGAAATAATTGAACTACACATGTGCTGAATCTGACAGGTTACTAGACGTTTGAAAATCTTCGCGATAGCAGACAGCTTGGCCATACCTCGGTAGTTACCGACATCAGTTTTAGAACCTATCTTATGAAGACGGATTAAAAAAGATATCTTCCAAACACTTGGAAATAATGACACTTGCAATGAGAGGTTAAATAGAAATGTGATTGGGCCGCAAAGACATGCAGCACACTGTTTGATTATGCAACTAGGAATTTTATCCGGACCAGCAGAGAAAGACCCGTCAATAGTCAACATGCCATTTAGAACGTCACTGATTTTAAAAGGTGGGATGTGGATATTATTAATGTGGGGCAAAGCGTATGGATAACTAGTCGATGAGTTATAGGAGAGAGAAGAGTATGTAGATTGAAAGAAAGTAGCAAAGAGGTTAGAAATGTTAATATTGGAAGAATCTGAAAGATTACCCAAATGAAGACATGGCGGAAATTAGATTTTTTTTTTAAATTTACAAAGGAATAGAATTTTTTAGGGTCAGATCTGATATTTTGTCTACATTCAGCAATATACTCAGCATAACATTGATTATTGGATATTACGAAATTAGATCGGGCAATAACAAATTGGGAAAAATCTGTGGCGAACCCGGATTTTTTATATCTTTTCAAAATTTATATGAACGCTTAGATATAGAGCAGGATGGTACGAATCTTCCGGTGTCCCATCTATAAATTCATGTTGATTTTCAGGGAATAAAATATTAGAGTCTAAGCTAGGAAGCCGTGAAATATAAGGTAAGTTAAAATCACCCAGGACAATAAGTTGATCGACGTCACCAACAGCTAAAGAAAAGGCAGAAATAGCTGAAAGGTGATGAAGATAAATAGCAGGATCAGAGCCAGGGGGTATGTAGGAGCAAGTAAGAAATACATTATATTTATCGGTGGTATCTTTAACTGCTGTAAATTCAATGTTGTGCATATTATCGTAAGAAATAAGTTCAGAAGAATAAGAGTTTAGTACCACAATTAGAACGCCACCGCCATGAGTTGGGTGGTCTAATCTGTAAATGACAAACTTGTTAACGAATATTTCTTGATCATAAACAGTTGTGTTGTGTCAGGTTTCAGTTATAGCAATAATGTGCTGTTAGAGTAAACTCTTTTTAGTTTCCCCAATAGACTACGAACATTCTGATAAGCAAGAGTTATGAAAGAGTTATTTTAAAAAAAGAGATATTACGTGGTTGTTTGAAATTAAATTTAAAGACACTTATACTCGTACTATTAGGTTGTGCACCCAATTTTTGGCACAGCTAGCTTTTAACACAATCAGCCGTGGCTTCGGGATTGAGACGAGAAACAAAGACCAACCTATTAGGTGCAATGCCTCTGAGAGGAAGATCCGCCGCATTGGATCTGGGAGCCACGCCAGATAGTGGCATAGCACTAAGGCGTTAATTAGCCGGTTGGCTCGAAGGAAGCGCGGCCGGTGCGATTGTAGTAACATGATCTGGGTTTATATGTAGTGAGCCAGCGCCAGGTGCTAACTGTTGAGGAGTTGAAGAGCCTTCTGCAGTCGCACAGGTATTTTGGTTAGGCTGCAATCCAGATGGTCAGATCCAGGTGAGCCCGGTCCCGGTCGATGAGCCCGGTCCAGCTGAGTTGATGACAGCCAAGATTGAATTCAGGCACGCACTAATAGGTGACGGAATACCAACTGCAGCAATGCAGGGAGATGGAATTTGCAGCGAATTTTTATTATTGTTCGCAATCTTTCGCTTTGGTGATTCATTTAGCAGTTTACAGTCGAGAAATTAAGTCTCCATAATTGCGAAGACTTCAAAGCTGCTGGTCAGCTGTTTACGAAATTCTGTAAGCGCCTTCCCTGTTTGCCTCATGAAGGCTTTCATCTCCTGAGTAAGTACGAGGCAGGTAGGGCACAACCAAATTAAGCCGCATCTCTTCGAGATCAGATCAACACACGGCCGTTTTGACCCATTCCTGCGCATTTTACATGAGCGCAATTGTCGTAAAGCCAACAAGACAAATAATTATCTCCAATGATAACACCATTGAACTCGCATTTCTTTGCGTAACAGATGACGACACTCATTTTAGTGATTGTTTGGACACTATGCAGTTAAGAGGCAGTTCAGAGAATCTTGCAGAAGAGCAGGCCGTGTGAGATTAAAGAGACACGCAGAGCACCAGGTAGTGGCAGATAAAGTGATGGGAGAAGCGACGATTCGGAGAGCCAATTCGAAGAACCGCAGCAAGCAAGGCGATGAGAGAGGCGACCCACTCGAAGTAAACGGAGAAAGGACCGTTAGAAAACTTGATGGGAGATTCGTCGATTCGGAGAGCAAATTCGAATATCCAGGCGATGAGAGAGGCGAAGCGCTCAAAGTGAAGTGCACGGAGAGAGGACCGTTAGGACACTTGAGGGAGCAGTTGGCGAGGGGGTGTAAAGAACAGACGCGAAAACGGCGATAGGGACAAAAAACAAAGTACCAGCGAAGCTCTTTGTGGCAACAGCAGATGGATTGCGATTCAATTAAATATGTTAATTGGCGCGATGTAATGTTTATATACGGTGCGTGATAACACTTTACGCACCGGGGGTTGAGAAAATTATTCTCCAATTTTAAGATTATATACGTTCGGTATAATCGCGATTGAAAGGTAATTTCAAGAGCTCGAATAAAACACAACCGGTCAGTATCGTTGCGATCGTTGTATTCTAAATAAACTTTTTATACATATCCTACAACTCCCTCATCAGAAATATTTATACCCCCTTACTCGTAGAGTAAAAGAGTAAACTAGATTCGGCGGAAAGTAAGTAACTGGTAAACGGATGCGTTTTCGACCCCATAAAGTATATGCATATATTCTTGATCAGGATCACCAGCCGAGTCGATCTAGCCATGTCCGTCTGTCCGTTTGTCCGTATGAACTGTAAAGATAGAATAATCAGACTTGACATGCAGATTCCTAGGCTTTCTTCGCAACTCTACCGCCCAAAAATGAACAAAACGCCCACAATCCTCGAAAATCTTTAGCGCCTACAGTTTTTATGATAGAAACATAATTTTAGCTGAAATGTATTTGTTTCATCAATACATATCGATTCAACAAAAAAAAAAATACCACGCCCACTCTACCGCCCACAAATCTCCATTATCCTTTTGCTCCCTTAAGCTGAGTAACGGGTATCTGATAGTCTGAGGCACTCGACTATAGCGTTCTACATTCTTTTTTAATCGAACAATTTAGCAAGCGGTAAGGGTTGACCCATTGCCTAATTGTATAAATTATTTGCATCAATATAACTCAGAAAGTGGTTTGGTTTACTTGAATCAAAGTTAGTTATGTATTTTTTATTAGCTAAAGAAATACTTTGGATACAATAGTTTTCACTGAAAGAATTATAAATACTTTCAATGTCAGATAGCTGGGTATCCTCGAATTTTTCAAAACTTTCCTTTGCCTCTGCTTTAATTTTTTTCCCTTTATTTTAGTACTTAGAATTTAAAAATCTTTGTCCGTCATGTAGCTGGATAGTTTCTCTAAACTTCAATATATCTATCTATCAATCTAATCGAATCGATGTATCTTATTTTATATCTGTTTGAGGCATTTATTCTAATTGTCTGCGCTAGTGCTATATAAAGCTCTTTATTACAGGGTATGGGGCTTAAGTCTCATTCTAATTCAGTACTGAATAAATTTTGAAATACTATAGGAAAGAACATATCACCTTTACATGTCAAACAAACTCGTAGTATTTTTCCTTAAGTGATTTAAAGAATTTTTGTATACCGTCAGCGCCTATAAAAATATACAAAATTTAAGTTAGTTTTTAAAATAGTAATTAATTAATTTGTTGTTTGTTGTTGTTTGTTTTTTACATACCTACATATGTCCACAGTTCGTTTAGATCAGGATTATATTTTTGTGCTATATAAAATGATATGGCACATGTATTATGCTTCTACACTTTTGTTGTTGCCGAAGTTGATGAAGAATTAAGGCATGTTCTTTAGTTTTTAAAAAGAGCCTCAATATCGGCATATATCACCACCGGAGGAAATCATTTTTTGTAAAAGATCTTTAAAGAAGTTGTAGTGTTTGGTTCAGGGTAGAAGTAGGCAATTTTTTCGCATTCGAGTTTGTTGTGGGCATTATTGTTGATTGTGAAAAACTGTAGACATAGGAAAAATAGCTTGTGAGTTAAAAAGATTTGTATTTTTATTATTTTACATTTTTATGCTTATCGGTCAATTTGTCTTATGTGTTGGCGTTCCCTTATTCGAGATATTTCTCACCACAACTGGGGCATAAGAATTCTAATATTAAATTTCTTTTTATTTTCACTTACCATAGCTTTCTTTCTGGGTTGATTACCCTAAAAATCATCCATTCTAATCCGTTTGAGAGCATTTGATAACATTGTGGCAGATGATTTTGCTTTCGGTTTTGCGGTTGCCGTTATTCAATATTTATTAAAATATTAAATGCATTTTAGGTTCATCACAATTTTGATATGGCTCGTAAAATTTATAATTGTGAACTAAGTAAGAGAATAATTCACACCTTATTTTCGATTCGAAGGCATTTTGAGGCTTTTAACTCGCAGCATAATGAGTTTCAAACTCACTCATCTTTATATTATTGGTGCACAAATCACAAAAATTAACTACTCCATTATTAGTGTTTCAGTTTTAATTTTTTTATTAAAAAAATATATTTAAATATGTTGTTAACAATTTCACATAACTTTAAAAATGAAAAAAGAACGGTTTGAATTGTTAAGATAGATTACAAGGACCGATGCGGATCTAATTAGCTTATTAGAACACAGTACTGAGACAATTGAAGAACTGATCCTGAGCAATTTGAGTGGTGTCATTTTTTAAAAGGCAGTAGAGCAAAGGGCATACAAGATTCGTCAGAAAGTATGTGACAGGTAAAAGGAAGCGTTTCCGACCTCATAAAGTAAATATATTCTTGATCAGGATCACTAGCCGAGTCGATCTAGCCTTGTCCGTCTGTCTGCCTGTCTGTATGAACGCTGAGATCTCAGAAACTATAACAGCTAGAACAGCCAAACTTGGCATGCAGATTCTCGAACTTCTTGTGTTTCAGCGTGCCGCGCCCACTCTAACGACCACAATTCGCGAAAATATGTAGTGCCTACAGTTTTACGATAGAAACAAAATTTTAACTGAAATGTGTTTGTCTCATCAATACCTATCGACCCACCAAAAAAAAGATGCCAAGCCCACTCTAAGGCACACAAATGTCGAAAACGCTTATATCTGTCTGCCGCCCACATAACATCTACTGAAAAATCTGGTAGGTGGCGCCCCAATATCGCTTTGCTGCTGATATATAAGTAGTTCATTATCCTTTTGTTCATTTAAGCTGAGTAACGGGTATCTGATAGCCGAGGCCCTCGACTATAGCGTTCTTCCCTGTTATAGTCTAGAATGTTCACTTAACAGGTTGATATCTACAGGGAGTGCGTAAAGGCATGTTGTACACGGAGAACTAATCCGATTTGTTCTGGAAGGAGCAGCCCAATACTCATGACTGATTGTGTGTGAGGGTGTGAAATTTTAATTTTGTGAGATTTATTCAAATGTTCATATTTTATTTTAGAGCAGAGAAAATTATACAATTGTATAGGTCGTGAAAAATGCTGAACTGTAAACAAATGGGAGAAACATATACGGTAGTAAAAGTCTTTTTTTTTCTTAGCTGTATCTGCCGTCAATTTAAAAAGCATCACATCGTTTCGGGATAAGATTTAAAAAAACTCTTGAGTTTCGAAACCAAATTTCTCGATAACGTCTCCTGACTAGTTTGTTCGTATTCAAGTTATTACAGCCAATAAGCACAAGAGTAGAAAGAGTATGTTAAGATAATAATCTCCGATTTGATTGTTAATATCCGATATTGGGGTAATATTGCCTGAATGTAATTTCTCTAAGGTTGCATTTGAAAGGAAGGAAGAACGTTGTAGGCCATATCATCGACTACCAGATACCCCTTAATCAGCTTTAGGCAGGAAAAGGGAAATGGAGATATACATATAAGCAGCAAAGCGGTATTGTAAAGCGCCAACTAACTGATGTTTTTATAAGAAAGATATGAATAGGCATGTAGGTAATTGTGGGAATGGTCTGGCAACGCAGAATAGCTGGTCAACAAAGCAGAAATGGAAAACAAAATAAGGGCACACATCCGCGAATTGCGAAAACAAAATCAAAGGAAGAAAGTGTTTTCAGTTTTGGGCACACCGCAAAAGAATGCTCAGACAAAAGTCTATGAGAAAAAGTAGAAGCAACCAACATGTGTAAGATATCATCGGCTCGCGCGCTTATGTGCATAACAATGAAGGCTAATAACATTACATACACCGCTCTAATCGACACCGGAAGCAAATACAATTTGGTTACCGATACCACGTTTAAAAATCTTAACAATCCAAAGCTAAGTGACAGTAATCTATTTAGCGTCGCTTGTAAACAGCTGTGTTTACTTTAGTGCTCCGAGTTTTTGTCTTTTCCAGTGATTTTTGTGCGAGTGTTCTTTGTGTATTTATTTACAAAGATTATAACAATTGTGCTAGTAATTCTAAATAGATCTCCCATTAACGGGTACGTGGTAATAGTTATTTTAACATTTCTATTAAATTTGTTTAATCCCATAGCTTTGTTTTTGTAACATACGCTCCTAAACTTGCTAAAACTCTTTTACTCTCTCTCAATCTCCCTCGCTCTTTTTTATAACTGTAACCTGCTCTCTATGCACCCGCTGAATTTCTAGTAGACTTTTTCGGTGCTATTTTCTGCAACTCTCTCTCTCTCTCTCTCTCTCTTGCTTGATTTACTTTGTATTTGTTCGTACTGAAAGTTGTTAGTGTCGCACAAGCCACGCTCAGTCGATGGAATATTTTTTTCTCTCTCTCGTGCTCTCTTACGTTTTGATAAATTTTCGCGATCTCGCGCTCTTATTTTTTGTTTGTTTGTTTTTGTGTTTAGTGCTTTTGTGATTTTTGAATTTGATCCCAGTGACAAATTTACATCGAGGTATTTTTGACATTTTATTTCATTTGTTTGTCTTATAAGGCCCTTGTCTGTTCTAAGAAAAACTGCACACTTGCGTCTTCTACGAAAGACCCCTTTATTTTTTGCTGGCTCTGCGATTCAATGATGCACGTCAAATGTGCAGAATTCACCGGCAGAGTTAAAGATTTTATTGATCTTAACTCTGGAAATGGTAATTGAGATGAGCGGCTTTATGAAGCAGACTCGAGACAGCCTGTTGAATATCTCGCGTGCTTCTAGGCAACTCAATGAGGGGTTCAATACCGTCTGTGCCCAGATTAATAATAAAAAATTATTAACAGAGTCGCCTAAACGCAAAAAAGCCAGCTTAGCCGCCGTTAATACCACCATGGAATCCAACCCAAATCCGAACTTGGTAGCAGCAGTTCCTGTCGACACAGGGTTAAGCGAACCAACTGTGCGTATGGATACAGCTAGCTCAAGTGTAGCCCATGTTTCCGGACTAAAAGCTTCTGTACTGGCTAAGTCAAAGAACTCAGTGCCGACCGTTCCTATAGGTACTGTAGGCACCGATCCTGGATCTCAGCCTAGTGAGGTTCAGACTGCTGCTGGGAAGCGTAAGAAACTTTCAGTTGTTCCACAAAGGAAGCAATTATTTGTTTCTAGATTCACCCCAGATACCACATCTGAGGATGTTCTGGAATTTATATGTGAAAAATTCTCATCCGAAGATATTGCAGTTGAACAATTTCGATTTTCATATGCTCGTCGTGGTCCGCCTGACATTTTTAATGTTTTACTTTTTGAAAGCTTTTGGCTTAATGATGGTTTAGTAATTAAAGAATTTGTACCAAATAAACCGAGTACAAATAACAGGTTCTCCACTGTGCCAAAAAACTAAAAAGTTTAATGTTGGCGTATCAAAATGTTAGGGGATTAAATATGAAGCTACCCAAGCTTTATGCTGACTCCTCTGCATTTACAGAAGATATTTTAGCTTTTACGGAAACTTCGCTGAAACCAGGGATATCCGACTCTAAAGTTCTGGCTAATAACTTTAATACTTATAGGACCGACCGCCACTCACTTAAGGGGGGCGGTGTCCTGATTGCCGTTACCTCTAGCATAGCATCTGAAAGAATTCTCATTCATATACCCAATGAAATTGAATTTCTTAGTGTAAAAGTTTCTTTGCAATCGTTATCTGTTTTTGTTACATGCTCTTATATTCCATCTGGCTCTGACCTAGTAATTTATGAACACCATCTGTCTGCAATAAAATCTGTTCTATCCCTTCTTTCTAACAGAGACCTTTTGATTGTCTTGCGTGACTTTAACCTACCTGATATTTCTTGGTCTCCTCTTACTGACTCATTTGTCGCTATGCCATTATCCGCCCATGATTTTGTGGATGGCCTTTTTGAATTATCGTTACATCAAGTAAGCTTTATAAAAAATTTCTTAAGAAGACAATTAGATCTTGTGTTTGTTTCAGACCCGTCTGAAATCACAGTATGTAGAATTTACGCTCTTGTTGTACCTGAAGACCCATATCATCCTACTATGAAACTGGCAATTTGCCTCCCCTGCTCTGATACCCTCTTTCCTTTAGTTTCTCCTACTAAAATGAGATGTTTTCGTAAATGTAACTGTAATAATCTTTACGATATGATTTCTCATCATAATTGGACAGACTTGTACAATTGTACAGACATTGAAAGTGCCACTGAACTATTCTATACAGTCTTAAATACGTTTTTTAATGAATGCGTACCTGATGGGTTTCTTTCAAACCTAAACAGACCTCCTTGGTTTACCAATGCGCTTCAAAAACTTAAAAACCTTAAATCTAACACTTATGAAGAGTATAAAAAATCGGGTAGACCAGCAGATTTTTCGAAATATGTTGTGGCTCGAACAGATTTTAATGTCCTTAACAGTCATTGCTACTCTATGTATCTAAGTCGATGTAAATTTGAATTTTCAAACAATCCGAAACAGTTTTACAATTTTGTTAATCCCAAGCGTAAGGCATCGGCATTGCCTTCATCGGTACGTCTAAACTCAATGGAGGCATCGACGGATTCTGAAATAGCTGATTTATTTGCTGAGTTTTTCCAAACTACTTATAGTTCGACCGCTTGGTCAAATTCTAACTAATCTAATCCCTTAAATAGGGCAAATTGTATTTTCTCCCCTGTAATCACCGAAAGCTCTCTCGTAAGAGATTTAGCAACAACAACGTCAACATTTTCTCCCGGTCCAGATGGACTTCCTGGATGTGTGTTTAAGTGTTGTGCGTCAACCATTTGTAAACCGATTCTAAACTTTTTAATTTGTCTAATTTATCATCAGTTTTTCGTTCTATCTGGAAGGACTCTTTTATTATTCCACTCCATAAAAAAAGCGCGAAAGCAGATGAGCAAAATTATAAAGGTATTTCTAAATTATCGGCAATTCCTAAATCATTTGAACGTATTATCACTTCTCATTTGCAACATTTATGTTCCTCGCTTATATCACCGTGTCAGCATGGTTTTGTTAAGCGAAGATCGACCACCACAAACCTTCTTGAATTGTCATCTATTGTAATAAATGGGTTTAAGAAAAAAATGCAGACTGACATGGTGTATACCGATTTTCCACTTCCTTTTATCAAGGATCAACTTGACAGATTGCAGGACACGCGTATTTTTAGCTCAATAGATTTAAAAACGGATTAGTTCATGTTGGTATAGAAGCCGGGAGTCGAAAGTATACGTCTTTCGTCACACACAATGGACAATTCCGGTTTCTTCGGGTTCCTTTTGGGCTGTTCAATTCGCCGAGCGTATTTCAACGAAACGTAAATGCTATCTTCAGAGACCTGACTTGTAAAGGTGTAGCCATACCATACGTCGACGACATTATAATATCAGCGAAAACCGAAAAAGAGGCTGTACAAAACATAATCGAAGTTCTGAAAAGATGCTTAGAATATGCTCAGAAAACATAATCGGGTACTTGGGCCACATAATTGAAAATAAGAAAATAAGTCCGTTTCCATCAAACACATGCTGTGACATCGTTTTCAGTTCCGACTTGCCTAAAGCAGCAACAACATTTCCTTGGTTTGGTGGGATATTTTCGCAAGTTAATCGCAAGATAGCGAAACACCCATATGATATGACCAAGCAAGATGTGAAAATTAATTTTGGGGACCTACAGCTAGATTCTTATCACGGAAAAGTCAGTCCTAAGCGAGGCAGTTTTTCATCAGCAACACGAGACAAAGCTGCATGCTGAGGCTTCAATCGACGATTTCAGCGCAGTTTTGTTACGAAAGAGCCCAGACGATAACCAGTGGCATCCTATACTATATATTATATGAACAAAAAACGACCGATGCAGAAAAAAATTCGCTGTGGAAGCCTTTAAAAAGTTTAGAGTCTACTTACTGGGTTTGCGATTTCGACTCCTAACGGACTTGTGAACTTGTGCTCACGAATATCCCTCTGGATCCTCCAGTTTCAAGGGTTCGAATACGTGGTCAAACACCGATAAGCGAATTCGCCACGCTGACGCCCTGAGCCGTGCACCCACGATGATGATTACAGAGGCTTCATTGCATAATAGAATCAAAAACATTCAGACTCAAGACAAACCATAACGATTATTTCTTTAAATTTGGGATCCTGCACAAAGTAGTTGACCACTGTGAACTTATAGTTGTGCCTTCGGGTATGCAACGAGAAACCATTAAACAAGCACATGAGCAGGGTTCGTATCTGTCAAGAAATGTAACGAGTTTTACCATACCTTGTATTAAATAGCATCATCTTATCACAACGGGCCTTCTACGTTCAAACGGTCAGGTCGAGAGGCTTGGTACAACGATAATGCTGTCCTTTCAAAACTTTCTGTAACTGAACTTTCAAAACTGGTCCACAAAGGAGAAATGGAAAAGTCTCTGATTAGCATTCGTTGTAGTCAGACGTGTTTTCTTTTCGCTATGAATTCTTATTCGTACTCCGAGTGCAATGCTGAAGTTAAAGCAGCGCAGATTTGCGGTTTTGAGGCGGTTCGTTGCTCATCGCTTTGTCGTCGTACTTTTCACACTGCATGTGTTGATCTCCCGGAGGATGCTATTAGATTATTAACAAATATGCCGAATCTACTCTGGCAGTGTGATCGCTGTGTTGTGAGTAATGATTCATACTCCAAAATCGATGAAGTAATGGAAGAACTTCATGACCTGAAGAGTCTATACATGGATTTAAATTCAAAGTTTCTGAAGGCTTTTCCCAATTCTACCACTGACAATAGCAATGTCAGTCAGCGTAAAAAAATGGTGAAACCATTGCCTCCACCTTCTTCAATTGGTCGTCAAGCCAACCATGCAGACCTGATACCCCCCGCACCAGTTTCTACTGCCGGCAGGAACCATGCAAAGAATAACAGGAACAAGAGGCAAATAGTTGGTCAAGCTCCTAATTGTGAACTTCTAGAAGTTGTGCCGAGCAATAAATTCCTTCATATTGGTAGATTCAGAGCGCACGTAATATCTGATTCTGTGAGTGAAAATGTTGCAAATAAGCTAGGTGTGGATACCGCTACCATAATTTGCAAGCCTTTAGTCAAAAATGGTGTAGATGTTGCTACACTGGAATTCGTCAATTTTAGGAATACCTGAGCAGCCCTTTCAGACTGTGTTTAGTGATGCGTTCTGGCCCAATCCAATCAAGATCAGGCGATTCATCCACAGGGATAGGACGATTGTTGATGGGAATGTTCTGGATTTGCACAATCATCATACATCGGAATCAAAGAACCCCCAATAATCGGCGCCTCTGGAGTCGATTTGACTACGGCAAATTTTTATGATCCTCTTCCTCATCTTCATGCTACTTATTTGCAATGTCAACGTCCGCTGGTTTCGATATCGCTAACTGCTACCATTACTCTCTCATACGCTGCTCCCAGTGCACTCTTAAGTATTGGGCGCCCGTCACTCACAAATCAAAAACGTTATCAGCTGGATTTTTCCTTTCCTGTTCTGTCTAACGTTCATTATTACCGCGCTCCTCTCTGACGCTACGAAATTGCTTGAATTTCTCGACTGCTTTGTGTGGCTCTTCCCGATGGCAGCATCAACAACAACTTTGTCCATCTGTCCCCAACTTGGATAGATATGCTCTGTTAACGGCGACATTGCCATCGCTCTTAAGAACTAGTTGCTCTTTACTAAAAGTATCTAGCAAACTTAGGGAATGCATCGATCCTAGTCTGCATGATAAAATTCGTATTAAAAACACTACATTACTGAAAGCGATCTGCGGGCCTACAACATTGGGAACGCATGAACAAATACTTCCTAGGGCATTGGAATATGATGCCTTAAATGCGAATCCGGAAATTGTTGATCGTGCTATTGTGAGTACGGCCCCACTAAAAATTTATTTTCAAAACATCTCCGGAATGCGGACAAGGGCGGAGCAAGTATACCTTGCCACATCCCAATGCGAGTTTGATGTTATAGTTTTAGTTGAAACTTGGCTCAACATAAACTTTTATTCAAATAAATTCTTCGACTCCAATTTGTACCATGTGTTCCGCAAAGACAGAGATAGCACGAAAACCCACTGTGCTAGAGGAGGTGGTGTAATTGTTGCTATTCGCTGCAATTTGCGCTTCTTGTCAATTGGACTTCTCATTGAAGATACCCTTCTTGATCAAGTTGCGGTGTCGATAATTGGAGAATCGGAATCGCTGCAAATTGTGGTGTCATACATACCACCGAATGGTTCATATAAACTTTACAACGCTCATCTGGAAAACATTGCCGACATCTACAATAATCTGCAGGACCATCAACATATCTATGTGATTAGAAACTTTAATCTATCATCCCTCGGTTGGTCTCAGGATCCGGAGCATCACTCTTTACTGCCAAGCAACATACATCAACCACACGAGATTCTTTTCATCGATGATATTTTCAGTATGGGCTTAATACAAGTCAATAATATTTTCAATAACTTACATTAAATTTTAGACTTAGAATTCCTTAGCGCTGATATTAACTTTTCTTTAGTCCAATGTAATTCACCTATTAGCAATTGTGATATCCATCATAGACCATTGCTACTAGGTATAAACTCTTACAGTTTTGCGCCTTCAGCTGAATATTCACCTAGATTTATTTTCAATGAAACCAGCCTTTGTGCCATCAGAAATGAGATCTCTGCCATAAACTAGGAGTCAGTTTTATCACATATCAGTTTGGAGTCGTGTTATGACACATTTTTAGTTGTTATTTTAAACACCATTAAGAACAATGCTCGAGAAAGGGTCCACAATTTGTTTAAGTTGCCATGGTATACAAAAGGTTTGAAAAACCTTAAAAATCTTCGAAATAAATTCTATAAAAGGTTTTTAGTTACACAGGATCCTGGTGATTGGAATAGACACTTGCAGCACAAACGAGAATTTGAATTTCTAAATAAATTTCTTTACAATCAGTTTATAGCGAGCGTTGAGAACGGCCTAAATAGTAATCCCAACTCTTTTTGGCGATTTAACAATTCAAAGAAAAGTTCTTCTTCAGGAACATAGGGAATTTATCTTCCAATTCAAATACAGAAACTGCAAATCTCTTTGCCTCTTATTTTAAAGCTAATTTTGAGCCAACGGCAGCCTGGAATGATTCTCAAACCTTAAATGCAATCACTCCTCTATTGAATATAGGTAGTTTAACAGTGCTAGAAGAGAATATTCATAGGGTTGTAGAAGATGTGAATGAATCGTACACTCCGGACTGTGATGGGATTCCGGCCTTCTTTCTGAAACATTGTATAGAGGTGCTATGCGTTCCACTAAAAATTCTGTTTGATAAATCACTATCTAGTGGACACTTTGCGGATAGATGGAAGGTCGCATCCGTGACTCCAATTTTAAAATCAGGGCCGAAGAATAACATTGCCAATTACAGGCCTATAGCAAAGATCAGTAATATCGCTAAACTCTTCGAACGCAATGTTGCCCATAAATTATCATTTCTTGTAAAAACATATATAAGCACTTCTCAGCATGGTTTTGTTGCAGGTCGGTTAACTACGACTAATCTTGCCGTTTTCAGCAACTGTTGCATTCATGCCTTTAATATGCGATATCAGGTTGATGCTATTTACACCGATTTTGCGAAAGCCTTTGACAAAGTTAGCCACAGTGCCCTACTGGCAAAACTGGCCCGCTTGGGTATGCATTCGGCACTACTAAATTGGATAAAATCATATTTACACCATCGACTTTATAGAGTTAATATTAATGGAAAATTCTCGGATTCCTTTTTGGCAACATCTGGCCTCCCTCAGGGAAGTGCTATGGGACCTCTGCTTTTCATCATTTTCATTAATGATGTGAGGTTCTGTCTATCTTCAGAGAGTCTCCTGTATGCAGATGATTTAAAAATTTTTAAGTCTATTAAATTAGCGACAGACTCACAATTGGTTCAACATGACTTAGTTTCCTTGAGCTCTTGGTGTAGCCGAAACTCGCTTCCTCTTAACATAAGCAAGTGCTTCTATGTCACTTATAGTAAATCCGCATACAATATCGTCACATCTTATAATATTAATGGTCAACCTCTACAACTGCGGCAGGAATTCTTGGATCTAGGAGTGTTGTTTGACTCAAAATTTAAGTTTGCAGCATACTTCGATTACATCATGCCCAGGGCCTATGCTATGTTTGTATTTGTGAAACGGAACGCATCGCTATTCACGGATCCCTACACCAGACTTGCGCTTTATTTTGCATTTGTCCGATCTAAACTAGAATATGCGTCTCTTATTTGGAATCCCTTCACTACCACTCATGGAAACAGAATAGAACGTCTACAGAAACATGTTTTTGAAATTCGCGTTGTTGCCGCTAAGTTTTTGGACCATACCCCTTCATACCACCAGCAATGTAGGCTTGTTCACCTACCATCCCTTGAGCATCGTAGAAGTATCCTCGCCATTTGCTTCATCTCTGATTTGTTGTATGGTAGTATTGACTATACAGAACTGCTATCAAAAGTTGGTCTTCACGCCCCGCCTGGGCAACTACGGAATTTTGATCCCTTTTTCCTCGAGCTGCGGCGGACAAATTATTCCAAAAACGAGCCCCTCTATAGGGCCTTATATGAGTCTAACCCACTTCCAATTGATATGCAATTGGACTACTTCTCACGTAAGACAAATCTTAAGCATAGGTTAGTCAATTATTTTGTAAATTTTAGTATGTAAGATAAGTTGTTAAAATGTTCAAGTAGCCAGTAAAGGAATTCCGTTGGCGAAATGAAATAAATAAGTAAAACAAAAACGACTTGGCAAGCATGCCAAATTGAAAGACGATAAAGAATTCGCGACGAACAATAACACAGACTAATTAATTTGACTAAACAAATGTATAATACAAAACTCATTCAAATCGCAGCCCAGTCCCACATAATTAAGTTTCTTGCGCAGCGCAAGTTTGTTTCAACAGGGTGCCACGCCGTCTCTTACACCTCCAAACGACAATAACACATGAAATCATCCAGCTCCCACATTATTTATGTAGCAGGATTGCTACGTCGTAGTATGTATGTATGTGTATTTCATTGTATTCCTTCTAGATCATTCGTGTAAGTTCTAAGAATAAGTTGTTGTTGTTGTGCGATGCCGCTCACTGTTCTCTAACTCTCTCTCTCAATCTCATCGCTCTCACACTCTCTTAGTGAATCGGGGGTTGATGCGGATCGTGAGCTGAGAGCGAGGACAGTTGAACGCCGACCGTAATCCTGAATAGACCAAATTACATTAAATAAAAGAAAAGACTAGAATATGACTTCTTGATGACTTGTGTTGGTGTTTAACTTCAGGGGGAATACGTTGTATCCCTACAAAATCAGAAGTAGGCCAATGACGAGCCAATTAAAAAAAAAAGTAAAGGCGAAGACGGTGGCATTGGGAATTACAGCGAAGAAGGCGGCGAAACTAACGGCGAAGTTGGTGAAGCGAGTGACGAAGTGGCTGGCAGCATTCTCAGAATTAGAGGCAAACGGAGCAACGAAAAAGGCGGCGAACAAAATGAAGACGGTAGAAGGAGCGACAATTACGCAGAAGACGACATGCACAACCAGGCTGGAGACCAGTCTAGAACGAAAATGGAAAATTTTAACGAGAGCATCGACGTCTCGTTGGGCATGACAAGACAGGTGTTGAGTGAGTTTTCTGGCGAGTCGTGTGCCTGCAAATGGACTACTCAATTGCAAAATATCGCGACCATTTACGGAATAAAAGGAAAATTTGTAAAGATGCTAATGCTGAGCAAAATATAGGGAAAAGCTTATGAGTGGCTGCACGCAGATGCAGACCGCGTGTTGCTACCGTTGGATGACCTAATGGCAGAGCTGATCTCAACGTTTAGGGGAAAATCATCGAAGTTGGAGATACGACGCAAATTTGAAGGGCGCAAATGGAAACAAAGCGAAAGTTTCGGGAGCTATGTCGACGAAAAGATAATGCTTGTCAGGGCATTATTATTGATGCAGAGGAGATGTTGAGCTGCATCATCGAAGCTCTCCCCAATCAAGGGCTACGCAATCAGGCGCATATTCAATGCTTTGTGGATGTTTGGCACATAAAGAGGGCGTTTGCGGATGTAAGCTTGCCAAAGCTATATGGAGTTGGCAGGCCGACGACATCAACGGATCCCAGGGACAGCAAGGAGACTCGTTGTTTTAATTGCAATGCCAAAGGGCATTGGGCGTATGAGTGCAGGAAGTCAAAGCGGGAGAAAGGATCGTGGTATGCGTGCGGAGAGATGGGGCACTTGGTTGCGAAATGCTTGAAAAACAAAAACAAGAACGAGGGCGACAACAAATATGTATGATATGTTGAAATTAATTTTATAAACGATTCTAATACCAGGTTAATTGCAGAATGCCTCGTAGATACAGGAAGCCCAATTTCATTTATTAAAATATCCAAAGTGCCACAAGACATTTCGAAATTACCAGTTTTAAGTTCGTATTATGGTTTAAACAAAAGTTACCTAAAAACTTATGGAAAAATATTATGTTATGTTTTGAAAAAATTTAAATAAAGTACATTTTAATTTAGTTATTGTGGCAAATGAATCTATGAGTCATGATGTAATCTTGGGACGAGATTTTATGGATGCTTGTAATCTAAATTTAAACCTTGACACTTTGAAAATGGTTACGGTTGGGAATATTGAAATACGTCCGATTTTGATAAAATTTAATTCGAAATTCAGAACTAATTTAGAAATGTTATATCCAAGCTTATAAAGGTATAAGAGGTATACACCAAAGATATACTTTTTTTTTAATTTTTTCCCGATAGTTCCTATGGGAGCTATTCTTATCGTTGTCCGATTCATCTGGTTCTGATTTTTATACTACCTGCAGTAGAAAGAAGACTTTTGGGAAAGTTTCAGCCCGATAGCTTTAAAACTGAGAGACTAGTTTGCGTAGAAACGGTCGGACAGACGGACGGACAGACGGATGGACAGACGTACATGGCTAGATCGACTCGTCTAGTGACGCTGATCAAAAATATAAATACTTTATGGGGACGGAAACGTTTCCTTCACTGCGTTGCAAACTTCTTATTGAAATCATTATACCCTCTGCAAGGGTATAATTACTTTTGCGAAAACTAGTAAGTTAATTACAATTACAATTTATAATATTACAATACCTATCTGCACAACCAAAATTATTAAATTTGTACGATCAATAATTTGTGATTTTACTCGTCTCTAGCAAGAACATCGGCTATGTCGACACAAAATAAAACATTTTTTTTTTTTACACCTTGCGAATCGTCCCTAAAGTTTACTTTAAAATTACTCCTACGACATGTGTTTAATCCACAACTTTTTACATAGAAATAGATTTCACACTCCCATTTTTGGTTAACGTTCTAATCTCAGTAAATGTTAGTAAAACATGGACGACAATTCCGAAATGTTTTTGGTTGGACATCTAAAATCCGAATTTGACACAACGGATTTTTCATTTAAGATATCCGTTTTATTTAGTGCCCTCTATAAGAATACATTTTCTTTAATTTAATATACGACATTTAAAAAACGTTTTTTTTTTCATAAACAAAAATATTATTTTCGAAATGTTGTAAATGATTTTTTAGTATTTGAATACCTTATTGCCAAACATTTTAAAAATTAAAGCCAATTTGATCATGTAAAACAGTGAGAATTCTAATTCTAGCGACTAGCTACAGTTTTAATTTTTTTAAACTCTGAAATTAGTTCGGAAAGACGACAAACTCATTTAAGATAAAAACTGAGTAAGGGCCACCTAGAGTTATAACTGCATAAAAATCTCAGGAGTAGTAGGAGCAGATGGCCGGCCGCTTACCAGGTACGCGGCAAACTCGCGTAGTGACGGCGCGGGGATGAGCGGATGGAGAACGTGAGAGTTTGGAGACTAATGATGGAGACTAAGAGAGTTTGGAGAATAAGGATGGAGAAAGAGAGAGTGGAGACTTGGCGGGCAGAGCGAAGGGGCCGTCTACAAAAGGGAATACCGGGACTTTGGATTCTGCCGTAAACCTTGTGTCATATCTCAGCAACGGGGCGGCAGCATTAAGCAGGTCTTCGGTTGTAAGCCGAGCATGAAGGACAAGTGGGTCAAACAGGAGTTTTCCAGGAGAGCCTACAGTTCCGATTAGCCACACCACGTCCAGCCTCGCAGCCAGGAGTATTTCGCAGGACACCGCCACCTGCAAACAAAACACCACATCGCGACAGCCACGCAAGACAGATCGAGCACCGCGGAAACCTCACGGACAGTAAGCGAAAGGGTAAGGCCAGGGTGGTAAGTTCGTTTACACTAGGCTCGGAAGCGAAGTAAAGGCAGCATCCTGGCGTTTGCCTTGACTGTCCGCGCGATCTGAGCCGAAATCCCAGTGGGACCATCCGAGGCAGAGAAAGGGACAGGCAGTCGTGTATCAAAAGGAGTGATCCTAGAGAGCGTCATTCTGTTCACCCTAGTCTGAGAACCTAAGCCCGCAAGCCTGACGCCCTAGCGACTCTGAGTCGAGGCCAAACAGTCGCCGAGTCAACGCGTCAGAGACAAGCAGCGAGCAAAGGATCTTCAGGCAGCTGCAGGACCACAGCACCAAGGCAACGAGGCAACCAAGGACATCAAAGCAACCAGAACCTTCGAAGACATCGAGGGCCACAAGTCAGAGTGGGGGTGGCACATTTTTCCGCCACCTACCGGATATTTCTATAGATGTTTTATGGGCGGAAGACAGATTTAAGCGCTTTAACCGTTTGTGCGCGTTAGAGTGGGCGTTTTTTTAGATAAGTCGATAGGTATCGATCTGACAAAAACATTTCAGCTAAAATTTCGTTTATATTTCTTTTCATAACTATAGGTGCTTTTCGCGGATTGTGGGCGCGGCACCCCGCTGAAACAAACTTGCGAACGCAAAAAGCCCAGGAATCTACATGCCAAGTTTGTTCTAGCTTTTATATTTTCTAAGATCTCAGCGTTCATTCGGACAGACAGACAGACGGACAAATAGGCCGACGGACATGGCTAGATTGACTCGACTAGTGATCCTGATCAAGAAACGTTTACCTCTACCTGTTACACACTTTCTGACGAATTAAGATACCCTCTACTCTTACTCTACGAGGGACGGGTATAAAAATATAGTGTAGTGTATTTGGGCAACCAATTTGCTGTATGTATAAGTGATCCGAGGCTTAATTGGGTAAGAAATACAAATTATTATACCGTCAGCAAAAGGAAAACATGCACACAGTGAGGCACAGAATTACGTATCACTCCACTGGGGGCATTTCACTTTGAAGGCAGCTGCGAAATACGTGTTTATTTTATGAAGAATACAGTTTTAAAAACACGAGGAAATAATAAACTACCTCCTAATCCTATTTCTTCTAATCCCCGCGATTTGGACGTATTAACTCCCGAACATTTTTTGAAAGGAGCACGAATACCTATTACTCAAAATATCCCTCATAACATCTAACAGATGATGTGTACAAAAGTACACGATTTAGACGATACTAGTATTTTCATTAGTTGATGAAGAGGAGATCATCTTAGGTAAAATTGAGACTGAATGCCTAGCGAACAGCGAGATCGACATTTCGCAGTAACCATGTAAGAGTTTAAACTAGGGTCAAACAAGAGTTGACAGGGCTTTTGTAAGGGCTCTGTAAAGTAAGCCAAGCCAAAAAATTAACATTTTTAGTGTTCTATATACCTTCATTATGACCGATATTTTTATAAAACTCCCCTTTGCCTGTATAATCCTTACCACACACTTTCCCAATGCTTACTATTTTTCAGAAATCGAAAATAATCGTTATTTTTATACCCTTGCAGAGGGTATAATGATTTCAGTCAGAAGTTTGCAACTCAGTGAAGGAGAAATTTCCGACCCCATAAAGTATATATATTCTTGATCAGCGTCACAAGACGAGTCGATCTAGCCATGTCCGTCAGTCCGTCCGTCTGTCCGTCTCTCCGTCTGTCCGTCCGTTTCTACGCAAACAAGTCTCTCAGTTTTAAAGCTATCGAGCTGAAACTTTCCCAAAAGTTTTCTTTCTATTGCAGGTAGTATATAAGTAGGAACCAGCAGGATCGAACAACTATATCTTATAGCTCCCATAGGAACTATCGGGGAAAAAATTAAAAAAAATTATCAAATTTTATAAACGTATAACCTTCTAAGCGTGAAAATAAATTTTTTTAATTAGTTCTGAATTTCGAATTAAATTTTATCAAAATCGGACGAATATATTATATAGCTGCCATAGGAACGATCGAAGAATTAGACGGAAAATATGAAATAAAAATTATATCTTTGGTATTTTTTAACATATAACTTTATAAGCTTGAGAATAACATTTTTAAATATATTAAAATTTGACGATTATATCATATAGCTGTTATAGGAACGATCGGATAATTGGTGGGAAATAATATGAAACGAATTATAGCTTTGGGGCGTTTTGACATATTATCTTATAATATTGGTAATATACATTTTATTATTTTTTATAACTGCAAGGGTATACAAACTTCGGCTTGCCGAAGTTAACTTCCTTTCTTGTTATTTTTTAAATAAAACAAGTAAGAACGCTATAGCCGAGTGCCTCGACTATCAGATACTCGTTTCTCAGCTTGAGGGAGAACAATAAAAATTGAGATGTATAAGCAGCAAAATAATATTGTAAGTCGCCACTTACTGGCTAAGTTGGTATATGTTATATGGGCGGCAGACAGTTTTAACCGTTTTAGGCGTTTGGAAGCGTTTGATTGGGCGTGGCAAATATTTTATTAGTTCAATTGAAAGGTGATGATGAGGCAAATACATTTCAGCAAATAAGAAATTTTCTAGCATGAAAACTGTGGCCACCACAGTTTCGGGCGGTTTGTGGGCGCTAGAGTAGGCGTGGCAATTTTTTTGGTCAATCTATTGGTATTGATGAGATAAACACAGTTAAAATTTTTATCTGTCATAAAAACTGTAGGCGAATTATGGGCATTAGAGTGGGCGCGGCTCCCCGCTGAAACAAACTTGCGCTGCACAGGAAGCACAGAAATCAGAATGCCAAGTCTGACTGCTCTAGCTCTTATGATTTCCTAGATCTCACACGGACAGACGGACATGGTTAGATCGACTCGGCTAATGATCCTGATCAAAAGCATTTACATATATATTATGGGGTCGGAAACGCTTTCTTTTACCTGTTACCTATTTTCTGACGAACATAGGGTATACAAATTTGAAATACCGCACCATTATTTTATTTTTATTATTATTATTACTTTTATTTTATATATCCCTTTCTCTTTTTGCTTGGAGGATCCATTAAGCACGTGTCTGCTAAAGAAAAGACAAATGTGTTTACTGGGTACTCCTGGAAATACACAAAACGTGAAGTCACAACAATAAAAGGGTACTTAAAGAAAACATCTCTGTTATCCACAGTTTCAGTTTTTGCGGATTAATTTGAAATCTGAAGATTTTTTGCACAGATATGGCTCAGATCCCCATTAAAGATAAATACATAATACAAATTAAGCCGTAGACGAAAATTAATTTGCAAATTGCGAGTAGGATTCGAATTAAGTAATTGATGAAATTGATAAGAAAAATATGGATGCATATGCTAGCCAAATATATATATATAAAATTTAAGTGATTCCTTATTTTTTTTTTTTGTCGCAAATAATTTAAGCTCAATATACGAACGCAAAAGCTTGGCAAAAAATTTGGCTTTCCAGACACAATTAATTTCACTTAAATTAAAAGGCGATATAGATTTTAATTATATAATATATTTGAAGATCTAAGAAGAGAACTTACTGCATCGGGCGCAAAATTAGATGACATGGACAGGGTCATCAATCTTTTGCCTCCTTTACCTTCTTCGTATGACAAAACGAAAAACGAAACGAAACACTTGCAGAAATTAAAACAAAAATCAAATGGTTAAGTATGTCTAAAGTCTAAAGTATTACAAATAAATAAAGTAAATAACTTTAAACATCTAAAATCCATCTGATCACATAAAATGTTCTCTCGAAAGGGATTAATAAAATTGCTAGCCGATACTTTTTACCAACATTACCCTCAGGCATGTATTATTTTGTGCTGATATATCAGCATTTTTGTTGAAAAGATGGAAGATGGTTTCACAATTGTATTTCATAGGAGAGGTATGCGTGCAAGTAAAAAAAAAAATATAATAAACAAATAGTAAATGAAAATGTAAATGATTACAGATAATCATTGAAAGTAAATACAAAAAAGCAATCGTTTGCCTGCTACCTGCTCTGTATGAATAGGTCGCGAAACACTAGCAGAAACTAAAACACAAATCAAAAGCAACAAGTTAAAAGTATTACAAGCTGGGTGTAAAATAAATAAAGTAAACAACTTTTAAAATAGATTAAATTATTTTCAAAATAAAATTAAAAAGTTTCATGATAAAGTCCAGTTTAAATAACAACTTAAATTTAATAAACTAAAATTGTTTTTAATATGGCAAGATAGTTACAAGATAAAAAAAGATAATAAGAATAATAAAATTAAAAAAAAACCCAGCTGGCGCAGGGCGAAAATAAAATAAAAACGTGGTTTTGCATCCATGCTCTGATCTGATCTGCATCTACCCTTCAGTTCTGAAGCCTAGTCACCGGGACATGTCCGAGCGCAATAAGCTGTTTTGATTTTTTGTTCTGCGTAAAACTGTATGCTGCTGTCGACGTCAGCATAGAATTCATAGCAGTGTAGAAGACTTCCGACGAAAGCATTTCGGCAAAAAAGAGAGGGAGATCTTCGGATATTACCCTCTCTTTCTGTGTCTTATAATCTGCCTGCCCTCGGCTCAACCTTCGGCCGGTGCTCTCTTTTGCGTCTTTCCATTATGTTCAGAAAGAAACCAAAAGAAGAAGAAGACCTTGTGCATTCTGTTTGAGTTATGAAAAGAGAAGCAGAGGCTGTTAAAATTGTGCGTGCAATTATTTCTTGTTCTGAAAAATATGTTTTTAGGGTTTTTCTTTGTTTGTTATAGTTTTCTTAATGGGCTATTTATTTTTTCTTAACATTTTCTTTACTATTTTGCGATTTTTTCATGTTTTTCTGGATCAGTGCTTATTTTTCTACCATAAGAATTTCTAAAGGTAGTTTCTTTGTCACGGAATGTATTGTATAATTATATTCGAAAATTGCCATTTAATAGTTCCTCAAAAGTGTGGTATATGTGTTTAGTTTGAAGGCATATCATTATTTCGGAAAGGGTACAATGAAATTTTTCAAATTGGCCATTAACAGAACTTTTATAGGGAGGAGCTCTAAATATTTAAATATTTAATTGATCTTTCATTATAAAGGCAATGGTTGATGAATTGAAGAATTTTTCATTATCCGTTTTGTGACTCCGTAGTAGAATAAGATTTAGTGTAATTGTTTCTTTATATCTTCTGTTGATTTCGATATTATAATTTTGGCCTGTGCCAATTGTGGAAATTTGTCTATTGGGGTACTCTGGGATTGGTGTTTCGGAAATTTCTGGGTTAGGCGGGTGCATATCCTGCATTGCTTTACTAATTGGTTTTTATTTTCTTCGGAGTTTCTATGTGCTCTATTATGAATTTCTTATATTATTTCCTCCTGATCTGAATATATTTTTAAATCTTCTACTTTGTTTTGGGTAAACGTGATTTTAATGGACCCAAAGTGATCTGGGTAAATTTTTTGTCATTCCCCCATTATCTCTTCTGTCGTGAAAATGCCGTTTCAAGCAAAGGGGTTTAAATATTTCTTTCATATTTCGATAAGGATGTCTTTATTTAAGTCTGGTCGAGTAACAGTGTGTCTATAAAAAAAGGGGAATGGAATAGTCAGTATGAAGTCCGGTGGATTTTCATTATAAATAAAAATTTGGTTCCTTATGGCATTTATTTGGGCTTCAAGGCTGTGCACATTGCTGTATTGTGCTGTTGTCAGTGTGTTTATGTCATTACCCTTTGGGATTCTGGATAAGCCGTCTGCTTCTACTTTTACCTTTCCAGGTTTGTTTAGTAATTCTTTGTTATATTCGTCAAGGTATGATTTCCATCTGTTAATCTCTATTCCTCCCTTCCATTTTAAATCATGTGTAAGAGGTTCATGATCGTTGTACATTTTTATTTTAGTACCACCGTAAAGGTATCCTCTTAGCGATTTTACAGCACAAGATACAGCCAGCATTTCTTTTTTCGCGGTTTCGTAGTTTTCTTCTGTTTGCGAAAGGGTGCTAGAAATAAAAGCTATGGGTCCGTCTTTTTGTAAAAGTACGGCTCCTATTGCGTGTTCGAAAGCGTCCGTTGTTGATACGAATTCTTATTTAAAATTGTGGTATTGTAATATTGCGTCTTTTGATATGAGAGTATTTATTTAGGTGTACAGCTTTCCTTGGTAAAGTTGCCTTTAAAATTCACCCATCCTCTCCTCTATGTACACTTGTGAGAGGCTTAGCCAAAGCGGCATAACCCATGATAAATCTCCAATAATACACAGATATTCCAAGAATTGATCTTAATTTACATGACATGGGACATGGGTAGTTTGCGATCGCTTCCACCTTTGCGGGGTTAGTCTCAATTCCCTTGTCCGATATATTAAAACTCAATGTTATTTTTGAAAAATAACGAAGTCGTGTAAAGTACCGTTATTCACAGAAAATACAGTTATTTCATATCGCTTTCCAGCAAAGGAATTTGATAAAAGCCACTCTTAAGTTCTAAGACGGAAAACATTTTATTACTTCCTAGTTGTCCAAGAACGCCATTAATGTTATGTTTTCTATAGTCTGTTACCATTTTGTATTTTTTTAAATTGGATCCGTCTAATTTTGTTGGTACTATCCAAACTAGTGAATTATAGGGTGATCGAGATGGTCGTATTATATTGTTTTCTAACAGTTCTAATACTTGTTGGTCTATTTCGTCTTTCTTGGTTTTTCATGAGGTTTAGCAGAGAGATTTGGAAATTTGGAAGAAGTTGGTTTTAGCTCAAAATTTTGTTTGTTTTTGTAGGGTGGTCTGTCCGAGGAATTATTACGTTTACTCCGTAAAATTTTTGGTATTTTATAGTTATGATGGCAAATTTTTCAACAGCATACATATTTTTGGTGTTTGTGTTAATAATTGCTCCAAATTCCTATAAACTATCGTTTCCCAATAGGGCATCAAATGTTTTAGGTGTGGGTAATAAATAAAATTTAATTGTTGAGTTGGGATCATCCAAGAGGTTGGCTGTTTCATGATGAGTAATTTTAACAGAGATGGCGTTAAAAGGGGATTTATTCTCTACTGGATTTTTTACAAATTTTGGTAAAAAGTTGTTGTTATTTGAACCGGAGTCCATTGTATTTTCAAAATTTCTCCACTCCTCAGCTTACACTCAAAATAAGGTAATGAGGAGTCTGTTGTTCTAAAAAATTAAGTTACGAGATTTCTTCGCAGCCTCATTAAAGGCATGAAGGTCGTTTACCGGCTTCGAATTGAACTAGTTTATTCATGTAATTGATTAGATGTCTAAGGCCGTGATTGTGGCTTTGCAGCTGTTGGTAGTTACCACAGTCGGTGTTAGATCGCTCGTGCGAACAGACGTGTTTTTCCGTACGCTCCGCGAGTGTAAGCAGTATTGACTGCTATAGACCAGCTACGAAGCTAAAAACAGCACGAAAATTCGTTCTGTGGTAAAACTGGTGAAACCGGGTGCAATTATGTTTTTTCTATTGGAATTTTCCATTACGCCACGTGTGTCACGAGAGAGGCGCTCTCTCGAGAGAGGCGTTAGGCTAATTTAGGCACATTTTGCCTAGAACAGCTCTGCGGTTCGTGTCACCGATAAACTTTATATCAGGTGATCAGCTGATAGAGCTTGCCAACCAGCTGATAAGAAAGGGGTAAGTCCTTGGTGGAAGAGCTTTTTGGTTGGAATTGCCGATAACCGGCAGATGGCGCCACCCAAAATGGACGTTGGAGATTCCGGCAGTGAGAGTGCAAGTAGTCGGGGAAGCAGTGGGGGCATAGTACGACCCAGAGGTAAGCGCAATAAAGCGCCGCTGAGGAACGCCTTTAGGTGCAAATTGAGCGCCGCTGCTGCTGCGACAGCCCTTGCCACTGCCGCTGCCGCTGCGACAGCCCCTGCCACTGCCGCTGCTGCTGCCACTGCCCTTGCTGCTGCCGCTGTCGCTGCCCCTGACGCTGCCTCTGTCGCTGCCGTTGCCCCTGCCGCTCCTGCGGCCCCTGCCGCGGCTGCATCCTCTGCTGCCCACGAGAAGACCTTTGTTGCACCAGCCAGTCCTATAAAATCCTTCTCGAATAGGGAGTGGTGCCGATCGGAGATCGGTAGGATGTTCATGGTGTCCTATGCCAACCCGGTCATGAACCTGAAGGTGCAGTCCGTAGCCAACCGCTACGAGGAGGTTGTTGGAGACCTCCTTATACGCATTGGAGTGCTGGAGGACCGCATTAAGAGGCAGACACCGGTCGCCTCGACAGTCTCATACGCAGCCGTCGCTAGAGGCGCGCACCTTAGCGCCTCACCTGCTGCCCCTGTCGCCCCCTATGCCCCCGTAGCCGCACCGCGGAAAATCCGGGAGACTTGGTCGGCAGTCGTTGCATTCGACGATCCGGCCTTATCTGGGAGGTAAATTGCGGATAAGATCCGCAAAGAGGTAGCCCCCGCTTTGGGCGTTAGAGTGCATGAGGTGCGAGAGTTGAAGCGGGGCTGCGCGATTATTCGCACGCCCTCACAGGCGGATATGTCGAAAATCGTTGCTTCCGCAAAATTCGCTGAGGTGGGCCTTAAGGTTTCCAAAAACACTGCCGCGAAACCCAGGGTGACGGTACAGGACGTGGACACCACTGTGACGCCGGATGAATTTATGATGAAATTAAAGGAGAAAAACTTCGAGGAGATGTCGCGGAAGGAGTTCCAGAAGGCGGCCAAGCCACAATAAACGTGACGCTGGAAGTAGACGATCAGGCGCTGGCCGTTCTCGAAAGCGGGAGGGTGTACATTAAGTGGTTCTCTTACCGCTGCCGTTCTCAAGTGCGCACCTATTCGTGCCACCGATGTCTTGTCTTTGACCACAAAGTCAGCGAGTGTCGGTACGCTCGAGAAAACGAGGTCTGCCGTCAGTGCGGACAAAATGACCACGTCGCGGCGAAATGTAAAAATGAGGTGGACTGCCGTAACTGCCGCCATAAAGGGCTACCCTCGGGGCACTATATGCTCTCGGGTGGATGCCCGATATACAGCACGGTGCTAGCCAGAGTGCAAGCTAGACATTAACATGTTCAGTTTCATCCAAGCGAATTGTGGCCGAGGCCGTTGCGCACTCATTCAGGAGCCCTATGTGGACGCAGGCAAGCGTCTCACTGGACTCACTGGAGGCATGAGGATCTTCGCCGACAAGAGGAGGAAATCTGCCATCATTGCGGAGGACCAGATGGGCCATGTGCATGCCTATCGAGACATTGACGACGGATTATGGAGTGTGCGTAAGTGTCACCGAAAAATACGGCACCATTTTTCTGTCCTCCGTATACTGCCAGTACTCAGCTGCCCTGCAGCCCAACACTGTCCACCTGGATACGGTTCTGCTGCTAGCCAGCAGGACACCGACAATCCTCGGACTTGATGCGAATACGGTTTCCCCGATGTGGTTCAGAAAACCCCAGCTAACTCTGGAGACCATGTGAATCGCGAACAGGGACAGATCATGGACGAGTGGATCATCGCAAGCGGTGCCTGTGTGCTCAATACGGCCAGCCAGGTGTTCACGTTCGATAATCACCGCTCCAGAATTGATATCGACGTGACCTTCACCAACGAAGCAGCGCATGTGTGGGCAACATACGAATGGAGAGTTGACTTCTGGGAGCTGAGTGACCACAACATCATCACTGTTGAGGTTACTCCAGATCCAAGCAGTACCGTTGAGAGACTAGCTCCGGTACCGCAATGGAGGCTCTCCAATGCAAGTTGGCGAAGATTCAGAGTATAACTAAGGGATGCAGCTGAATGTCTCGAGGAATTGAAGGAATCGCCGTTGGATGATCATGTGTCAGCCCTTCGCTGCATCGTACACGAAGTGTGCGACGGGGTGATAGGCCGCAGCAAGGGGAAACGTAATATGGTGGAATCCTGAACTGAGTACCAAACGCCAAGAGGTCAGGAGACTGAGGCGCAGGCTGCAGGCAGCTCGCCGGATTGCCACCGACGATGTTGAGCGACATTGAGGCTTGCCTCAGGCCCGTATAAGAAGCTTATCCTGACGACAAAGGAACAAAACTGACGGGACTTCGTGGGACGGCACAAGGATGATCCTTGGGGGCACGTCTACCGAATGTGTCGAGGCCGGAAAAAGAGAGCCGATCTTGGGTGTCTTAGAACGAACGGCGATCGCAGGGAGTGGACGGCATCGTCAAGGAGGTATGGCGTGCTATCCCTCAGGACCTAACGAAGTTGTACTCTCGGTGCCTCTCGAAAGGATATTTTTCTGCCGAGTGGAAGCACCCGAGAGTGATACCGCTGGTAAAGGGGCCAGATAAGGACAGGAGCGATCCTGCCTCTTATCGTGGCATATGCCTTTTGCCAGTGTTCGGAAAGGCGCTCAAAGGAATCATGGTGAATCGACTGAAGGATGTGCTACCGGATGGCTGCAGATGGCAATTTGGATTTCGACGGTACGGTTTGCTGGAGTAAGCCTGCCATACATCACCAAATGCCGGTACCTTGGCATCTTAGTCGGAGAGCGGATGAGTTTTCCCCCGCATATCTCTGGTCTCAGAGATAGGGTGACTGGAGTTGCCGGAGGGCTAGCACGGGTGCTGTGAGTCGATTGGGGGCTCAGCTCCCGTGCTAAGAGGACGATATCCAGCGGATTCATGGTCCCCTGTGCACTCTTCGGTGCCTCGGTTTGGTACAAGGCGGCGAGTAGGAGCAAGTCCCTAAGACTCCTCACCTCGTGCCAGAGGACTATCCTATGAGGATGCCCACCGGTATGCCGCACAGGTGCTTGCTGGTGCTCCTCCAATGGATTTAGATGCTTATAGCATGGCAGTGAAGTTTAAACTGAGGAAGCACGTTCCCCTGGACGAGAGCGACTGGCTCCACGGACAGGACTTATCTGTGTTGGACTGGAAATACAAGATGGCTCTGCTAGACGAGTGTCTACTAAATGAGTGGCAACTCAAATGGGATCAAGCGGCTCACGGTTCCGTGACTCGCCAGTTCTTCCCAGAGGCAGAGTTCGTATACAAGAGGAAGAACTTTGTCTTTACCTTAAGAGCCGGATTCTTGTTGACAGGACACGGGTCGTTCAACGCATTTCTCCATGACAGAACTCTCAGGATCACAACAGCATGCTCATGTGGAGAGGTGAGTGCGGACTGGCTTCACGTACTATATGAGTGCCGCCTCTAAAGCGATTTGCGTGACTTGGATGCCCTTGGAGTTGTTCGAGTCCAAGTACGGTGGAACGTCGCAGGAGTAGTCGAGACCCCAGAACGGATGCGTCTCCTAGGAGCTTTTACTGATGCTGCCTTCTCGAGGCGTAGGATGGATGCAACGAGGGATGAACCGCAGGCGCCGGGACAATAGTCCCAAAACCCCTTGCCGTGTGGCAACGGCGAGGAATACTGCCACAGCCTGTCATTGCTTGTCGTAGGATGCGACTAATAGGACATAGTGGCCCCATCCGGGCTTGTCGGAGCTGAAGGGGTGAGGCCCACCGAGCCTGAAATTTTGGTGCCCCGGGTTGAGTTGTTCTCCAAGGCTACTAATTGAGGTCGGCCCCCTAGAGGGAGTTTCGTGGTGGCTATATCGCGGGTAGGTGGTTGCGATGTACATAGCTATAGCTTCTAGTCTAGTTTGGTGCTTAACCCAGACCCGTGCATTATATACTCACTTGTGGGTATATTAGAATGCCGTGGCTGTAATCCCTTCAGTGCGGAACACGTCACTTTAAATAAGTTCGGAGAGATCCGAGACACACCTGTAGGTAGTTACCGTGGGATAAGCCATTACATATGGTGGGACAGGTAAGGCCTGGTTGTTATTATTAAATTTTTGACGTGCTTGGACGAAAGCGTTACCAGTCTGTTTAGGCAGCAAAAGCGAATTTTGGAACTGGGCATTTGCAGTTGGGAACGACCATTGTGGGAAGGTTGGAACAGTTGGCTGTAATTGATGCGCAGTTCGAAGAGTTGTATTTCGGAAAGTCGATTGCTACCCTTTATTGGTGGCATGATTATCATGGAATTCCTGGTTCTCTAACTTTAATTAAAGCTTTAATGCTTATGGCAAATCGATTGGTTCCTTCATACCAAGGAGGCGATATAAATCTCCGCGAAGTCCGCGAATAAAGTATCTAAGTCTTTATCCCTATACATGAGTTGCTCATTTCCTTCCTAGTACCATGCATCCTATCTTTTTAAGTATAAGAGATACCTTGTAAACAGATTGATGGAATTCTTCTACAGACTGGTAAGCACCTTGGCATTTATTGCCATCTGATACTTCAGGGTTCCCAAATCCCGTTTGTCTGCGTAGTGTTGGGCAAGGCCTTTGGAGGCTAATGAACTTCCTTTTAGCTCCACCGCCCGATTTCGTTCAAACTTTCAGTATTCACGTTATTTGGGGTCCTGATTACGGGAAAAATAGTCAAAGATGGCGCAAATAACGGGATCATGGAAAATAATGGTAAAAACAGTTTTTCGGTAATGTCTTCGAATATATTAACCCAATCTAAAAAGAAGAAAAAAGTGAAAGCTATTAAAGAAATGAGTAATTTATGTTTTATACATTTTTCCTGTAAAACTTATAGTTTTCGTTAAAAACGCTGAATAAAATTATCTTTTCACAAGGTTTAAAAGAAAAAAAAAACCGTTGGAGCACACTTGCGTCTTTTTAACCGATATATCGCACAAAAGCTTGTTATATAGGCGTGTCGACATTGATATCGATGTCACTCGATGTTTTAGTGATGGAACGACCAAGACACGGTCGGCACGGCATTAAAATTTTTAGGAACACGAAATTAAAATAATAAAGTCTAAATGACAAACAAATAAGCAAAATAGAAATTTTGGAAGGAAAATTCAATTGTCCTAGTTAAAAATAAATAATAACGGAAATAAAATGTATTAACCAAAAAAAATATAAAAAGCATTTCTAATGTCGCAAGCAAAACTTTTTTTAGCATAAATCATTTTTAAATAGCAAAATAATTAAATTAGTTTCCGGGATATACTTTCCTAATGTCTTTCAATAGTAATGAAAACGGGTCAAGCTTAAGCTTTATATCCCGTCGTCGCCAAAAAAATTTGTCAACGCCCCCACGAGACAAATTACGCCGCATCGACCGCCAGGAAGACTTAATTAAGGATAACAGGGTGTCCTTGTCCCTTCCGTCTGCCAATTTTACATTCGTCTATTTGTACAACTTTTGCCTAGACCTCCAATAGGGCCCTGCTCCTCAAAATCGGTATCCAGAGCCATACAAACTGCGCGCCACAGTTTCAGAGGAAACAGTTTGATCTTTATTTACGCTATATTTCCGTATAGTTTGGGCAAACGTAAAAGAATTTGCAAAGCAATAGGTTATAATGATGCATGATGCTGGCGATATATGACACCTTTCCATCCACGTGCTCTTCGCAACACTCTTGAAATGGTCCTGCTTTCCCCTTTTAAGGCATTTAAATTCCCCGCATATTGATTTATGATCTAAAATCATGCTCTGCTTATGTTTATGGCAATAGCGGTCTTGGGGTATTAACCCGACCCGCAGCTTTTGCAAAGTACTCTCCCGGGTGCTCAGAATGGGGACCAATTTGAACAAATTAAGTTGTTCCATTTTCAGGTCGTATCAGTTCAAGCTCTGAATGCATGGTGATTGTATATTTCGCTAAATGGGACAAAGAAACAAAGAAAAGAAAGAACGATATATCGTAAAAAAAAGTCGAAAGAGGTTCATCACCGTTTCGTTTTATAATTTTTTGATTTTGTCTGAGAAATTTTTTAATTTTCCTTATATTTTTGGGAAAAAAGAGCCAAAATTAAAAATGTTTACGGTTTTTCCCGTGTTTTCCAAGATTCCGTTTTTTGCGCCAACTTTGACTATTTTTCCCGTAATCAGGACCCAAAAACACGTTGATATTAAAAGTTTAAGAAATCGGGCGTTGGGGCTAAACGAAAGTTTATCCAATTCTTTTTTTTAAATAAATAAATTTACAATAATGTCCATCTTAATAATTAGCTAAATGTAATATTTTGATATTTAAAATGTAGTAGAATTAAACTTAAAGTTGTATTTGATTTAATTTGAAATATTATTAAATTTTAACTTTTAATTTAGGTTTTTAATTTTAATTTTTAACTTTTTAAATTTTATTTTAATTCTGGTAAGCTCAGATAAAAATTTCTTGCTTTAATTTTTTAATTAATTGGATTCATTTGCATTTCCTTTTGTTGTTCACTTATTCACTATCTCATATAACTTATCTTGACGTGGCTACTCCTTCCGGTGTCCGGATGTCTTCCTGTTTGTCTCCTACTGAAGATTCTGCGTCTCACACACAATAGAGGTTGTTCTGCGGGCCTGCCAGACAGTACTTGTAGTCCACCGATGGATCGGTAAAATTTAATTTACCGACCGGTTGTCGTCTTCAGCTTCCAAAATAATTTGCGAAGGAGTCCCTCTGAATATTACTTAAAGTTGGGCCAGAGGAGTTGCACAGTAAATATAGTTTTCGCGGATTGAATTTTTAATGTTGATGTTCAAATCGAGACTGATTCTACTTTACTTAACAGTACCCTTATCTAAGCTGTGGGTTGGGGCAGCGCATTCGCTGGTGGCGGCGTTGATATCGGCAGCGGCAGAATTGGCATTTATGGAATTGCGTTGGTGCAACATTCGACGAAATTGTCACAATTTTCCAATGTTGTTGATTAACTATGTTGCAATATTTCATGGAAAATTATATAAAAGTTTTTGAGCTTAACTTATATGCAAATACCGGAAGGTCTAATTAGTAAAGAAAACAGGGTACTTATGGTCTTAAGCTAGCTGAAAGGTGTTGGTTGGCAATTTTCAAAAAATCTTTGTAAGTGTCTACAGATTTTTGTACAAACAATGGGCTCACATCATCAATAAAGATAAATACAAAAAAATAATAAGCCGTTCGAGTGTAAAAAATATGTAATTTGATATTTTATTTATATAATATATTTTATGATCTAAAAACGAAACTTACTGCATCGGGCGGAAAATTAGATGACAACGACAATTATTTGCCTTCTTTACCTGCTTTGTATGACGGGGTTACGAAAGACTTGCAAAATTGAGAATTGAATAAGTACAACTAGCTTAGGGCAAAATGAAAAAGAGAGATATGATCTTATCTGCCTCTGATCACGCAATACCGATAATTTTTACCAACGTTAACCTCAACGATGTATTTGTTTGTCCTGATACATATATCTTATAACTTTATAACCCGTTACTCGTAGAGCAAAAGGGTATACTAGATTCGTCGGAAAGTTTGTAACAGGTAGAAGGAAGTGTTTCCGACCCCTTGATCAGGATCACTAGCCGACTCGATCTAGTCTGTCTGTCCGTCTGTTTGTCTGTATGTATGAACGCTAAGATCTCGGAAACTATAAGATCCAGAACAGTTAAACTTGGCATGCAGATTCCTGATCTTTTTTGCGCAGCGCAAGTTTATTTCAGCGGAATGCCACGCCCACTCTAACGCCCACAAACGGTTTACACGCTTAAATCTGTCTCCCGACCAAATAACATCTATACCCGGTAGGTGGCGCTCCAATGTATCGCTTTGCTGCTTATATATATCTGATAGTCGAGACACTCAACTATAGCGTTGTTCTTTGTTTTTGTTAAAAAGATGGAAGATGCTGGTTTGACGATTGTATTTCATAAAGAAACTACGCTTAGAATTAAAAGAAAATAAAATGAAAAGGCATAATTATTAAATAAAAGAACATGGCATAATCATTTCGATTTCTGTGGTCCGATAACACCCCCAACAAGCAAAATTTATATGTTGGTACTTGTTTAGATGTTTATGTTTATTTAGTTCCTCACTTTGTAAAATAAAATTTCTAAAGGCAGTAAAACATCTGACTTTAAAAGTAACAAATTTGTTTCACAGTAAGGTATATACTTATAGATTCATGTAGATAATAATCTGTACATAGGTAATGGATGGGAATATTTATTAAATGAAATTCCAGAATTTTGTGTTGAAAAAGGCATCTCTACTATTTGACAATTCCACACTCACCTCAGCAGAATGGTGTATCAGGCTCTATAACTAAAAAGCTGGTAGATATAGGATCTAACCTACAAAAATCTTTATGGGGTAAAAGCTTTATTAACAGATACTTATTTAATAAATATAAGTTCAAGTAAAAGCACCATATACAACAGCCAAGCTTAAAATATTTAAAAGTTTCAGGATCCAAAGTCCATAATAAACTATGAAAAACAAAGTTTAAAAACGTATGGAAAGGTATACCTTTGGAACCAAATGGGTGTAGCGTGTAATGTGTTGGAAAATAAATCTTTGTAACAGCAAAAGCTGTTGTTGTTGGATCGGACAACTATATTTCATAGCTCCCATAGGAAGCTTAGAAGGTTATATGTTAAAAAACAGCGAAGATATAATTTTCTTAAAACTTTTTTCCCCGATAGTTCCTATGGGAGCTATAAAATATAGCTCTCCGATCTGGCTGGTTCTGACTTATATACTACCTGCAATAGAAGCAAGACTTTTGGGAAAGTTTCAGCCCGATAGCTTTAAAACTGTGAGACTAGTTTGCGTAGAAACGCACGGACAGACGGACGGACAGAAGGACGAACAGACGTCTTGTGACGCTGATTAATAGTATTTATTTATTTGTACACTGTAAAAACTAAGCTACAGTAGTGATGACAGCCAGATTTAGAATATATATACTTTATGGGGTCGGAAACGTCTCCTTCACTGCGTTGCAAACTTCTGACTGAAATCATTATACCCTTTGCAAGGGTATATAAATATAAAATACAATTGAATTGTAAAATAAGCGAGCAATCAGCGCTGGTCAAAATTGGAAAATTGAAAGGATTCAAAGCATTGAGGGCTATATATTTTTACAAAAACGATACCATTTTCGAAAAAAAAAACTAAAATTTAGTTAAAAGATTGATTTAGCGAAAAAATTGTTTAATCAGTTGCACAGTCTTCTAAAAAACTATCGACGAGTGATTACAATGGTTATAAATGACCTGAGGCAAGTAGATTTGGTTGAAATGGGAGCCTTTAATTGTCCGTACCGAAACTTGTTGAAACTTGTTGTTCATGGAAATGTCGAGTCATAGAATCATTTAATCTGACTATGGTAATAAATTTTTTATTTCGATATTTATTCCATTAATGAAAAGTTACACGATAAATCACTATTTTACATTCAGTTCCCTACAGGAATCGATAGTTCAAGGTTTCAATAGTAATAAGTTTGGTTTTATTGGAAAATATAAGTGGATAGATGTGTATGTAGGAAAACGAGAAGTTTAAATAAAAAGAGAAACAAGGAATAGTCGTCGTTTCTAGAATACCAAGACCCAGAACACAACGAAATGAAACAAGTTAACAAATCTAACGAAAGCCAGTCGGTGTCAATATCTCGTTCGCTACAGACGCAAGTTGCCACAGTTTTGTGAAATTATAATTTTAGCCACAGCCGAAAGTTTGTCAATAAGTGACCCAAATATTTATAATATAATAAACATTGTAATAATATCAAGTCGTCTCCGGAGACAGTCATTAAATGGAATCCTGGGGCCACAATTTGGGGGCTTGTCCGGGAAATTTGGATCAATTGAAAACTTAGTTACTAAACTAGGTTGTGTGTTTAAAAGTAATAAAAACAATTAAATTTGGTTCGCAAAGTGAGAGAGACAGTAAAATTTTCATTCAGAACGAACCCAAAAAAGCAGAGTTGCAAAATGAAATAAAATTGTGAAATTTTTCTTAGGTCGATGGTAAGGTGAAGGAGAGGCCAACGATTTTGTGAAGGACGTCATCTAGCAAGAACAGGATCATTGTCGGGGTCATCCAGACGAAGAACAAGTTGTTGATCAGTTTCGGTAGCAAGCGCAAGAGTTGTACATCAGAGGAATCGAGAGAGAGCTGGTAAAAGCAAAGGAAGAAGGCGAAATGACGATGAAATGACGAGAAGAGGTCTTGGTGATCAACGAGTTTTGGTGACGCGGAGCAGAGTAAAAAGAAAGAGTGAGTTGGTCATCTGGAGTAATGTTGGTGAGGCGGCAAATCTAAACTTTTTTGCGTCTAGAGCTGTCGTAATTTTCTGACTGGCAGAAATTTTCAGTTTTTGGCGGGCATAAATCGGCGCAAAACACACTGGAAGGAGAAAAGATGTAAAGAAAAATAAGACGAGAAGAAGAACAGAGGAAGATCATTTGAAATTAACGCATTTGTAGTTTAAGTTAATGTTGTTTTACCAGTAGCTGGAGTTTACATAGTGTTACGTTTTGAATTTTTCGCACAGTCAAGCAGTGCGTACATCAGTGCGTACTGGCAAAGTAAAGCATTATTTTGGTCGAGTTGGCATTCTTAATTTACATATTATAATTATAGTCGTAAATTATATAAGTATACTTAAGTAAAAATGAATGGGAAAGAGATTTGGCACTGCTTGTGGCGGATCTACACACCAAATTGACAGAATTAGGATTAAAAAGAAATGGTAACAAGCCCAAATTACAAAACACACTAATTGCTCATTATGGTTTGGATTCTGATGAAAGTAATAAATTATAGATAATGACGACGAAGAAGACGGATTCTTCGCTTTCGTACGTTGAACTAATAGATAGGTGGGCAAAAATAGGAAGATCGTAATGAATCCAATTGCTCGCGGGCAGAACCACCAACAGGAAAATCCTAACTTGGGTAGGTCGTGGTTTCAATAAAGGATGTGGAAGGGAACGTATCACAGTTTTCGGGAACTAATTCACTAGATGTTAATCGTGGATCGAGGAACTTGAAGAGTGTGTACTCACAGTGGAATGGAGTCAGTTGCAGTTTTTTATATATGCGAAGCAATTACTCAGCGGAGCGGCAAAGCTTTTTATTCGTAGTCAGCGTGATGACAGGAATTGTTCTTTAAAAAACGCACTGCTCGTCGAGTTCGGTGTAAGGGTATCATCGACAGACTTGGCAAACGATAGCAGAACACCGAATCGTTGCACGAGTATCAGTTTGCTTTAATGGAATTGGTAAAACCAATAGACTTAGACGATGAAAGCTTAATCGAATACTTTGTTGAAGGCATTCCAGACTCCAAGGAAAGCGAATCCTTACGTTACCAATCCAAGACTATGAAGCAGTTGAAAGTGAATATCTAGGCATATTAGAAGATGCGAGGATCTACAAAGCAAGTCAGGTATGACTCTCTCTTCAACAAAGGTGAAAAAGACACAGCCAAAATAGTTGAGAAAGTGAGGAAATGCTTTAACTGGGCAGACGAATCTCACATAAAGAAAGATTGCCCTGGCCAAGTGCCAGTTCGAAATTGTACAAGTAGACAGCAAGTCAAAGTCAACAAGCACGTTTACGTCTTCAGGATTAGAATTAAAGTGTGTTTTGTTTGTAAAAGTTATTTTTAAAAGGTTAGTGGACATTGAACTAGATCTTTTCTTACTGCGCCTTAACATCTAGTTGAATCTCGGAGAACAGAGTTTGACAGGAGATGAAAAATGTTTGACTGGAATCGGTGAGAGTCGAATTGTGACTTTGGGAAGACTCATTATCCCAGTTCAAATAGATGGCATCTTTCTCAATAAAGAATTCTACGTCATATCCAACGAAGACATCACGTTTTATGCAATTTTACGCAGGACTCTTTCGCATTTGGTGGACACACGAAGGATGGTAGCGAGTACCGACAGTCAAATAGGTACAGGACCCAAATCGAGGGTCCATTATGCATAAAATGCAATGCATAAAAGAAGAAGAAATGGCGGTGCTGCGACTATCGCAAATTGAATGAGAAAAAGGAAATTAACTTCGGCAAGCCGAAGTTTGTATACCCTTGCAGTTATAAAAAATAATCAATTTAACTAACAAAATTTTCAATTTTTAACAAAGCGAAGTTTTTTTTTAAAAATAAATATGTTATTATTTCATTAAAATCATTTTTACACTTTTACCTTTCCTTCTCTCAAACCAATTGTTTTTCTTATAGTCTTGATATGCAATCGTTTTAGTTTTTGCAGTAGTATTCGATTGACTTATCACTCGTAATAATCGGAGAGATTCTGCAGTTTATTTCTTCGTGAATATACATATAGTGCGCGTTATCACTACGTGGACTGCCGACCACAGTGCAAGAAGTCGCATTTGCAAGCATTTAAGAAAATTAATATTTTCTTTTTGTGAATTTGCATTTGCCCGTCCATCTTTCCGGCCGTACAAACGCTAAGACCTCCGAAATTTTTGAGTTTCTGGAACAGCTTAGGTTTATTTCAGAAGAGTAACTTGCCCACTATAACGCCCACATTCCCGTTCCAAAACCTGTTTAGCACCCACATTTTGTGAAGATTATGAAAAAGAATTTGTAAATGTAATGTTATTTTGAGTATCAATATCTATCATTATTTCTAAAATCAGACCATCCATTTAAAAGCTATAATCAAGTAAAGAAACCACCGTGTCTTGGCACCGTTGCGGCTGTGCAATTGTGAAAGCTTGCTTCTATGCAAGTTATCCAACCCAAGATTCCAGGCCTCTTACCCAATTTATAAACAACTTCTAGTTGGGAACTTCTTACTCAGCATTCTCACCAAACCCAAAGTTCCTAATAATCTTCCCCACTCCAATGAATTCATTCCTAAGTTCCAGTTGCGCCGCGGTCTTTCTACTGTAAACAATTGCTGCGCCGCGGTCTTTCTACTGTAAACAATATTCCAAAAGTAAACTTTCGGTCAGCATCCAACGCGGCCCCAAATTGCCGAGTAATCCGTTTAAATGATTTTCCACAATCAAACCAAAAATTTCATCATCCAATTTATTTCGACTCTCTTATCCAATGCCAAGTCCCTAGATTCTCTTAAACCGAGGTTTGCTTATCAGATAATCGGCCCTTCGCCAGTCGATGGTAAGGAAATGTTGTGAACTAGAATAAAAAAAAAATAAAAAATATATTTTTTTAACAAATTTGCTAGCGACTTTTTAATTGGAGCCCAACGTGAGGCCGTGTTGTTTAAAAAATTACTGAAATATGTTTGAAAACAAAACAGTTGGCGAAAACAAAAAGGGAATTCGCGCCGCTCAAAAAAGCTAACCGATGACATAATAAAAATCAGAAATCAATTAATAAAAGAATCCCCCTTTGTTTGCAACAACTCGCTAATTAGTGATCGTAACAAAACTAAAAACACTGTCTCAAAAATATTTCTCAAAAAAAATCCAATCAAAAAATAGAAAAATCTAACGGATAAATAAAAACTAAACAACATAATTACACAAATCAAATATGAATTCAACACAAACTGAAAGAAGATCTGAGGGTCATCCCTCGGTATACTGAAATAAAGTGAAGAAAACGCTATACAAAGACCTTAAACCGGATCATGAAGCACAAAGAAGACATCCCATTTCCAAGGAAACCAAGAAGAAAATTAGTGAGCTTTTTGTATTTATTTAAAATAAAAGATAAATTAAATAAAAACGAACAAAAAGGGAAGTGAAAAATACTTTTCGGCATTATCTATTCTTCGAAATAAAATTACAGGTATTACCAATGGCAAGACTAGATTTTGTTTTTAGTGACAAGCGACCAATACACATTTTAGAGCAGTGTAATAAGTCAGGGGAAACAGTCGATTATGGAACTTTATAATTTGGTTAATAAAAAACTAACTCTCTTGATTAATAAAACCATTGTTACTCAATTACAAATGAACTTAATGAAAAACATGAAAAGACAGCACTACGAGTATATATAACTGGCCTCAATGGCCGTATTTCTGATGTAATATTCTCCATGAACCCACCTGGCTAATAACCAACAATTTGAGGTTTATTTAACCCGATAATTAGAAAAAATATAATTATAAACCTTTCCTTCACTGCGTTGCAAACTTCTGACTGAAATCATTATATTTTCTGCAAGGGTATAAAAACCAGAGGCTCACGTAACTCAGAACTCGGAACTCAACCACAAAATAAAAGACAACCAGCAGGGACGGTAAACCAAACGGCTTATAATACAATGCGATTAAATAACATCGAAGAGGACCATTTTTTAAAAGAGAATCTGGAGTAGGATTACCCTACATAATACGGTCAGATAGTAAACTAAATAAAAAAAATGCAAATTTTAAATGACACAGGGGCAACCTCATGCTATATCAAAACGGGGATTTAGAGAAATGAAAACGAACTTCCTATATATAAAAGAGTATGCACCGTTAATGAATATTTTAAAATTAATTATTATCACATCACAATAACAATAACAGACTTACTAATAGTTTACAATCTACTGAAAAAAATCGGAGCTGTAATTGACATCAAAAAAATGGGGAAAAAAGGAAAAACTGATATATGATACCGACAGCTCTTGCAACAAACTTTCATTAACTGAAGAAGAACCCATTTTACCATTAAAGGAATTTATTATAAAAAATACTTTGATGAAAAAGCCAAATTCAGAACTGAATCTGAATCTGAAGAAGCAAATCAAAGCAAAACAAGTTTGGGATCCAAAAATCCTAAGCACGCCGTCGTAGAATTATCCGACCCCTAACAAAATATTTAGGAGGACATCATGGCAAAATCTCGAAACGAATGTCAACTAAAACGATAATTTAGCTGGATGACCCCTAACAAAATATTTAGGAGGACATCATGGCAAAATTACCCTACATATATATATATATAAGCTTTTAACAAGCTAAAAGAAAGTCTCGTTGCTCAAATCGAACTGATTCAATCAGAGTATAACAAAAAATTTACATTACCCGCGGTATTATCTCAAAAAGGTAAACCAATAACATTTATTTCAAAAACCCTGTCTAAAACTGAACAAGTCTATGTAACTAATAAAAAGGAACTTTTGGCAATAGTGTGGGCTCTGAAATATTTTGGGAATTACCTATACGGAGTGATTGGAATTAAAATTTAAACCGAACATCAACCATTATCTTTTGCAATCTCTGATCAAAATCCAAATATAGAAATGAAACGCTGATATTCATTTATAGAAAGTTTCACTCCAAAAGTTGTATATAAACCAGGTGCATCTAACGTAGTTGCCGACGCATTATCGCGAATACAAATTAACAATTTATCTGATAGAGATCAGTCGGAACCATCCGCGTCCGATCAAAATAAACTGCACTCAGCAGAAAGTTGTTTTGAAAATGTAATTGAAGAAGCAAAAAAACTTTAACTTTATAACTAAATTCTTAATAGCTAGGCTAGGCTTACAGTCCTTGAATATAATAATACCAGACATATGACGGTCATGAAAATTTGGTTTCAATTCTAAAAGAAAGCCAAATGTCACAGTCGGTATCCATTCTACCCGTAAAGATTTTTGTACAATTCAAAAACCTTCGTTTTAATCTTCGTTAATAAATTCCTTTACACGAGGACATTCCTTAAAGATGTAATCCAGTCCGTTATAATATTAGAAACGCATAGTAGAGCTTACCGAGGATTGGATAAAACAAAATTAAAAGAGTATATTAAAAATTGCACACATCTGTGCAAAATTTCTATCAATACCGATCCCGGCGAAAATTTGCTTATCGATATTTACTATGCCCAAAATCTTTTATTTATTACTTGTATAGATTCTTACAAAAAATATTTGGTAGTAAAAGAAATTCAAAATAAATGAAATATAGAAAATAAAGTTTCACAAAATCTACAATATTTTCCCTTGGCAAAAACAACGAGACAAGTTTCTCTTCATCACAATTTAAATCCTTCGCACAAAGAAATGGGATACCCTATTCTTTGCGGACCCTCGACATAGTACTTCTAATGAACAAATAGAAAGGGCACAATCGATTACTCTGAAATTATAATTAGAGCTGCCCAAAAGTATAATTTAACAATTCATTCTATTACTAATCAACGACCGTACGATATACTATACAACAAAATCAAACATGACACAACTCCTCAATTATTAAAGATAGAATAAAGATAGAAGAGAAAAACATCATCACGTAGGTGGGGTTATTAATGAAAAGAAACACGGGGAACGCAAAAAGTTAAATTCTAGATACAAAAAACAAGTAGTTAAGGAAAATCACACGATTCATACGAAATCGTACGATTCATAAAGACAATATTAATAAAAAAAAAATATTTTATTTTAAATTCCAGATAATGATTTTATAAACGTTCTTATTACTGATGGTAGCAAAAACCAAATTCAAAATCATAGATTATACAAGTTATGATTTCTTTCTGTACAAGGACACTAAAAATGTTCTAATTTATGAAACTGACCTATTTTATATAACTAACATAATTCAACTCGAATCAAACCACCTAAATACGAGTATAAGCAATCAGAATTCGCAAATTACACCCAACAGAGCTACACTTTGGAAATGGATAGCAGGAACGCCTGACCATCATGATTTTATAACAGTTCGTAATAAGATTAATGATTTAATCTGTAGAAACAACAATCAATTTATTATTAATTCAAAATTATTCAAAGAAATTAAACCCTAACATGATGATTTTATAACAGTTCGTAACAAGATTAATGATTTAATCCGTAATAACAACAATCAATTTGTTATTAATTCAAAATTATTCAATGAAATGAAAACCCTAACTGAAAATCTTCAATCAGTATTTTCAAAACCAGAATTCCCGCTTATAAGACACCGCCTTCGGTAGCTTACTTACGGTCTTATGAATTTAATGGATACAATTACATTAGCAAAAATAGATGTTTTCCACACAAAAAACACTGAAGACATAACGCAAACAAAATTTTTGTTAGAAAATTTGTTATTAGATTTTTCTAAATTTAAAATCTCCATTATTCCATTATTACAAACCGGTGCGAAGTATATAACGCACGATCCATCTCACACCATGATGGAAAACTATTAATTAATAATCATGCCGCTAAATGTAAAAATTAGTATTATGTTATCTCTAATTTTAAGATCAGAGAGCACTTGTTTTACCCGGCAACTAAATAGAGAAATATTTCTACGTAATAAAATCAGAGAATATAATACAAAAATTTATGTAGTCCAAGAAGAAGCCATTTTTATAAATGGCGATAATATGGTAAATGATACTCATTTAAATGGGCAATTTTTTTTACCTTTAATGACACTTGTTTGATAAATAATATTTCCTGCACTAACGTAGACCATAAGATATTGGATAAATCACTGCTAAACAATATAATAATTTCTTAATATCCGAATATATTATGTCAAATGATTCGGAACTTACATTCGATAACACTAACATATTAAACCCATTCATTCAAATTAAACAAACTCAAATCCCAGTAACATTAATATTAATCATATTTACTTTATTATATTTATTTATCACGAATTTATTTAAATTCAAACAAATATCTTATATGCACAGTACGACAAGATCATATTGAAGCAGAATCCGAAAATAATATATATATCTAACAATGGAAATATGTACACGAGTTGAACACTCATTTAAATTCGCTTTATCAATCAGTTCCAAAGAATCGGTATGATTCAATTTAGTATGAGGGAAGTTATCCAACCCAAGATTCCAGGCCTATTATCCAATTTATAAACAACTTCTAGCTGGGAACTTCTTACTCAGCTTTCTCACCAAACCCAGAGTTCTTAATAATCTTCCCCACTTCAATGAATTCTTTTTTAAGTTCCAATTGCGCCGCTGTCTTTCTACTGAACACAATATTGTCGCGGTCCTTCTACTGTAAACTATGCTGGGTCTCCCAAATGTAAAAATTAGCATCCGGTCAGCATCCAGCGCGGACCCAAATTGCAGAGTAATCTGTTAAATTGATTTTCCACAATCAAACCAAAAATTTCATCATCCAATTTATTTCAACATCTCTTATCCAATGACCAAGTCGCTAGATTCTCTTAAACCTAGGTTTGCTTATCAGATAATCTGCCCATGGCCAGTCAGTCCGTCCTTAGATCTGAATGGATCGGTTGATAATTTAGAGTATTGAGAACAGTGAACAAGTTCGATGCTAAGAAAGTGTTGTCAACTTGTGAATAAGAAAAGCTAAAAATAACAAAATTAAAAATATCTTTTTTTAACAAATTTGCTAAACGACTTTTTAGTTTGCATATCTCCATCCTCATGGCATCAATGGCAGCGACTATAGCGTTTTCTCTTGTTCCTACTTTAAAAGTATAAAAACTTTCGAGTGACTACTCGAAATATGTAATATACATCCACTTTGGATTGTATGACTCTATTGCTTAGCACATATGACTGACTTCGTTTTCGATTTTATTTGGCCGTGCATTTAAATGTGCAGCATAAACTTGTCGAACTTTCTGAACAGCTTACCTCTCGCTCCGTTTATCATGCCATTTGCATTTGCAATATGCACTTGTAGAAATTTGTAAACCTCAACTTACCTTCTGCTCCGTTTATCATGCCATCGTTGACGTTTCCGCTTTCTAAAGCTGCACCATAATTTGCACGACTTGCGCTACCAGAATTATCACTGCTTGCGCTCTGCAGCACACCGATTCCACCACTATGTATAGAATTCTCCTGTTGCATTTGATTTAAAAAATGGGTTTCCTTTGCACGCACTACTTCGTTCAGCCCCTTGTTGTGACCAGGGGGCTGCTTCCGATGCGGTTTGACAGTTGTGTGCACGTGAGGTAGAGGTGTGGTGGTCGGTTTGGGTGGTAATCGTAACTCTGAAAGACAATGCACTAATATTAAAATAGGAAACGCCAAGAGTATTCCTCCCAAACCAACTAAGGTCCGTCTGTCTGTCCGTTTCTACGCAAACTAATCTCTCAGTTTTAAAGCTATCAGGCTGAAACTTTACCACGGATAACTATATCTTATAGCTCCCATGGGAAGTATCAAGTAAAAAATTTAAAATAAATTGTATCTTCGGTTTTTTTAACATACGTGTATTACCTTCTAAGCTTGGAAATAACATTTTTTAATTAGTTCTGAATTTTAAATTAAATTTTATCAAAATCGTACGGCTATATCATATAGCTGCCATACGAACGATAGGAAAATTTGTGGGAAAATAATATGAAAAAATTACATCTTTTGCGTTTTTTTAACATACAACCTCCTACGCTTGGAAGTAACATGTTTTAGTTAGTTCTAAAATTCGAATTTAATTATATCAATATCGGATGACTAAATCATCTTGCGGTCAAAGGATAGGTGCGGAAATGGATAGTAAAAAAATATGAAACAAATTATATATTTGGTGTTTTTTGACATATTTTATAATATTGGGAAATAGTTTTTTATATTTTTTAGAATTGTGAATTAAAATTAATAAAAATCGGACGACTCTAACATTTAGCTGTCAAAGAAACGGTCAGTAAAATAACAGCAACAAGCATTAAAAATGTCACATGGTGTTACTAACGTTGATTATTTGTTATAACTGCAAGGGTGTAGAAACTTCGACTTGCCGAAGCTAGCATCCCTTCTTGTTTCGATAAAGAAGTGTTAAGCAAGAAGAGAGCAGCAATAATCGGCTGAACAGCACAACTATTGTTGTTCTCTTCGCACGGGAGAGCACATATATTGCACACAATGTTTTTATACCCGTTACTCCTAGAGTAAAAGGGTATACTAGATTCGTCGGAAATTACGTAACAGGTAGAAGGAAGCGTTTCCGACCCCATAGTATATATATTCTTGATCAAAATCAGTAGCCAAGTCAATATAGCCAAGTCCGTCTGCCCGCCCGTCCGTATGAAGCCTGAGATCTCAGAAACTAGAAAAGCTAGAAGAGTCAGACTTAACATGCAGATTTCTGGCCTTCCTGCGCAGCGCAAGTTTTTCAGCAACTTGCTACGTATCGCCTATAAGCCCAAAACATCTGCCCCCCCTCTAACTCCAACAAACCGCCTAAAACTGTGGCGGCCACAGTTTTCATGCTAGAAAATAATTTTAGCTGAAATTTATTAACCTATAAATATGTATCGCTTTATTTTACGTTGCCACTCCCACAAATGGCCAGAACTCTTAAATCTGTCTGTCGCCCTCGTTACCAAATATTTAAATAGCTGGTAAGTGGCGCTTTACGAAATCGCTTTGTTCCTTATTTTGCTCTCTTAAGCTGAGTAACGGGTATCTGATAGTCGGTCAATCGACTTTAGTTTTCTTTCTTGTATTGTTTCAGCCGATAAGTAAACATGAAGGCCAATTCTCACTCCTCTAGCTCTTATATATTTATAGCGAAATCTCAGTTGTCATACGGACAAACGGAAAGGGTAGATCGACTTGGCTAGTGATCCTGATTAAGAATATATGTATTTTAAGGGGTTGGTAACGTTTCCATCTATGTATGTATTTATGTACGACTAATCTAGTTTGCTCTTTCACTCTACGAGTTTTATTATACTTCTTTAAAATAAAGATTATTATTAAAAAACTGAAAAAAAAAAATAAATTCGAAATCAAGTAATGTTTATTATATATATAATTATATATAAAGCATTTTTTTAAATTCTCATAAGATATTTAATAAAGCAATTTCCTAATACGTTTTACTTCTAGTGTTAAAGGGCATATTGTGTTTCTCCGTGTTTTTGTCTGTCCGTATGAACGTGAAGGGGCTAGAAATTATAAAAGCTAAACATTTGGGATTAAGCATAAGTATTCTAAAGGCTTTCTAAGTAGCCACTGTAATGCCCACTAAAGACGTCAACGCTCAAGACCGTCTATAATTAAAATAGGATTAATAACTTTACGTTCATTCATTAAAAAATATTGGGTGAGCCGTATAAATTTAAACAAGAGGGCATCATAAGGATCATTGAATTTCTCAGACCTTATTCAGCAAAAAAATAAATGCGATCAGCAAACTTATGTTTTGTGAGCCAGTTTACTAGAGATATTCTATTCCGAGTAGCCCTGATTTAGCGTGTAATTCGCATATTGAGGATTAACTCGACAAAAACTCATCTAATTTTATTAGAGCGTACTCGTTCTTTCGCGGGCGCTATTCATTCTTAATCGCTATTCATCTTTAAGCGTTTTTCTCGAAACCACGATTTTTCATCTGGCTATTCAGATATCAAAGAAACAACTTGACCAATCGTCAAAAAAGCGTGTTTTTTTTAGAATTTTTTTAATTTAAAGTCGGCTTGGCCGGAATCCTGATAGCCAGCGGAGAATTTTTCACACCCCTACTTCAACGCTCTACCTTCTAAAGTTTTTATTATTTTTACACAATAAAGTTCATCAATAAACATAGCCCAAATAAATGGTAAAAATTTTAAGTTGTATCTTTTAACCGCCCTTTACAGAAAATCTCTCCGAAAAATAGTTTGAAAAACAGCTTCAATACGGGACCACCCCCATAAGGTAAACAATTTTAGATGTTGATTTTAAAGGGCTTTCGCCTTATACTCGTGCTAACACGTATAATCGTATTAACACGTAGCAAGAAACTCAATCAAAACAAGTCCAGTTAGAACCTAAAAAGTTGTAAGCTATGTTCAGCAAGAAGTAAGACATATACAATTTAGTCTTTGGACGACGATATTCCAGGTTTAGTTAAGTCTCTTAAAAATGCAATTTGGTCTCTATCGGCGAGCTTATTTGATACTGACAGTATGCGAAAAATTATGAAAATCACTGGACGGCTGTGTTCCACTAAGTGAGCATAGGGAATAACAGGAGATTTTAAAAGTCCAGGAATTCATCCACGTCGGAATTCTTTTTATGAATAACGGGTATTTAATAGTCAAGGCCTCTTTTTGTTTTAAACAAAAGTAATGTTTTATTTCTATTGCATCCATAAGTCCTTTTTCCATTGCAGGTAGTACGAATAGAGATTGGAACGAGCGTGATCGGCCGGGTAGGGAAAAAAAATTATTAGCTGTAATACATAAATCGAATTTACAATATAATAACTAATTTAGAGGAAGGAGTAACTAGCTACTATGGCCATCGACTCGACAATTGATAACAATTTGTTTACATTTGTATTTGAGATTTAACATTTGAAGAAATGGATATTAGACAATTAAAAGGGGAGTTTAAATTAGATGTGTAATTTTACAATTTCTTAGGAAAGATAAAATTAGTTTGGAGTTGGCAGCTGTGAGGTCAGATAATAGATTTGATGTGAGACCGTCCACAGGTATCCAGTAGATGTTTCACTGATAGTTCTTCTCCGCAACTAATTAATTAGCCGACTTTCCCCATTAAGGATGTGCTTATGCGTGAAATTTGTGTGTCCGGTTTTTAATCGTATGAGAATGGCGCATTCCCTTCCGTTGAGTGAAGTAGGGGACTTGATGTGTTTCTTGTCAGGGTTAAATTGTTTATACCAGTGGTTAAACGACGACCAGTCTTCCAGTTCGATGTCTCGCAAAATGTTTCTGATGTTTTTCCAGATGTCCTGTTCTACTCCAGGTATGATTGTATGGCACGGAGCCCGTCTGGCTAATTTTACAGCAGTCGGCCATCTCGTTCCCAGTTATTCTCATATGGGCCGGGCCCCATAACAGTTTAATTTTGCTACTGTTTTTGATGCAGAGGTGACAAATTTCGGATAACAGGTTATTGTTATTGTAGAAGTTTTGTACTCCTTGCAGGGTGGACAGACTATCACTGCAGATGATATAACTTCTTTTAAGTTAGAGAGCAAATTTAATTGCCTTAATTATAGCTATTGCTTCCGCAGCAAAAACTGAGAAGTGATGAGGTAGTCGACCCCAAGAAACAATAAATCTGTGTTGGTCAACCACTGCAAAGGTGGTTGTGGCATCGGACTTTGAACCATTGGTATCCATTTCCTATCGGAGTATTTATGGGTAACTTCTTCGAATAGCTGCTTAAACGTTGTGATTGGGGTCCTTGATTTTTCAAAAATCATGAAGTGTAGTGTCAATGGCGGTGGAGCGTATTTTCCACGGAGGGGATGGAATGACTTTTTTCCAACGATAAGGCGATCCTAAACTAAATCTTTACTAAATCTTGGTCCTTACTAAATCTTTAAAAGAAGCAAAGCTCGTCTGTGATAATAAACCATGTTTTTTATTTTTAGTTCTTATTCTATTATTAAAATTTTCATGCAAATCGAAAAGTTTTCACGCCGTAAATTCAACTATGCGTACAGATAGTGTTTGGTTAATTAATTAGACTGTGCGATATCACTGTCATTTAATACCCATGCGGAATTTTAATAACACACACCTGAAACGTTAAGTAGTTAATATAAAATGAATTTGGTAATGTCTTTCAATTCGTATGCTGCAATAGGAATTTAAAAAACTTTGTTAACGGGGTGAAAGCGATTATTATACCCTTGAAATAGATTTCAGTCAGAAGTTTGCAACGCAGTGAAGGAGACGTTTCCGACCCCATAAAATATATATATTCTTAATCTGACTGTCATCACTACTGTAGCTTAGTTTTTACAGTGTACAAATAAATAAATATTCTTAATCAGCGTCACTAGACGAATCGAGCCATGTACGTCTGTCCGTCCGTCTGTCTGTCCGTTTCTACGCAAACTAGTCTCTCAGTTTTAAAGCTATCAGGCTGAAACTTTCCCATAAGTCTTCGTTCTATTGCAGGTAGTCGGAACCAGCCGGATCGGACAACTATCGGAGTACAAATTAAAAATTGTATATCTGTGGTGTTTTTCAATCCTACACTTGGAAATAACTTTTTTTAATTCGCTTTGAATTTCGAATTAAATCTTATCGAAATCGGATGACTATATCATATAGCTGTCATAGGAACAATTGAGAAATTAGTGGGAAAATAATATGAAAAAATTATTTACTAAAGTTAATTATTTCTTATAACTGTAAGGGTATACAAACTTCGGCTTGCCGAAGTTAACTTTATTTCTTGTTTAACATATAACCTCCTAGGCTTGGAAATGACATTTTTTTATTCGTTTTGAAATTCGTATTAGTAAATAGGAAACGCGTATTCTTGCGCAATTAGCATATTAATGGCCCCTGTCCCCCCGCCACCACTCATTTGCATATGCGGGTTCTGACACAATTACTATAATTCATAAATTAACTGATTTTAATGGGTTTCCAGTTCATAAAAATGTCACAATCATGTCCATAAAAAGTATACTGATTGCCCCTTAGCCACCACATCCCCATGTGACAATATTGATCATGATCATGATCCGCCTTCTCATTTTACGGAATTAATAGTTGCGTGAGAAAGGTGCACGTAAAAAAGGTCGCACACCAATGTATCCGAAGGTCGTTATCACGTAAAGAAGGTTTTAATTGAATATATAGTACCATTGAGAACAAAGAAGGTGAAAATTTGACTTGTACAAGTACTATCAAACATTCGATAAAAACAAAGCAAATACCCTCAAACTTGTGATGAAGACGTTAGCAAGCAAATAAATTAAATGATTGAACAGGGAATAATGTGAAAATTAAAATCTAAAGACTAGTAATAGACTACAGAAATTTAAACCAGATCACTTCGCCCTTACATCCCCATGTGACAATATTGATCATGTATGCTCCTCCTCATTATAAGCAATTAATAGTCACGTAAGAAAGGTGCAAGTCCCAGTTGTTGCTATGCACTTGAAAAAGGTCACTGACCTATTGTATCCGAAGGTCATTATCACGTACCCTTTTACCTCATTATCCCACGTGTTGCTATGCTCTTGAGAAAGGTCGCACACCCAAAGTATCCAAAGGTTGTTATCTCAGAGAAACATGATTGATCATGTTTGGGAAAAATGTTTTCTATGATTGCAAGACTAGTTTATAAATCAAAAGAATCCCAATAAAACAAATCTTACAAGTTAATGATTCTCAGATGTGGGAAATATTTTGCAACCCATATTTTCGTTTCCGGCCCAGAACGTTTTGCTGGTAAATTGTCAAAGATTCTGTCCTTTCCACAAAGGGCCATAAAGATATCAGCCAGGGTCAGAGACCTGAACATGGGCGCTTGTCTATTACCTGACCGAAAAAAGGGACACACGCACAAGTCCTAGGGGCACGCTCATTGAGAAGATCACTGGGCCGCAATAAAAGAACACCCGCCAATGACCTTATACCGCACACAAGTGCGAGGGGCACGCTCACTGACTACCTATGTGTCTCTGACGTGTTCCCAAAAAGGTACAACGCACAAGTATACCTGTAATTTAAACTCGAAATATAAAGTCAGAATAGTGCATACATTTATTCAATTATTTTGGTACTGCGAACATGAGTTGTTGTTCATTGATAAATTGCAATCTTTCTATATTTTGTATTTAGCAAAGTAAAATCATATGGTGGTTCTATTAAAACACTATTATTCAAGCTAGGATCTTTTTTCCCAATTTCCTTTAGAATAAATTTATTATTGTTATCAAAGAAATTGAAATTCTCACATCAATGGGACCAGTTTTCACTGATTCGTTTTTATATGAAAGATCAAGAACAACAATGGGGCCTTCAATTTAAATTCATTTGGGGTCAATAATGACGAGCATTTCAATAGTACTCAGGACACCAAGTCATAAAAATACCCAAGCTTACAGTCTCCTTATACATGATCGTTTAGTTGAATATAACCCATTAAACGGACTAGTACAACGAGTTGCTTAAAGTTAAGAAAATGAAGAAAGAATCTATTTCGGTTGATGTTCAAGGTTTCTTTGATAATAATAATACATTTATTCTAAAGGAAATAGGAATTGTATTCAAAAAAGATCCTAGTTTGAATAATAGTTTTTTAATAGAACCACCATATGATTTTACTTTGCATGATACAAAATCTAAAAAGATTGCAATTTGGTTAACCAATAAACATTACAACATTTTTTTAAACAAAAAAGTTTTCCACAAACTCGAAGATTTGTGAGGACAATTACTAACGGAAAACTGATTGTGTGTAAGGGTGCCCAAAGAAGCGTTTTCTAGAGAATTTTTTGGGAATCGTCAGCTTGTCAATATCAAGGAAGTGGGCTGCCCTTCATTAAACTGGTTTAAAGGAAACCGGTTTCCATATTGTCAAACACATCTTAAGGGCGGGCTTCTGCTCTAAGCAATGCATACAATATTTTGACATTTTTTAAATGTAGCATCAAAACAAAAAAATAATTTTATATACATCATTTTAAAATTGAGGCAAGATGTGTAAAGAGCTACAAGAAAACAAGATTGATAAAATAAAATTTCATTTCATAAAGGACAGATAATCGGTCGGCACATTCAATACTTTTTAAAAACAAATACTATGTTTATGAGTCAAGGTGGACTTGACCCAAAACCTGCAAACTATGGTGAACACTTTACATTTGGTAATCTTCATTTAACATCGGCTAAGTACGCATGCGTCTTCTATGCAACTCGCCAGAACGGAGCCAAAAAATTAATATCAATGTATAACAAATCTATTGGGAACGTGTCAGAGATAGGTATTCAGTGAGCTTGTCCCTTTTATTGCGGCCCAGTGATTTGCTCAATGAGCGTGCTCCACGGACTTGTGCGTTTCTCTTTTTTATTGCGGTCAGGTAATATACATTGGCCCATATATTGGGTCTCTGACTCTGGCTGATATTTTAATGACCCTTTTAGGAAAGAAAAGAATTTTTATCAAGGAAATTATGGGTTCTAAAATATTTTCCACATCGGAAAATCATTAACTTGTGAGATTTATTTTATTGGGGTTCTTTTGATTTCTGAACTTGTGTTGCAATCATAGAAAACATTATTCAAAAGCATTATCGGTCATGTTTCTCTGAGATAACAACCTTTGGATACTTTGGGTGTGCAACCTTTCTCAAGTGCATAGTATAATAAGGTAAAAGGGTACGTGATAACGACCTTCGGGTACTTTCTCACGCAACTATTAATTGCGTAAAATGAGGAGGAGGATACATGATCAATATTGTTACATGAGGATGTGGTGGCGAAGGGGGCAATCAGTAAACTCTTTATGGACATGATCGTGACATTTATATGACCTCGAAACACATTAAAATTAGTTAATTTATGGATTATGGTAATTGAGTCAGAACCCTCATAGAGGGGGCTGGGGGCCATTAATATGCGAATCCGCGTTTTCTATCTACTTGATTTTATAAAAATCGGACGACTATATCATATAGCTGCCATAGAAACAATCGGAAAATTAGTCGGAAAATATGAAAAAATTATATCTTTGGTGTTCTTTGACATACAACTTTCCAAGCTTGGAAATAACATTTTTTATTTAGTTCTGAATTTGTAATTACATTTTATCGAAATCGGAAGCCTATATCATATACCTGTCATAGGAACAATCGGAAAAGGGTGGGAAAATAATGTGAAACAAATTATAGCTTTGGTGCTTTTTGACACAACCTTCTAAGCTTGGAAAAAAATAGATTTTGAATTAAATTTTATAAAAATCGGACTACTATATCATAAAGCTGTCATAGGAACGATCGGAAAATTGGTAGGAAAATAATATGAAACAAATTATAGCTTTAGGTCTTTTTGACATATTATTTAATTTTTATAATCTTAATTTTAAGAATTTCGAATTCAGTTTATTAAAAATCGGACTACTCTAACATATAGTTGTTAAAAAAATTGTCTGAAAAAAAGAATGAAATAATTCTTTTTTAATATCACTAAAGTCAGCAAAAATCTTTAAAAATTTCACATGCTGTTACTAAAGTCGATTATTTCTTATAACTGTAAGGGTATACAAACTTCGGCTTGCCGAAGTTAACTTCCTTTCTTGTTTTTCATCATATTATATCACTGTATTATCATATCATCATAAAGACCATTTGATATCTTTATAAAATGTAACGTATGTAATGAATATAATGTTTGTATCTTATACATTGTACATTTAAAGACAATGAAAGTGAAGACAATGTTTAGCTTAATATAATTCTCATTCATTAATGATGTAAAATAGTTCAAATGCTTTGTGCTTGCTAATTAAAAAATTGAAATAGCTTGTGATCATCCTTCCAATATTTTTGATACATTTTAACACGTGTATTCAAAAATTATACGAGTGTTAATATGGTATGTTAATTGTGATTGTTGTTACTTATGATTGTTGAGGTTTTAGTATAGCCTGGATATATGAAAATTGGTCTATATTTAATGTCTTCTCATTAAAAAAGCTCTTATGTTGCCTTATTTTTTATCAAAGAATATCATATAAATTGTAACTTCACAATAATTATGGGCTCATACATGTTATTTATGTACTCATATTTAGGTTGATATATTATTCTTGTTTTGTCTTTTCATTGTATTTACAATTCGTTACACAGCCTGACTTAAGATAGCTGTATAAAGGGGCCTAGCACACCTGATATCACTAATAAATTACCCCCAAAAGCCGTTAAAGAATGCTTATAATAAAATACTACACAAAATATTAGTTTTTGAAATATATGAAAACATTGAAGAATTAGTATATGAAGGCCCAACAAAATTGTTGGTAATTTTACAAATTGATACGATTTTGGAAATTAACGAAAAATTCACTGATGACGACTAAGATTTGTTTTAATCGAAGCCTCAGTTGTGCTTGCAAACAATTTGTTTGATCAATGCACAACACGAGTGCAGTGATGTTGTTTAACAATATACTATCTGCTTCTAAAAACCACGATTAATGTCTCCAACAATGGGAACCCTGCAGTTTGACCGTACCAAGGTCAGTCTATGTTTTAGAAAACGCAGAGTATCGAGTGCCGCTAAAATTAAAAGATGTATGTCGTAGAGTTTACATATTTTTTAACGAAAATCGGTTCACTTAGAATTTTTAAAGTAACTCACATCTAGCCCCAGTAGCCCGCTCAAACGACTTTATAGAACACCCCACTAGGTGTAATGAACGCTTCTTTACCTTCAGAATCGGCACCTCCTCATCCGGAGGAAGACGCATCTTAAACGCTGTCAGCTTATATCAGGTAAAAAACATCGTTTTTGGTGAGTCGGTTTTCATCACTTTATAGCAGGACAGCATTCCCTTTAAGTGCAGAAGGGAATGATACAATCTTCAATGAGTACCAAGAGTACCTTTCTGAAACTTTACCCCTTAATTGAAGACCTGCAGTGCTTCAATGCGGCCGATGTAAGGCCTTTTCATTATATTATATTATTAATGTTCGTGACGATACCCATCGAGTCGGCAAGCAACAAACCCACTCAAAATAGTAAATACAAAAAATCAACAGCTGCCTAACAATAACTGGATGCAAGCAATAATGCACCAAAGAACTTCTCCAAAACAAAGTGATTCAATGCAGTTATTATTGTGTCATCCGTTATACAAGTTCGATAAATACAATCTGGGAGACATATTAACTTTTAATCAAGCATTTTAACGTTTTTATACCCTTGCAGAGGGTATAATGATTTCAGTCAGAAGTTTGCAACGCAGTGAAGGAGACGTTTCCGACCCCATAAAGTATATATATTCTTGATCAGCGTCACAAGACGTGTCGATCTAGCCATGTCCGTCTGTCCGTCTGTCCGTCCGTTTGTCCGTCTGTCCGTCCGTTTCTACACAAACTAGTCTCTCAGTTTTAAAGCTATCGGCCTGAACCTTTCCCAAAAGTCTTCTTTCTGTTGCAGGTAGTATATAAGTCGGAAACATCCGGATCGGACAACTATATCTTATAGCTCCTAATTAAAAAAATAGGAACTAATTGGGGAAAAAATTAAAAAAAAAAATTATGCCTTCGGTGTTCTTTAACATATAACCTTCTAAGCTTGGATATAACATTTTTAAATAAGTTCTGAATTTTAAATTTTATCAAAATCGGACGACTATATCATATAGCTTCCATAGGAACAATCGAAAAATTAGTGGTAAAATAATATTGAAAAATTATATCTTCGGTGTTTTTTAACTTATAACCTCCTACGCTTAGAAATAACATTTTTTATTTGGTTTTGAATTTCGAGATAAATGTGATCAAAATCGGACGACTATATCATATAGCTGTCATAGGAACGATTGGATAATTAATAGGAAATAATGTGAAACAAATTATAGCTTTCGGGCTTTTTGACATATTGTCTTATAATATTGGGAATATAAATTTTTATATTTTTAAGAATTTCGAATTCAATTTAATAAAATTATTGAATATTTTTTATAACATCAAGGGTATATAAACTTCGGCTTGCCGAAGTTAACTTCCTTTCTTGTTTTTTAAATATATTCAAGAGCATCAATTTAAGCATGTACACATACACGCGGTTCACAGAAATGCTAACGGAACCTTTCGCCACAAAGCGGCACATAGTTGCTGCTCGCAATGAATTTTTTAAGAAGGAGATCAAGTATTCAAAAACACATATAAAGTGGGAAGCCGACGGTTGTTCTTCAAACTATGTAGATAAAATGATTCGCGATCAGATAATATACATATATCATTCGATGCCGTTCTAGCATCGGCTCTACAGAAGTACCAGCCAACTCTCTTAGATATGCTCACAGGTGCAGAAACCCATGATACAGCCATAAAAACCATTGCAGCTTGTTTAATCCACTGGCTAATGGGTGGCAGCCAACAGCCAAATTTGCCCTTATGCAAATGCCAATGGTTATTGTTATTGCACCGCTTCTGCACTTTTGCAGATGGCGGATCGAAAATTAAAACAACGGAGTCAAAAATATTTTCTTTGCGAAGTTATGTTATTCTGCTTTTGGTTTTACAGTTGGTTGGGCTAAGCATAACAAGAAAGCTTAAGATTTACCGTTTTAATTGTGGGTCATAATGCTTTGCAAAAGGGGGTAATATTTTAGCATACAATTTCAAATACAATAAAGAGGCAGGCATGAACGTACTCAGCTCGTTGAAAGGACGGTCATTCTTTCAAGATAAATTTTAAGTGAAATTGGCAAGTTTACGAATTTGTTCCGTTCCACAACAAGTATTGGTAATGCGTCCCTAGGGCCATTGCTGAGGTGATGCGTTGTCGTGATGGATTGTTGTTTGATGTGCGTGACACGTTGCATTCCTCAAAACTTGGCTCTGAAAGTGCCCAAAAAATGCGATGGAGTGAGGGCTTCTTTAGACGCGTGAGAGGTCGTGATTTGACAACCGCTTCAGCATTAACTGGAGTTTCGAGTTCCTCGTACGTCAGATGCGAGTGACCAGTGTGTTTGACCAATAATCCAATAATCCCACAAGTCGCCAAAATGTGGTTCGCGGGGTAGAATGAAATTAAATTCTACGCCATTGGTAAAGGTGAACATTAGTGGGTCCTTCAATGCTTGCTAGCTAAAGAATTTGGTGTAGAATAAAAACGGTTTTTTCCCGAATTTTAAGTGGACTGTATTCTTTATTTCAGTTTTCTTCGTATCCGATGCGTTCAGCTGTAGTCTTAACACCAAGTCCTACAAAATCTCTAAATGGTGACGCAGCATCAAAATATATCGAAAAATGGAAAAGTTAGTATTTCATATACCGGGGGAATAATAAGATTCATTATCGCTAAAGATTTATGAGCACTTTCCTCGAAGGGATATGAAACGCCGAAGACAAGCCAGGAATGTGTCTTTGCTAAGATCGGTCGCTAGTTCCAAATGTATGGTTGATGTTACAAGGCAAGCAAAGACACATATGTAGCCCTTATTTTTTTGGGAATGCGCCAACTTCTTTCTTGAATATGAATGGTCCAGCGTAATCAAAGCCAGAGTGTTGGAGGGGTAAAGCTGCTGTTATACGGATGCCTGGTAAATCGGCCATGAATTGGTGCTCCACGAGTTTACGTTGACGGAAACATTTTATGCAGTTGTGAACCAGATTTCTTATCAGGTTCCGTGCACCAAAGATCCAGTACCTTTGACAAGCAATTACAAGTATTGCAGAAACTCCTGGATAAAGATTGTATATATGTTCGTACACCAAAATCAATTTTGTGGTGCAATTCGACTTCGAAAGCCGTATAGGGTGTTTTGCCTCAGCTGGTAATTGTGAGTTGTCCAGTCGTCCGCCAACTCGAAAAAACTGATCCAGGACCCTTACTGCCAGAAATGGTGCGCAGGATGTGCCGTATGTTACTGTGGTGTTGTATGTTGTTTCATCTTCTCTGTAATAGTTGGCAGACACCCAGATTTGCCGATACATCTTGACAATATCTGCTGAGAAGACGAACTTGAACATTCTGAAAAGCATACAAATCGAGAAAAGGTTTTGCAGAATGCTGGGTCCAATGTGCAGAGCTTCATTTAAGGACCTTCCATTCGTGTCCTTGCATGAACCATCAAATACAACCCGTAATTTTTGGGTGATTACAGGGTGATGTGGCAAGTAAAAGCTCGTCTCTGCGTCTCTGCCCGACTGACTCAAATTCCTCGCAACGTTGGTCTAAAAACTTGAGATGATCATCCACAGACGGAAATTACAAATCCCGCCTTCTTTGGATCCATTTGCGACGGGTTTCAGCATCGATCTTTCCCAGAATAAAGTGTATAATCCAGCAGTCCCTTTGAGTTTGCCCTGCTGCATCCAGGCCGTCATCTTGCGTAGAGCTGCTCTGGCGGTCGAAAGTATGTTGACAGATGTCTCCAGCAGAGTGTTAACAATGTGACGTGGTCTATTGTAGCGATCAATCAGGCAAGTCCAAGCAGCCTCGTAAGCTGCATCCGTAATTGGCATAAGGTGAATCAAGTCAGCTGATTCTCCTGTGATGAACGTTTTTAAGTCGTGGCTTGCTGCTCAACCAAACGCTCATTGAGCTTCTGCTGCTGTTCCAGAAAGCGAACTAGGTTTTCGTTAATCACTCCTGACGCCATTAATGCGTCCTCGTCTGTGTTGCCAGATTGTCTAAAGTTGCCTTCTCTTTCATTCTCCTAAGCTTTTTCACAGGTGCGAATGAGGTTGCGAAATAATGTGCTCGCCTGCAAACACTTGTCCTCGTACCTTTCGTTGTCGATGGCTGGATCGACGTACCCCTCCTCTTCGTCAAAAAAAGGCCATTTGGTCGCTAATGGATTCCAATTCCTTCCACACGTTGTTAAGTCTATCCAATGACACATGTATATTATCTTGCGACGGCGGCTTCGCACGGCTTCCTGCTGCCTTCAACAGTTTCAACTGATCCATGTTAATCAGTAACTAAATCTGGCGAAAAGGACCAAAGATATGGTGTAGAATAAACACGTTTTATTTCCCGAATTTTTTCTTTATTTCATTTTTCTTCGATGCGTTCAGTTGTAGTCTTAACTCTAAGTCTTAAAAAATATCTAAGTGGTGACGCAGCCCCAAAATATACCGAAAAATGGCAAAGTTAGTATTTCATATACCGAGGGAATAATAAAATATAAATTTAAATAAAATTGCAAAGCGTTTATCATAAGAGTTGCATTTTAAATTCCTCTTATTAAGTGAGGGTTCCAACGAAGTTGGTTGCATGGCCCCACTTGGCAAACTTATTCAAAGACGGCTATATATGTTTTGTATGGAGCATTTACGCGAATAGGATAGGAAGTCAGAAATGGACCACATAGGTCGACTCAAGAGAGAACAAAGGGTTTTGTGAGTGACAGTCGGTCAAAACATAGTGACCCCATGATCTGGTTCAGCAAACGAGGCTTTTAATGATAGCAGTGGACAAAGTTTTGCACTTCTTGTTTAACCAGTCAATATAATTTCAACTAAAATAAAGTGGCAAGCGTGAGCACAGCCCTTAAAGAAGCCGTGATACAAAATATGGCATTCACACCTGTACAAAGAAAACTTTACTTGGTGGTGATGAAATGATGTTGTGAACATAATCATCATCATCATGCAAGTTTTATCTGGCAAGACAATAATAAATGGCAAAACCATAAGAGCCGCAAAATGAAAGCAAATGAAATAGAAACAATTGGAGCTCTAAACAGGTATAGTCCAAATCCAGCAAAACAGGATGTTTATAGATCTCGAAATAAACGACAAAGTTATCTCTATTCAAATGGATACCGGAGCCACAGCATTTGTAAGACATTTTAGTACATGCTGATAAATAATCCACACTTGTTTAAGTGATCGCAAGTATTATATGTGGGGTTTTTATTATTTTAGAATATATATAAAGATTTAAGTGTTTATTTAAATGAAAATAATTTCACAATTAGAGTAGAATTAAGATCGTCGTCGCGTCGTTTTGCTTTTCACACAAGCACGTCTTCTCTCAACTAGATCTCGTCAAAAACTGCTTCTTTTCTCGTCATTATCATCGTATCGTCGTCGTTCTCGTCTTTTACTCCTTTTGGCTCGTCTTCCTCTGGAATGTATGCTACTGCTCGTCGTTCTCTTAGGGATGGTTAGGGATAGGTAGGGTTATTCTAGTAATATCACTCCCTCAGTAATATCACTCCCACATTCGGCCATTCTGATTAAACATTCGCCTCGAATGTTTCATCGTTGTTATCGTGGGTGGACCATGGCTTGAGATATTTGGCACAAGTCGAAGAAATTTTTGGACCGTCTGAGTTGCCAACTTTCTGGACATCGTAGGCGTTGTTGTGCTTGACTTTCGTGATTTGGTAAGGACCCAAATACTTCGGCTTTAATTTGAGGCCTCCACCAAATTGAGTGCGCTTTATGGCTACCATGTCGCCAACGTTGTAAAGCCTTGCTGGTTTGCGTCGCAGATTGTAAGTTCTTTTGTTTTCCGATTGAAGCTTTAAAATTTGTGATTTTGCCTTCAGCCTTAAATCGTTACGAGAGTCCTGAAACAGAGCTAAGGTTTCGTTGTTGATTAGCTCACGAAGCTGCTGGTCATCTTTGTTCCTCATTTTGACTCCGATTAAAAGCTCAAAAGGTGTGGCGTTGATGCTTCTCGAGAAAGTAGAGTTGATGGCTTGTTGAACTCGATCAACGTGTCTGTACCATTTTGTAGGATCATCCACACTGAGTTTTGACAAAACTGGGATAATTATGGCATTCAGTCTCTCCACTTGTCCATTTACACGTGGTAGACCTGTCGTAGACTTGACAACCTTTATATTTTCCTCGTCGCAATATTGATGAAAATCTTGGGCTGTAAAAGCTGAACCTCGATCCGAACAAGCTGGGTTGCCAAACACATTACTTTGTCCTCGTAGTTTTGTAATGACTTCGCTTGCAGTTGTTGACGATAAAGCCAGCAAAACTTCGTAAAGGAATCGATGACGGCGAGTATGTGCTTGTAATTCTTGCTTGTAGATTCTAATGGACCCAAGTGATCGATGTGGTACATATGTAATGGAAAATCTTCTTTGTGCAATGGATGTAGCCAACCCTCTTGCTTGCCACGCTTGCGGTTGCTTAAAATGCATGGAATACAGCAGTCGATGAATTTCTGTATTTTTTCGTCAAGGTTTTGGATGAAGTATTCGTTGCAAATCATCTCCTTCGTCTTTTTGACGGCGGAATGTCCTCTGTCGTGTGCTTTGCCAATGATCTGTCTTTCCATATCCCTGGGCACAACAAGAAGTTCTGTGTCGTTAACTATCTTGTATAAGATTCCGGACTTTAGGAAATAATCGTCGTAGGGTAAGTTGGAATCTTTAATAATTTTGCAGATCGCCTTCAAGTGTTCGTCCTTTTCTTGAGCTTATTTAAAGCCAAGTGCTACGGAGTCGTCTACGATTGTCATTATAGGGTACCTGTAGAGAGCGTCAACGTGCTTCATACGTGTACCTGAACGGTGTTCCACTTCGTAATCGTACTCTTGAAGCAATAGTACCCAACGTGCCACTCTGGTGCAGAGGCTTTGCTTGTCCAGCGTCTTCGCGAATGCATTGCAATCAGTGACAATCTTAAAAGGGATGCCAAGTAGATAGACTCTGAATTTGGTTATAGCTTCGATTATCGCTAGCACCTCTAACTCGCAGCTTGAGTATTTACGCTGAGCATCTGTGGTTTTCCTACTCATAAAGTAGACTGGGTGAAATTGGCCGTCGTCAGCTGATCAGCTAAGAACTGGATACGGGTCTGCAAAAAATGACACTTTTTTATGTTAAGCTCAAGACCATATTCGCTGCAAGTTGGTATAACTTCGTTGAGATTCGAAATTGCCTCCTCTTCGTCCTTCGCTGGTATAATTATATCGTCTACATAAGGTAGAGCGATTCCTCTGCGGGACAGACCTCTGAAAATCGCATTTATGTGTCTCTGAAACACACCAGGTGAGTTGGACAAACCAAAAGGCACCTTTAGGAATTGGTATTGCCCACTCTGCGTCACGAATGAAGTGTACTTCCTGCTAGATTCAGCCATTGGCACATGAAAAAGCCATTCCTCAAATCGATCGTGCTGAATATCAACGCTTCTTGCAAGCGGTCGAGCTGGTCGTCAATCAGGGGCAACGGAAAATGATCTTTTACGATTACCTTGTTTATACGCCTGAAATCAATGCAAAGTCGTTGCGAACCGTCGTTTTTCTTCGCAAGCACTACCGGGCATGTAAATTCAGAATCAGACTCCTCGATTATGCCGTTATCCAACCACTGCTCAATTTGTTCGTCGATTACATTCGTTTCAGCGAAAGCGAATCTGCGCGGACGCGAGAAAATGGGAGATTCGTCTTTTAAGAGGATTTTCATTTCAATGTTTGTCGACTTCGATTTTAGCGGCTTGTAATTCGTAATCAGTTCACGCACTTCTTGTTTCGCACACGCACTGGCTGATTCGTTTATATCGAGTTCATCGTTGTTAATAACCGTGTCAATTTTCAGCAAGTTAGATGGGATGTTCTCTTAGCAAAGATTATTTATATTTCGCACACGCAAACCACTTGGACCGAACGATATCTCTGCTTGCAAACACAATTCCTCGCCAATGATCATTCGAGTGTCCATACAATCAAGCGGAACTATGTAGAAATTTAAATCGTAGGGACTGTTGTCGATCCACACTGCTTGCTTACACTGTCCAACTGGCTTGATCTTATTGGCATTGCGATTTTTTCCCAATCCAATTAGGTATACACTGCACTCTTTTAGCTTCGGCAAAGCTAGCTCATCGTATAAATCTTCGCGCAAAATATTAAATTTGCTGCCTGTGTCGAAAAGTGCAATACAATTTTGTGTTTTAATTGAAACCACTTTGCTCGTCATGTTGTTATGCTCACTTAAAACTCGCGCGTTTGGCTTGCATTCTTCGACTGTTTCGACACGTTGGGGACAGTTTTTGGAGATGTGACCGAATTTGTTGCATTTAAAACATTTTCTGCCTTTCTCTTTGTTGTTGCAGCCACTAGACAGATGACCCTTCTCGCCACAATTGTAGCAAACGATTTCCTTCTTGCCACCTTTATAATCACTGTGTACTGCTTGAGCTTTCTTGTCCTTCGCACTGCTTTCGACGAAATGGGATTTTGCACTGATTGTTTGGTAGTGCTTTAATTTGTATTTGAATTCGGTCATATTTCTGGCTCCATAAAGCATCGATTTGTTGATTGAGAGTTTATCAATACCGTCGATCACGTATTGGATAAGAGCGTCTTCTTCAACATTTCCCCGTGAGGCAATATCTTTCATACGATAAAAATATTCCTGTACACTTTCGTTCGCGCGTCGCTTGCTCTCTCCAAGTTGCATGTGTATTTGTTTGCTGCTCACTCTTGATCTGAACTCGCTCAACAAAGACTCTTTTAAAACACTCCACGAATTTATTCCTTTCTCGCTCAACACGAACAATTTCGCGACACCCTTAAGCGACTTTTTGGCAAAGATCAGCTTTTGCATTTCGTTCCAACCCATAAGTACAGCTTGGTCCTCAAAATCACTTATCCAGACCTCGACTGGAATTTCGTCTGTGCCCTCGAATTGTTTTATAGATTCCTCTATATCGCGAAAACTTAAAGCGAAACGCGGCATTTCGTTGCATTGAATTGGCACTGGTTGTGAATTCTTCTTTCGTTCTCTATCACTCGTTGGATTTGTTCCTGCGGAATTTGCAATGATACTCTCGATTTCGTCGTCGCTTTGATATTCCTCTTCGTCTTCCCTTTCTTCATCAGATTCCTCTGGATCTTCCACTTCGTTGCCAGTGAGAAGTTGGCCAAATAAAAGATTGCGAAAAATATACAATTGCATATTTTCGACGTCGTGGCTTATGTTTAAAACTAGGCATATCGAAATTAAATCCCTTTCAGTTAGTTTTGCCTGCACGTATACACTTTTGGCTTTATACACTGCGTCATTTTCGTCGTATTGGAAGCCAGCAAATTCGCGAAGCCGTTTGCGATTGTTCCGGTCTCCGTCTTTTTCAAACACGAATTTGTGCAGAGCCCAAATGCTTCCTTTTGATGCAGTTTTTAAGTTATTTGAAATTAAATCGTTTAGACTCGCCATAATTGAAAAAATTTATGTTTCACAAAGGGTTTATGTGTCTCGTTCACGTCGTACAACTTTCACGCATCACTTCCAACCTTATCTGATATTTTCCGGATGAGCTCCCAAATGTGGGGTTTTTATTATTTTAGAATATATATATAGATTTAAGTGTTTATTTAAATGAAAATGATTTCACAATTAGAGTAGAATTAAGATCGTCGTCGCGTCGTTTTGCTCTTCACACAAGCACGTCTTCTCTCAACTAGATCTCGTCAAAAACTGCTTCTTTTCTCGTCATTATCATCGTATCGTCGTCGTTCTCGTCTTTTACTCCTTTTGGCTCGTCTTCCTCTGGAATGTATGCTACTGCTCGTCGTTCTCTTAGGGATGGTTAGGGATAGGTAGGGTTATTCTAGTAATATCACTCCCTCAGTAATATCACTCCCACATATATGCGTCTGGTCATACACCAATTACGTTGCTAGGGGAGTTGCACATCTAGTAGTAGTAGCTTCGAAAACGACACAGAATAAAACACATAACCACAGCACCATTCAATACTCCATCTAATGGATTAGCAGAGCGTTTTGTTCTGATGTTCATCAGCCAACAAACCAAGTTTTAAACATAATTGGTCTCGTGATTATGCCACAGGACTGTAAATGAACAATGGTCGACTTTCAACCAGGAAGACAATTCTGGTAGCCAGAGATATGAAGGTTAATAAAAGGATCGGATGGCAAGGTAACGTTGCTCTAGTGAGAGCCAAACAAGGCGTGAACAACCGATCAGTACATAATCGTTCACTTTTACCAATTGATTGAATGCCTGCAGTACTTAAGCGATGTTTGAAATTTTCATGGCCGAGTCTGTTCTAGTTTCCACAAGAATGTGAATTCGGTAACATTACCATAATACACTTTTCCTTGTATGTTTGTAATTTTCATCCTTTTTGTTGTTTAAAAACTTATAGACTTATTGTACCCGTTACTAGTAGACTTAAAGGGTATACTAGATTCACCGAAAAGTAATTAAGAGGCAGAAGAACGCGTTTCCGTCCCCATAAAGTATATATACGAAGTTTGTTCAAAAAGTAAGGTGACTTTTCAAATTTCGCGGGCAACATATTTTCGATTATCGATTTTTTTGTTTTGTTATGTTGGTACACTCTTCCCTAACATCTATACCAAGTTTCAATTGAATCCCCTTTTTTGTTTAGTTGTGAGAGGCGTAAAGGTAACAAGTTGTTTTGCGTGCTCAGCGATTTTTTGCTATCTAAAAATATGAATCAAAGGATTTGCATCAAATTTTGTGTAAAAAAAAAAATGAAGTGCTCCGAAAAACTTGAAATGTTGACAGTGGCATACGGTGAAACTTTTCTGAGTAAAAAAAATATTTACAAGTGGTACAAACTCTTCCAAGATGGCCGGGGAGATGCCAATGAAGAGCATCGCTCTGGACGCCCAAGCACGTCAACAACTGATGAAAACGTTCAAGCAGTGAAGAAAATTGTATTGGAAAATCGTCGAATCACTATCAGAGAAGTTGCTGAAGATGTCGGTATATCGCTCGTGCCATGAAATTTTTTCAAACGTTTTGGGCATGAGTCATGTGGCAGCGAAGTTTGTTCCAAGATTGCTGAATTTTGACCAAAAGAACCGTCGCATGAGCATCGCTCAAGAGCTGTTGGATGACATCAACGACGACCCAGATTTACTCAAAAGGGTCATAGCTGGTGACGAATCATGGGTATATGGTTATGATATCGAAACCAAAGCCCAATTGTCACAATGGAAAAGCCCAGGTGAGCCAAGATCGAAAAAAGCACGCCAAGTTCGATCAAATGTCAAAGTTTTGATCACTGTATTCTTCGATTACCATGGAGTGGTGCATCAGGAGTTCTTACAATATGGTCGTACGGTCATTAAACAGTATTATCTGGAAGTTATGCGCCGTTTGCGGGAAGCAATACGAAAGAAACGTCCAGAATTGTGAAAAAACAATTCATGGCTTTTGCATCACGTAATGCCCCTGCTCTCTGATCTTTGCTTGTGAGAGATTTTTTGGCCGAAAACAACACCACAATAATGCCCCAGCCACCATATTCACCAGATTTGGCCCCATGTAACTTTTTCTTGTTCCCAAAACTAAAGAGACCTATGAAAGGACGGAGATTTGCAACAATTGAAGAGATAAAGACTGCATCGCTGGAAGAGCTCAAGGCTATACCGAAAAGTGCTTATGGGAAGTGCTTTGAGGATTGGAAAAACCGTTGGCATAAGTGTATTGTATCTGAGGGAGATTACTTTGAAGGGGACAACATTAATATTAATAAATAAATTAATTGTTTTTCTTGAAAATACAAAGTCACCTTACTTTTTGAACACACCTCGTATTCATTGATCAGGGTCACTAGCCGAGTCGATTCCAAATGGGCTTTTTTGAACACACCTCGTAGTTAAGTAGAAATTGAGCGTGGGTTGTTCGTTGACTACTATCAGTCCAATTATCTCAGTAAGAAACCGTTAGGGCTTATACAAGAAACCAGCCGATCCTGACGGTGTACTTTATAGTGTGTGGCTTCCGATGGTTGTTTGGAAACCACAGCCTTTGGCTGCTTTGAGTCCGGTATCTTCTTGGTTCTTTGATGCTCTATAGTCAGTACAAACAAGTGGCTATAGGACGTCAAGCAATGCTTGTTACGCGCGTAGACCTTCACCGTCTTGGACGAGTAAACAAAATCGCAGACAAAGAAAAGGACATAATAAAAGTAGATAATACAAAATGCAGGTAAAAATATAGAAAAAGTATAATAAGTTGGTAAGTAGAGACGGTAGTAGATACTAGGAGATATAGTCTAAATAAGAGATACAAGGATTTAATACTAGAAGAATATAGTTTCTAGTGAATTTATTTGGTACACTAAAATGCAGGCGACCTAGTAATTTGGGACTCTCCCCGTCACCATTAATAAGATTTCTAATAAACGTAGCATAGTTCTACGGTTCGTTAATCGTGGTAAGGTAATTAGAAGTAGTTTACTAAAGTAGGATAGTAGTATGGCTTGTATTCCAGTTAAGTACCAGTAGGGCTAATACTATGACGTTTTCTTGCACAGTCTAAATCCAGTATATACGCACCCCATATTGGGGACTTAAACAGAAGCGCAGCGCTCAAAAAAATTATTTAATTACTTATTTTGACAAAAGAGAACAAATCCATATCTGTCTTTTTACTATCTCTTAACTAATAACATAAACTAGAGAAATATCCAAGAAGAGTTTTTGTTTGGTTTCCCTGAATGAGCTTGGGTTTAATCGCTAAGCGGTAAGCTATTAAATAGATGCCGGGCCTTTTTTAATTGGCTTATTTATGGTGTAGAATAAACCTATAAATAGGAAGAAAGAATGGTTCAGATAGATTAATAATATTTCACAAAGTGGGCAATTAATTGTACCTTTCAATAAGTGCATTACGAAGAGTAGCGCGATTAGTTTTCTTCCATCTTGAAGTGAGATGGGAGGGATAGGTAAAATTGAGACTTTCCAGGGAAAAACGCAAGAAAAGCTCCTGAAAAAAAATAGCTGCGCTTCGGATATGGATCAGAGAAACGTGACTCATTGCGCTTTATGAATTCATACATTGCATACGCTTTGGGAATTATGTAGAATTGAAAACATTTCCTAAGTCTAGGATCTCAGGAATTCGAGCAGATAAAATTATTTATTCGCTCGCAACTTTTTAGAGATTCAATGAAAGTTTACTTACTTGCACTTGCTTATATTACTTATGAACGGAATGAATAAAAAGGATCTAATGAACTTCCTTGAGGAAGTCCCCATGTTGCAACATTCGGGCTTGAAAAAACTTTAGTGTTTCCGACTCTATATATCGTGTTACTTAGAAAGGGCCTAATGACCAATATGACAGGCTTTGTCAAAATGCTCTTGAAAAGTCAGTGTAGACATCACCACATCTAGGTGGTGATTCTGAAATGAATTTGTGCAGAATAGATTGAATGTTGGCATATAGCCGTGCTGGTTGGGTGTGATGGTGCGACACACCAGAAAAGTTTGCTGCCTCGTCATACATTTTTCAAATCTTTCTTTTTTTTTAAAATGGGAGCAAAAGGCCGTCGCAATCAAATTTTTCCGAGTATTTAGACTAGCGGCTGCAATAAGATAATAGAAATCATAAACATAAAGAATACTTATAATTGGTTTCTGATGTGCAAAGTGACAGATTTCTACGCAATTTACTTTCAGCATCTAAAATATATTGGCTATAAAAAAACTTGAAGAATAACTCAAAATACCGTTTATGTACCTTGTCACGATCAAGATCTGCAGCGTTGATTTCTATATTTTGCATACCTATTAATAATAAGAAAAAGGTTAAAATGATCATAATAAGCATCAACATTAGCCTGCGAAATAATATAAAGGATATAGCGAATAGAGTTTAAACTGCTAGATGCTGTTAGTTGAAAAAATATGGAACGAGATCCATATTAATAAAGGCTGAAAGGCATCACATGCAGAAGGTGGAATATTACTACAACTTAATTTTATGCCAAGGTCCGGGCTAACAAAAATTAAATCTAAAACTATTTAACTTATTGAATATATTATTAATCTCGATAAAGCCCATACTAAGAAAATCATCAATTAATAATATTTTATAGGCAGATGCACATTACTGGGGACCGTAGCTAAAGAATCTTTATCCAGAACCCACACCAACGATGACAGATTGTAATCAACCGGAACGCAGATATATTAGTGATCTTCTAGTTTCTGATGGATGTAAGCGATATTGTGCAAGTATGTATGACACCACCAAAAAGATCGTCTCCAGGGATCCAGAAAGCGATACGCCAAACTGGTGTAGAAGAGTATCATCGTTCACTACGATGTACAACGTAAGTGACGCACCAAGCCTCCACCTCTAGCGCATTGCGTTTTTATAGCACCTCAATCCTTTCGGAAAACTTCATAAAGTTTACGATCGGAAATTCGTTGCGATAAAAGTCCATATTGAGCCAAGTTTCAACTAGGATAATCACATCGCTGTAACATTGCCAAGTTTCCAAGTAGTGAGACTCCGATTTAGTGTGCATACCATTAGAAAAAATATTGAATCCAAGGGGTTGTATCCTAACCATTGCAATGATGCTAATGAGCGCCATGACCTAGAGAGCATTGGCTGTGCGGATAAGAATAAGAAGGTGGTCTTAACGCATGGGTTGGTAATGCAATCCAAGGGCTCATATCTTAAAGATTACAATGATGATAATAAGCTCCAAGACCTAGATAGCATTGGCTGAACTCTCAAATCCTTATTGTAAAAAAGTAAGTCCAGTCCATTTAATTATATTCCAGAAGCTGAAGAGAATCTTAAACGCTTGAAGCTCGAGCTGCAGAAGATGGGAGAAAGAAGAAAAGAGCGCCTCTCCTAGATACTCAGTCGCAGATTCAGAACAACGAAAGCTCAACCTAACGTTGCTGTTTTGTCGGTGAAGAGTGTATACCTACCAAGAACAGTAAAGATCCAAAGTATAAGCGAAAGCAACCAGCAGTTGGCAGAACCTGCGGCTGCTAATATTGAGAGAATCGTATGCGTATGAATTGGCTGACTTTGATTGGATTTGGCCAAAATTCATCCTATACACAGTCTAAAAGTGTTGCGCGGGCATACCCAGCTCGAAACTAAGAAACTGCAGATAAAATTCATAGCAAGCAACAAGAGCTGATCAGAGACTTCTGGTTGGACTAATGCAATAAACAAGGTTTTTGTGACCCAGGGTTCATCGAATTCCTTCGACCACCTTTTGATAAATGCAAGCACGTCTCTGGCTTTAGTTACCATGATAGCAAAGTGATCAGAAAAGTAAATTTTGGGATCCATATAGACTCCAAGGTTGTCAGCATGCGTTATCCTATCTAACACACAAGCACTCAAAGTATAAGTTCACGACAAAATGTCATAAGCAGACAAAAATTTAAATTTATTCATTATCCATGTACCAGGTTTGGAAATGAATTCAGATCGGATTGTCAAGGTGAGGAGCGGACCAAGATGACTTCCTTGTGGTACACCGGGCGAAACTCGTGCTTGGGATGAAAAAGAGTTTTAAAAAAATGAGCGCATAACCTAAGTTTAACTAAACTTAAAATCCACATTAGAAGATCACCGAAAACCCTTAGAAGTAAAATTTTCGAGCTGGAACCAGGTGATTTACAAAATCAAACGCCTTTCTAAAATCAGTGTAAAAAACATTTGTCTCAAGATTTTTTCTAAAGCCACTTATCACAAATGAAGTTAACTCGAAAAGGTTAGTTGTCATTGACCTACGTACAACTACAACTGTGTTTGCAAATAGGGCATAATAATGTTCTCAAAGCGTTTCGGTATAGCTAACAATTTTAACCAATTGCAAATCTAAAAGAAGTAAGCTTTCACCTATAATGGCAAAAAAAAAAAATAATTTGGGCATATAAAATGGGTAAGACTGATTTGGAGGGCTAAATGTTAAATATGTAATTTAAAAAAAAACTGTGCAAAAAGATTGGCTATTGCCGGATTAGTGTTTGCGGCAGAAATTGCAAATTTAAGTAAGTGAAAATTAGAAAATTAACGCTTTGTGATAATAAAATTAAGAAATTTTTTTGTAAACTGGGTCTTGCGAGCTTAATAGTTTTTATAACACTAGGCATAAAGCAAGGTAAAATAAGACTGAGCACTTAAGTATCGGTAAAAGAGATAGCCAATAAACTGAATCTCGTAACCCTTGTTGTAGAGTTTAGACATATACATTTTTAGGTCGTGCCAACTATTTGTAAGTCCATGGAGGTTGGCTATGATTTTAAGGATAATAGGAATGCCATATATTAACACCTTAAGTTATATAATTACATAAGTACAAATTAGATCCATCCGAGCAAGCTATTAGGCTATTAATGAGGACAAAGTTTGCTCTTCGAAAGCAGGGTATTGGCTTGGCAACTTTTCAGATAGTTCATGCACTTTTGTAGCCATGTCATTAGTCAGCACCAGCGTTGGGTGATATGGGTCTTCTGGTAAAGTAATTGCAGAGGCTCTACCTAAGCAAACACTAACTGGACTGGAAGCAAAGCCTAGATGCAATAATCGTCCTTTTTTTAACATGGGAAGACAAGAAGAAACTATCAGTACACAATTTACTTTGTAAGCGTCTTGTAGTTTGACAGGAAAGCAAAAAGAAAGAATCTATTTTTTTGAGATAGTTGAAGATGTAGATGTGGGCGTCTTAATAGGAAAAATCTCGGGTCCTTTGCATTTGGAAACGAAATCTTTTTTAGCTTTCGTCCTTAGTACCATTTGTGAGGCAGCTGAGATCGACAGATGTGACCCCGGATCCCTTAAACAAAGATTATGTAGAGGCTACCGGGGCAAGTCTATCGACCGTAATATTTTTACGCCTAGGAGATTCGTGCTCAGATAGCGTACGACTAGTGAGCTACGACACAAACTTATTTATGCGGCTGTTTCAAATTAATTCTGTAACAGTGCTTTTTGCTGCTTATAGAGATTGCTTCGGTTTAAAAAGTAATGCATTAATCACAATAGTAGCAAGGCAATATTCATGAAAAATATTCTTGCACGAATGGCACGAAATGCTCTGATGTCCAGCCGAAATCAACAGGTTGCAATAACAGAACGCCATTACCACGACATTCCGACCCACAGTGTAAAGAGAATACTGCTACGCAAATAAAGAGAGTTAGAGAGCGGAAGAGACTTACAGAGGGTGAGTTGGGGAAGAGTTAGTTTATGATATTCCAACAACAAAGTTATATGTGGGAGGGCGGAGTGCGAGTAACTACAGTTTAAAGACTAACCGCTCCAAACAACGTAAAAGAAAAGGAGAAGGCAATAAGTTAAAACAATAACAACAAACACTGCGCAGAGATTAGACGCGCAAACTAATTTTGTTAATTTAAACACAAACAGTTTTAGACTCCAAAAATCGTTTGACAGAAAAGGTAAAGGCAATTATTTATAATCATAAAAATAATCACTGCAGAGAGATTAGACGTGCAAACTAATTTTGTTAATTTAAACCAGCGGTCGGCCCTCACTTACCATCACAAGTTTGCCTTGCATTTGTTTGAGTTTTATTTGCAATCTTGTGATGTAATGTATGTTCAGACCTCTGTTTTTAGGGACATATTAAACTATATAAATGTATAAAAATATGAATTAAGCCCCGATGGTTTGTGGAAAAACCAGACCAAAAATTCAAAGCGCAAGGTAAACCCACGACCGTTCATTGAAAAAGCAAAATATTATAAACGACAAACCGTTGGGCTCGAAAAGAGTAACCTGCCGATCTTGACCTAGTATTGATCGGCATTGAATATGTTGAATCTGGTATCAGTTTCCCGAATAACCAAGCAGAAACTTTGGAGGCGTACCGCCGCAAGCGTGAGACCCAGAGACAGAGACCTAGGTATGCAAAACATTGTACATCGGTGACATCGCAGCGCTGGGGCACCGCCGAGCAAAAATTACTGTCGAAATCAGAATCCATGCGCGCTTCAGAGATGATTGCGACTGTCCGTTACTCAGCTGAAAACTAACTTAATACGTGTCCTATTAAATAAAATGGTATTATGTCACAAGATATTGACAAATAAAAAATGTTAAGTGTAGGATACGGGAAATTAGAGCTAGTAAATTCACTTCAGTTTCTGACTTACAGTTCACCTTTTATTTTTATCGAAGAAAGTGTTTGAGTTTTACAACACTCTTTTCTAAAAAATTTTAGTGTAACGAAAAGTGTAACAGAAAGGAAATTAACTACGGAAAGCCGAAGTTTGTATGTATTTAGTTACTAGGTGAAGTCAGCTAATATGTGCAAAGTAACCGTTTTACATCAAGTGGGGGGTGGCAAAGACAGGTGAGTTAGAATGTTTGTTACGTTCAGATATACAGAGCATTCAGTGGATATTAAAAGGAAAATTCGTTATATTGCAAACATATAACGCGAAATGGATCATGTAATTCAAAATTCGTTTTGCAAATATTTATGGCAATTTGGATGATTTGTTCCTTAGTACAAATATCGTAGTTTAAATTGTAATTGTTTGTAAGGTGTGTTTCAGAAAGCAGCATTACGTCGATTTATTTTATTCTCGATATTTCGATAATACTCTGTAATTATTTCAGATTTTATTTAAACTTTTGTTTTCTGAATGTTGCCCTTCACAAGGGGTATTTTGTGGTAGTTATACTTGCCAATAAGCTCCATAATTTCGTGGGCAAGAAAACTGGAACTTTTTTTTTTTGGCTTTGGCTTCCTGTTCCCGACTTCTGCCAAGATTTTCATAAGTTCATGGGCGATTCTATTGCAGCTAAAAGGTTATTTTACTTTGAGAATTTGGGGGGTCAGGTTCCATACCAGTCTGCACAGCCGGATTAATATGTACATTTTTTTTTGTTTTGTTTTTCGGGTAATAATAATATTTACGCTGTTAGCTGATGATGTCGTTAAACGCGCTGTTGATACAGTTGTGGTTGTTATTCTTGTTACGATTGACGTTGTCAAAGAAATAGGGGTGCTAGTTACTGCTTACTACATTGTCTGCAAAGACATCGATGGTAGCGAGGGGGAGCAAGAACGGAATTTAGGAATTCGGTCAAGTTGGTAGGAATCAATATAAACATAATCGATTTCATCGCTGAAAGCGTCTATTAGCGTTATTGTAGGTTTATTGTAGAAGTGACTGTTCTATGATTGAATTGTTTTTTCTCGTCTGCATGCGACGATGGTTATTTGGTTTGTCAATGTAACGGCAAAAGATGCCCAAAGTCCTGGCTATGATAGTAAGGACTATGATAGAAAAACTGCCGTCCCTCAATAAGAGCTACTTGAGAGGAACAACTAAACTGAGGTGATTCCACAAAAGGGGTAAACAAGACGAAAGCTTCTGAAGGAAGTGTTTCCAAAAAATGTCCCGAAGAGGGTGCAGACCAGCAAATCCGTAAGTAGCGACAACATGTTGAAGTTAAAACATATGGCAATGACCTCAGACCAGTACTACGACGAAGTGGAAAAGTAAAGCTTTTTTATCAGCCACTCGAAAATATAATTCTTTTATATGTTCAGTTCTGATTAAATCTGATTCGGCAATTACCAAATACTTCGACATTTCTCTTTGTTTTCCTTTTGCTACGTGCGGCCATATTGCGTGCATAAACTTATCTAAAACAAAGAACAAAGCTTTCAAAATATTACACAAATAAATGCCTAGCATAAAAAGAGAATTAACTTATTTTCAGTGTACTGTAAATTTAACGCATTTTTAATAAATACATATACACATAAAAACATATATACCACCATACTTTAATAAATTCATACAAGATACAAATATATATTTATATATATAAATTTAGAATTCCCAACCTCCTTTTCCCTAACATAAAATAGAAGGTGACTAAAATTTATTATATTTTAATATTTTGTATTTTTTTCGTAAAAAGTGAAGTACTCTGATCAGCTAAGAGTTTTACTATTCGAAAAATCGTATTCTTTGCAGTCTAATCGGCATGCATTCTTAAAAATCATAAAAATAGAAACTCATGCTTCCTTCATTAATTCGCCGCTCGCAATATAAATCTTGTGTTAAAGGATTTGTTACAAGATATTTTAAAAATTTTTGGTAAAATTTTTTTTTTTTTGATGGCAAGACCTGAAAACTCCAAAAGAGAGAAAAAGATCTCATAAACAACCAAAAAACTTTTCAACCCAACACGTACTCGATTTAGGCTCTGAAGAGAGACCTTAATATTACGAACAATTTGTCACGTATTCTTTAGAAATTTTGTCCAAAATTCTGGAAAAAATTAATATTGTGTCTTCAAACAGAAAAGATAGATTTGATAAAAAAAAGAAGAAGAATCCAATTAATGCCCAAAACTTGATCTTCCTTTAAAGTTTTTGGAAAAAAAAGTTCACGGAAAAAAAGCATTTCTACATTTCTTTGGTAGACAATTATTTTTTTAACTGTAGTACCGATTCGTAGGTATGAAATCTGTTCTAGATGAGAATATAATTGTTCAATCAAAATTCATAATCAATTCCACTGACGAAGATTTTTCGTTAGAAGCCGAAAAATTTATAACAATTTTCGATGATCACATTTTTTTCACACTTCCACCGCAATTACTCTCATTGCGTTCAGCGTGCAGAAAGAGAATTAGTCATATTGACAGTGATGAAACGATCATAATTGAAAACCGCTATGTACCGCTTATATAAATTTGTTTACACTTTCTGTCATTTTTGCAACGGCGCAAAGATCTTTTTCAAAATTTAAATTAAGGAAATTAAGTTAAGGTCGAAGACAGGTTGGCATATATCAAGAGAAAGTAAATGAACTGCTTGCCACGAGGTCATCAGCTGCGTGACTGCAAAAGCACTCATAGTTACTTTACGTACCACGGCCGCCATCACACCAGCGACATTAAATCCTTCTTCGAGACCCAGATCAAGTCCATAATGGCTTAAGTCATTTTCTCTTCCGACATTAACTGGAAACCTTCCGTCTTGTCGAATTTCTAGGGGATCTTACCAAACTGCTGCTAGCGTATCGTAAGTTTTAGAGAGCGCAAAAATAGACTTCCTGACCGGGGCCGATATACTGCCATTCTATGCGGTACCACCACCTTTTCACGTGAATTTTATACGCGTTTGACACTTCCCTGGACAATCTGCTTACCAGTAAAAGTGGGAAAACCATCCGACTTCTGAAGAAAATTTTAACTGGACTTCCCCGAGAGGCGAAAGCGGCATGTACATATATAGTATGTATTTCTTATTTTGAACTCAATAAGAGAAGTCCTTTCCACCCGTAAGTATGACCACCATGCTTCGTATGGTACTCAATCCTCATGCTAGCCCAGTATTAAAATCCGATCTAACGATCGATCTATCGAGAAAATATATCAACAGAGTATTCTTCCTACCCACTTTGCTTTCTTCAGTCTTTCTGCAAGCCCTTAAAGAGTCTTTGACTGTTGCGTATTTATTCATAGCAATTTATTCCGCTTGGTCCAATCCCATATGGCAGGCCTGTGGGGAGATGGTGTCAAGGCCTGCAAGACATATTTTACCGACATTACCACCGCTATCTCCCATATCATACAGATGATCCTACTTTGATGCCTACTTTATGTAAGCAGAAAAGCGTTAGCAACAGCAAAAGAATACAATTTAAGCTTGATCACCTAAAATTTAGTAAGCACTCGAAATTCGCGAAATCAAAATTTTTGTTCCAATCCTCTGCTATGCATAATAATTGGATTTAATATAAAAATTGTTTTATTAAGCGGAATCTATTCTATTTTTCTGCAAAAAGTTAAAGTAAAAAATTTGAATAATTGATAAAAAGCCATACATAAGTAGCATAGATTAAGAGGTACTAAAACTGTCGATTGCACATTAATTTTTATTATAAAATAAAAACAGAATAAATGTATTGTAGTATGCAAGTTATACGACACATTATTTAGGGTCTCTTACCCAATTTATAAACAACTTTGAGCCGAGAGCCAATTTCCAAATAACTCTGACAGACCCGAGATAAACCCGTGGTCAGCTATTTCTTTCAACCAGGCCTCCGAATCAATTCCACCCAGATCAATTTCACGCAGCCCAAATCAAACGAATGCTGTAAACATCCAGTCCGCTAACCTAAATAAAAGATCCCCAAAGCGAGCCCCAAATTCGTTAACGTAAACAAAAAGATCCCCAAAGCGGTCCCTAAAACTCCGCTAATGTAAACACCAATTTCCGGCCAAGATTGGACTTCAAATTTAATTGGCCAATTGCATCATCCTATTTTCCGACTCTCTTGAGCCATTCTCTTTATCAATTTTTGGGGATAAATTCTCTTAAGCCGAGGTTTGCTTATTGATCATTGAACTAGAGATCAGGCAGTCCGTTTTTGAGATCCGAATCGAGCAGTAGTGCAAATCGAGGAAAAGTAAACGAGCAGTTAATTAACTAAGTTCGACCTATTAAAAAATTGTAGTAGAGACTAAGTGATTAATAAATATAAATACATTTTTTTAATTAAATCAAAGCGAGAAACTTAATTGGCGCCCAACGTGGAGCCGTGCGATTAAAAAATTCTAAAAAAGCAAGTAAAGTGAAAAAAGGCGCAGCTAATAAAACCCGATACAACCGACGAATAAATAAAAAGTTTGTGTTGAGCAAAAAAACTAAGGTGGAAATTAATTAATGAAATAATCCCCTTGAAATCTTAAACTACAAAATAGTGATCGTAACATAAATTCACTGCTCGGACAATATAAAAATCGAAAAGCGACAAAAAAATTGTTCATCAATAAAATAATAAAAAACTAACATTGTGAAAAACAATTTAAAAAAAAACCGGCAAAATCAACAACAAAGACATTTTAAGAAAACAGGCTGAAGGGCAATCCCTCGCCAAATATTGGAAAAGAAGAAAGACCTAATTAAAGAAGGAAGACCCCGGGACAAAATCTAAAAACAAAAAAAAGAAGGACGACCCCAATCAGGATCATCATTCAGGATAAGGACGACCCCAACAGGAAAAAGAACAACGAGAAGAAAAAAATAAGGACGATTCGTGAGCGATACTATTTTTATCATACAATTTTTTATTATTTTTATTTTATAAAAAATTTGTAAGAAAGGAAATATAAATATACAAAGTGGAAGAGTTAATTTCAAATTTTGAAAGAGTTCTCAAAATACCAGAACCTTCAACAAGCCAGACTGGAGCAAATAAAAGACTCCACATGAATCCACAAGAAAATACAAGCCATCAGGCAATAACAAACAACACAATGTTAAGTGTAGGAGATTTAATTAAGCAAATTGTAAATCTTGAAATAAATCCATTAAAGGAGGAGATCGTTAACTTAAGATCGCAGCTTTCTCACAAAATTAAAACGGTTGAGGATTATCAGACAGATATTGTAGAGCCGAATATAAAATGCGACACATCTTATGAGATTATCAAATCTGTTAGGGAATATAAAGGTGAAGAGGATAAATATGTAAGCTGGAGAGAATCGGCAGAAGTAGCCATGGGGCAATATGCCAGAGGGAGTGAAAGATTTTATTCTGCCTTATCTATATTACGAAACAAAATAACAGGAATGGCAAACGACGCCTTAACCCATAACGGTACTGTATTAAATTTCGATGCCATAATGGCGAGACTTGACTTCGTCTTTAGCGACAAACGTCCAATTCACATTATTGAGCAGGAATTAAGTGTATTGAGTCAGGAAAAATTATCCATAATGGATTATTATGGTACAGTTAATAGAAAATTAACTCTGCTAATTAATAAAACTATTATGACCTGAGAAACATAGGAAGACAGCTCTTAGAGTTTTCATTACCGGCCTCAACGGCCAAATTTCAGATAATATTTTCCCAATGAATCCACCTGACCTACCAAATGCAATGGTCATAGTTCAGGAATTGGAAAGCAACAACATGAGGGCTCATTTCGCAAATAGTTATCTACTACTCAGAGAAAACATAGCGAGCCAAACTCTAGTGGAAATGGACAAACACATTTCAACCACAAGACAAGACAGCAAAACAATAGTTACAGTAACCAACGAAACAATAATAATTTAAGGTTTAATCATGACAACTACCAGAACAAAAATACTTACGGTTATTATAATCAGAATCAAAATAATTCTTGGAAACAGGGTAGATTTAATAATAACCAACAAAAACAGTGGAACGCCTATAGGCAGCCACAAAATAACCCGGAACCAATGGAGGTAGACGAGTCTATCCAGGTTCAGAATAAGGCTAACAACGGCTATAATCAAGGCTATAATAAATATCAAAATAATAATCATAGTCAGAACAAATGGGATCAAACAAAAAAATTTGAGACCCAGAACACTCAGCAAGGCCAAGCCCAAAATAAAAGGGTACCAACTGGAACTGTTAACCAACCGGCTAACAAGACGATGAGATTAAATAACATTGAGGAGAATCATTTTTTAGACAAAAGTCAGAAGTAGACTTACCCTACTTAAATATATATAAGAACAGGGATTTATAAAAATAAGAACGAGCTTCCAACTTATAAAAGAGTATCTACAGTGAATGGATATTCAATAATTAAATATTATCATATGATAACTATTTTTGATACGCGATATAGTTTATACTAAATAGGAGCGGTAATTGATACAGCTAAGGGAGTAATTAAATATAATGGAATAGAAGAAAAATTAAATTATGATAACGGAAACATATTAAACCAACATTCTTTAATAGAAGAAAACACCATTCTTCCATTAGAAGAATTTATATTAAAAAAATACTTTCATGAAAAAGCTCAAATCAGATCCGAATCTGAAATGGGTAATCAAAGCGAATCTAGTTTGGGATATACATATCCTGAACACGCCATAGTTGAAAAATCCGACAAAAATAAAAGTTTGGAATTCGAAAATTCCGAACACGCCGTCGTTGAAATATCCGAGAAAAATAAATGTTTGGGAATTAAAAATCCTGAACGCGCTGTCGTTGAGAAATCCAACAAAAATAAAAGTTTGGAATATAAAAATTCTGAACACGCCGTCATTGAACTAACCGACAATAAAAAAATAAACAACATAAAAGTATCGTCTGCAGATCAAAGAAAAGATCTGGAGAAAGAAATATTAAATATTATCAATGAAGAGCATTCAAAAATAAATATGCAGATTCCATTTAGGATAGATATCCGCGGTGAAATAAACACCGTAAACGATAGGGCCATTTACATGTTAAATGAAGAAATTATAAGGCCAAGTAGAAGTCCTTATAATTCATCAGTACTAGTAGTACCAAAAAAGGGTTTCAATGAACACGGAACTCCAAACATCAGACTCGTAATTGATTATAAAAAACTTAATGAAAATACAATACCAGATAGATATCCAATGCAGGACCCTTCAGTAATTTTGTCAAAACTTGGGAAAGCAAATACTTTTCAACAATTGACTTGGAGTCTGGATTTCATCAGATTCTCATGAATGAACCAGACACTCATTAAACCTCATTTTCAATAAACAACGGGAAATACGAATTCCTAAGAATGCCTTTCGGTTTGACCAACGCTCCAAGAATATTCCAACGAGCGATGGACGATATTTTAAGAGAACAAGTGGGTAAAACATGTCACGTTTATATGGATGACATAATTATATTTTCAAAAACAATTGAACATTACAAAGATTTAATTCTCATTATTTAAATTTTGCTGAACGCAAACATGAAAATTTCAATTGAAAAATCAAAGTTCTTTAAATTAGAAACCAATTTTCTTGGTTACGTTTTTTCCCACAATGTGATAAAAACCGATCCCAAAAAAATTTATACTATCGTAAAATATCCGATACCTAAAAATATTCAACAGCTTAAAAGCTTCCTAGGCCTTACAGGATATTACAGAAAATTTTGCAAAATTACGCAAAGATAGCTAAACCTTTAACAAAATATTTAGAAGGCCAAAACGACAAAGTATCAAATAAGGCATCACGTAAAACTTAAATACAGTTTGATGATTCAGCTGTAAGAGCTTTTAACGAGCTCAAAGAAAATTTAATTGCACAAGTAGAACTAGTACAACCAGACTATAATAAAAAATGTACTCTAACAACGGACGCATCTGACTTAGCAATTTGTGCTGTTCTTTCTCAGGAAGGAAAACCAATTACATTTATTTCAAAAACTCTGACAAAAACCGAACAAATATATGCAACCAATAAAAAGGAACTTCTAGCCATTGTAAGGGCTTTTAAAAATCTTCGAAATTACTTATATGGGGTTAACAACATCGAGATCTATACCGATCATCAACCTCTTTCATTTTCCATTTCTCAAAAAAATCCAAATATTGAGATGAAAAGGTGGTATTCCTTTACTGAAAGCTATTCACCCAAAATTATTTACAAGCCAGGAGCAACAAATGTTGTTGCGGAGGAAATCCCTTAAACCAGTTAAAGCAACAATTGCTAATAGCAACGGGGAGGTATACAATACATGAGTCGATTATTGTATTCGGAAATAATAGACATATAATAGAGTATGACACTCCAGAAAATTTAGTATCAATCTTAAGGGAATATATTCCACCCAATATAACAATAAGAGTTCACTGTACTCTAGAGGATTTTTACAGAATTCAAAAACCACTTAAAGACAATTTTATAAATAATTTTTTATACACTACGACATTTGTCCAGGATGTCGAGAACGCTGAAGACAGATCTCTTATTATCACAGAAACTCATTGTAGAGCTCATAGAGGGCTTAATGAAAATTATAAACAAAAAATTAGACTCTATTATTGGACAAATTTATACAAAAAGCTTAAGGAGTTTATAAAGAATTGCACTATCTGCAATGAAAAAAAATACAACAGACACCCAGTACAGTACAACAAGCACCAGTTCCAGAAGGAGAAGGTGAGAATTTGCATCTTAACATATTTTACGCACAAGATCTTATATTCATTAATTGTATAAATTCGTATTCGAAATACTTAGTGGTAAAAGAAATCCCTAATAAAGTAAATATAGAAAATAAAGTTTCAGAAATTTTACAACAATTTCCATTAGCCAAATCTTTGATGATTGATAACGATCCAAGTTTTTCTTCATCCCAATTTAAATCTTTTGCACAAAGAAATAAGATATCCTTATTCTTTGCAGATCCTCGACATAGTACGTCTAACGGACAAAGAGTAAGGGCACACTCTACCCTAACAGAAATTGCTCACTGCTTTAAAGATGAGCTTAATTTAATTGATTTTCCCAAAATTATAATTAGAGAAGCACAAAAATACAATTTAACAATTCATTCAATAATTAATCATCGACCTTTTGATATATTATTTAATAAAATCAAACACGATGATATTCCTTAATTATTGGAGCAAGCCCAAGGGAAAATGTTACATTTTCACAATAAAGATAGACAAAATAAGAATTATCACGTTGGAGAGGTAATTTACGAAAAGAAACACGGGAAAGGAACAAGCTTAATTCTAGATATTAAAAACAAGTAGTTAAGGAAAATCTTCAAAATAAAGTTATTATAAATAACAGAAACCATACGATTCATAAAGAATATTAAATAACTTGTTTCAAATTACAGATAATGATTTCAATAATGTACTTATTATTGCTGGTAGCAACAACCAAATCCGAAATTATGGATTACACGAACCATGATTTCCTTCTTTACAAGGATACCAAAGATGTTCTTATTTATGAATCACACGCAGATTTATTTCATATAACTAATATAAGTCTTTATAGAGAGATAATTAATCTTGAAACAGAATTTCTAAAGGGTCACGACAACAAGAATTTTCTTTGGGAAATATCCCACGATTTAGAAATTATCAAAATACTTATCTCTCAAGTTATACCCAGTAGATCAAAAAGAGGAATTAATGAAATAGGCATCATTTGGAAATGGATAGCGGGAACACCAGATCATGATGATTTCATAACAGTCCAAAATAAAATCGATGATTTAATACAAAATAGTAACGATCAATTCGATATTAATTCTAAAATATTTAAAGAGATAAAATCTTTGTCTGAACAGTTCAAAACGGCCTTTAAAAATCAAGAAATTCCACTTAGAAAATACAACAATTACACTTGCCAAAATTGATGTATTTAATACTAAAATTCTAAACAATGATGATATACTAGAAATGTATAAGCACGAAGGTAGACCTGTAGTTATAACAGACCTTTTAGATATATCTGAATTTAAAATCGCTTTGTATCAAGATCTTATTATAATTTACATAAAATACCCTATTATTACCGATCGTTGTGACGTTTACAATTCAAGATCCATTTCACATAATGATGGAAAATTATTAATTGATAATCACGTCGCAAAATGTAGAAATAAGTACCATGTAATGTCTAATTTTAAGACAGAAATATTTAATAATTATTGCACACTTAACCCAGAAGGCTCTTGTTTCACTACATTACTAAATGGAGAAAAATCCTTTTGTATCAAAATCCGAGAGAAAAATACAAATGTAGATGTAATCCAAGATGGAGCCATTTTTGTAAATGGAGAAAATACAGTTAATGACACTCATTTAAATGGGTCATATTTAATAACTTTTAATGGCACCACTAAAATTAATAATATTTCCTACACCAATGTAGACAATAAGATATTGAAGTACATCACAGCTCGAAAATATACAGATTTTTTAGTATTCGGATATATTATATCTAATGATTCGGAATACACATTCGATAATATTAACATACTAAATCCATCTATTCAAATTAAACAAACTCAAATACCAGTTACGTTAATATTAATCATATTCACATTTATAAATTTACCTATTATGATTATAATCAAATTCAGAAAATTTGTAATATTCAAACCATGGCAAATTCATATAGAAATTGAACCAGAAAATAATGAACAATGAACAATGAAAATACCCTAGAAGAAAATATCATTGTCGAATTAACCCAACAATTACATTCAATATACCCATAAGTTCCAATGAATCGGGACGATTCAATTTAGAATGGGGGGAGGTTTATGATACATTATTTAGGGGCTCTTACACAATTTATAAACAACTTTGAGCCGAGAGCCAATTTCCAAATACCTCTGACAGACCCGAGATAAATCCGTGGTCAGCTATTTCTTTCAACCAGGCCTCCGAATCATTCCCACCCAGATTTCACGCATCCCAAATCAAACGGATGCTGTAAACATCCAGTCCGCTAACGTAAACAAAAGATCCCCAAAGCGAGCCCCGAGTCCGTTAACGTAAACAAAAAGATCCCCCATTCCGGCCAAGATTGGACTTCAAATTTAATTGGCAATTACATCATCCTATTTTCCGACTCTCTTGAGCCATTCTCTTTATCAATTTTTGGGGATAAATTATCTTTTTGAGATCCGAATCGAGCAGTAGTGCAAATCGAGGAAAAGTAAACGAGCAGTGAATTAACTAAGTTCGACCTATTAAAAAATTGTAGTAGAGATAAAGTGATTAATAAATAAAAATAAATTTTTTTAATTAAAGCACAAGTGAGAAACTTAATTTGCACCCATACAAAATATATATATCGACCACCCACTGTACCAAGAGTACTAAAAGGGCCACGCACTGTAACATTTTGTCGCAGTGCTTATACAATTAAAGGTCTCGGTCATCAACCTAAGTGCCCGAAATACGAACCGCTCGCTGTGCCTTGGCCCGCACGCTGAAATTGCAAGTGTCAGCATAATTGCAACACGAGCGGACCTCATATATGTGCATATACCTCCGCGCTCCAGACTAAGTGAGCATAGCTATGTACTTAAGAATATACAGGCCGTCTCTCCGCTGCCTCTGTTGGCAGCGCTGCTACGAGACTTAGATGCTTTAGCTCCTAAGCAAAATGGGGCTTAAGAAGAACCTCCTTCGAGCTCAAAGCGGCAACAATGGCTGCTCCGAAACAATCAATAAATTTTTACAAGACCAAATATAAAATAAATGATAAATTTAAATAAAGAACGAGAACAGAAAACACTATGAACCTATCATCTTCATTGGCGGAGCGGGATCATTGGCGTCCGTGATAGGACACAGGATGTAAACTTGGAGAACATCGAGGACATCGAAGGACCTCAAGAGGAAAAAACAAAGGAAACGGAAACACAAAAAATTATTAGCAGCAGACAACGAAGTATGAAGATCGACAGGGACAGTGACAGTGAGTAGAGTGTGATGTGTGCTAAACGCAGTGGTGTGAAAAAAGATTAAAAGCCAGAAAGGCTGTAAAGGGCTGTAAAACTACATACCGAACTTGAACATATAAAAAATTGATTAAGTGAAAGAAAAAATCAAGCCACAGCCACACACACATACACCTACCCTTCAAAAAGTCCAGCCTGTGCAGCCAGCACCGGCCACGTCTTGCCAATCAAGCGAGACCAAGGAGAAGTGAGTCGACAGCGCTTCATAGAGCTCATATTTTTTTTAACCATGCACTGCGTTGCATACTTTTTTTCATTGCACTGCGATGCGTATTTTTTTATATTATATAAGAACTAATGTAAAATTGAGCAACACTAACGTTGCCCAATTAGCGTGTGGCCTGAAAACCATACAAAAAACTAGGCGGTTTTCCAATGTTAAAAAAATTTTTCACAATACGTACGGCCCAAAATGGCAAATTTTTAATTACATGAGCCAAACTAAATGGCAAATAAATTATAAATTAAATTACACGCCTAACATAAAAATCCTGTAGCAGCTCACAGAAAAACACCCAAAATGAGTTTAGTAGACTTAAACGAAGTAAACGTTATAAATAAAATAGAGTCCAAAACAATGATTACAGATTTTATTATCAATCATTGTCTTCATTATGAGCTCAATTAATTTATACAAGCCATATATCTTTCATAATAAACGTACGAGTATATCAAAGAGAGCCATAAATAAAAGCCAGGCTAATGATCTGGACAAAATATAAAATATATAAAGCTCCAACGATAGTTATAAGGATATGTTTAAAATGAAAAATGAAATAATAAAAAACCCACAAATCATCTAATATAAATATGTATATCCATATATTTATATATTGAATATAGATGTTATTTTATCCAATAATATTATCAAATGTACAATAAAAATAGATAAAGAAAAAAAAAACACGAAAGAAAGTAAACTTTGGCATGGCGAAGATGGTATACCGTTGCAGTTATAAGAAATACTTAACATTAGTAAATAAATTGTTTTCCGATCATTCCTATGACAGCTGTATGATATAGTCGTCCGATTTTATTAAAATTTAATTCAAAATTCAGAACTAATTAAAAAATTTTATTTCCAAGCTTAGAAGGTTATATGTTAACAAACACCAAAGTATATAATTTGTTCATATTTTCCGACAAATTTTCCGATTATTTCTATGGCAGCTATATGATATAGTCGTCCGCTTTTGATAAAATTTAATTCGAAATTCAAAACCAAATAAAAAATGTTATTTTCAAGCGTAGTAGGTTATTTGTTAAAAAACACCGAAGATATAATTTTTTTTAAATAGTTTCTATGGGAGCTATAAAATATAGTTGTCCGATCCGGCTGCTTCCGACTTATATACTATCTGTAATAGAAAGAAGATTTTTGGGAAAATTTTAGACCGATAACTTTAAAACTGAGAGACTAGTTTGCGTAAAACTGACGGAGAGACGAACAGACACACGGACATGGCTAGCTCGACTCGTCTAGTGACGCTGATCAAGAATATATATTCTTTATTGGGTCGGAAACGTTTCCTTCACTGCGTTGCAGACTTCTGACTGAATTCATTATACCCTCTACAAGGGTTTAAAAAATATAAAATATGAATACTACAGGGTGTATTAGAAACACTCTTGATAAGGAACCAAACTTTCAGAACAGAGTATTATCAATAATCGAAAAAGGGACCTGAGCCTCTACCAATCAACGAAATCGAATATGAGTACATATTTAGGTACAACTTAGGCTTTTCCCCCTTGATACATTGCTCAAGAACCCAGAAGGCGATAGTATTGAGCACCGTGCCGACCCTAAAAATTAAATAAGTTATTAACAAAAAGAAGATACTTGGAAGGCATCTTTCATTGATGGTTTCAAGAATCTAGAAAATATTCCATTAAATAGTAATATGGGATGAATTATAAGAACAAAATAATATATAAAAATTATTTTTTAACAGATTATAAGATCAGTCATTATCAAGACCCCGGCCAGCACATCAAAACACTGTAAACAAGCATACCGAAATATTAGTAAACCGTTTCAATACAGAGCGGATACTAAAACACGATCAGAGAGACACGCCAAACAAAGCCTATTGGTCTCAGCTATAAAAATATTTAAACAGATTACGGGATATCCATATAGCTATAAGCAAAGGTACGACTTTACAATTTCAGTACCAACTATCTTAAACACACGGTGTGTGAAGATAGAAGCTAGAGAAGAGTCAGAATCATCAGATCCACCAGTACAAGCTAAGGCTGACGACCCTATCTCTGCAGATCCCGATATAGAGGAAAAATATATAAAAAACCTCACTATTACGGCAGTCCTTATTCAATCTGAATTATCATACCAGGACTTGACCGACTCGGATTCTAACAACAGCATTGTAGAAATAAAACCAACCCCAATGGCTGAGGAGATAATTGCCCAAAGGGCGTACATTAATGAAATATCGAATGCCATCCCGGAGTTTAACGGGCAAAGGATGAACCTTCAGAGATTCGATTTGAAGTTGGTTAACTTTACGAAAGGTACATTCGCGGTTTTGGCTGTAGAAGTCATCAAATCCAAAATAATTGGATCGACATTATACAGAGTCCAAAACGAAACAACAATAGAAGTTATAATTAAAAAAAGTGCAAGATACTAGAGTCGGAGAAACATCCGACGTAGTTAAAGCCAAAATGGCAAAAAGAAGGCAAAGAGGTAAAACTTCAGAAAAATTCACCACAGAAATTGACAACCTACGAAAGCTTCTAGAAGCTTCATATATTGCTGAAGGCCTATCGGCCGAACACTCTGACAAATTCAGCACCAAGGAAGCCATCACCAAAATGGTCAAAAATTTTGAGAATGGCCGCCACAAAACAATATTGGAAGCACGCAATTTTGCAACCATGAATGAAGCCGTCGCCAAGTACATACAATGTGGTACTGAAATGACAGGCAATGCCAATTCCATATTGTACACCCAACGTGGAAAAAATTATCACTGTAATAATTATAAGAACAATGATCGCGGTAGAGGTAATAATCGAGGTAATTATAGCTATACCAGATATTATCAGAATAACGGATATAATCAAAACAATGGTTATAACAGAAATAACAGTAAGGAAAATAATAATTATTACAGAAACAACAACCGTGGTGGAAACAACTGCGGCGGAAACAGCCATGGGGAAAACAACAACGGTAATACCACCACAACAACCACAATAACAACGTTAGGGTAGGCCAAACTAATTCGGGAAACTCCGAAACACCTATAGATATACGAAAGTAAACAACATTAAAATTCACACTTTAAATCTCAGACAAAATACTTATAAAAATTCACTTTCATGAACGTAGCAACAGGAAAAGAATTAGTTTTTCTACTAGATACAGGTGCGGAAATATCCATATTGAAGGAAGAGTCCGATAATTTTCAAAACATTAAAGATAATCGCATCATAAACATACAGGGTATAAGTCAAGAAGTTACCAAATCAAAAGGCTTAACTTGCTATTTCATGTGGTGTAATATAAGTAATCGATTATATCAAAAGATACAACTGTCAATGGGACTTCAAGCAGTCTGAAGACTGGCTTATAATAAGACCAAATAACCTCAAATATCCGATTTATGTTCCAATAGCATACAGTTCTGGCAACAACTCCTGATTCTGCCGGCAAGATCCCAGGTCGTCCGAAAAATCGAAATAAATTCAGAAGAAGACAGTGTATTAATTCCGAATCAAGAAATTCAGCATGGTATCTATATCGCAAATACCATAGCAACAGACCAAAATGCATATATAAGATTACTAAATACAACAAACACAGATCAAGTAGTTTATATCAAAAATATTCATCATGAACCACTTTCAAACTACGAAAACAAACTGTCTCAAACTTAGAAACCAGACAAAAAATTGTATTATCCCAACTTGCAAAAAACTTCCCGCCTCAATTCAATGCAGAACTTACATCATTATGCACCCAGTTTTGAGATGTATTCGGACTAGAAACCGAATCAATCACTACCAATAATTTTTATAAACAAAAGCTGAGATTAACTGATAATGAACCCGTATATATAAAAAATTATAGAAATCCTCATAGTCAACAAGACGGAATTCAAAAACAAGTCCAAAAACTCATCAATGATAAAATAGTGGAACCCTCTGTATCACCTTATAATAGCCCACTTTTGTAAGTACCAAAAAAACCACTTCCAAATTCGGAAAATAAAAAATGGCGATTAGTAATTGACTATCGTCAAATTAATAAAAAAAACTCTTGTCTGATACATTTCCACTCCTTAGAATAGATGATATTTTAGATCAACTAGGTAGAGCAAAATATTTCTCTTGCCTTGACTTAATGTCAGATTTTCATTAAATTGAACTGAAAAAAAATTCACGGGATATAACATCCTTTTCAACAAACAATGGTTCGTATCGCTTCACGCGATTACCATTCGGATTAAAAATAGCGTTAAGCTCTTTTCAGAGAATGGTGACTATAGCTTTCTCTGGATTAGAACCTTCGCAAGCATTTCTTTATATGGATGACTTAATTGTCATAGGTTGTTTCGAAAAATATATGCTCAAGAACTTAACTGATGTTTCAACACAATCTAAAGTTACATCCTGAAAAAAGTTAATTTTTCATGCATAAAGTCACTTTCTTAGGACATAAATGCACAGATAAAGGAATCTTGCCCGACGACAAAAAATACGACGTCATTCAAAATTATACAGACCCACATGATGCGGGGTCCATTAATTTTGCAATTATTACAGACGTTTTATAAAGAATTTTGCTGAATACTCCCGTAACATAGTAAGTTTATGTAAGAAAGATGTAAAATTTTAATGGACAACAGAATGTCAAAACGCCTTCGAACATCTTAAATCAGCATTAATAAACCCTACTCTGTTTCAATACCCATATTTTAGCAAAGAATTTTGCATAATCACAAATGCTAGCAAATTCGCTTATGGAGCAGTCCTTACTCAAAACAAAAATGGACTTCAGCTTCCAGTTGCATACGCATCAACATCCTTTACGAAAGGTGAAAGCAACAAGTCGTTTGACCCCTCACAAATAGCGCCAACAACATCGACAAATAGCGCCAGCAACAACACTAGCCAGCGCCAACAACAACGCCAGTTAGCGCCAACAACATCGGCAGCCGGCGCCAACAACATCGGCAGCCAGCAGCTACAACATCGCCAGTCGCAACGCCCAAAGGCGTCACCAACAACAACAGCAGCCAGCAGCTGCTTTGGAAATACTTTGTACAGTGCACTTAATATGTAAGCTTAACCATTAATTGTAAGATTTGTAGTTATATAAAGCAAGCGAGATAGGACATGCGATCGAGGTGGAAAACAACCGCCGAAAGTTGGCACGCGCCAAGGGAAGAGCGAGAGAAAAGGAGTACCGAAACTTCGAGAAGTGGAAAAAACATGAACCAAGAAATAAAAATGCTCTAATAAATATAAAATATTTTTCGCCTGATTTGAATACAACTCGTAGGAAAAGAATACAATCAAGCTGGCCACGCATAAATAGAGATATTCTAAGACAAATGCCTAGATTTTAGGGCATAAATTCTGCCCTAGGGAAAAGTTGTCTCCATAATCGATCCCCTCTCTCTCAGCCTTCTCGTAGCGAATGCTATAAGCCAGGCCCAAATGCGCGTTACCGCTGACCCTTTTCACTCTGCTACTCACACCGAATAAACTATTTCTCTCACTCCGTACCGCGGTGGCTGGCACTCTACATCTCACGCTAGTAAACCGATTTTCGTCCTAGACCTTTTTATTAATATTTAGGCTGGGTTTTCTCAGCCTACGAGACTTTACACTATGTAGCAGATACGCTCTCTAGAATAATTATTACAGACTTAAAAAATATACAAACAAACAATACAACTCTGAAAGTCACTACCAGAAACCAAAGTATACAAAAACCATGCACAGAAAAAGAACAAATAGAATTGCATAAGCAATCTATAGAAAAAGCTTCAAAGGCCAACGCGTATGAAGTCATTAATAATGATGAAGTACGTAAAGTAGTGACCTTGCAAGTAAATAATAAAAAATGTTTATTTAAGCACGGAAAGAAAATTACAACAAGATATGATGTTAGCGATTTGTATACTAATGGAACCATCGACTTAGGTCAATTCTTTCAAATGCTTGAAAAGCAGGCCGGATTCACAAAGTCAGCCAACTCAAAGTAGCACCGTGGGAAAATATCTTTGAACAGGTTTAAATTGATAATTTTTTAATTATGGGCAATAATATATTCAAATCATTGAGAGTAGGTCCAGGGACTTTATTACTTGAAAAATATGTCCAAAGACTTAAAAGAATACACAAAAAATTTCCTAAATGCCAAAAATCAAAAACGACTAAACATACTAACCCCACTAACTATAATTAAAACTCCACAAAGAGCTTTCGGTATCGTAATTGTAGATACTATTGGTCCACTTCCAAAACCTAATAATGGAAACGAATACGAACACTCATCTGCGATTTAACTTATTACCTAGTAGCTAGTACTTGAAGATTTTATTCTAAAGTAGAAGTAGTAGAAGACGTTCATCACGGACTTGGGAACAGAATAAAATTCAATTATTGAAGATCTATGTAAATATTTACATATTAATAACATAACTTCAACTGCACACCACCACCAGACAGTAGGTACCGTGAAGCGAAGCCACAGAACACTCAATGAGTTCATTCGTTCATACATCTCAGTTGAAAAAACAGATTGGGATGTATGGCTGCGATACTTCGTATATTGTTTTAATACAACCCCATCTACGGCACATGACTATTGTCCATATGAGCTAAATTTTGGTAAAATTTCAAATCTACGAAAACATTTTAATAGCATAGATAAAATAAAACACCTTTTTTATATAGAAGATTATGCTAAGGAATCAAAATTTAGATTAGAACAGGCATTTAAGAGAGCTAGACTATTGCTAAAATCTCATAAGCTACGACTAAACTAGTTTAGATTTCGATTAAAAAATAGGAGATCAGGTTTTATTGAAAAATGAAACAAGACATAAGTTAGATTTGAAATATACAGGTCCTTAAAAGGTAGAATAAGTAGGAGACAGAGATAACATAATTATAATAAATAATTAAAAGAAGAAAGAAAGTTAACTTCGGCAAGCCGAAGTTTGTATACCCTTGCAGTAATAAGAAAAAATCAACTTTAGTATCACCATGTGAAGTTTTTATGGATTGTTGCTGACTTCAGTGATATTAAAAATAAATTATTTCATTCTTTTTTTTAGATCATTTTTTTGACATCTATATGTTAGAGTAGTCCGGTTTTTATTAAATTGAATTAAAACTTCTGAAAAATGTAAAAATGTTATTTTCAAGCTAGAAGGTTATAAGTTAAAAGGCACCAAAGATATAATTTTTTAGTATATTTTCCAAATAATGTTCCGAACGTTTCTATGGCAGCTATATGATATAGTCGTCCGATTTTGATCAAAATTAATTCAAAATTCAAAACGAATTAAAAAATGTTTTTTCCAAGCGTAGGAAGTTATATGCTAAAAAAGACCGAAGATATAATTTTTATACCCTTGCAGAGGGCATAATGATTTCAGTCAGAAGTTTGCAACGCTGTGAAGGAGACGTTTCCGACCCCAAATAGTATATAAAGATATATTAAAACTCTTTATTTCATAATCAATTTTTTTTTCATAAATATATCACGTATGGCCATACATAATATAAGAGCACATACACAGAAAACAAAATTGATATGATATGATGGTCAATTTGATGAAATCCAAGAGAGAATTCGTGAAAATTAAATTTTTTGGTATCAATTTGACATTATTTCATGGTAAAATTGATATTTGTCGAAAAAACACAAACTTACCATGCGCATATCAAATTGACGCTTTTTTTTTCTGTGTAGGATAACAATATCTTAAATAATACAAAAAAAATTAATAAAAAAAAATGAAAAACAAAAAAAAAATCCAGTATCAATTTTGCCCTGATATGTCACATATCAGTTTGATATGATCGAAATGTTAAAAACGATATTTCGGTAATATCATTTTTACATTAGCGGTATCACTTTTTTCTAGAAAAAAAGCTTTGACAAAGCTTTATTGTCACAATCAACCGTTGGCTCAGAGGGCTAGCGTTTCGTTTTTGATACACAGGCCTGAGGGTTAGTGGGTCGAGTCCTCCCCGTGACTAATTTATTTATTTTTTTTTTTACTGAAATCTGAAATCAGCTTTGTTATAACAATTATAAGGACATTTTAGATATTATTCTTAAATACTTAAAGCATACTCTGCCTTGGGGAGTACTTGAACCTGGGACCTTCAGCATCAGAGAAAGGCACCTTACCAGTTAGTCTAGCGCTCAACGTTTTCCGCGGGCGTTAAGTTCAAAAGACTTGGAAACCATGTTAGTGCAAGCGAGACAGCATGTTTGAAGTAAGCCAAGACGAATTTCAAATAGGTCTATTTCGATTCTACTCACGTAGTTAACGACGCCATATTGCTCCATCCTCTCTTTTTCGATGTCAAGAAATATTCGAAAAGAGAGAATTCGTGAAAATTACATTTTTTGGTATCAATTTGACATTATTTCATGGTAACATTGATATTTGTCGAAAAAACTTAAGAATACATAGGCCGCCTCCGCTGCCTCTGTTGGCAGCGCTGCTTCGAGACTTAGACCTCTTTAGCTCCTAAGCAAAATGGGGCTTAAGAAGAACCTCCTTCGAGCTCAAAGCGGCAACAACGGCTGCTCCGAAACAATCAATAAATTTTTACAAGACCAAATATAAAATAAATGATAAATTTAAATAAAGAACGAGAAAAGAAAACACTATGAACCTATCATCTTCATTGGCGGAGCGGGATCATTGGCGTCCGTGATAGGACACAGGATGTAAACTTGGAGAACATCGAGGACATCGAAGGACCTCAAGAGGAAAAAAACAAAGGAAACGGAAACACAAAAAATTATTAGCAGCAGACAACGAAGTATGAAGATCGACAGTGACAGTGACAGTGAGTAGAGTGTGATGTGTGCTAAACGCAGTGGTGTGAAAAAAGATTAAAAGCCAGAAGGGCTGTAAAGGGCTGTAAAACTACATACCGAACTTGAACATATAAAAAATTGATTAAGTGAAAGAAAAAATCAAGCCACAGCCACACACACATACACCTACCCTTCAAAAAGTCCAGCCTGTGCAGCCAGCACCGGCCACGTCTTGCCAATCAAGCGAGACCAAGGAGAAGTGAGTCGACAGCGCTTCATAGAGCTCATATTTTTTTTAACCATGCACTGCGTTGCATACTTTTTTTCATTGCACTGCGATGCGTATTTTTTTATATTATATAAGAACTAATGTAAAATTGAGCAACACTAACGTTGCCCAATTAGCGTGTGGCCTGAAAACCATACAAAAAACTAGGCCGGTTTTCCAATGTTAAAAAAATTTTTCACAATACGTACGGCCCAAAATGGCAAATTTTTAATTACATGAGCCAAACTAAATGGCAAATAAATTATAAATTAAATTACACGCCTAACATAAAAATCCTGTAGCAGCTCACAGAAAAACACCCAAAATGAGTTTAGTAGACTTAAACGAAGTAAACGTTATAAATAAAATAGAGTCCAAAACAATGATTACAGATTTTATTATCAATCATTGTCTTCATTATGAGCTCAATTAATTTATACAAGCCATATATCTTTCATAATAAACGTACGAGTATATCAAAGAGAGCCATAAATAAAAGCCAGGCTAATGATCTGGACAAAATATAAAATATATAAAGCTCCAACGATAGTTATAAGGATATGTTTAAAATGAAAAATGAAATAATAAAAAACCCACAAATCATCTAATATAAATATGTATATCCATATATTTATATATTGAATATAGATGTTATTTTATCCAATAATATTATCAAATGTACAATAAAAATAGATAAAGAAAAAAAAAACACGAAAGAAAGTAAACTTTGGCATGGCGAAGATGGTATACCGTTGCAGTTATAAGAAATACTTAACATTAGTAAATAAATTGTTTTCCGATCATTCCTATGACAGCTGTATGATATAGTCGTCCGATTTTATTAAAATTTAATTCAAAATTCAGAACTAATTAAAAAATTTTATTTCCAAGCTTAGAAGGTTATATGTTAACAAACACCAAAGTATATAATTTGTTCATATTTTCCGACAAATTTTCCGATTATTTCTATGGCAGCTATATGATATAGTCGTCCGCTTTTGATAAAATTTAATTCGAAATTCAAAACCAAATAAAAAATGTTATTTTCAAGCGTAGTAGGTTATTTGTTAAAAAACACCGAAGATATAATTTTTTTTAAATAGTTTCTATGGGAGCTATAAGATATAGTTGTCCGATCCGGCTGCTTCCGACTTATATACTATCTGTAATAGAAAGAAGATTTTTGGGAAAATTTTAGACCGATAACTTTAAAACTGAGAGACTAGTTTGCGTAAAAACGGACGGAGAGACGAACAGACACACGGACATGGCTAGCTCGACTCGTCTAGTGACGCTGATCAAGAATATATATTCTTTATTGGGTCGGAAACGTTTCCTTCACTGCGTTGCAGACTTCTGACTGAATTCATTATACCCTCTACAAGGGTTTAAAAAATATAAAATATGAATACTACAGGGTGTATTAGAAACACTCTTGATAAGGAACCAAACTTTCAGACCAGAGTATTATCAATAATCGAAAAAGGGACCTGAGCCTCTACCAATCAACGAAATCGAATATGAGTACATATTTAGGTACAACTTAGGCTTTTCCCCCTTGATACATTGCTCAAGAACCCAGAAGGCGATAGTATTGAGCACCGTGCCGACCCTAAAAATTAAATAAGTTATTAACAAAAAGAAGATACTTGGAAGGCATCTTTCATTGATGGTTTCAAGAATCTAGAAAATATTCCATTAAATAGTAATATGGGATGAATTATAAGAACAAAATAATATATAAAAATTATTTTTTAACAGATTATAAGATCAGTCATTATCAAGACCCCGGCCAGCACATCAAAACACTGTAAACAAGCATACCGAAATATTAGTAAACCGTTTCAATACAGAGCGGATACTAAAACACGATCAGAGAGACACGCCAAACAAAGCCTATTGGTCTCAGCTATAAAAATATTTAAACAGATTACGGGATATCCATATAGCTATAAGCAAAGGTACGACTTTACAATTTCAGTACCAACTATCTTAAACACACGGTGTGTGAAGATAGAAGCTAGAGAAGAGTCAGAATCATCAGATCCACCAGTACAAGCTAAGGCTGACGACCCTATCTCTGCAGATCCCGATATAGAGGAAAAATATATAAACAACCTCACTATTACGGCAGTCCTTATTCAATCTGAATAATCATACCAGGACTTGACCGACTCGGATTCTAACAACAGCATTGTAGAAATAAAACCAACCCCAATGGCTGAGGAGATAATTGCCCAAAGGGCGTACATTAATGAAATATCGAATGCCATCCCGGAGTTTAACGGGCAAAGGATGAACCTTCAGAGATTCGATTTGAAGTTGGTTAACTTTACGAAAGGTACATTCGCGGTTTTGGCTGTAGAAGTCATCAAATCCAAAATAATTGGATCGACATTATACAGAGTCCAAAACGAAACAACAATAGAAGTTATAATTAAAAAAAGTGCAAGATACTAGAGTCGGAGAAACATCCGACGTAGTTAAAGCCAAAATGGCAAAAAGAAGGCAAAGAGGTAAAACTTCAGAAAAATTCACCACAGAAATTGACAACCTACGAAAGCTTCTAGAAGCTTCATATATTGCTGAAGGCCTATCGGCCGAACACTCTGACAAATTCAGCACCAAGGAAGCCATCACCAAAATGGTCAAAAATTTTGAGAATGGCCGCCACAAAACAATATTGGAAGCACGCAATTTTGCAACCATGAATGAAGCCGTCGCCAAGTACATACAATGTGGTACTGAAATGACAGGCAATGCCAATTCCATATTGTACACCCAACGTGGAAAAAATTATCACTGTAATAATTATAAGAACAATGATCGCGGTAGAGGTAATAATCGAGGTAATTATAGCTATACCAGATATTATCAGAATAACGGATATAATCAAAACAATGGTTATAACAGAAATAACAGTAAGGAAAATAATAATTATTACAGAAACAACAACCGTGGTGGAAACAACTGCGGCGGAAACAGCCATGGGGAAAACAACAACGGTAATACCACCACAACAACCACAATAACAACGTTAGGGTAGGCCAAACTAATTCGGGAAACTCCGAAACACCTATAGATATACGAAAGTAAACAACATTAAAATTCACACTTTAAATCTCAGACAAAATACTTATAAAAATTCACTTTCATGAACGTAGCAACAGGAAAAGAATTAGTTTTTCTACTAGATACAGGTGCGGAAATATCCATATTGAAGGAAGAGTCCGATAATTTTCAAAACATTAAAGATAATCGCATCATAAACATACAGGGTATAAGTCAAGAAGTTACCAAATCAAAAGGCTTAACTTGCTATTTCATGTGGTGTAATATAAGTAATCGATTATATCAAAAGATACAACTGTCAATGGGACTTCAAGCAGTCTGAAGACTGGCTTATAATAAGACCAAATAACCTCAAATATCCGATTTATGTTCCAATAGCATACAGTTCTGGCAACAACTCCTGATTCTGCCGGCAAGATCCCAGGTCGTCCGAAAAATCGAAATAAATTCAGAAGAAGACAGTGTATTAATTCCGAATCAAGAAATTCAGCATGGTATCTATATCGCAAATACCATAGCAACAGACCAAAATGCATATATAAGATTACTAAATACAACAAACACAGATCAAGTAGTTTATATCAAAAATATTCATCATGAACCACTTTCAAACTACGAAAACAAACTGTCTCAAACTTAGAAACCAGACAAAAAATTGTATTATCCCAACTTGCAAAAAACTTCCCGCCTCAATTCAATGCAGAACTTACATCATTATGCACCCAGTTTAGAGATGTATTCGGACTAGAAACCGAATCAATCACTACCAATAATTTTTATAAACAAAAGCTGAGATTAACTGATAATGAACCCGTATATATAAAAAATTATAGAAATCCTCATAGTCAACAAGACGGAATTCAAAAACAAGTCCAAAAACTCATCAATGATAAAATAGTGGAACCCTCTGTATCACCTTATAATAGCCTACTTTTGTAAGTACCAAAAAAACCACTTCCAAATTCGGAAAATAAAAAATTGCGATTAGTAATTGACTATCGTCAAATTAATAAAAAAAACTCTTGTCTGATACATTTCCACTCCTTAGAATAGATGATATTTTAGATCAACTAGGTAGAGCAAAATATTTCTCTTGCCTTGACTTAATGTCAGATTTTCATTAAATTGAACTGAAAAAAAATTCACGGGATATAACATCCTTTTCAACAAACAATGGTTCGTATCGCTTCACGCGATTACCATTCGGTTTAAAAATAGCGTTAAGCTCTTTTCAGAGAATGGTGACTATAGCTTTCTCTGGATTAGAACCTTCGCAAGCATTTCTTTATATGGATGACTTAATTGTCATAGGTTGTTTCGAAAAATATATGCTCAAGAACTTAACTGATGTTTCAACACAATCTAAAGTTACATCCTGAAAAAAGTTAATTTTTCATGCATAAAGTCACTTTCTTAGGACATAAATGCACAGATAAAGGAATCTTGCCCGACGACAAAAAATACGACGTCATTCAAAATTATACAGACCCACATGATGCGGGGTCCATTAATTTTGCAATTATTACAGACGTTTTATAAAGAATTTTGCTGAATACTCCCGTAACATAGTAAGTTTATGTAAGAAAGATGTAAAATTTTAATGGACAACAGAATGTCAAAACGCCTTCGAACATCTTAAATCAGCATTAATAAACCCTACTCTGTTTCAATACCCATATTTTAGCAAAGAATTTTGCATAATCACAAATGCTAGCAAATTCGCTTATGGAGCAGTCCTTACTCAAAACAAAAATGGACTTCAGCTTCCAGTTGCATACGCATCAACATCCTTTACGAAAGGTGAAAGCAACAAGAACACTACAGAACAAGAGTTAGCAGCTATTCATTGGGCAATAACGCACTTCAGACCATATATTTCTGGTAGACACTTCACTGTTAAAACAGACCATAGAACACTTACCTACTTATTTTCAACGGTTAATCCCAGTTCCAAACTAAGACCAATGAGACTTAAATTGGAGGAATATAATTTTACGGTAGAGTATCTAAGGAATATAGATAACTATTGTGAGGAGTCGTTTGACCCCTCACAAATAGCGCCAACAACATCGACAAATAGCGCCAGCAACAACACTAGCCAGCGCCAACAACAACGCCAGTTAGCGCCAACAACATCGGCAGCCGGCGCCAACAACATCGGCAGCCAGCAGCTACAACATCGCCAGTCGCAACGCCCAAAGGCGTCACCAACAACAACAGCAGCCAGCAGCTGCTTTGGAAATACTTTGTACAGTGCACTTAATATGTAAGCTTAACCATTAATTGTAAGATTTGTAGTTATATAAAGCAAGCGAGATAGGACATGCGATCGAGGTGGAAAACAACCCCCGAAAGTTGGCACGCGCCAAGGGAAGAGCGAGAGAAAAGGAGTACCGAAACTTCGAGAAGTGGAAAAAACATGAACCAAGAAATAAAAATGCTCTAATAAATATAAAATATTTTTCGCCTGATTTGAATACAACTCGTAGGAAAAGAATACAATCAAGCTGGCCACGCATAAATAGAGATATTCTAAGACAAATGCCTAGATTTTAGGGCATAAATTCTGCCCTAGGGAAAAGTTGTCTCCATAATCGATCCCCTCTCTCTCAGCCTTCTCGTAGCGAATGCTATAAGCCAGGCCCAAATGCGCGTTACCGCTGACCCTTTTCACTCTGCTACTCACACCGAATAAACTATTTCTCTCACTCCGTACCGCGGTGGCTGGCACTCTACATCTCACGCTAGTAAACCGATTTTCGTCCTAGACCTTTTTGTCCCATATCTTTAAAAATATTTTAGGCTGGGTTTTCTCAGCCTACGAGACTTCTTTACACTATGTAGCAGATACGCTCTCTAGAATAATTATTACAGACTTAAAAAATATACAAACAAACAATACAACTCTGAAAGTCACTACCAGAAACCAAAGTATACAAAAACCATGCACAGGAAAAGAACAAATAGAATTGCATAAGCAATCTATAGAAAAAGCTTCAAAGGCCAACGCGTATGAAGTCATTAATAATGATGAAGTACGTAAAGTAGTGACCTTGCAAGTAAATAATAAAAAATGTTTATTTAAGCACGGAAAGAAAATTACAACAAGATATGATGTTAGCGATTTGTATACTAATGGAACCATCGACTTAGGTCAATTCTTTCAAATGCTTGAAAAGCAGGCCGGATTCACAAAGTCAGCCAACTCAAAGTAGCACCGTGGGAAAATATCTTTGAACAGGTTTAAATTGATAATTTTTTAATTATGGGCAATAATATATTCAAATCATTGAGAGTAGGTCCAGGGACTTTATTACTTGAAAAATATGTCCAAAGACTTAAAAGAATACACAAAAAATTTCCTAAATGCCAAAAATCAAAAACGACTAAACATACTAACCCCACTAACTATAATTAAAACTCCACAAAGAGCTTTCGGTATCGTAATTGTAGATACTATTGGTCCACTTCCAAAACCTAATAATGGAAACGAATACGAACACTCATCTGCGATTTAACTTATTACCTAGTAGCTAGTACTTGAAGATTTTATTCTAAAGTAGAAGTAGTAGAAGACGTTCATCACGGACTTGGGAACAGAATAAAATTCAATTATTGAAGATCTATGTAAATATTTACATATTAATAACATAACTTCAACTGCACACCACCACCAGACAGTAGGTACCGTGAAGCGAAGCCACAGAACACTCAATGAGTTCATTCGTTCATACATCTCAGTTGAAAAAACAGATTGGGATGTATGGCTGCGATACTTCGTATATTGTTTTAATACAACCCCATCTACGGCACATGACTATTGTCCATATGAGCTAAATTTTGGTAAAATTTCAAATCTACGAAAACATTTTAATAGCATAGATAAAATAAAACACCTTTTTTATATAGAAGATTATGCTAAGGAATCAAAATTTAGATTAGAACAGGCATTTAAGAGAGCTAGACTATTGCTAAAATCTCATAAGCTACGACTAAACTAGTTTAGATTTCGATTAAAAAATAGGAGATCAGGTTTTATTGAAAAATGAAACAAGACATAAGTTAGATTTGAAATATACAGGTCCTTATAAGGTAGAATAAGTAGGAGACAGAGATAACATAATTATAATAAATAATTAAAAGAAGAAAGAAAGTTAACTTCGGCAAGCCGAAGTTTGTATACCCTTGCAGTAATAAGAAAAAATCAACTTTAGTATCACCATGTGAAGTTTTTATGGATTGTTGCTGACTTCAGTGATATTAAAAATAAATTATTTCATTCTTTTTTTAGATCATTTTTTTGACATCTATATGTTAGAGTAGTCCGGTTTTTATTAAATTGAATTAAAACTTCTGAAAAATGTAAAAATGTTATTTTCAAGCTAGAAGGTTATAAGTTAAAAGGCACCAAAGATATAATTTTTTAGTATATTTTCCAAATAATGTTCCGAACGTTTCTATGGCAGCTATATGATATAGTCGTCCGATTTTGATCAAAATTAATTCAAAATTCAAAACGAATTAAAAAATGTTTTTTCCAAGCGCAGGAAGTTATATGCTAAAAAAGACCGAAGATATAATTTTTATACCCTTGCAGAGGGCATAATGATTTCAGTCAGAAGTTTGCAACGCTGTGAAGGAGACGTTTCCGACCCCAAATAGTATATAAAGATATATTAAAACTCTTTATTTCATAATCAATTTTTTTTTTTCATAAATATATCACGTATGGCCATACATAATATAAGAGCACATACACAGAAAACAAAATTGATATGATATGATGGTCAATTTGATGAAATCCAAGAGAGAATTCGTGAAAATTAAATTTTTTGGTATCAATTTGACATTATTTCATGGTAAAATTGATATTTGTCGAAAAAACACAAACTTACCATGCGCATATCAAATTGACGCTTTTTTTTCTGTGTAGGATAACAATATCTTAAATAATACAAAAAAAATTAATAAAAAAAAATGAAAAACAAAAAAAAAATCCAGTATCAATTTTGCCCTGATATGTCACATATCAGTTTGATATGATCGAAATGTTAAAAACGATATTTCGGTAATATCATTTTTACATTAGCGGTATCACTTTTTTCTAGAAAAAAAGCTTTGACAAAGCTTTATTGTCACAATCAACCGTTGGCTCAGAGGGCTAGCGTTTCGTTTTTGATACACAGGCCTGAGGGTTAGTGGTTCGAGTCCTCCCCGTGACTAATTTATTTATTTTTTTTTTTACTGAAATCTGAAATCAGCTTTGTTATAACAATTATAAGGACATTTTAGATATTATTCTTAAATACTTAAAGCATACTCTGCCTTGGGGAGTACTTGAACCTGGGACCTTCAGCATCAGAGAAAGGCACCTTACCAGTTAGTCTAGCGCTCAACGTTTTCCGCGGGCGTTAAGTTCAAAAGACTTGGAAACCATGTTAGTGCAAGCGAGACAGCATTTTTGAAGTAAGACAAGACGAATTTCAAATAGGTCTATTTCGATTCTACTCACGTAGTTAACGACGCCATATTGCTCCATCCTCTCTTTTTCGATGTCAAGAAATATTCGAAAAGAGAGAATTCGTGAAAATTACATTTTTTGGTATCAATTTGACATAATTTCATGGTAACATTGATATTTGTCGAAAAAACTTAAGAATACATAGGCCGCCTCCGCTGCCTCTGTTGGCAGCGCTGCTTAGAGACTTAGACCTCTTTAGCTCCTAAGCAAATTGGGGTTTAAGGAGAGCCTCCTTCGCGCGTTACCGCTGACCCTTTTCACTCTGCTACTCACACCGAATAAACTATTTCTCTCACTCCGAACCGCGGTGGCTGGCACTCTACATCTCACGCTAGTAAACCGATTTTCGTCCTAGACCTTTTTGTCCCATATCTTTAAAAATATTTTAGGCTGGGTTTTCTCAGCCTACGAGACTTCTTTACACTATGTAGCAGATACGCTCTCTAGAATAATTATTACAGACTTAAAAAATATACAAACAAACAATACAACTCTGAAAGTC